>NW_024426663.1:7765575-8482218 GCF_017311325.1 Ursus maritimus
TGTGACTTGTCTTCTCATTCTCATGACCCTGTCTTGTGTAGAGCATAAGATTTTTTAAGTTTAATGAAGTCCAACTTTTCAGTTCGTTCTTTCATGGATTGTGCCTTTGGTGTTACATCTAAAAAGTTATCATCATACCCAAGGTTGTCCCCTATGCCATCTTGTAGGAGTTTTATAGTTTGGTATTCTCCATTTAGATTTATGATCAATTTAGAGTCAATTTTTGTGAAGGGTGTTAAGATCTGTGTCTAGGTTAATTGTTTATTGCATGTAGATGTCCAGTTGTTCTAGCACCACTTGTTGAAGAGACCATCTTTGCTCCACTATATTGCCTTAACTTCTTTGTCAAAGATCAGTTGACGATATTTATGTTGGTCTAATTTGGGGCTCTCTATTCTGTTCCATTGATCTAACTGTCCATACCAGAGCATCTTGATAACTGTAGCTTTATAGCAAGTCTTTAAGTTGTATAGTGTTAGTCTTCCAACTTAATTTTACTTCAGTATTGTATAGGCTGTTCTGGCTCTTTTGCACAAAAGTATTTTAAATTGTATCATTCATTAAAAATATTTCTACATGGAGGGGTACCTGGATGGCTCAGTTGGTTAGGCATCCAAGTCTTGGTTTTGGATCAAGGCATGATCTCATGGCTCTTGAGAGCAAGCCCCGCATCTGGCTCCAAGCTCAGTGGGGAGTCTGCTTGAAGATTCTCTCTCTCTGCCCCCCACACCAACTCTTGTGTACTCTCACTCTCTCTCTAAAGTGAATAAATAAATATTTAAAAAACATTTCTACATGGAATATGCAAAAATATCACTGCGGTAACTTTTACATTATATTAGAAAATTAATGATACTCATTTTCACATGAAATGACTACCACAGTTATTTATTCTCTCTCTCTTCCCCTCTCTCACTCTAGTTCTCACTCTTGTGCTTACTCCCACTCCTTCTGAAACAAATAGGCCCACACTGGTTTATTAAAACAGATAAAACGAGGAACACCAATTTTTTGACTATTTAAACTTAATACCTAATAGTTACCAGAAATGCTGAAACAAATAAATACATTTCCCTACAGAGAAAGACTAGCTTTCTAGGTGCATGTGTGCTCAGACCCATGCAAAGGCACAGATTTAAAGAAAGATAACTTTATACTTTCCTGATCTTGGTCTAATGTTGGTGTTAGGATGTTGAGTAATTAAAAGGAGATATAGCTATATCTTATACTCTGCTCCCTTTCACACACTTTCTCTCTAAAGAAGAAAGTAAATTTTCTCTTTTGCCAGAATGTTTACCAGAGTGTGGCTTTATTTAATGGCCAAAGATATCAAAAATATCTTTTATTAATTACAGGTAAAATTGCCAGATAGTAAAATAACCAAATTCTGATAGTCATGCATCGTACTTTTTAAATGACTACTATGTTTCTAGAAATACAACTGTCCTACAGATCAAACCTGAGTTTTTTTTTTTTTTTTAAGATTTTATTTATTTATTTGACAGAGATAGAGACAGCCAGCGAGAGAGGGAACACAAGCAGGGGGAGTGGGAGAGGAAGAAGCAGGCTCATAGCGGAGGAGCCTGATGTGGGGCTCGATCCCATAATGCCGGGATCACGCCCTGAGCCAAAGGCAGACGCTTAACCGCTGTGCCGCCCAGGCGCCCCCAAAGTCTGAGTTTTAAAAACATGTAAGTCCCATATCAACAAACCAATTGCAAGAATTTAAACTGGTTGCAAGAATGAGTCACGTAGTTTTTGTGAGATGCTTTGCTCCTTTACAATTTGCCAAAGCTGAGACATAGAACAAAAAACAAATAACATGGCTTAAACTGCACTTGAAATTTGTATTTTGAGTAAGATTAGTCACCTTTACCCAGATTTTAGATTGGTTAGAGAAAATCTGAAATTTTGACTTGACAAACAGCTATTGCCCCAAGAGATATGGAGATTAATCCAGGTTGCTCCTAGAACATTTGTGTACCAGACGCCATAGCATTTCCCAGGTGGAACAAAAGCTCCCTAAATAATAGAGAACTACACATGAACAGGGTAGCTGATTAAGAGGGGCTTACAAGACCTTCAAAATAGTGTGGGGCTATTAATTATTTAGGAAGATATAACTAGATAAATTAAGAAGGAATACAGTGTATCTTTAATGAGCAATATTTTCCTGTTGTAAAATGTGGAACTGGTTCCAATAGTTGGCTAAAATCTCCTGGTTACAGTTTAAAGGAGGTGGACAAAGGAAAAGATAGTGCTTCATGACAAAGTACCATTAAAGATTTCATTGAAAGAAAAAGTACAATATCAGAACCTGCATGCCATTATATCCTTGTTTTTAAAGAATCTATATACAGAGTGAAATAGAGAAAGTCCTATACGCAACTAATGAATCCTTGAACATTATATCAAAAACTAATGATGCATATGTTGGATAATTCAATTTAAATAAAAAAAAGATTAACAATACCAAAAAAAAGTCCTATAAATTGAAATTATACTAATTGTTCCTCAATAATGAGTACAGACATTGAAAATACTGTTTCAGTAACAAACTCCTTTTAAGTTTCAATTGCAGTGGAAATTATTCTCGTCTCTATTTTTGTAATTAATTTCTATTCCCAATTTTCTTTGGATGGCCAGTTGTTTTAGGGATATGATTATTTACTGTAAAATTTCACTTAGAAGTTATTTTAAAAACCAGGCTTTAAACATCATTACAAAAGATTTAAACGCTAATTTAAACAAATTAAAATGTCCTTGCAACTATTATTACTGCCTCCCAGAGGCCTGATGTACTTTGCCTCTCTGGTATCTGCTCTCTAGTCTTTGCTTCAGGGAGTATTCTGCAAGACAACTCAAGCTGCTGAGAGCTTCTGCTTTAGAATCGCACGTGGAGTGTTTTCTCTGTGTGTGTTTGCTGTAAATAATTAATGGGTCTAAGTGATTCTAGATTGGCAATATGCAATGTGATATTCACTATTTTAATCTCCTTAGATTAAGCAGAGAATGCCCCATAGGGCTTCTGGCCCCTGGAAACAAAGCATAATAATGCACATGAAAATTGCTTAATCAGTAGTCTCAGAGAGGGCTGTGAAAGTTAACATCATAATAATTCTAAAAAGTAGGTTATTATTATGACTTTGTTAGAGATAAGGCTAAAACCTCACGCATTATTCAAATTTTAAGGGTTACAAAGAAAAATAGGAACTGAAAAATGATACTTCCTTTTGCTTGTATTAATGATAGTGAAAATTAAATTTACATCCGTCATGCATTTGAGTTTTTTAATTGATAGTAGTGAAATCATAATGCCATAAAGGTTATTTGCAGTATGTAGACCTCTATAAGACTGTGTGTGTCTTCATCCTGCAAATAATGAAAGGGGATGAAGTAGATGTAGTAGAGAAAAAGAACTGAAACTAAGGAGACGCACTGAATTTTAGGTCTTGCACCAACACTGTGAAGAGATGGAGGATTTCAGGCCAGATATATTGGACTAAAACTACACACTCTATACCATACTCTCTGTGTCAAGATAGGAGATTTGTATATAACACTTCTCTAATTTCTAGCTCATGGGAAGAAGGCTTAAAGAGAGATTGTCACAGAAAAGACTAACTTATTAGGAAAAGTCTAAATCTAGACTACAGGTTACATAGAATGAAAGAAGACATACTGAGCTTACTTGAAATTACAAATCCTTAATTGTGCAAAAGGGAATGCTAAATCGTAAGGATCAGGTGGCAGACTGTCACATTATTGTACCAGCAAAGGAAAGAACCAAAAATTTTACTTGGAAATGAAAGAGAAATGAAACATGGGGCTTGAACTCATGATCCCAAGATCAAGAGTCCCATGCTCTACCAACTGAACCAGCCAGGCACCCCTATAATTTTGATGGGAATGTTAGTATAACTGAAGCAGAGATGAAATAATAGAATTTTAGAATATATTTAGCTATCGTTTTTTATGTTTAACATTATGACACTGAAATGGCAGCCCCAGAATATCATTTATTAACCAGTTCTTAGATTTTTCCTTACTTCCATTTATGTTTAAATATAGCTCTATAAAACTAATAGATTATTTTAAACTGAATATATTCTATTTTTGATTGACATGCTTTCAGAAAATCCATTTTACTTGGATTGACAAATACTATAAACTGCTCTGACCTAAAGCTCAGAAATTAAAGACTGTTGTTAAAGATATTTAGCCCCAAATTAAGTTTTTCTTCCTGATACCTCATGAAAATTCAAATATCATTAGAAATGGAAGAGTGCTGGATAAAAAAATTACTTTTAATAGTACGTGTCAGAAAAAAAATTAAAGATTTTTAAATTTAAATCCTCACAGAGCTTTCTTTTCTAAAAATGAAGGGGAATTTGTACCTCAATATTAAGCAGATTTGTTTTGGAAAATATATTGTTGGGTAGGATTACAGATGTGAATTTAAATGTGTTGATATGAAATCTGACCTAGTTTCACACTGGGATAGACCCATTTATAAGAAGTGTAGTGACTTACACAAAAACATTTTTACTACATAATATAAAAATGTTGGGAAGTCTCCAAATAATTGCTATTTCATCAAACGATTTCAACATGTAAATCACTATTGTAAACAACCTAGAAAACTCAAGTGAACTCCCCTCTGAAATATGGTTTTTACCAATATGAGGTTTTCTGAGGGCAAATGTGGTTCAGTCTATGAGTAACCCAAAGCTATTCAGGTATAGGAAAGTGTGTCTGAATTTCTATAGGGAAGCTTTTCCTATGATAACATTATTGTGGATTACAAAAAAGAGACCAATAACCTAAAACCATGCAAACTGATATCAATTTTCATGTTCTGTTAAAAAATACTGTGACACATAAATAGGAAAGTCATATTTTGTTCATCACTACTATACTTGTGTATTCCTGTCCTCCCTCACCTTACTCTCTAACTCACGGGCACTTTTGCAATGCGATTCTAGATGTGACAGACAAGACTGAGTAAATGATTAAAGATGCCTTGATAGACCTGATAAATTCATCCTAGGGGAAAAAATAGGAAAACATTCCTGTCAAGGGAATAAATGGAGAGATGAACTCCTTGAAAAACGAACATTTTCACATTTATTTTAAACTCACATATAACTAAACATTTAGCATGTCTGAATAGCACCTAGATTAACTATGTTTGCAGGTGAGAAGCAATTCAATTTTTTTTCTTATCTCCAAGGAAATTTTTTATCCCATATTACAGGCTTTTCATCTGCAAAATTTCATTTCAAAAATTACTTTTTAATGAATAAGAGACAAGGAAAATATAATGATCTTTAACTGAAAGTATTAACTTCCATTTCCTTCCAAATTTGGGGCATGAGACTATCCACTTGCTTATTGCCAATTTGGAATATAAATAAATTTTTTTCTTCTCTCTTGTGAAAGTCTGTCACGGTAATTTACATACCATGTGGAAACGCATGAACCCTTTCATCAGACAAGGACAATCTTTAATGCACTCTTGTTATAAACATTCACCTGCTATAATAAAAACAAAAGAAATCATGAACTGGTGATTGCAACCATGATTTAGTAAAATCATAAGCAAATAGCAGGGTATGTTTCTTTTTGACTATTACAATACCTAGAATTATAGTATTTATAAACTGTTTTTCCTTTATAAATAGCTCCCAATGACACATTTTCTTTCTCCTTATAGTTCAAGAGCATTATTCCCACACTCAAATGAAAAAGCCCACCACGCAGTGAAAATAACTTTAAAGCAACCTATTGCAATGCTGAAGCTAAAGCATCAGCTAGAATGCTACACATTTGGACAGTCATAACTATGATATTAAAGAGACAGGCCATGCCTGACCTGCTGTTGATATAACCATAGGCTGGCAACACATTCCTCAAGAGCCACACAACCTTCTATCATTCAAGATTTGTGGAGGACAGATGTTTTCCATCAGTGTGATAGTATTTTTACACTGCTTTCATTAAACTGTCATTTCTTAAACTGCTTCAATTTCAGGCCCCTTTTATCGCTTTGTTAGTTTTAATGCATCTCTCTGTACCTTGGGTGACAGGAAGGTAGCCCTGACTTTAATTGTGTGTATACTTGCCAAAGATTGGGCCATATACACTCACAGTACCCCTCTGTGGAATTGCACCTAATTGTAAAGTGAATGCAATATCGGAACAAGAAGCCGTATAAAGATCACTAGTTATTCATGGTGTGGAGACTGAGAAATATTATGTATGTATTAAAATGCTTTCAAGTGAAACATTTATGCAACTCACTTTGAAGGAATCAATAACTTTGATATATTAGTGCAGTTGAAAATATTGCTCATTTAACAGAAATGGGTGTAAGACAGAAATAAAATGGATGTTCAAAACCAACAGCTATCTGGCAAACTAGAAAACACCTCAGTACAATGGAACTAAATGATCCTTTTGTAAAGTTCTTCCTTCATGCAAAAGTTTAAAGGTATGCACTTTATATCATTTTGTTACTAATGGCAATATTTACTTGAATTTCCTCATTTAGATGTTTTATCTCATCTTATTTTATTTTATTGTTGCATGACTTGTGAGATAGAACCATCAGGATGCTAGTTCAAACATAGCCTTAAAAGGAGAAATTTATTCCTAAACTATAGTTTCAAAGAATAGTGGATATGTATCAACCACATGTACAGAGACAATTGATAGGACAACCTGTTACACATCAGCTCATTCTAATTTTGTGCTGATTTCTCCTGTGTCCTTGTGAGAAAATCAGGAATAAAAATTCCGAGATGGTGGTTTTAGTATATGTGCTGCCGAAGTGAGCACTGAGGTGGTTGTTTTAGAATGAAATGAAAATCCCCTGAATTTGTGATCTGGCTGAACATGTTTTAGAGAATTATAAAGGATAAAAATTGAGAGAACTATGTTTAAATGTTAAAAGTTCTGCATTTAGAATTCCTGAAATTAATATAACGATAATAAATTACACTCTTGATCACTGTGAAGAGTCATTATCTGGGATTTTTTTACTGACACTTCACTTTTCCTTGCAAATCACACTTCTGGGTTATTATCACAATAATGAGTGTAGTTGTTAATGTGGACTCTGATCTTTTGGTAATAAATTTGTATTCCATTAAAAAGAACAGACCGTAAATTAGAGGTCAGTAAGATATTATCACAATATGAATTAAGTTCTTTGAAATTCATTTTCTAGGTTATATTTTGGTTGTACTGAATGTTTCTAAAAGCAAACAAAATTTTGCGATGGTTATATATTTGATAAGTAGGAGCTAAACAAATAATCAAGAAATTATCTCTACGAAAAAAGAAGATGCATTTTCCTCCATACGTACTAATGTACACCTCATAATATGAAATTTAATTAGCAAAACTCAATAATTCACAAAGCTGGTGAAAGAATGATAATGGACAATCACAGCCTAAGCACAGGGACAATATGCACAGATATATTTCATAAATGGAATTAATTTAGAATTGTAATTAAATAGATTACTTACTAGGCCACACTATAATTTCATTAAACTATATGATAAAGCTTCATCACCAAGCATCAATTAAAGAACCTTCCCAATTGTGGCATACATTGTACAGTTTCACACATTCAAAATGGACTGACAAGTTTAAAAAAAGATCCTTCTTTTTTTTATTTTAATGTTTTTTTATTATATTATGTTAGTCACCATACAGTACATCCCCGGTTTCCGATGTAAAGTTTGATGATTCAAGTTGCGTATAACACCCAGTGCCCCATGCAATACGTGCCCTCCGTACTACCCATCACCAGTCTATCCCATTCCCCCACGCCCTCCCCTCTGAAGCCCTCAGTTTGTTTCTCAGAGTCCATAGTCTCTCATGCTTCATTCCCCCTTCTGATTACCCCACCTTTCTTTATCCCTTTCTTCCCCTACCGATCTTCCTAGTTCTTATGTTCCATAGATGAGAGAAATCATATGATAACTGTCTTTCTCTCCTTGACTTATTTCACTTAGCATTATCTCCTCCAGAAAGATCCTTCTTTTACCCTATGCTCAGGACGTTTTTAAGCAAAACAGTTAATAAATTTAAAACACAGTTTCACAACAAAAGGATTATTAAATTTACTCAAAATTTTATAAAACTAATCTACCAGTAAGTATAAGGAGAATTTAAAAATTATTCTTCTGTGTACTCCCTGTCTAAACTTAAAACCATGTGTGTGTATGTATGTGTGTGTATTTACACAAGAAGAACTCTGACTTGTGTATTTCCCTCATTTACTGAGTGTTTACTATGTGCCAAGTCCTGTCAAAGGTGCTGGGGACAAATAATAAAGAATTAGACAAATATAATGGTTATCCTCACGGAATGTATTATTTGGAATTTTGTAGAAAATCTGTGAAGATGAACAAGATTATGTGAAATTTTATGGTCATGTAATTAATTTTATTTTTCCCTTTTATTAAAGTTTTTTTGTATTTTCACTCAATTTTATTTATTTTTTATTTTATGCAATTTTGCATACATACTTCATGCTCTGGTATAGAAATTATGTCATCATGTATTTTATTACAAGAATATATTTTTATTCACTATATTATGTGAATATATTTTTCATGTAACTCCAGACTAAATGCATTATCCATACTATGAAAATCTATTTCAATATTCTATTATTTTCTCCTTAGTATATTAATAGTCACCCATGGATATGAAGGTAGACAAACAGCAGATACAATATAAATATTAAAATGTATTTATCTAGACTATTTTTAACAATAATAAACATTACAAAAGAAAAAGATAATGATTGTAGATATGAAAACAGTGATTTCTCACAAAAATAAAATACCAAGTATATTTTAATAGTATTCTAAAATAGTTTATACAAATTAAGAATTTACTTTTCCTTCTTTATTTACTTTTCTTATGTATGGATACCACCTCACTTTTCAAATCAAAATTTATAAATGCATAAGGATAATGTAAAGAAAAATGGGGAGTTAGAGTCCAACTATTTGAGTTTTCTTCTACTTCAAGTGAATTGTAAGAAATTATTTTTCTTGACAGAGCATAAGAAATGAAATAAATTGATGAATAAATGTCCATTTCCTTCATATCAAAGAATACACATGTGCTAATATTTTATTATCCAATCTATTAGTTTGATATTAAGTTTTGTAAGTTGTATAAAAGTTATTTATGAGAGTAAGTTTAATTCCATTCTTTCAGCTAAAATAATGTAGAAATTAAACATTAGTTTAAATAATTTTCTTAAAAAATCAATGAATGATTTACTTCAATTTACTTAATCTTCAACTATCAGATATTGTGTATCTGGCTTCATGCAAGATTTTCACTCATGGAAAAAAAAAATTAAGTTTTTCAAAGTGAAGCATAATCATTCCTTCACTTTTTATACATGCAATGCTATTGGGCTCACATCCACTGTCCGTTACATTTAACCACCCATTTACAATAGTCACATATAAATAGAGATTTTAATGTAGATTTAAAAAAAAGTAAATCATGAATGTCTATAAACTTCAAATCCCTTGGAAGTATTTTCAGGCAGTTTATTATAAAAGAAGTCCCATCATTTTTTTTTCACTAAAAATTAGGCCTGAAGAAGAAACATCTGAAAATTATCTTCAGTTATTTTATTTGAAGAGGGATTATGACCCTTTTTAAAATATAAGGAGAATATACTACATTATTATTTAGTTTTTAGTTCTTCTTAGAACTTGTCCTATTTTAAAAATTTAACAATTTTAAGCTTTTTGGAAAGTACTCAAAAATCATGCATGTAAGAAAACATTACCCATTACTTATTATATTATTAAATTTGCACTTATCTCCAGCATTCAAAAGTAAGCAAGGGACTGGGCATTTGTCTTTTTTTTTTTTTATCCTTGTTCTCAAATGATTAAATGAGTAAATCTTTTCATCTTAAATTCTACAGAATTAGGTGCATTTCGTAATCATCTACTATCCCATTCTGTCTGAAGACAATGCATTTAGAATCTGTTTACGAAATATAAATTAATTCTGTTGCCAACATTAAACTTTATGGTTATCTGCTTTGCATGTGATAACAAATGAAAAGTTTGTCTAAAATGAAAATTAAAATCAAACATTTCTAAACATTTTTAAAATTCTGCATCTAAACCTTATCAACAAGCCTCATTCTTTGTGTTTTATGGATGTACGCAAGTACGCATATAGGTTATGTCACATACTAGGTAGAGTCTTCTTCAACCAGGACATTTTTCTGCAATATCAGAAGCACCTATTTCAGAAACAAACCCTAAAGGCTAAAACTAACTTAACATTTGGTAAAAATGTAACTACAGAATATAGTTTAATGTATTTTTTTTTCCTGTTTAAAAATAGGACTTCATGTAGTATTGGTCTTAAACTCAAATACCACATGCCAGAAAGATCCTGACCCCAAATTCTACGCTAAACTGAATTACTTACTCCCTCTATGTTTTAAATTATGTTCCTTACCCCTGAATGCCTGACAGGTCATGTGAAAAATCTGCTAATAGCCACGGCAGAACTGAAAAAAACTATATATATATATATATATAATACAAACCATGTATAATTTCAATAAGTTCTAATTACATGAGAGTAAAATTTCTAAAAGTAGATTACCAGTCTATGATAACTGGAATATATATACATTTGTAAAATTAGGGTGCATTAAATGAAATTAAAGGAGAATAAGCTTTGAAGTAAGGCAGACGTAGATATAATTCTCAACTCTCTCACCTCTTACATTGGCAATCAGCAAAGTTACCCTCAGCCTCATCACTGAAATAGGAACAGCAAAATCCACTTCACATCATGGTCATGTTTTAAATGCACCTGGCATATTTTAGCCCTTCAATAAATGTTAGCTCTCTTAAATTATTTGATAAAATTCTTCAGTATCACATCTGCACATTAATTCATCAGATACATAAAAATTAAGACTTTATCAAAGAACTTTCATTAGACTACACGTCTTTGTATCTATACACTACTTTTAAATTCATTTGAACACATGCAGCAAACTACTTAGGACATAATAACAAATATCCATAAATCAAAAATTAGCAAACATTAACATTTTGTGGTTTCTGTCCTCATGTTTTCTAAATAAAATAATTACAACTTTATAAGTAACTATTTTATTCCCTAGAGTGGCCCCTCCTTCAATTCTCAGGGACATCTACCATCATAATTCTGCATTTATCATTTAAGATACGGTTTCACATATTCACTATATACATAAGCATCAGGTAATTTATAGCATTGCTTTGTTCTGTTTCACATAAATGCTACTTAATTGTCTATATTTTTCTGTTCAGTTATTTTACTTTTGTATAATATTTCATTTTGATAGAAGCTAATATTTACTGAATATTTTCAGGTTTTTTAGGTGATCTTGGTGTCAATCACTGTGTTAAATACATGTATATATTAATTTGCTGTACTTTTAAAATAGTCCTATGGGGAAGATTTTAATATTTTTATATTTTGTGTTGTAATTCATTTTACATTATATATTGTATTTATATTTTTAAAATATTGTCATTTTACGGATGATCTAAACGGGACACAGAAAGTTAAGCAACTTATAGAATGCTACATAGGTAGTAAACGGTAAATTAGAATTTGAATCCAAACTGTCTAGATCCAGAGCCCACACATTAATTATATTACCCTGTGTTCAAAATAAAAAAATAGACCATATGTTTGTATGTATTTTCCTACTGATGGACAAACCAGCTGTTTCCAATTTTTTACCCTTGTAAACAATGATGTAATAAATGTCCTTCAATATGTGTCCTGGTTTTGGGGCGCCTGGGTGGCACAGTGGTTGGGCGTCTGCCTTCGGCTCAGGGCGTGATCCCAGCGTTGTGGGATCGAGCCCCACATCAGGCTCCTCCACTGTGAGCTTGCTTCTTCCTCTCCCACTCCCCCTGCTTGTGTTCCTTCTCTCGCTGGCTGTCTCTATCTCTGTCAAATAAATAAATAAAATCTTTAAAAAAAAAATATGTGTCCTGGTTTCCATACAAGAGATCCTTCAGGGCAGAGGCTCAGGTGAGTTATTTGGGAGTCTCAAGGTACACATGTATCCAACAGTGGCCAGTCTTATATTGGCCTTTGTAGCTTAAGATAAGGAGGTTCAAGAAGACCAAGGTATAAGTGACAATATTTTTGTCTAAAAACCTCTGGTGTTTGGAGGAAAATACCCTCTCTGCTCAGTATGTCTGGTATTCTTCATTCATCTTGTGTGAAAGTATGCTTCTACAAGAGGAAAAAATCTATGCCTATTTAAGAGACTTCTAATATCCTGATACGGAATTGCTAGGTAAAATAGAGAAGGTCCAGTTAAATTAGAATTCCTCATAAACAAGGAATATTTTAGTATATTGCATGGGATATACTGTGCTTAAAATTATTTTTCATCTGAATTCAAATTTAACTAAGTGTTCTTCCCTTTTATTTGCTAAATTTGGAGACCTCACAAATAATCTACCCACTGAATGGCTACTTACTGCTGGTAGGCAAATCGAGGGGATGTCACCAATCCAGTGTCACATAATCTAGCTACAAATTAAATGTGACTACAGTCTATTCTCTGTCTCTCAGAACTCACTGTGTTTGTTCAAGTGGAAGTAGATGAAAGATGTATATATTTTATCCATTTTTTCTTATAAAAGGGGTTATCAGAAACCTTTCCACAGTTGTATATTAAGTGCTGCAATACCTTCCTCAACTTGGGTTATCTTGCTTCATTTATTTTTTTTCTTGTATTATGACACACTAAGGTACTTTTTTTTTTTTTAAACATCTTATTCCTGAGGATATAGCTAGAAAGAAAATTAACCATCTGCCAACCTCGTCTGTTTTGCCTCCTCAACCCCATGCCCACATTCACTTCCTCTCTGTTCTATGTCATAAAAATGCACTCTGGTTGAATAAAACTGGGTAGCAGAACACAAAAAGGTGTTTCTGTGAGCTAAGCTGACATCACATTAAATAATGAGGAATTTGCAAGTGGGAGAACCCTATATGATCACCCAACACCTCATTTTATGATTACAAAAAAAGAAGAGGAATTAAATCCAAATTGAATCATCCTCCCTATAAAATGAGACTCTCTGAATAAGCAGGAACAAAGGACAGCCAGTGAGTCTTAGGTATTACAGCTGCCAAAGATGAAATTTCTACTCCAGGGTATACTCGTTTCACTTGTTAAGTGCTACTTGAACTAATAGCAATTTCTTAGGTGAAAAGAATTTTGATCTTTTTCTTAGTTTTCCATAATGGAGCTTTGGCATTTCATCAATTGGCATATTCTACCACATTGTGCTGAAATGCTCCTAAGGTTTTGCAGAGAATATGGAGGGATGCTTTTGTCTATAAAATAAACCATCAGTTCAAACTGGGATTTTTTTTTTTCTCCAAAAGAAGTGAAGTTGATTATTTGGCATCAGTCCTTCATCACAGATACTACCGAAGAAAAAAGGAGTGTGAAAAAAACTGAAGGACACAAAGTCCATGGGGAAATAACGAAGTATAAGTGCTGCAGAGAGCAGCCAGAAATGGAATAATATTTCTTCTGTGAGGACCTCAGTAATAACAACCCATGAATGATGAGACTTATTGCAAATGGCAAGAGTGCTGTGGGGAAAAAAAAAATGCTACTCTGTGAAGGATAGCGTTTCACATGCCTTATCTCCTTCCCCTTCTTCACAGATCATTTGAGCTCTCTTTTTCATTATTCCTCTTTCCAAACAACAATAAATATTCACAGTGGGCCAAATATGTGCCACAGACTAAAAGGTACAGCTATGGAAAAAACATGACATCTGATTCTGACCCAAAATTTATCTAAAAAAAATAGGCAATTACAAAACAAATACAGAAATACCAATAATGTTGATATATTGGAGGATCCACAAAGAAAGGAGGAAGTAATTGTAATCATGGAGTTGGCCAGAAAAATACTCCATAGGAAGTGACATGTGAATAGGGTTTCGTTAGGCTAGAAGTGGGAAAAGAAAATTCCAACAGGTCAGCCAAAGCAACATATAACAAATAATCCAATTGCTTAGAGGTTTTATTGTTTATAATGCTGAAACTGGACAAATAAGCTGTGGCAAGATTCTGAGTGGCCATACAGATCTCACAGAGGAATATGAGTGTTACATGAATATAGGGAATAGGAAGCAAATGTGGCTGTATAAGAAAGGAATGCAACGTGATTCAATGTGCATCTTTAGTGGCACCTTGAAAAATGGGCAAGAGGGAACACAGTTAGAGGTAATTATATCGAATAGGAAATTATTATAATTATCCAGGTGAAAGAAATGATGAACACTCAAATAAGACAGTGGCAGCATAGACAGAGAATGGAAAAACCAGTTCAGTTGGAAATTAGAGTTGACAGGATTCAGGGACGGATTGGGTGAAACAGGAGCTGGACATTAAGGTTTTGCTCTCGTATGAATGAATATATTCTGATTCCATAGAAAGAGATTTTGGCATATGGGGGAGGAACATAAATGTTAAATTTTGAATTTCAAAGTGAAACTTTTAGAATTGTATCTATTCTTTACTTAATATATATTTATCACAAATTTAGCTTCATATCCTCCAAAGAAAAAGGAAAAATAAACTATAATTTGGAAAGTCAAATAATTGGATATATCACAGATATTTTTCTTAACTGTTCATAATTTTAGGTTTAAAATCTAGAAAGCTTGAAACATTTTAAATGGGCTCAGATCACAGTTACTAAAACTATGTAGCTGATTAACAGACTTTACTGTACCGGCTCCGTAGTTCTGAAAACAACTCAATAGAGTGAAAGATTCTGGGGACAGAGTGGATTCTGTCCTTGAATGACCTGTTAAACTTTATTAATGACTGAGAACAACATATGCTTACAAAATTAAGATAATTTCAATTAATCAGTTATTAAAGGGATAGAAGTTTAATTATGTAAAAAAGAAATCTTAACCCATTTGAATACTTATCCATACAATTTTATATTCAAGTGAGCATAATAATTAAGACTTTGTTTGGAAATTGTAATGTAAAAAGTGCTTTTACAAACATTATTTATTTACTTATTTTTGAGTATAATTGACAAAATATTACATTAGTTTCAGGTGTACAACAGTGATTCTACATCTCTACATGTTATGCTAAAATCGTCACAACTGTAGCTACCATCTGTCAACATACTTTGCAATAATAAAAACATCGACTATCCTCAATCCGAACATTCTGCTTTCATGACTTATTCATTCCATAACTAGAGGTCTGTATCTCCCACTTCCTTTCATCCATTTTGCCCATCATCCTGTTTTCCTTCCCTCTGGCAACCACCAGTTTGTTCTCTGTATTTTTATGTCTGATTCTGCTTTGTTTATTCATTTATTTTTTTTAGATTCCACATACGAATGAAATCATATGGTATCTGTCTTTCTTTACCTGACTTACATCACTTAGCATTATGTTGTTGCAAATGGCAAGATCTCATCCTTCTTATGGCCCTGTAATATTCCATCGTGGCATGTGTGTGTGTGTGTGTGTGTGTGTGTGTGTGTGTGTATGCGTGTGTGTGTACTACATATTTTTTTATCCATCCATATACCGATGGACACTTAGGTTGCTTCCATATCATGGCCGTTGTAGATAATGCTGAAATAAACATAGGGGTGCATATATCTTTTTAAATTACTGTCTTCATTATCTTTGGGTAAAAACCCAGCAGTGGAACTAGTGGATCATGTGGTATTTCTATTTTTAATTTTTTGAAAAACCTTCACACTGTTTTCTACACTGGCTGTACCACTTCACATTCCCATCAACAGCACACAAGAGTTCTTTTTTTCTCCACATCCTCACCGACACTTGTCATTTCCTTTGTTTTACCCTAGCCATTCTAACAGATGTAAGGTGGTATCTCATTGTGGTTTTGATTTGCATTTCCCTAATAATTAGTGATGTTGAGCATCTTTTCATGGGTCTGTTGGCCATCTGTACGTCTTCCTCAGAAAAAATGTATATACGTGTCCTCTGCCCATTTTTTAATTGAATTGTTTGGTTTTTTTGGTAGGTAGTATATGTCCTTTACATATTTTGGATATTAACCTTTTATCAGATATATCATTTGCAAATATCTTTCCCCATTCACGTAGGTTGCCTTTTCATTTTGTTCTTGGTTTCCTTCACTGTGCAAAAGCTTTTTATTTTAATGTAGTCCTAATAGTTTATTTTTGCTTTTGTTTCCCTTGCCTAAAGAGACATATCTAGAGAAATGCTGCTACAGCCAATATCAGAGAACTTACTACCTGTGTTCTTTTTGAAGAGTTTTATAGTTTCAGATCTCATATTTCGGTCTTTAATCCACTTTGAGCTTATTTTTGTGTATAGTGTTAAAAAGTGGTCCAGTTTAATTCTTTTGCATATAGCTGTCTTTCCCAGCACCAGTTGTTGAAGAGACTGTCTTTTCCCCATTGTATATTCTCCCCTCCTTTGTCAGAGATTAACTGGCCGTGTAAGTGTGGGTTTATTTCTGGAATCTCCATTCTGTCCCATTGATCTATGTGTCTATTTTCATGCCACTACAAACATTTATTTTAAAATTATTTAACTTAATCTCATATGAACTTGGCAGTACTCCTATATAATCTCTATTTTGTAGATTTAAAAAAAAGAAAATTAAAAATTGACAGTCTCAAAAAAGTGACTTAGTTTTATCAAAAGTTATACTTATTTAGGTAATGGCATTAGGACACAAACTAAATTCTTGAACTGCAATCAACTCAATGTGTCTATAACAGCGGTCTAAGACAATTCAGAACAACAAATATTTGTTGAAGTCCCGTGTTGTTTTCTCTTGTAATGCCTTTCAAAAATGAACTGATAAGATTTTATAAAAATAAAGACTATTAAAGACATTCCTGGCAGAAGCAATAGAATCAAAGCAAGAAATAATGACCATAAAGGTAAAATACAGAATATGGTTTGGATTTGTGATTTAGATTTTATTTATGAGAGACTAAATACAGTGTGTAGTCATACTGCAGAGAAATTTTATTATCAGGTTAAGGCATGACTACATAAATAAAAAGGGCCAGATGAATACTGTTTTCAAATAAAATCTTATATAAACAAAATCTTATATGTAACCCTAAAATATAAGATACTTTAAATTAAAGGCACTTCAGTGGAAGCAGGAACAAGGAGGCAAGTTTTATTTGCTTACTATGACGTGACTACATTAAAATAGAATTTTTGTGCCAAAACTATCCCTACAATGTAAAAACGACGTGATCAAAGTGAAAATATTAAATATTTGCGGAAAATACGATAGACATAGTTACTCATTTAACATTGAAACATGATTTGAATTTATAAGGGGAAAAGAGCAACTGCCAAAAGCAAATGGATAAAAGTGGAGAATGGGAATTCATATGCAAAATATATATTCATAAAATAGTATTCAACATAATTACAAAATTCAAATTAGAACCATGTTAGAATAAAATTTTCCCCATAAGATGAACAACTAATACAGAGTTCTAATGCACAATAAGGACAAGAAGAAATAAGATTTGTATATACTACAGATGAGAAACTAAATCTCTGACTTTTGACAGGGCAATTAGGCAATTAATTAAATTCAAATGGCATGTGATCTTCGATCTACTAATTCTTCTTCAAATATTTAACATACATACGTGCTTTTACTATATGTAAATAAATATATATCCATACACACATTTAATCATTACGTCATTTTAAAAAATCATAATATCATTGTAAATTCCTGGAAACAGCACACTTGTCTAACTAAAGAAATCTTTCTTGTTTAACTATGTACATCAAAACCACTAAAAGCACAGCTGTATTTAAAAATCTAAACTAATAAGTGCTTTATTTTGGAAAATTCTTAAGGATATAAATAAGTAAAAAAAAAAAGTAGTACTGTGTATCCTATTCTCCTACTTGACTGTGTACTTACATTTTATAAAAAACATAAAGCTTGTTAGTGCAGTTGTATTTTCATACATTAGCTATCAGTACACATTGAATTTTTGTCAACTTATGTATTATGTTAAAAGAAATAACTGGTTCTAATAATTATTTACAAGTAAAAGTAGAATGAATCAATAAGATGTAAAGAATACCAACTATTCTAAATTAAGAAAAATAACTGAAATGAGGTGAGCCTACTTTACAGTAAAAACGGAAAACATAGATCTTTATCCAGGCCCTATGATACCTAGGTCAGAATCTTAAGGATTTCCTCTACTAAAAAATTCCAGAGCTGGGGGCAGGAAGGGATAGGAAGAAATGAACAGTGCAAAGTAGGAAGACAAGAACCACAAGAAGAAAGTTGAGGGTTTTTCTCTTTGGCTGTTTTGTTTTGTTTTTTATCTCAAATAGTGTTGATCTAAAAAACCACTGAACATGGAGAAAGGATAAGATCAGCATCTAGGATAGTTACTCATCTTGAATAAATAAAATAGATATTAGGTTTGGACCCTTGAAGTCTTCCCGGAAACTAGAACTGAAATCGTTTCTTTGCCTGTACATTTACATATATTCTGAGGTACATTTCAGTCTGCCTAGAATGTTTATTAAGAATACCAGGTACCATCGATAATTTCCATTCACCAAGGACTTACTAATAATGCCATAATAGCTTCAATGAATATCAGAATGTAGCCTCAGGCTGTGTCTATACTGGAAAGAAACTGTGGAAATTTTTCTTCTCTCTTTAAAACATCTGTCAGAAGAAAGACAACTCTGGTTGCCAGGAAAAAAATTCTCATATTCTCTCTCTCTGTCCTCCACTCCTTCCCTTCCTTCCTTCCACCCTCCCTTCTCTCCTTCCTCCCTCTCAGGTTCTTTTTCTGAAATGGGGGTGCTTATTACCTGCTGTTAAACCTGGCTGCCTACACTGGGATAAGTCCCATTACTGATAGGAATCATAGAACAACTTTGTGAATCAGGAAACTGATTTAGTTTTCCAGATCTTTTACTGTTCTGAAGGCCATGCGGTAAAATGGAAAGAAACAGTAAAGCTTCTTCTTGGTATGGTAAAGATAAGAAGACCCACCCTTTGTTATATGTACCAAATCAATTGCTGTATATAAAGCCACTTTATAAATATTAAAGCATTGGCTGGTGTAATGTGAAACCATTTGGTTCAATAATAGTAAGACTAACTATGACGCACTGACTGAACATTCTCTAACTGCCTAGCCTTGTTCTTAGCTCTTTACTCATTTTTGTACTAATCTGCCCATATCAGGCCTTGGCTTTATATTCCCCAATAGATATGACTTTTGGCTTTGACTTTTCCAAACTTCCATCTTCTCTCTAGAAAGTGCAATCTGCTCAGACCAGCTAACTTGGGGAGACTCACTATTAATCAGCTGAAAACTCTTGTTTAAGGAATGTTAAAGAGCATAAATTACTCAAATTTATGTTCACAGTTTCTTTACGACAGATTTTAGTGATCTAAAATCTTGTAATTGCTGCATGCTAAGCAAAAATGAGATTGAACATCTTGGTATCTCTTTCCTTTGGCATTCTTGAACGTCAAATGAAAGCAAAATGGGAGATACCTAAGTTCAAGTAGAACTGCAGTCTATATGTGTCCCAGAAAGCATAAGTAGGGTTAGTAAATGAGAATTAAACACCAGCCATAATCTACATGCTGAGAATATCAGATAATGGTTCTCATTTAATTGTCATTTTTTTCCCATTCTGATGTGTTCAACATTGATCATTATTATCAAAACTCAACCAGTACTTGAATTTTCTTGCAAAGAGGCAATTTAATTTCATTTTTTTTCAAGGACAAAAACTAAAGTACAAAAAAAAAAATCAAAAAAAAAAAAAAAAACAAATAAAAAGGCCACTCCTATGGTACATGAGAACTTAGCAAAATAATTTTAAGATTTAATTTCATGAACTCATTGTACTGAAGAAGTCTCAGAGATTACTGGCTAACTAATTTGCAAAATAAGAATGCCAAGCCAGAGGAACTATCTAAAATCCCCAACTCGAAATGGAGCATGATTATTTTTAAGACAGGTTGGTTCCATAACATGGTTTTATTCTACATTGTATTTAGTTTGGAACTGGACATTCAGTTTCTCATAGAATAGTCAAGGAAAATACCATATGACTCTGACTGATTCTGATAAGTCAACAGTCAGTTACATGCACACACACACACCAGAAAAAATTAGAAAAGGAATGGAAGAAAAATACAAAGATCAGCTCAAAAAGAATGAGAAAATAAAGGCAGAGAGCTTAGGAAAGTGTTTTTGGGCTACGGAGTTTCCAAATTGAAAACTGGATCTAAAGTTGAGTCTAGTATCTCTTAGAAAACAAAAGTTGTATTTTAAGCCTGCCCGGGTTAAGCATGAGCCTCCTTTATAAAACACTTTTAACACTGAAGTATTTCCTATCTTATGAAAAATCCAAAGAAACATAAATTATAATTTCTCCGGACATTCTGGCAGACATGTTCTCTTCTTCAAAGCATTTTTTTTTCACTAAATATCTAAAGTAATACACTTACCTGGTTTGCTCCTACATTGCAGGGTATTTTTCAATATCCCTTTTAGGTTCTTCCTTAACATCCTCAATTTCTGTCCTGGTATCTCTTCTTTTTCTTTGTGTCTACTCTCTTGAAGGCTTCATTCAGTCTCACGGATGTGTCATTTATGTGCTGAGGGTGCCCACATTTATGAATTCAATCCAAATCTTTCCCTGAACTCTAGGTCCTTGAGTTCATCTCCATAGTTAGTATATACAATTGAAGCCTTTAGGCAACTCAAACTTAAAAAGTCCAAACTGAAACTGTGGGCTTCCTCCAAGAAAACATGCTCTCCATAACTGTCCTCATCTCAATACAATGTCAAGAAAGACCTTGGGAATAATTTCTGATTTCTTTCTCTCAAAGCCAATATCTAATCTGTTAGAAAATACTATCATTTCTAGTCCTATAATAGGGAATCTAGTATCTTCTTGCTACTTCCACAGCTACCAAGCTGGCCCACTTCACTTATGTCTTTCATTTCAATAACTTTATAGATTTTTTCTTCTTTTTTCTGCTTACGCACTTACATCTTTCACTATAATCTCAAAATAGCAACCAAAATTAGCATGGAACAACATAAATTGGATTATAATGCTTCTCTCATCAGAAAACTTTAATGACTTTCTTACTCATGTTAAAAATCAAAGTCCAACAGATGGTCTACAAAACTATCTAAGACTTTTAACCTTATCTCCTATTGCTCTTCTCCTTTCTCATTACTCACAAAACATGGATTTCCTTATTTTCTTATAGATGCCAGACACACTTTTATCTCATGCTCTCAGCATTTTACGCATGGCTCATACCCTCTTTGCATTCTTTTCTCTCCACTGTAGAATGCAAGCCACATAAGGGCAAGGATTTTCATTTAAAGTATGCTGTAATCTAGTATCATGTATAATGCCTTTTTCATTGTTAGCACTAAATAAATATTAGTGGAATGGGTAGGTCAACTCTTTCTCTGATGATTTAATAAGCTGTGATAATAGGGATGCACTGCAGTATAAGCAGAGGAGAAATGAACCAAGAATCTCTCAGGTTGGGTTCAAGCTCCACCTCAGTCCTTTTGTACTCTCGGTTTAAAAATCATTTAATCTTTCTTAGGCTCAAGGTTTTCATGTGTACAGTATTTTTTTTTTGTTTGTTTGTTTGGCTTTGGTTTTCATTTGTGTGTGTGTGCGCACTCAACAATTAAGAAAAAAGGTATGAAATATCATAAATGTATAAATTATTATACACAATAAACTTACCATTATTTCATCCTGGGTCCTATGATTCCTGACTAATGGCAACTATAGAAATAGATAATATTGCCATAATTACCAAATATCTAAAACTCTATCTAAAATATGAGATAGATTAATCATTCCATCTACTAAAATATGGAAAATTGAGTCTCAGAGTTATTAAGCAACAACTCCAATGCCACAAAACACTAGTGCCACTAGAACACTCAAAGTAGTATTGACCAAATGTTGTCCTAACTACTTGGATCAGATTTCCATTATTGTTAACTATATATCTAAGTCCCAATCTAGACTTGACATTTGGAATCTCTTGAGTTTGAAGCCAAGGGACATACACTTTGAACAAGCACGTTATGGCACTGTTATATATATTCTTATTTAAGAAGAACTGGAGGGGCGCCTGGGTGGCACAGCGGTTAAGCGTCTGCCTTCGGCTCAGGGCGTGATCCCGGCGTTCTGGGATCGAGCCCCACATCAGGCTCCTCCGCTGTGAGCCTGCTTCTTCCTCTCCCACTCCCCCTGCTTGTGTTCCCTCTCTCTCTGGCTGTCTCTATCTCTGCTGAATGAATAAATAAATAAAATCTTTAAAAAAAAAAAAAGAACTGGATTATAGAAAAACAAAACAAAAGCAACACTTTTTGAGCAGCAGAACAGCACAAGGGATAACAATAATGTTAAAAGAGTTTATACATAAGGGAAATTAGGTATTATACCTTACTTGTAAATATTAAGTTTCATATGAAGCTTGGGATAATATCTGTCTTTCTTTAGTTAGCCTGTTCCCTAAAAAGGTAAGTTTACCTGATTTGGGGTTCTAGTTGTTAAAATCTGTAAGCTTCTAATTAGTATTCTGTTTACAAATCAGCACTCATGCAATTTAGTCATAGTCACCAAAATTTATAAACTGAGGTAAGAATTCTCTATTACAATATTTTACTGATCCTTACTAGACTTTGTATTATTTCCAAACACTGCAAAGATAGTGTACACTGCTTAAAATAGTGTACGTATCTCTTGTAAGAGGACTTTGAGGACCAGGCGAGTAATGTCATTAAGTATCACAGATATGGTAATTTCCCTTTTTAATATTTATAATCATTCTTTGGAAAAATGTACAATTTTAGAATAAATGCTATTATATTATACACATTTCCCTCTTGGAAATCAAGTCAAATGCACCATCTTATTAATTAAAGCCCTAAAAGTTAAGGCACAGAAAAGTAAAAGAAATATATTTTTTAAAACTGTGTTATATGGTTACCAATAACTGAATGAACTAGAAGACAAATCCTCTCATGTAAAAGTAACAGCTGAAATAAGTTTAGAAGACTGTTCCATGTAGCACTAAAATGTGAACTGTAATGGAACACTCTATGTTTATTTGATCTGTTATTGGCATACTTTCCACTAAGTATTTCATGTTCAAAATCTAATTTGCATGGAATTTTAGCCTCTCAGAAATCCTCAATGCTCTAACTTAAGGCTCATAAGAATCAGAGATTGTGTTTCTAGATCACCATAGAATTTTCATAGTACACACTCAATTATTTTGCATGAAAATTAAAAACAAACAAATGAAAGCACATCTCTATGTTAGAAGAGGAGGATCTGTATAATAGGATCCTTGTATTATCAGAAATGATGCAGTCTCTAGTATTGATTCCAGTATCTTCGTATATTAACTATGTTGCAATGTGTAAAACACAGGAACTAAACAGAATGTTTGATTTTATTCTATTATCTATTCTAAAATACTCAGTTGATATTCACACATGTAGTATGTTGGTATCATTAGATAAAGCTAAAAAAGGAAGGCCCTGAAACAGTAAATCAATGAAGTGGATTATTCTAATATGGGGTGAAAAGGGTATTGTGTTGGGTCACTGAAGGCTGACCCACATGTATCTGAAGCATTCTGCTCATAAGAAAACATGCAGGTACAGAGACCATGAAAAATTTTGGCAGTGTCTCTTATAATGCTTAGGGGAGAATTAAAGTTTAAACTCTTAGGACAAAATCTGATTCTATGAGGAGAACTGAACCTAAAGTTGCTGGAAGGGAAGGCAGCTGAACCAACAGATACCTTCCGCACACAGAAAGGAACTTCTCATATCTGATTGTGATCTATACCCTGGGTAAAACTATGAATCTTGTCAATTCCATATGAATGAAGAAGAAAATTGTTACCTTTCACCCAAACAACTTACAGTTCCAGTCATGATCCAGAAGCCAGTATCAGGCTTATTTCTCTTACGATAGACCACCATGATCAACAACAACAGGAAGGAAGGAAGGAAGGAAGGAAGGAAGGAAGGAAGGAAGGAAGGAAGGATGGGGAGGGGAGGAAGGAAGGATGGAGGGTGGCAGGGGAGGAGGAGGAGGAGGAAAACAAGAAGGAGGAGGAGGAAGAGGAGGAGAGAGAGGAAAAAGAAGAAGAGGAGGAGATGGCAAAAATATTATTTAAAAAACTAACAAAATATATAAAGAAATTCTTTTTAGGCACTGGGCAATAATCAACTTTGGGCCACAATGTATGAGAAAAAATAAACTTAGAAGATGAGGCCAATATTCACAGTAGTTTTGTCCTTGAAAGAACAGTCCAGATCATACTGTGGGGAAAGAGAACCCACAAAAAGAGAGATCTCAGTTGGCAGAGGTGACAGATACTACATATAAAAATTGTTTAGACAAGTGGCATTTGAGGGGATAGCGTCTTGAAGAGAAGGCCTCAGAGAAAAAGTCCTTGATATTTGTGCATGCTTAGTAGAACATAGCCACTTGGAGGCCAGGAAAATGTGAAAATACTTTAGAGGCAATAGAGAGCTAAGAACTGGAGTTTGGATTTCAAGCCCAGCCAGAATGGTGACCCTGGTGACCATCCTGGACCTTTAACTGAAATTCCAGAAAGACCATTAACTGAATAAAAAGCACACCCAAGGGTTGACATTTTCAACACTGCAAAAAGGAGAACCTAAGATAATCTGTCCTGAAAATATTAAATAAAGACTTAAAGGATTCAGGTAATTAACAATAAATTTTTAAGTGTATGGCAGAAGACAATTTAATAATTTTTAGAAAAAAATTAAAAATCCAGGAATCTATGATATATAATACATAAATTTAGCAAACAAAAAAATTACTAGTTATGGATTTTGGGTGCACTGCATTCCAGCTCTCCATATCCAGCGCTTAGATGGTCACATCTAGGGAGGGACAGAAAGAGGTGGCAGTTGGGTGATTTATTTTGAAAATATCTAAGTATTTTATCCTCTATACTTATCTCTAACTTTGTGTTCTAGTTAATGATCCTGGCAAAATTAAATATTGGTATGGATGCATCTGTAATTTCTTTTTTACTTGTTTTCTTATTAATAGCAATCATAAGGGTTTTTTTTTTTTTCTTTTTAAACCTCAGAGCAAGTTTTCAAAATATAAAAATCTTCCCTGCTCATTAATCCTTGGCTAGCTCTGATCAGGTTTACCAACAGTTTGGGCAAGCATATAATTTGGGTGATCCTGTCCTCTGCAGATCGAAACGTTCTGCATATCATGCCTTTAAGCTCTGGGCTTTTAGTTGTTTCCTAAGGGAAAAATATAAATAAGTGGTAATTAGTTAGAGTTTATAACCCCATTGTAGCACCTTGTATTTTGATGTTATTCTGTTGAAGATTACAAGACTTGGCCTGGATCCCTAGAGGACTGGACAGCCTTAATTTGATTCTCCTTCCAAGCTTGTTAAAAAGTGAGTTATATTGAGAAGAAATTAAAATGTCAAAATCTTTAAAAAATTTTACTAGTTATGTTTATTAGTGAATAGCAGCAGAACCAGAGATGATTCATATATTGGATGTGATGGGCAAAGATCTCAGATAATGTGATTAATACACTAAGTAAAATGGAATAAAATTTGGAAAGAATGAATGAAAAGAAAAATAACTTCAAAATATATTTGGAATCAAAAGAAATAAGAATCTAACCTGTACTCTATAAGTACCAATATATAATTACCTGAAGTTAAGGTCTTGAGGGAAACAGAAGCCTGTAACTAACAGAAGATGGGATTAGTGATTTCAAAAAGAGATCAACAGAGATATTCAAACTGAAACATGGAGAAAAAATAGAAAAAGGGGAAGAACAAAAGATATACAATGAAGAGCTCAAAATATTTGTAATATACACAGTTGAGGTAGAAGAGGAGAAAAAAAGAATATTGGAAAAAATATTGAAGGAAAATGACTAGGAATTTTCTAAACCTGATGAAAGATATAAAACCACAAATTCAAGCAATTCAGTGACCATAAAGCTGGAAAACTACAAAGAAAATCACAGACTGCTAAAACAAACACAAAACCAAAAGAAATACAGATTGAAAATACTTAAAAGCAGATGAAGGAATAAAAAAGGCAAATTACTTTAAAAATACCATTGAAAGCTGGCTTTTCAACAGAAACTATAAAAGGCAGAATACAATAGAATTACAGGTTTAAGGTATTGAAAGATATAACATGACAATAAAATAGTATTCAAAAGCAAATGCAAAATTAAGATTTTATAAAAAAAAAAAGAGAAAAACTGAATTTGTCTCTAACAGATATGAACCCTAAGAAATACTAGAAGTACTTATTTATGCTAAAGATAAAGCATCCCAGACGAAATCATAAACCTCTAAGAAAGACTGGAAGTTTCCAAAAACAGTAAATAAGTTGATAAATATAATGGCTAACAGACACATGAAAAAATGTTCAAAATCATTAGCCATCAGGGAAATTCAAATCAAAACCACACTAAAA
This sequence comes from Ursus maritimus, assembly GCF_017311325.1. Taxonomy (NCBI): domain Eukaryota; kingdom Metazoa; phylum Chordata; class Mammalia; order Carnivora; family Ursidae; genus Ursus; species Ursus maritimus. The sequence goes on from NW_024426663.1 coordinate 7,792,263, forward strand.
TACCATCTTACACCAGTTAGAATGGCAACAATTGACAAGGCAAGAAACAACAATTGTTGGAGAGGATGTGGAGAAAGGGGAACCCTCTTACACTGTTGGTGGGAATGCAAGTTGGTACAGCCACTCTGGAAAACAGTGTGGAGGTCCCTTAAAAAGTTAAAAATTGAGCTACCCTATGATTCAGCCATTGCACTACTGGGTATTTACCCCAAAGAGACAGACGTAGTGAAGAGAAGTGCCATAGGCACCCCAATGTTCATAGCAGGTCTGTCCATAATAGCTAAATCATGGAAGGAGCCGAGATGCCCTTCAACGGATGACTGGATTAAGAAGTTGTGGTCCATATATACAATGGAATATTACTCAGCTATCAGAAAGAACGATTTCTCAACATTTGCTGCAACATGGACAGCCCTGGAGGAGATAATGCTAAGTGAAATAAGTCAAGCAGAGAAAGACAATTATCATATGGTTTCTCTCATCTATGGAACATAAGAACTAGGAAGATCGGTAGGGGAAGAAAGGGATAAAGAAAGGGTGGGTAATCAGAAGGGGGAATGAAGCATGAGAGACTATGGACTCTGAGAAACAAACTGACAGCTTCAGAGGGGTGGGGGTGGGGAAATGGGATAGGCTGGTGATGGGTAGTAAGGAGGGCATGTATTGCATGGTGCACTGGGTGTTATATGCAACTAATGAATCATCGAACTTTACATCAGAAAGCAGGGATGTACTGTAGGGTGACTAACATAATATAATAAAAAAATATTTAAAAAAAGTTAATAAATATAATGAATATTGACATCTTAAAGTAACAATAAGAATTTATTGTGGAATTTGTAACATATATAATAGTAAAACATAAAATAAGAATAGAATAAATGGTACATAAAAGGTAAATGGAGCCTACCTGTGGGACCATTTGGGAAGTGGCTCATGTATTGTTTTAATGTAGATTTTAACAAATTAAAGAATGAGTATTGTAATAATCAGAGTAACAATTAATAGAACAACAGAAGTAAGCACAAACAAAAGCTAAAAGATGATAAAATGGTAAAGTAATTTCAAAACTGATTAAATAAAAGAAAAAAAAAAGTCTGACTAAACAAAGAACAGATGGGACAAATACAAAACAGGAGCAATATGGTAGACTTAAACCCAACTCAATTACCAATTACATTAAAATTAAATGATATTAAAACTCCTAGTAAAAAACAAAGATCACCAGATTGATTAAAATATAATCACACACACACACACACACACACACACACACACACACACACACACAGAATCCACTCTAAATATGAGAACACAATAAAGCTGAAAGCAAATGGATGGAGAAATATTTACCATATGAACACTGGAAATCAAAGCGGATGCTACTAATATCAGATAAAATAATCCTTAAAACAAGAAGTTCATTGGATATAAAGAGAATATTCTAAAGTGATAAATGGCTTAATTCGACAAAGAGACAAACAAATCCAATTTTGATATGCACCAGAACATACGGTTTGAAAACAGAACTGAGAGAGAGAGAGAGAGAGAGAGAGAGCAATCAACCATCCTGTCTGAAGATTTTAACAAACAATTACTTCTCAGTACCAGAGACGATGAAAATCAAACATATTGGTAAGAAAGATTTTTACAATATAATTTAATAACTTATTCTGATAGATATTTATAGAACTTTATGCCAATATGCCAAAGAAGAAAAATCTTCTAAAGTCACATAGAACATTTACAAAAGTAGATCTTAACTTAAGCCATAAAGAAACTCTAAGTAGTTAAAAATAAAATTGTACAGTGTAGCACACAGTAGAATAACTACTATATCTTTTTGCAGGTGTTGGGAAATTAAGGGCCCCCTCCCCACTCAAAAAACACAACAGAAATCAAGGAATCTTTTGAGCTGAACGACATGAGAATACAACATATCAAAACTTATGCACCAAATTTATAGCTTAAAAAGCACATATTACCAAGAAAAGGCTAAAAGTAAATTATCTAAGCTTCCAACTCAATCAGTGAGAAAAAGAACAGTAAATTAAAGCTTAGGTATAAAAGAAGAAAGAAAAAAAATTTAAATGAGGAACTATCAAAGAACAAAAACAGACCTACAATAGAGAAAAAGTTAGTAGAGCCAAATGGTAGATCTTCAAAACTAATTATAAAATTGATAAACACCTAACAGAAGAGATTAAGTGACAATATATCAATATCAGTATCAAGAATGGAAATAGGGACATCACAACTGTAAATAGTAAAAATACAGTGACAGGTAATTACACATAACTTTACATCAATAGCTTAGAATTTTTAATAAAATAGACAAATTTCTTAGAAATTCAATTTACTGATACTAATACAAACTGAATAGAAAATATGAATAATTTTATATCTGTAAGAGAAATTTAATCCACATATAAAATCCTTGTGAGAAAGAAAATAACTGGGTCAGATAGTTCCACTGATGCATTCCTCAAAATATTTAAGGGAAAAATAATATCAAATGTTCCAAAAAATCTTCCATAGAATAGAAAAATAAGCAACACTTTCTATCTCATTTTATGTAACCAGCATAAAGCTGATAACATAACCTTACAAGGACATTAGAAAGAAAATTAGGGAAAAGATATTCCTATGAATATTGACACGAAAATTCTAAAATCACAGCAAATCTAATCCAGTTGATGTATCAAATGGTAAATACATGATAATAAAGTGGGATTTGTTTATGGAAAATCGTTCCTTATGATTTATCATATTAACAGAATAAAGAACAAAACCAAAAGAGCTAAAAAATTCCAGTACCATTTCATGGTTAAAAATTTTATTCTCATGAAACTGGGCATAGCAAATAACTTTTTAAAACTATAACTAAGAGACTCTACCAAATATACCTGTCTCTAATATTACACCAAAAGATAAAATGTTGACTGCTTTCTCACCAATTAGATACACTGTTAAAATTAAGACAAAGATTAGATAAAAAAATTAGATACACTGTAATACTACTATTCAAATTGTATTGAACATTTTAGCTTTTAAAATCAGGTAAGAAAAAAAACAATAATTATGGTTGGAAAAAAGAAACTACTTTAGTTTTACTTTAGATGACATAAATTTTACCGAGAATAAAAAATAATCTATAAGATATTGACGATAATAAGTAAATTTAGGAAGGTTCCCAAATATAAGGTCAATGTGAAGAACTATATAGATATAACACACATACATACAAAAAAATCATATATTCACACACATATACACACATAAGAAGCAAGAAAAAATGAAAATAGCAGTTACACTTATCTACAAAAATATCAATTATCGAATATCTGGAAATTACATAATGAAAATAAGCAAGACCTAGAAATTGGAAAATACAGAGAATTACTGAGAAAAACTCAATAACTAGATCAATGTACATCAAAACTACATTAGTGGATTAAATCACTGAGTCTATTTATAATGTCCATTCTGTCCAAACTGATATATAGTTTCAACACAATCCTAGACACAGTTTTTTAATCTACAAGGAAATAATAAAATCTACAAGGAAATGTAAAGGATCTAGAATAACCAAAGTGATACTGAAAAATAAGAGCAAATAGGTGAAGGGCTTTTAGTATCATAGTTCAAGACATCAAGACATTTTCACCATTATTTCCCACATATATATATGTGTGTGTGTGTGTGTGTGTGTGTGTGTGTATGGAAGTGATCTAAATAAATTATATGGAAGAAAATAAACCTTATCTCCTCCTTTATATCATAACACAAAAAGTAGTTATAGTTTAAAAGCCAAATTAAAGCAAAACAATCATTCTTCTAGAATATAACACTGGTGACTTCATGGTTTGATAAAGGTAAAGGTTGGTGATACAGAACCCTAAAATCAATAACCATAAAATAAAACACTGCTGAAATTTACTAAAGGAATTTATTAAACTTAAATACTTTTCTGTTAACTAAGAGTACGGTGACTAACTGTCCTAGGGGTTCCCAGCAGGTGGAATTTTAGTGCTGACACCAGGACACTAGTCTCCAAGCAAACTAGGATTGATGACCATCCTACCTGCAGACAGAATAATTATATCTGTGACTGTTTCAGCAAAAAGAATAGGACGGAAATGATGTTGTGTGACTTCCAAAGCTAGCTCATAAAAGGTGATTCAGCTTCTGACTTGATCATATGAGCACTAACACTGAAGCTTTGAGCTGTCATGTAGACCGTCTAACTATCCCGGAAACTGCATAAAAAAAGAGATGTCAAGCAAAGCCCCTAGCTTCTCCAATCACCAGCTTTTCCAGCTCCACTCACCACCTAACTACAATTTTAAAAGAGACCTGAAGCCAGACTATGCTGCTAGTACATTCCCAAATTCCTAACCCCAAGAAACTGAGAAGTAACGAAACAATTATTATCGCTTTAAGCCTTTAAGTTTTGGAGACAATTTTTATGTGGTGATAGTAAATGGAACAGCAACCCATTTAAAAAAAAAATTCAAACAAATTTTCCAACTATTATTATCACATTCAATCCTCATTTTTGTCCACATGACATATTAAACGAAAAACTTAAGAAAAATAGCATAATATGATACCATATGTATGTACGTAAGTATGATGTGCATGACTAAATAAAATTTCAATGGAATCTCTCACCAACAAAATTTTTACTCTATATATGCATATATTGTTTAATAAAATATATTTATGTATACTATTTGCATTATTTTTAAATGAACTTATTTTTAATAGGAAAATCTGTTGAGGCCAACGACAACATGAAGGTTAAATATGGCACCTACAGTTATAGGGAAGGCTTTACAAGGAAAAGCTAAAATAAAAATTCCCTCTTAAAGATGTTTTCTTGCTTATATCATGGAAGTAAAATAATGAATAAGATATATTGCAATTTATCATAGAATATTCCTTTGCTTATAATCAGTATAAGTTAACTAGTTCACATGATTAAGCTAAGCAATAATTTAGGCAATCATAAATAATTTATTTCCCTAATATTTTTATTGATTTGCAGTTCATAAATACAAGAACTAAACATTAAAACATTAGTTATTTAGTGAAGATCTATTTTCTTTAAAAATGATGAACAGTCTTAAAACTAAAGAAACATTATAGTAGAAAGCAAAAATGCAGTATATAGTGGATTTCGAAGTGCATACCCCCAAGATTCTTTGCCATAAATATTAAGTGTAATAATTTGTGTGATTTATTATCGGTTTCACATTTGATGCATTGATACCAATACTAGCATTGTTTTAAAAACATTTAAACTTTATGAAAATTCTTAAAGCATAATTTACATAGCCTTTCAATAAAATGTCTATGTTTCTTCAGAAACAAAACAGAGGGATATTGCCTCCACATGTTAACTAAATTCTGGATATTGTCTTCATCATGGCCTTTCGCTTTTCTGTAAGGACTACAGCAGGGGCAGCTGGGGTAAGAGAGGCTTGTATAGAAATAGGAGGTAATCCAACAATAGTTCCTCTGCTACACAAAGACTATTTTTGTAGGAAGAGAAGACCTGAGCTACCCAGAAGGAAACATACTAAATACAGTTTTAGAAATATGAAACTTTGCAAGCCTTTTGGGTATGCATCAAAAATAAATGAGACCAGCTGTCAACATTAGTCATGGTTTCATCTTCTCCTCTTTGTACAATTTCCCACATTGTACAAATTGAGATAGAAAACAATAAACTACCACTTTAAGTATTTTATGCTCATCTAAGTATTTTAATTATTTTATATCTAATGTGCAATATCTAAGCCCCCCACTTAAACAAGATCATAGATGTTTAGGCAAAATCTCATAATAATTATACTTCCTAGGCGCAAGTAATTATAAGTTTCAACATTGAACTCACTGTTTCCCTCTCTCCTTTGTTCTTTCTCTTTCATTCATTGGTGAAGTTAACTCAAATAACCTGGACTTCCATTGTACCTAGAAGAACAGAGAGGAAATTACTTACTCACTGCACAGAAATCATTACCGAATAGAAAACATAATTCTTTTTATTATCACAAAGCTATTTAAAAAGCAAATAAATAAACAGTGTATTATTGTGTGAACATTTCCTTTATATGCACACACATATTTGTTTTGTTAATAAATAAGTATTCTATTACTTTGTTGATTAATAGATTTTAAAACAAAGTTCTGGAAAAATATTTTGTCATAATGGTCAAGGTAGTTCTCCAAGGAATATAAATTTTATTAGTTATTAGTAGAAATATACTTAAGAATGTCATTCAGGGCAATTACCTTAAAACTACTTACCACCAAAATCAACTTATATTCTACTAATAAGAAAAAAAAGCTCTTTGTTACACTTTCGGCTTTATAACAGAAACTGAAAACATGGAGACTCAAATAAAAATGATAGCCCTCTCTTTATTTTTGAGTGTGACTCACCTTCATCCAACTGAAACTTTCTCATTCCTAATTTCAGTTTTAGTTCCCATGCTCATTTTCTTATCTTTTATAAAGCATTATACAAAGTCTCAGAGTTACTAGGACTCAGGACTAGTTTCTAAGACAGGCTTTGCTTGTAAGAAACAGCTGTCAGAAGTGACAGGATACAATTGTTAAAACATCTAAAATAAAGGCTAAATAAATGTCTACATGTAAAGTGGTATTTTTCTTCTATGTCTAAACAAAGCATTTTCTCTCCATTCATGTTGCTTGCTAGACTTAATATGTCACTTGTCTCATTCTTATTAAAATGAATTATCAGTGCAATGCTGCACACGATCAGTGAAATCCAAAGGAAATTACCTATACTACTACTTCTAGACACAGTGCAGAACCACTTCATGATTTTAGTGTTGCTAAAACAAAAAACAAAAAACAAACAAAAAAAAATGGTGATCATTTTACTGGCTGAACATATTATATTGAATTTTATTTGGTGGGAGGGAGTGTACAACTATACCTTTTCAATGGGTTTTGACTCACAGTATTTAATTCAAATCTAGGGATTTAACACATAAATTATAAAGTGTATAGATCTCAGTTTGAGAGTTAACATGGGAGCATAAGCCCTAAATATAATTCAAGAGAGGTGTTGGTAAATAGGAAAAAATAAAAATAAAAATAAAATTTGGGGACAGAACAGGATAAACTAAAGGAACTCAATGGGAACCTCTGGCACTATTGTCAAGTAATCTAAAACAGGAGACAAAATGGTGTGAGGGGAAAAAAAAAAAAGAAATGCCAAAATAACATAAGAATCAGATGCAATTTTCTGCCTTAGAGCCTAGGCTTTAGGAGATCAGGTCCTTGAGAAACAGGAAGACGATTACAGACATTTCAGAATCATCATCAAATTAAAATGATAGGCAGAAGGACAGACTCATCCATAGTTAGATACTAGAGAAAAGTGACTGTTTTCTGGGGAACACAGTTTCCACAGCAAAGAGTTAACACCAGTGGTGTACAAGGAATATCCAGGGCTGGAGAGGATGACGCCCTCCATTCGCAATGATGGGTGGTTGCTAATCCACACGTCAGGGTCTTGTCGGGCTGGAGCAATGGTTTGCTCAGGAAATGCAGGAGCTGGACGGGGTAACTTCAATGATGAGGGGTCTTTGAGAAATTGGAGGAGAAGTTCTCAATACTAGTAAATAATCTATTAGTAAATAATCTATTCATTATCGTGGATCATATCTATACTCCCAGACTGACAAAGTTGGAAGAGATAACCACTACTAAAGAAACAGCCACATCCCGAGTTTAATCGTCTCTATTTTGGTAAAATTTCTATCCACAAGCTGAATACAAGATATGAATTATCTTGCTCCATTCCACACATGTATAACTCAATATCATCAGTATCACTTTATCCAGTTTTTCAAAATTCCAAAACAAAATTCTGTTTATACAAGTGAATTAGAAAGTAATATATAAATTATTTACTATTTTGTAGATGACCCAGAGGAAAATAGTTTCGTCATACATACAGAACAAACACTTTAATCAAGCCCACAAATCCTTTATCACCACTGTCACCTCAAACTTTTCTATTCTCTACCCATCCTTCCCTTACACAGTGCTCTGCCTTCCACTCCTCCCTGTTATTAACAAGTCCCTTTTTCCTTCTCCAAGGCTCCATTTCACCTGCCACTATGGTTACCGCCGTCTCTTGGAGTTTCTCCCACTGCAAAGGAATTCTCATATGATTGGTAAAAACACAAAACATTCTCCATATATTTCACATGAAAGTTTTTTTCAATGATTATGGTATAATATAATGAAAATATTTAATTTTGCCCATGTCAGAAACGGTTATTTTTACTTCAATAAAACAATGACAATGAGGTATATATCATATATTCAGATACAAAGACTTTGGTGTAGCATACCAGTACAGTCTGAAAAAGCCCACCATGAATGATGAACACATTTTGATAATGGCACATATTGCACTGGAATTATATGAGTATACTCTCTAAAGCTGCCCCATGGTGTACTATTTAATAAAACTAATTTAAAAGAGAACTTCCACTCACATTTTTTTGACACCTGGATTTCCACACAGAATAGTACATTAAATTGGAACATACCTATAGCTAAGTATATAAAAGGTGGGAACAATGGAAAAAGTACAGAGAAGAGGCTCCTCTTTCTGGGATCACATCCTGGTGCTTTTGCCCCCTGCACCTTCCTACAATATTCCACCTACCATATGAATCTGAGCTTATGATGTTTGTTCTTTAAAAGCTTTCTATGAACAGCTCTTCCTTTTCGTCTTTCATGATAGGACCTTTTACAACCTTTCCAGGAACAGCTAAATAAATGAAAAGTTTTTCATTTCTTCTTTGGTCTGCAAAAATAGCTTTTGTTGATGATGAAAAGTGCCACCTCCCAAATTTCTCATTTTTCCATGAAGCAAAAGGTTTACTTTCTGAAGGTTTCACAAGTACTATGAATCACTATATTTATCTTTCTTCTGGCTGTAGAAAAATGGGTGGCAATTTAAACTCAGGCCTTGCAAATTTCTCAAAATATGGCACCATGACCATGTCTAGATTTACTTACTTGATCAAGACTCTAATTTTATTTTTATCAAAAAAGCGCTCTTAATTGCAGTTACAGTTGTATATATTTTCTTGTCAAAAGAAACAGAAGCTACAGTTTAGCAAATCATTCATAGCTAGGCTCTGGATATGAAAAAACTAATAGTGCAACTTAAAAAAAGATACTTGTGAAACATGCTAATTATACCTCCAATTTATTGGAATACTATCTTTTATGTTTAATACAATCGATGTTCAATAATGCATTTCCAACTAGTGATATCATTATACATAACCATGAGGGTTTTCAAGTAGATATTTCCTTTTATAGTATCAGGAAAATACCACAAAATAGGTTTGCATCCCAATAATTTATTGCAATTTCACTGATATACTTGCAATTTTCTCAAATGTTATTGGAGGTACAGTTTAAAAAGAGGGAAAACAATATATAAATGAGACTTTTTATTTTGACACTATAAAAATAAAACTTTGTGAAGTACTTAATATTATTGCCATTCATTATTAGTTCTTAATATATACCTTCAAAATGATAGGCTGTTGTTTAAGCAATTGAAATTATTGCTTGTTTGTAATAAGTCCTGTACTCATGGAAAAAAGTTTATAATTTTTGTAAAGTGTGGATATGTTCATAAATCCATTTATAATGGATGTTTTAACATCAGTGTTAAATAAGTATTTTTAAAATCCATTCTATGCACAAATATGTGTGCCCTCATAAGTAAGAATAATTAGCACATTAATTCACTACATTGTTTATACTTCAATTATAAAGGCAAATAAAAAGCTGTTCTTGTTCTGCTTGAATAGATTTGCAGTCTCTGCAAGTGTTGTTTGACCTTAGTTTCCTTTTAGAAATTGAGGATATTTAAAACAAAAACGTTCTGAAAGGCAATCATAAATTCAATTCATTAAGTGACTAAGTGAAGAAATGATACAATAGATAAATTATAAAAAAAAGTTAGTGTAAGCCAAGAATCTGGATATTTGACCACAGATGTACGGTAGTGGAAATGAGCCACTGTAGTTTGCATACATACAAGCACATGGGCCAATTGTGCATACAAATGAATTAAAATTCGTGGTCACACAATTGTTGCTCAACATTAGACTACATCTACTGTGTTATTCATTTTAAAAAACGATTTTTAAATTAAAGTTATTGTATAACAAATGGTTTATTCATAAATTCATGAATTTAATAACAAATTTCACTTTCTTTACTATCCTACTTACTAAAACAGTTTTGCCCTCAGGGTCTACTTGAAGAGTGAACATCCATATTTGTTTTAATTCACTATCTTGGGAAAGGTGTCAGGCTCTAGTATTTTAAGGCAAATTAAAATAGGTACTGATTGTAATATGGTATCCCAATGGAACCAGGCATTACAATTTCAGGCTTTCAGGCCTTTCTCAAACACACACCCACACATACGCATACACACACATACATACCCAAATTAATTTTGTATGATTTTCAGTTCTAGTTAGAGCCTTTGTCCCAAGGGCTTGTTAATCTTGTGTCCCATTCCTGCCCTGTTACAATTTAAAGATTGTCAAAAGAAGGATAAATTTCATGCCATTTTCTGTTCTCATTACAATCTTCAGATTGTTATGAGAACGGATTAATTTTGCTCAATTTTCTGCCCTCGTTACAGACTGTTATGAGAATGGATTAATTTTATGACATTTTCTTCTTTCATTATAATCTTTGTTATGGGAATGAGAATATGTAATGAGAATGAGAGCATATCAAGCATTAAAAGGTCTGTGAGAGCTCATGACAAAGATTGTAACAAGAAGAGAAAACGGCACCCAATCCATTCTTGTGACAATTTTAAGATTGCCAAGCGAACCCAGAGTGACACTGCATTTATCCACTCTGAAGACAAAGATTGTTGAGAAAATGGGAATGAGAGCAAAATTAATCAGTTTTCCTGACAATCCTGAGACTGTACTTAAGCTTACAGTATTTTCCTGTGATACAGTACTTACTTGAAAACGTGTGCATTGCATGTAAAAGTTACTGATTAGAAAATGTCATTTTCATATTTTACTTTTTCTATTTTTTCTTTCAATTTCTTTCCTCACTCTCTCATTCCTTCTTTCCTCCCATTCACCTCCCTCCTTCCGTCCTTCCCTCCTCTTTCTTTCCTAACTTTGATGCATATCATGACCTACATTTTTAGAATTATTTAATTTAAATGGAAGTTAATATCACTTCAAATGTCAATACAAAAAGAAAATAACACCAAAAAAGCCACATTAAGAAGCAGAATCTTGACCAGCGATTGTTTTTATGATTGCAAATAAATTATTTGAATCAGTTGTCTCCACGTGCCCAGAAGAAAAAAAAATGTTTTTGCAGAAGTTACTTGAGTAGTCAACATAATGAAACTATCCTAGGTCTGCAAACACCTACTATTTATTTGCTAATAAATAAGTCACTGCCTTGTAGTACACTCTCATAAACTTGAGCAGATATATCTACTACTATATCTGAATAACCTCAATGTTTCCATTTTATGAGAAACAATCCAGTAGTTCCAATGTATTTTTGTCTCCTCTTTATCCTATTAATAAACCCCAGTTAAATATTTCTTTTAAAATGTCTTCATTATTTATAGAATACCCTCATTTGAAAATACCTATTATTTGAAAAAACTGCCAATATCCCTGGGTATGTATATAAACACACACACACACGCACACACACACTTGAGTATGTTTATACATATGTATTGAGTATGTGTATATATCGGCTACGTGTACATATGTATATGCCTATACATATGTCTATACATATCTACATATGTTCATATAAACACATACGTGTGTGTGTATGACGTTGCAGCATCTTTCTCAACAGTATATATTAGATAGATGATACTGTGAAAAAATTTGTTAGTTTGGCATAATCAAATCAATACCACAAATGATGCCGGTAGTACTACTGAATACCTTTTTAACAGTAGATAAAATATTCAAGAATATCACACAATTTACTTTGTCACTATTTCAGGATTGCACACAGATTTTGATACAAGTGTTTAATGACTTTTCTATTAAACCCAAGAGGTAAAGTTCTTACTGAATCCTGAGATCATTTTTCCTGAGATCATTAAGCTCTGTTTTTTATTTCAAACCATTCTGTTCATCCTCATATATGGCAAACATTGCTAGAAACTAACATATACTGAGCGGGTAAAAAAAATAAGTGTTTTGCATTGATCAAAATTTGATATCATATCCATGAAAAGTTCTTGACCACAGGCTAAAATGACTTCTTAAATACGTTTTTGTTAAATGAGTCTTATTTTTAGTATTAGTGCAACCTTAATGATTTCAATTATCAACTCACTCCATTCATTTACTTTTCTCACAGCACAAAATCTTTAGTCTTTTTCTTCTCTAGTTGGGACTTTGTTTGCAAATTTCATGCATATTTATATTTGTGCGCATATGTAACATCATTATAAGCAATATTCTCTAGAATATTAAGCTGAGCCCAAACTCATGGGGCAGTGACAACTGGGAAGGCCTGGAGACTGAGTATGCCAGCAAGTGAAGGTCAAGCTGACCCAGAAGTGCAAGGAGTGTTGGGGGCCAAATGTGCTGAGAAGAAGGTGATCTAAGGCCCCATGAACCTGGGAACCTGAAAGCTGGACTGAACCACTAGTGTGGGCACTTTCTGGACACAGACAGCAGGCCCCTCAGAGGTATTTATGGTACAAACCATGTGAGCCCAGATGGCTGGGCCAGGCACATCTCATGTGTACATAATTAGAACCACAGAGAAAATTCCATTTCAGAGGTGGTCCATCTTTCTTGCTCGACTTTCCCTCATTAAATAAAAAAAATACTTTATTGACATTAGCTCACATTTTAGCAGATGTTTCCACATAGCTAATATTCCACTGATTGGCTCTGGTCTTTACTTCTTCTACAGAAACCTTCCTTTTATCTCCTAAATCTGATTCTTTATGAACCAGCAGAAATGGAACATTCTCATCTTCCTTTACTCTTAAAATCTGATCCCTAAAGTCAGCTGTGGCTGCAAAGTAACAGAAGACACATAAGAAACCCTCCCCAATCTGGTAGTAGTTGTCTCTAAGTGCAGCCTGGTCCTCCTGCCCAGCTGATATAAGTTTAAATACAACAGTATCAATGCACTGCAAAAGAGTCTGAGAAATTAAACACACACACACACACACACACACACACACACACACACACAAAACACCTCAGTTTTTGTGTGGTGGAATCCCTGAAACCAGTTAATTATGGAGGTGGTTTGAGGTGAAGTGGTAATGGTATCTGATTGGAAGGAGGAGCATTCATGGTATATGTACCGTGGGAAATCTGTACTAGCTCCATTCAAAACCATGCGTCTGTTACATTAATTTAACCTCTCTGACAAGTTCTTGACCTAACTCATCTTCTGCTACTAAGATTAAGAACCCAGCCTGAATCCTTCTCAGAGTCCCTAAGTAAGTGCATACTTACATTGTTGCTAGAATGGTCTATTTAAAATGCAAAGTTTGATGACATTTCTTAGCTGCTTACCAGCCACCTATCATCCAGAAAATAATGTCAGAGCATCTTAGAACATTCAAGATCCTCAGTGATTGAACTTCTCTTGCCTACCTTTCTAGCTCTCATCCAGTGCATTTAGTTACAGCCCTGCACTATGCTATTTCTTCCTGTCTATTTGATCATGGTAGTAGTTCTTTGATTTGATTATACTTCCAAGTCAATTGCCATGATCCATACCTCTTCATCCTCTGTGTCGTTGATTGTCATCATTTGTCTAGAAAGGGCTAGAGGCCCAGATCACTGTGCATGTTCTTCCGTAACGTTGCCACAGCAGGTATCGAAGCTTTCCATTGTTGAGTGTTTGAGTGTGTGCACCATTCTTTGTCCCAGCCCAAACTCTTGTTTCCTAATTTGTCTTAACTTAGTTTGTAATCTAAGCTCCCAGCCCGTTGCTCAATCGTAGCTGGCACCCAAAAAAAAAAAGAAAAAAAAAACACTTATGAATGAGAGACCAAAGATTAGTTCTTAGAGCAAAGTAGTATTTACAGATATGATACCTTAAAAATTATATTTCAACAGTTAGCCTAGCAGCCATTAATATTTACTGCCCTCTCACTATGTATCATTCACTCAATTACAGTGATTCACATAGATATCTAATTATATCCTCACAACTTGTGAGTTAAGTATTATTATAATCCCCGTTTGCAGGTAAAGCAATTGAGGATTAACGAGATTATGTATATTTCCTAAAATCACAAAACTTGACGGGGGCCCAGTTACTGAAGCTTAATCACTGTATTATCCTCATTTAAAAAGTGGGTTACTCTTTTTTGTTTATTTGAAAAGCAATTTTCATATAAGGAAGAATATATATTTTAATGCAATATAAATAATTTTAGGAAGGGCTGACTTATTTTAAACTAGTACTTTTGTCCAACATTCTTTATTTTGGAAACAACAAAAAAAAGAGTTTTTAATTTTTTGAGTTTTTCTTTCCAAAATAATGTTGAAATAATATTAAGACAAACATTAACCTTAGGATAATTTGGCAGTTGAAGTAAAAAAAATAATAATTTTGAGGGTCTTTTAAGGGAAAGCTATCGGATTTTCGATAGCATGGATTGGTAAACATATAATTGGTCAGATAATCATATGATCCCACAATTCATATTACATGCATGTTCATTATATATATTACTCTGACAATTAAACAACAATATATGATAGTCACCTCTATTGCATTCAATATTATGAGTGGAATCATTAAACTTCATTTTCAGAGGTGCAGGGCCTTTGAAGAATATCTTGGGATTTAGGGGGTTGGTAATCGTGGCAGAGAAGAATCTGTTCCAAAATGGTAGCTGGCAAAAGTCTTGCCTATTAACAAGAAACTTGCTGATTAATCAATTTCATTTGGAAACTACCTCCTTCACTGAGTCTTCCTTTGTTTTCAAAAATTAGTTGACTTAGATGAAGTGCTTAGAATTTCTCTGATATGCCCCGAAAAATAATAACACACATACATACGCACATATACACGCACATAACACATTCCTTTGATGGCTGGGGGAGGAGTTGGGGAGAACAGTAACAGCAACAACAAAAAGCATCCCAACAAGCCCTGGAAAAAAGCTAAAAATTACTTTGTTTTCCCATGGTCTGATGTCAGATGTAAAATGAATAGGTCTGTTTTGAGGTCAGAATGAGAAGAAAAAGATCAACATGACCTCTGGGAAATAAAGGTTATTTGACATTTGGGGGATTATCTGCTAAAGGCATTGGCCTTGTATCAGAGTAAAGGCTTGACAGGCAGAGAAGACTTCATTTTCCCCACAGTGAAATATAAAGGCAGAAGCTAAGCCCACGCCTCCCCTCAGCAAGAGCAGTTGCTGAAATCAGTAGCCTTGATCGATGATGCATTTTCAAAATCAAAACAAGCATCAGTGTCTCCAATCTAATCACATCTCCTAAAGCTACTGCTTCCTGTGGGAATTTAATTGCTGTGACATTAGACTCCAGACAACAGGCACTTCTCAAGACTACCCATCAGGGCAGGGACAAAAATCAGTGGGATAGTGTCAAAGCTGTTAGACACAAAACCTGTTAAACACCCCATGTGTATAATTTTCCTTCCTCAATTTCAGCAGTAAAATTTAACGGATCTCTATAACAAGTTTAAAAATGAAGCAGCATTATACTAACCATCAAAAGGATAAAAATATTTTTGCCTGGTAACAACTCAGCTTTATTTTTACCATGTTCTGAAATGTACTCTGACACAAAAAACATTACGGCTTTTGTTGAGATGTTTTTATCATCATTTCTATACGAAAACCTGGAGTTAGATGGTTAACCTTTCTTCAGGGGCTTACTAAATTTTTAATTAAAATTTTCATAATACAGCATTTCCGCACATTAACCAAACAACAATTTTTCTGAACAAAACAAACCAAAAAACTTATTTCAGATCTCACGCTTGTTAAATGTTTTTCAATACACAGCACTCCTTTTTCACTATTCTCTCAAAGACCCTTCTGTAAGAGAATTACTTTCTTCTTATATCATTATAGGAGCTAGAAGCTGTGTGTTACTTTATCTGAGTTATTCTTTTTACATTATCCATATCATAGGGAAAATGAGCAAAAAAACCCAGGAAAACTAATGAGAATTTAATGCTAAGAGCAAAGTAAATCTTGAAACTTTAAAATACTAAACCGAAAGACCCACAGTGAAATGTAATGTGGAGGAGTCTCAGGAGGTCTAAAATAATTTTATGGGTTCTCACTGAACAGGAAGGGATATATCTTGATATTGTACAAAGTATCTTAGTATATTTGCCTAAGCTAGGAATAGGATGTGTTGCTTTTCTTCCCTAGTTAAGATTTTACTAATAAGCTTTTATGGAAACCAATGGCAACTTTCACCTCTATCTAAGCTGCCCCTCTTTAATGAAATTCATATTCTAAATAAACATATTGTTATATTTACATTTTAATAATAGTATAATGATTGCTTATTTGTGACTGACATAGTAACATTTACATGTATCCTTGAAGGATTTTGTGGTTTAAGGTTTTATGTCTCATCTTATCTGAAAATTCTCAAAATTTTGTAAGATATTGTAATCTCCAGTTTATTCATGAAGAAAGAAGACTGATTTGTTCAAAATCCCAGAGCTAAAAAATGAGGATGTGGCGTTTAAAATGATCAGCATAATGACTGCATGTCCAATCCATTTTCTACCACACACAATATTTAATGTTTAGATATGTACTTCTGAGTACATATCTGCTGACCTTTTGTCACCCGTTTCAATTATTCATTTTTACATAAAAAACTATCCCCAAACTTAGAGGATTAAAAGAACCACCGTTATCTATCTCTCATGATTCTATGGGTAGGCTAAGCTGGGTTTTTTTTGTTGTTGTTGTTTTTTGTTTTGTTTTGTTTGTTTGTTTTACTTGATGTGGTGTGATCTGGGGGTATAGTAAACAGCCGAAATGTCTAAAATGGCCTTTTACAAGGTTATCAGTCTGGGTTAGCTGCTGGTTGGGAGATCCACTGAGGCTACTGGCCTGGGACCTTTGTTCTCCTCCATGTGGGCTAATGTGGCTTCTTTGGTTTCCTCACAGGATAGTGACTAAGTCTAAGAAAGAAGGTTCCAAGTATTGAAGGCAGAAATTATAGATCTCTTAAAGCTCAGCCTCAGAAGTTACAGATACTTATGCTGCATTCCATTGTTCAAAATGAATCACAGGGATAGTGAGGGTCACCAACCATTCCTTTCCCCCCGGGGCCAAGTCGTTTCCTGGGGCGCAGGACTTTCAATGCTAAAACCAGGGCATTCCTGGGCAAATCTGGAAGGCTGGCTGTTCTAGACAGCCTAAATTTAAGGGTAGAGAAAATAGATTCTACTTTTGCTAGGGAAAGGAAAGGTCACATTATAAAGAAACAGAAAGAGTAGATATTGTTGTTTATCTTTGGAAATGCAATCTACTCTAATCACTGAATTTTGGGGAAATTTCATTCCTACCAGTTACATTTAAGCTTAGTAAGTATCTGTAAATCTAATCTGACTGAATTATTTATTGGATTATTTACTGCTTCATTGTATAAATAGTTTTAAATTTAGAGATCTGCCAGTGAGGATATACAGTCTCACTCCTTAGAAACTTCTGCCAAAAAAGCTGTAAGGCCCAGGGGGACTTTAGAATCCTGATGATGGTTAATACAGTTCAGTGACTATTAAATAGATTTTGTGGACTAGACTGAGAATCTAGCCTACACTTGTAACCTTTGTTTTTGTCTTTGTGAAAATTATTCTGAATTTTTAACCAACAATGTAACTTCTCTTTACATATGTTGCTTCTTTACTGGAAAATGCCCATAAAAATATAATAACTTAGTTTTTTAGAAGTGATCAGATAGCTGAATAGAGGAGTGTTTTCAGGGTAATTCTATGATGACACTGTCCAATAGAACTTTGTAGAGTGATGGAAATGTTCTATAATATAGCCTCTAGCCAAATGTGACTATTGAGCACTTGAAATTGGGCTAGTGTGACCAAAGAAATGAATTTTAATTGTTTCTAATTTTAATTAATTTAAATTTAAAAAGACAGACCTTAGGAGTTACCAGGTTGAGTTGCAAAGTTTTGACACCATGATTTTCTTTAGTCAGAAGTAAAAGGAGAAAATGGCACATACGAAATACTGTTAAATCATGTATTAGGCTAACAATGAAGGTTATTATCTTATAGAAGGAAAGATCTAAAGTTAAAGACACATTTTTCTTAGATGTGAGAGTATAGAGTCAATGCTTGAACTACTAATTCAACCCTTTCCTTATGATTAAGACAACAAGCAGTGTTTTAAGAACAGATAAAGGTCATCTAGATAGATAGATAGATAGATAGATAGATAGATAGATAGATAGATAGCAATGGATATAGATATAGATATATAGATTAAAATGGAATAAAATAGACTGCTTCTTGTCTAAGTTTACCTAGAAGTATCATATATTGGCCTCTCCCTGACTTCACTCATTTTGGTCTATGCCATATAAAACTTGGAAGACTCATGTGGTAAGCTGAAAGTGATAATGAGAAATAATTTAGCACAGTAAGCTCAGATCCCTACAGACATAGCCAGAAAATCATTCCCTACTTCCTGAATAGACTGTGCATTTATACAATTCATTCTGATTTGACAATGCTAAGTAGGTTTTTTCCACATCTCCTTTGTTTCAGAATCTTCATTCCCACAGTAACTAAATCTTTGGAATTGATTTCTCAGCAAAATAGTCAATTATCTCCCTCGTAAAATGGGAATTTACATTCCTGAACTTTTGCTCATTTTGAAGAAAATTAAGTAAATTTCTATATAATATTCAACTACCTGAAGTTGTTGAATGTAAACATTTATCCTACAACTCCTGTCTTTATAAAAAGAGGTAGAAGTCTTTTATCTCAGAAATCATTTATCTCATTTCATTTTCTCTTAGAGAACAATGAACAGATAGAGATGACAGTGGTATCCGCTTAAACTGATCCTATCTATTTGTCAAAAGCAGGACTGGCTAGGAGGCGAAATAGCCTCATTTCACTTTATTTCAGATTAGGTATTTCTGGTTGCCTACTATATCAATAATTTTTGGACCACGAAATACCTTTGTCAATTGATGTTTTTCTTGAATAGGTAATATACTAGAATTTCTAAGTGTCTAAATAAAAAGAAGTCTGTCCTATAAAAGACCCAAGAAAGTCATATGTATGTATGCATATATTAACCTGGGATGAAGCTAAAAGTGGAAGTATTGCATCGCTGTGCATCACAGAATAGGTGGGAATTTGTATTTGCCCTAAGAGAACACTTTCTACATGAAAATAGTCCTCCACTTGCTCTCAAACTGTTTGGCCTAGATGTCATGAGTCCATGGAGAGATGCTGGACAACGGTCATTTCTCACCTACTTTAATTTTTGAACAGAGCTAGCCCAACATGTTGATGGATCCACTTCTCTATTTTGCTATTTAAAAAGAAAAGAGAAATAAGATAGCAAGGCTTATTTTGCACCCTGGTTACTTTCAAGAAATTCAGTTACATGCACAGCACCAATAGTTCTCTGTAGGTACTGACACAGGATCATATGTTTACTCTCAACCTACATACCAACTCTTAATTAACCTAGAATAATAGCAATGCTTCCCTCCAAACCTCTGGTCAATTACTCCTACATGCTATTTTTGACTCAGAAGAACATTCAGTTCATTTCTTCACTTCTTCCTGCCTCCACTTAGTGGGCTATCTAGTTTAGATTCCATGATCCAACTCTTCACCTCTATTGTAACAGCGTCTTAAACTTCCCAATTTCTTCGAAAGCAAAATCCTCACAAATGACTTCTCAGCTAAAACAGTCAATTACTTTCCTACGATTTAGACATCAAGTCACTAAACTACCCTTCCCATCTTGGAGGCATATATTGTCATTTTATTGAGGAGGAAAATGACAGCCCCTTTCGACCCCTTCCTTTCATCTGTTAACTGGGTTCCTTCACATGGATACCATACAGGTATCTCAGATTCTACATGACTGGGCCTGTTTCTCCCTCAACTGCCACTGTTGCTTCTCTGAGTACCTGGGAATCCTTTTTGATGCCGCCCTCTCCCACATTCATCACATCTAATCAAAACCAGGCTGTTACATCTCTAAACTGAGTGTTTCAGGAATATGCCCGAATTTCATGAAAACCCCTACTATCATACTCGTCTGAGGACCATTTGAGCTCAGCTAGATGACTCTTACAGCATTTTAAATCATCTCTTCTACCAGATTTGGCCCCTCCAAGCTATCTTCCACTGAGTAAACAGAGTGATCTTTCTGTAATTTGATGTAATGAAATTTAATGATGTAATCACGTGTTTAGATCAGTTCAATGTTTTCTAATTGTCTTACAAACTTTGGCAATCTGGCCATCATTTACCTCTCCAGGTTAATCTCTTTACTCTTCCCCTGGTAATGGTGAATATTTTTCCTCTGTATTCCCTCACTTTCAGTCCTTCTTATTTCTGTAATCTCTGTAACCCTGCACCCTCTGTAACCCTGCACCTATCTCACTGACAAACCTCTTGGCCAAACTCTTATTCACCCATCCTTTATTCCAGAGGTTTTTTTTGTATGCCTACTCTATGTTTGATATGTAGAATATTGGGAGTTGACACATGCTAAGTGAATAAAATAAACATCATCTATTAAATCATAATGTTCATACTCTAGTATATTTTAAGTCTCAGCTTAAAATTTCAAATGTCCTATAGACTAAGTGAGTTACTATTATGCTTTCTAATGACACTGTATACTTTTCATATCACAACACTTATTATTCTTTATGTATGCAATTGCTTATTCCATGTCTTTCATACAAATGAAAAACCAGTTCTATGAGGGCAAAAACAGACCTGTTTTTTATACACAGCATTTGGCACATTTTCTAGCAAACAGTAGGCATTGGGGAACATTTCTTTAAAATAATGAAAAGACATACGGATACAGTTGAAGAAGTTATGCCAAGATGCATGTATAAGTGATCTGCTTATGACATTGCACTTGTCATTACTTACAGTCCTAGAAACAATGAAAATATATTAGAAAAACTTAATCAAAAATAGAAGAACTTAACAAAATGTGTAAGAAGTTGTGTGTGTCTATGTGCATTTGCTTAAAAACAGAAAGTCAACTCAAAAAAAAATGTTTAGGTGTTTAACATATTCAAGGAATATAAAAATAGTAACTAGACTTTATAAATACATCATTCATATATTTAAATATACTGTGAAAATGGGTAGAACAATTAAGGAATTAACAGAAATAATTACATTTTAGAGATGAAATTCTCTGCAAATATGAAGTGTTCATGTTTTGGTAATTGCAATTTTCACCATGAAAATGGCACTAGAAAATAAAATTGGTTGACAAGGAAGAAAAAATTTGTTCTAACAAACCATTCTAAAAGGTTCTTATAGATGTAAATTTCATTTTCAGTAAATTTACATTTTCACACTATCTGTTGTTTATGTGTATGTGTATCTCTCTAATTTTGCTTCATTATGTATATGAGGTACGAGACTAGATATACCAGAGTTACATTTTCACCATATATTCCAATAATTTAGATCATATATTCTGGAAATACTTCCAAGGGAGAGACCTCAAGAGGAATTCCCTCTTAAATCCACCCAGGAGCTCATTTAAATCTGAGAGGCTATGCTCTTACAGAACAAAGTCAAAAAGCATAGGAAAACAGAGTAAGATGGAAGAACAGAGAAATCCATTCTTGAATAATAGAAAGCATCAAGGCACAGCACCACTTTTACTGTATTGCATATGGTGTTATTCAGTAATTCAACAAGTCTACAGGTCATTTGAGGTTTTAAGCTGAGACCTAAAATACACTAGAGTATGATCATTATGATTTAACGGATGGTATATGTGATTTAATTTCAAACTCAATTACCCAACTTAAAGATTGGCAAAAATAAGTTCAGTATATGGATATTTTTTGATTTAAGCTAAGAACATATTTACTTTTGCTCTTGAGGAAAATATTTTCCCACTCTAAATAATTTTATGTAAAAGTGACTCTCATATAATTTCATTATTATTATTTTTAAATCCCCCACTGCCCAGAGTAATTTAGTAATAGTATCTTGTTGAGGTATTTAGAGTATCATTAATTTATTTTCTAATGCATTACATTCCATTACTGTATAGTTTATTTCCTCAGCTTGGTATCAGGGGATAACACTTTCTATGGAAAAATAAAACATTGTAAAAAGAGCAATAGTAAATATGAGCAGTGAGTTCACTTTTGAAGATATTTAGACAGATTCCACAAAGCACTTGATTCTACTGAACTCAAGCCTTTCTATACAGCAATTTATTCCAGAATCAATCTTCTGGCTAATTATTTAAAAAAAAAAAAAAGTTGGTTGGTCTTTGACCAGGTCTTTGAAAGTGTGTTTTAATTTAAAGATATTAAAATGGAGTAATCTGTTCAACAATTTCTTGAAAACTTTTAAAACATAAAAATCTTATCATTTAGATCCTTACCCGTGCCATTTTTAGAGTTCCTGATTATGAGTAGAGTTCAAATATGGAAATATTATTCATAATAGCCCAGTTTAAAGGTTTCAGATGAAGAAAAATGAAGCAGAGAAATTTCTGATGCTGAAGACAGTTTGTATTATTTATTCTTGTTTCTTTAAGAAAAAGGAAGATTTATTTAATCACCTCTGACTATGCAAGTTATTCCAAGAACTGTGTTTCTCTTCCCAACAATAAATTGTATATATTGCAAACACAGAATACTTCAAGTTGCCATATTCCTATGAGAACTTTTTCTTTGTCCAGAAACGATGTTTCCATATTTTATCATACTTTTATTAGAGAATAGAGATACTTGGCCCTCAGTGTCCCAAAGGAGGTAATAAAATAGGTATTATGACCACATTAACACTAACTTTAGTGATAGAAGGATGTTCAGAATGCCCATCCCCATGGGCCCATCATTTCCACCCTAAGTGAAGTAATAAAACAAGTCGGAACAATTCTCCCCATTGGAAGTCTCTAAATTTTAAGTCATTTGTCCTATTATTCTGAGGCAGATCAGGAATTCAGTAACTACTCAGACATTATTCATATATTAATATTGCCTCAGCATTTTTCTTGTACTCATACTGTTTAAGGCATTAAAGACACAGCAGTGAATGTAACAGACAAAACTACCTGCTTTCCAGAGTTCGAAGCAGGGCCATTTTAAGGACTTTTGTCACCTAGACCTCCAGACCTAAACTTTAGGGCTCACCTGCTTATACCAACATAGCTTTGTCCCACATTTTTCCTTAAGTTCTTCTTTCCGGCTTATCTCTTAACTCAGGCAAAAGACCCAGGGGGCATAGCATGCCATAATGGAAAACGAAATTACCCCTCAAATAGTAACAACTGACAGGGTGAAGAGTCCCACAGGCCCAGACAACCCAGACTATTTTGAACTTAACCCCCAACTCACACCTGCAAGGATGGGCCATGGAGTGACCCAAGGAGTGACTGACAGTTACTTTTAGCTCATTATAAGAGTAAAATCTCCTCCCAAGGAGCAGCGCAAGTCTCAGCTACATACCATACAACGCGTGCATAGGCAGGTTTCCTTAAGGCACGTGCACGACCTTATGCCTGCCTATACATATAAGACAAGGCTCCCTTATCTAAATATTCAGCCTAACCCAAAATAAAAGGAACCCATTCCCCCTTGCTCAGGGAGTCACGGCTTTGGAAGTTATTCTTTGTGATCTCCTTCTTTGCTGCAAATAAAGTTTCCTATGTGCAACAACTCCACCTGGTGTAGTTTCTATCTATTCCACAGAAGGAGCAAACTCATGTTAGTTCAGTGACACTTTGACACTTAATTTGAGAAAAATGTGAGGCGCTATAAGGTCTTGAACACAAAAACATGATCTAGATTATCTTATAGTTCATGATCTGGTTCCTAAGTAGATATTTAACAGTGGAGGAAAAGTGAAAGCAAGAAGATTGGTTAAGAGGATATTAGAATAATCCCAGTGAGATAATCAGGGAAAAAGCAGTAAGGAATACTAATCATTCAGGATATATTTTGAAGATGTAGACAAAAGGATTTTCTAACAGCCTGCATGAGAGAGAGAGACAGAGAAAGACGAGAGAGGTAGAGATGGAAGTAATTCTTGCCTTCAACTCAGGGAGGAAAGCAGTGTGAGTGATATTTAAATGTGGTAGAACATATGAATGGAAAGAAAATAAAGGGACAGTCAAAATCCTTTGACCAGTCTTTCTCAGCACCTTAAAATTTTGACTGCATTTTAACTATAAAAATCAGAGTAAATCCTGAAGCAGAAACAAAGTTGACTCAAAATTTGCTCAGTTTTAAAATAGCGTCATACTGATAATCACTCACCACAGAGAGAACACTAAAAGTCTATTGGCAGCAATATGAAAATGATTGGGTATTTTATGAGCAGGAAGTTCTTTTGTGTTCTCCCCACTAAATTCTGATGTGGGAGTCCCTGGGTGGGTGGGGGCGTCCCACATACTAATGAATTAATTCTCCAGACCCCAGTTGGGTGTCCTACAGTTTAACTCCATTCTGACACTTCTTATCTAGAGATAGCATCAGAATCTACAGGTTAAAGAGGGCCATTCCTACAGACTGCCTCCCCTACCCCCTACCCCCACTTCAGACACCAGTCGCAAGGCCAGGTCGTCAGCTGCTTTCTGACAGACTGGCTATAGATTGGAGGCCCCCCAAACACGCTCCTTGGGTTTGGTTACTTTGATAGAACAGCTCGTAGAACTCAGAAACCTTTTACTTAAGAGATGACCGGTTTATCAGACAGGATATAACTCAGGAATAGCCAGATGGAAAAGATGTATAGTTCAAGGTGTGTGGGAAGGGTTGAGCTCCCACATCCTCTCCAGACATATCACTCTCCCCACCTCTCCATGTTTGCACCAACCCGGAAGCTCTCAAATATCCTGTCTTTTTGAGTTTTATGGAAGCCTCACTCTATAGGCATGGCTGAAGAAATTACCATCCTTTAGCGACTGATCCAACCTTTAGCCTCTTTCCCCTCCCTAGAGGTAAAGGGGGTGGGGCTGAAAGTTCCAACCCCCTACACTAATGGTTGGTTCCTCTAGCAACAAGCCCCACCCTTAGGTGCTTCCTAAATGTCACACAATTTACATAACAAAAGATACCTTTATAGCTCTTATCACTTAGGACATTCCAAGGGTTTTAGCACTTGGCAGAAACCAGAATCCAAGCACCAATCCCTCTGTCCTGCAAGATATCGAACTTTCTGAAGAGTCTGTAAAGCTGATGTTTTCTCAAAGAAAGCATACTAATTTATCATGCTATGTAAAGATACTTAGCACAACTTTATAATTTTCATAGCCTGTACAGTGTAAACATAAAAGGGAGGAAAATGTTTTACTAGGTCGCCCATTCTACCTACTATCCAATACTAGATGTTGCTGTAATCACTGTAGAGATATAAAGCTAACTATTGCTGCAATCATCATAGAGGTATGAGCCAAACTGGTAAAATGATTCTGTCATTAATTCCTTTGTAGGAGCACAACCCATTTACCACTGAAATGTTCACATCAATTACAATTTCTGTATATCATCTCAGAAGTTCCAAGAAAATTATTCTGACACTGTATTTATGTAACTGAATAGATGTTTCCTTACTTGTGTTTAAGTGTATCAGTCTTTGCATTTCCAGAATCATAAGAAAGCATTATGTTACATTTTGAAAGACAGTTAAGCCCTAAAAATCTGTCATTATTTCTGTGTATAATTACCCAATTAATAGTCTGGTCATTTCATATATATATATATATATATATATATATATATATAGTATATATATATATATATATATGAATAATATATATATATATTGTTAGACCTGGTTACTAATGTAAAATTATATGACTGTCCTAATCATTTAGATAACTTCAGTATTGGACACAAGAGCCCAATAAAATCCAAGTTTTTCAGCTATGTAGCCTCTTAAATAATCTGAGCTAAAGTTTGTTTGGCTCTGGGGAATGGTGGAGCTAAACAGGGGTTTAGGGAAGGTTTGTAATCCAACTTCCTCATGTGATAAGAAAATTGAAACCAGAAGTGGCTGTGGTAAGGACCTAAGGAAACTGGGTAGTTAATGAAATCATTAAGTACTTGAACTCAAACATCTTTCAATTTTATACTTAACTGCTTATATGGAACAATATTTATAAATGTATAAGGCTAACAGAAAGTTATCACCCTGCACAGTTCCTGAAGACACAATGAAAAACATATGTAAGAGAACCTAGAAAGCCATTCCACTTTTTCAGTTTCTTTGTCTCTCCCCTCAGCCTTCACATATACCTCAAGAAATGAAGGCACTGCTTTGCAATCCTTCTTGAAGGTGAACATAAGACATGTCAGCTAATGTGGGTTAATCTTTTGATACTCTGATTTCCTCATTCCTAATCACTAAGGGAGTATGAAATGAAGTGAAAATGTTGGGGTTCTGAGACATCTTTGCTGCAAAAAGGTGGTTTTATTAAAGCACAGGGACAGGACCTGTGGGCAGAAAGAGCTGCAACTGGGGCCATTTGGAGTGGCCAATTATATCCTTTCAAGTTGGGAAGGGGTTAGGATAGAGTAAGTTTCTAAGGAATTTTAGAAGCAAGGTTTCCAGGACCATGTTGTTAGGAAAAAGTCATTTAGTACTGTCTAGTAAAACCTGAGTAATGAGACCCTTCAGATGTATCTCAGTGGCCCATATGCTTGGAGGATGATTGCTAACATATACCTTGTGGGGTAGAAATACAAGAAGTTTCCAAAGGAATTTTTATATGTTAAAGGAGACTTACAGGATCCTGGAGGTTGGGATAATTTTAAGTGAAGACTGCTTTGCCCTTAGCCAAGTATTAACACTGGGGCAGTTGAGTTCCTGGAGGAAGGTTACTCTGCCTATCTCACGGACATGTCAATGGGCTGTAAGTTGAAAGGAAATTTAATTATTTTCTTTGGCATTTGTTCCCCACATCACTAAATACCAGTTTGAATTTGAAGAGCTTTTCCTGCCATCTGAGCTTTTTAGAGAGACATCCTACTATTACTTCAATTCAGTCTTTCCTCCATCTCAGGATGATGACAGTAGTAGGAAAATCAGACTATCATACCGACAAACACACTTTGATTAAAGAAGTGAAAAATCCCTTTTCAAATCTCCCTACTGTTGAAAATAAATATTAATGTGACAGATATAAGGCATAATACAGTGGCTAGCAATCAAACTGCTGATTTGCCAGGCCTATAAGAAATGAATAAATGGATAAAAAACTATGACTGACAGAATAGACAAGTCATTAATGTTTGAGGTGAAAGATCTTAGTACAAGCCTATATTCTTGTGAGTGCTAATGGCTACAGGCTCCCAGCTAGTGATACAAGGACAGAGAGAAATGGAAGAACACTCCCCATCCCAATTAAGCCAGAGTGTGTGGTATGCAGTCCCTTCTTGGGTATCCCTCCAATGCCATCTCACCCATATCAATGTGGCTTTATACTTATTCATATCATAGCTACTTAACAACCACCAAGAACCCAGATCTTACTTAACAAAACTATTTTTATTATCGATGGAAATCCAAATCTTCTTACTAGTTATACCTCATCGAGACCATTTTATACAGCATCTTTTTGTCTTGGACTCAACTTACTTTCTATGCAGAGAAATGGTGAGTTCAATTAGTTACAGCAAAAATCTGGCTATCGTGCAAAACCTAGGTCATACACTAGGTTATACACAACCTTAGATAATATGTGCTATCACACAGACTTGAATATAGTGACTAATATTTCTTAATGTCTGCCATTAAGTGATACATCACTGAAAATAAACTGCAATCTTGTAAAAACAGTTCTTTCTTTTTGACTCGGGTTTAGAAGGGGTTGGATAATTAGTTTTGAAGTTGCATTGAAAGAGAAAGCAAAGCCATTTGTCCATCTTTCAAAAAGTTTCCAGTATTTTTTTAAAATTTGTTCTAATCATTTTAAAATGACTTTAGAGCACATTCCATTATATACAGCAAAATATTTTCTTTAATTGTGAGATATGGGCAAATAATTATTCACATGCATTAGTATCACTATAAACCTGATTACTCTGACCCCTTGATGATGTGATTGGGTTAAAGTGTTAATAGCTCTATTAGTCAGCTCTTTCTGTAATAGTGTTGTTTATTTTATTTTTTTAAGATTTTATCTATTTATTTGTCAGAGAGTGGGGAGGTGGGGAGAGAGAGAGGCAGGCAGAAGGAAAAGCAGGCTCCCTGCTAAGCAAGGAGCCCAATGTGGGACTCAATCCCAGGACCCTGGGATCATGACCTGATCCAAAGGCAGACATTCAACCAACTCAGCCACCCAGGCATCCGTGTAATAATGTTGTTTAACAAACAAACCTAAACATTCAGTGGCTTTATGATCACATGTGGTTACTGTCCTTGCTTTTGTGTTGTCTGGGGAAATCAGCTTCAAGGTAAAAGGTCCAAGTCTTCTCAGCATGCCTCCCATTCTGAGACCAGTGACTGTTTCTCAAAGTAGATGACCAAAAGCATTAGCTCTTGGGGAAGCACTGATTAAAATTTTCTCAGCAAGTGAAAAATTATTTCACAAAGGAGCAGTATTGATAATATTTAATCTGATTCTTAAAGGATAAATATAATAATATTCCAGAAGGAAAGAAACAGTATATTCAAAACTATGAGTATATGAACGATTTCATATTATTTGGATAGTTTTTCTTTAATTTTTAAATAGACATCCAATTTAAACTTTAAATCATCCATTAATTTATTAATTCAGTCAAGAATGATTGACAACTATATGCCAAGCAGTGTGCTAATGACATGAATAAAATGAAAAAAAAAAAAAAGAAACAGACATGATCTTGAATCCCTCAGACAAGTGAGGGAGATAATCAAATAATTAAATCAATGAATAATATTATAGACTCAGATAAGTGTTCTAAAGGAAATTATCATAGCTCTATGAAAATATGTGATAGAAAGCTTGACGTAGACTGGTGCAGTAGGCACAACTTCTCCAAGGTGGTGATGCTTCAGGCAAGGATATCAAAGAGTTAACTGGAGGGGAGGAAGAGTTTAAAGCAGACAGAAAATGTGTGCAAAGGCCATGAGACTGAGAAATGACTGAAAATGGCATAAATGCAAAAGTAAAGAAGGAGGGGTCATTTATGCTATTTTATATCTTTTCCCAGTTTTTTTCCCTTCTCAGTTGCATACACGTTTTCTCTCAAATGAGTCCATACAAGATGAAGAAATTAGACGAATCATCTTTTGAATATAGCATTTGTTGCCTTCATTTTATAGTTTTCTATAATAATTTCATTAACAACTGATTCTGGAGGATAGAAGAATATAAAATCCTGTTTTATTCAGCATCTTGAAATTTGCAAATATTTATTAGTGTTTTACCTTCTCCAAAAGCATCATGATATAGATGTAATTAATGTCTGAAAAGGAGAACACTTATTCTTAGGGTGAATAGCTGAAAGCACTTTTTGTTTACTGGGCATGTTCTTTATTACATTTCATTTACACATAATTTAATAAATGAATAAAGACATACTACAGTAGACAACATTTAAACCAACAAATGAACAAATGATGAACTATCATTTCCTTATAAGTAATCTCTTTCACAGTAAAATGAACTTTCTCAAAAATATCTCTTTATTTAACTTAGTTTTTAGAATAGAAGACAAGATATTTCCCTGGGCTATGTTATGAGTCTGTCTGTCTGTGTTATAACAGGGCTTCGCAGCCATATGTCTCTCTTAATACATGACAGCTGACATCCACAGTAGTGAAAATTATATACGCATAGTAAAGACTAAATCTGTGTTTTGTGTAGTGAATATTTTTTCATGGGTAAGCAGTATTATGCAAACATAATGTTGATTCTAAATAGTTTTTCATGTCAATTGTTAAAAGCTATGGTCAGATTGTACCACATTCCTCTAAATCCCTCTTTTAAGTGATTTTTCTAATGTCTACTTGTGACATATATGCTCTAGATAGGCTTATCCAAGGTTAAGCAGAATCTCAGTGAAAGAGTTAAGAAAATAACCCTGAGTAACCCAAGGTCAACATCCTTGATATTAAAATAATTATTAAAGGTTTTATCAGAACGGGGACACCTGTGTGGCTCAGTCAGTTAATTGTGTGCCTTCTGCTCAGGTTATGATCCCAGGATCCTGGGATCAAGCCCCACATCAGGCTCCCTGCTCAGCGGGGAGCCTGCTTCTCCCTCTCCTGCTCCCCCTGCTTGCGCTCTGTGTGTGTGTGTGTGTGTGTGTGTGTCAAATAAATAAATAAAAAATCTTAAAAAAAAAAGATTTTTATCAGAACTAATTTTGTTGGGTTTTCAAAGATTGATTGATTGATTGATTGATTGATTGGAGAGAGAGAGCACCGACAGCGGGGAGGGGCAGAGGGGGGAGAGGGAGAAAGAGAATCTCAAGAAGATTCCCTGTTTGGAGCCTGACAGAGGGTTCCATCTCAGGACCCTGAGATTGTGATCTGAGCTGAAACCAAGAGTTGGACTCTTAACTGACTGAGCCACCCAGGTACCCCATCAGAAATAATTTTGACTGTAGTTCAAAACTCCTTAATATACCTAAACCTAGAATTCTAGAACAATATATAAAGTCTTTTAAACCTAGATCCTCTCTGCTCTAATGGGTCCTGAGAATAAGAATAAAAAACGCAAAGCCGATGGAAAAGCAGGATGACCTAGCAGCTTTGGAATCAGAATAAACTGTATTCAAATTCCAGCTCTCCTACTTACTAGCCTTGACCCTGTGCGAATGTCTTAACCTTACTGTCAACTTCACAATTTTGAAATTGAGTATTGTACTGCCTACACAGGAAGCGTCTATGAAGAATACAAAATCTAATGTATCTAAAACATTTAATACAGTTTCTGATATTTGATACATGTTCAGTAATAGTAGCTATATTATAGGAATGATATAAAGGACATTCGCGTGTGCTCCAGTGTAGGACTAATTAAACCTCAACCTTAATTCTGAGGACTGTGATTTCTCTCGGGTTCTTCTGGCTACTGATGACCCAGAGGTTAAGTAAAGTTTACCTGATGATACAAAGATGTTTCAAATGCAGATATTCTTACAGAGTTTCATAAGATATCTTTGCAGCAATGGCTTAACATCAATTGCTTGATGCTGGCAGCCACATCTGTCAGCCTGGCAACTGGCATCCTTGTCTACAGCCTTGTGGGAGTCTTCTGGAACTCCCACACTTACAGTGCTTGCCTAGGCAAGGACATACTGTTGCCAGTGGAAATCCTGGGCATTCTGGCATGGCAGATGCTCAACTACTACTCCAACAGAGCCCAAGGCTGTGGCTCCCCAAGCCCATAAATTTTGCCAAGAGCCCCAATGTTATGGCAGACAAGCAAGTCCTGATTATCAAGGGACATCTTTAAGGGGCTGTGTGCTGAAGCCTGGCAGGCAGCCACTTCAAGAGGTTTTTGAGACCTGATCATTGTATTATTCCAGAATTAAAGAAATACCCACACACGCACAGTTTGAAACCAATTTTATTAGTCATGTTCCCTTTCAAAATATGCCTTGTCACATTGGCTTAATGACACAAATACCTGAAGCCTAAAAATAGTTTGGTTTTTATAAAAGAGAGAGAGTGAGGGGGGGAAAAAAAGTAGACCAGTTCTAAAACTCAGCTTTCTTTGAGAAAGAAAGAGGACTAAGAATAGAAGCAAAAATATAATTCCTATCTACAAAAATAGCAGAGAAATACTGACACATTATTGTGGACTGAATCAGGGTTATATACCAGATATTTGGCTTCATGTTCCTTTTAAAATAGCATTCCTGTCCATTCTTATTAAGTTTGGATTGCTCCCAAGAGTTCCTTTGTGGCTAACTGAACACCTGTGAAGTCATGGTGATACTAAGTATAAATTCACTGCCTACTGCATGGATAATTTTATTTTACTCTAAAGTTATTGCAATAATTAGTGAAATTTCATAAAAGTTCATATTGGATTAAATCACCTTATTCATTCTTTCCATCAATTAATTAGAGAATAATTTTATGACTTAAAAAAAATCTCTTTGATTTCATATATTAAAAAGCTGGGTTGGAAACAGAACTATTTAACCATATAAAAAGCACCTAAAATAATGTCTTGAAAAGAACTGAGTTCAAATTAAAACATACAAAGTCAAGTTAAAATCTAACACCTTCTTTACAAATCTTCCTTTTCACCTTTCATCTTATCAAATGTATTTTTACTTTATCAGATGTACTATGTAAAACACTGTTGGGATGGATG
Organism: Ursus maritimus; assembly: GCF_017311325.1. Classification (NCBI taxonomy): domain Eukaryota; kingdom Metazoa; phylum Chordata; class Mammalia; order Carnivora; family Ursidae; genus Ursus; species Ursus maritimus. Next base: position 7,824,868 of record NW_024426663.1, read on the forward strand.
TTGCAAAAATTACCCTATTAGTTGGATAAGCCTATCAGGACACATGACTATATAGCAATACACACTGAATTACATAGACTAGTTTTTTGGTTTTTTGGTTTTTTTATATGTTATATTTTGGACTCAGAGAGGTAATCAGCAAGAAAGTATCTGTTTATAGCCTATAAGAGTAAAATAAAGTTGAGAAAAGCTAAACACAATAGATGTTGAAAATGCAAGTTATTCTAGTTTATGGAATTTTAAGTACATTCAAAGGATTTAAAAATATGTTCTTATTAGAAGAAAACTAGGTTAATAATACATCTTTACTGAATATCTAACATGTTAAAATCTTTAACTGGGGGGTTATATTCATATAGTTTAGAAACTGTAGGTTAAAAATAAAATATGTCAAACATTTAAACATTGTGTATTAGGGCACAAGATATGCTTTTTAACTAAGCACACCTATCTCTATGCACCTGGAATTCAAGTAGTAGTATATTCTACCAGAGTTGTCCTTACTTGTAAGAAAAATAAAGAAAATCAAATGGATGTTATTTGTAATTAATATTTATTTTGTACCTACTTTGTGTCAGATACATTTTTTTTAAGTTGGGCCAAATCAAGTATCATCTAAACCAAAATTATTAGATTATATCAATAATGAATTTGAATGAAGCAGGACTGATGAAAAACAGTAGGGACTGGTCAGGACTTGTGAATGAGAGTATGTGTTTATCTGAAAGTATTCAACCTTACAAAAAAAAAAAAGTCATAAATACACTATGGATTAAGACCAATATATTTCAAGGCCTACATTGGTTAAAAAGACAGGAAAGAACTTCTCTTCAGCATTCCAGAAGGAAATTACACAGTTATTAATTCCTCATTAGGAAAGTAAAATACAATCATTCATCAAAAAGCATTTGCAAGATATGCAGTGAAACTTAAAGTAAAACAGGGCAAATAGGTTCAATCATTCTACATGTTTATTCAAAATACCTTTGAATGATTTCTGTGGGCTAGATATTGTGCTAGACATAGAACAGAAAAGATGGATTTGGTCCTTAATATTTAAAACTAATACTTAGTAGACATGGATGCAAAAGAGTGCATAGCATGGTTAAGGAGGGAAGTAGTTCCAAATGACTCTCCATTTCCATGAGTGTATTCATGGACCCACCATATATATGCACCAGTGGTTTCTACCTGGGAAGTAACTCAAGAGGTTTGCAAATATGTTAAGGGTATTTAGTTACTGTAATGGAGGGATGCTGCTGGCATTTAGCAAGGTGGGACCAGGGAAGCTAAGTACAATGTGCTCCTAAGTTACACACAATGGAGATTTTCCACCCCAAAATACCAGGGGTGTCCTGTTTGAGGGCACTGTTCTAGACCTTGTTGTCTCTAATAGGAGCACCATATCCAAATTCTTTATTACAATTATTCCATTCCTTGACCACACCTTCTTATTTTTTTTTTTTTTTATCAGTTTAGGCCCTGATTGTATCCAATCTTTGGCCATATCAGTATGTAATGACCCCATAATATTTTTCTTTGTCCAGCACTTCCGTCATGTTTTCATTTAGATTACTTTCCACTTCAATCCTTCCTTTACATACACACTTCACTCTCTTATTCCTCTATTCCTTAATTACACTCTTCTTGCAAAGACAATTTTGGTTTAGACAGATTTTTCTCAGCTTTCCCGACTACACCATATAGGAGAACATGAAAATAAAATGACTTTTCACTTTATTTTATGCTCCCCAATTTCAAATTAGTCCTCAATAGTAGCTGGCAATACTAGCAGAAATCCCTAGGAAATGTTCTGTTTAACCAAAATATTTTTTTAGCATATTTTCTTCTGTCATTAAGCTTTCAATACCCTAGTCTAGTTGTACCTCTCAATAATGATAACTCTGTTTCCTAATTATCTTATAAAATGAAGGTAATAAGAACATATCTATCTTAATTTTCCTACCAACAGTGTCCATCTATGTCTTTCCTTATGTTGTATTTTTCTCTGGTTACAATAGTGCCATTTCTCTCCAAATCTAAACCATAACATGTATCCTGGGTCTCACTTCAATTAGTCTGAACAGAAGGTTCTTTGTTCTCCTAATGTTTACCTTCTTTACTCTATCAATATTCCCACTCTGGTGGATTATTTCTACTAACATACATAGATAATGCAAGTGCTCTCCCCAGCTGCTACTTCACTTTTCTGCAGCCCTTGCTAAAGGGATATATAATATTTAATACTTTCCTCAGTCTTAGTTCCCATTTTCTCTTGATCACCTTCCAATTAGGCTTCCCCCTCCCCAGGAGTCTTTTAAAACCACTCTGCAACATCACCAATATTCATTTTGTCAAATGCATAATTTCTTGTCCTCATTTTAAATTTTTGGCAACTTGTCATCCTTTATCTCCTTCCTTCTTGAAACGCATCTCTTATTTATCTTCTAGCATACCACAATTTTGGCTTTTCTCCTATCTCACCAGCAGTTCTTCCAAGACTCCTTTACCAGCTTTTTCTTTCTTCCACATACTAAATGTTTGAGTGACCCAGGACTCAGTCTTTTGTCATCTTCTCTTGTTTATATAACACTCTGCCTGGTTAATTTTATGGCGTCTCTTTTTAGTTTCTATATGCTGATAACTCTTAAATTAATAACTTCAGACCAGAATTTTCCCCTTAGCTCCAGACACAGATATCTGACTTCCTACTCAAGGTCTCCTCTCGTATGACAGTGAGGGATCTCAAAATTAATGTCAAATAACTTGAGATTCCTCCCTTCAATCCCACCTCCCAAACCTGTTCCTCTTTAAGTCTACTCATTTTATTTATTTATTTATTTATTTATTTATTTATTTATTTATTTGACAGAGAGAGAGAGAGAGAACAGCAGGGGGAGCAGCAGAGGGAGAGGCAGAAGCCGACTCTCCATTGAGCAGGGAGCCCAGTGAGGGACTAGATTCCAGGACCATGGGATCATGACCCGAGCTGAAGGCAGACCTGAGCCACCCAGGCACCCTAAGTCTACTCATTTCATGTAATAACTTTACCATTTACCTAACTGCTCAATCCCAAGCCCAAAACTTAGCCTTGAGTTCTCTCTTTTGTTCCGTATTCACTTCGTCAGAGAGCTCTGCCACTTCTCCTTTGATTCCCATCTCTCACATCCCTCATTCAGATCATTTTAAGTTTCTCACACACAAATTATTGAAATCTTCACTCAGATTTAAAATGTCCATTTATTGTCCTCCCTCTCTGATGTACTCCTTGCCACAAGCACTCTCTACTTAACTGTCAGCTAATATTCAACATTATTTGAAATTATCCTAATCATTGTTTTTTTTTTTTTTTTTTTTTACTTGTTTCCTTCTCCTCCTCTAGCAAAGGTCTAATTTTCTGTGTCAATAACACATTTGAAGTGATAATAACAGCACTTGCAATGAACAAGTAAAGGTCTGTAAATTAAAACAATGGATTTGTTTGTAAAATCATTCTTATATGAATCAAGAGATTTTAGCCATTATCAAACTTTATCAATACTTTAGAGGACACCATCTATAAAGAAACCCCGCCAAGCAAAGAGGCCTAGAACGTTGATGGTGGCTCCACTGACTCTCCATCACTGCACTGGTCATATGCCTTCTGTCCCAGTGTAGACAAGGTCACTCAGTGAGTTACATAGGTTATTAACCCACCTCATGGGGAGATATTAGTCCATGAAAAATCTTTATTTTATATTCTAGTTTATATGACCTTATCCAGGCAGCATGATTCTGGGTTTTAATTACTATAAGCAATGTTCAAACAGGAATACCTCGTGAAGAAAATTTCATGGATAAAAGCTCTCCTCTCTATAAATATTATTTGACCGCTTACCTGGAGATCTAGTAATCATGTTGACAAGAAGATTGGACTGGTCTGTCGGCCTTCTTTACTTTCAACTGGTAACGTACCCTGGATAATCAATCGCAGGAGAAGTGGGTCACACTCCAGCTGCTCTACCTCCCCTTCAGAAGGCGCAGTTAAGTCATAGTGGATGAGGGTTTCATTAGAGGGTCGAGAGAGAGAAATAATTACCAGGCCTTGAAACTCCTTGTATTGCAGGCTAAGAAGCTTAACTTTTAACTACTGGAAGGCTTTGAACAAGGAAATGATTTAATCAGATTAAGATTTTTTGGGAAGATCACCTTTAGAGCCACGTGATTTGTTTCTCAGACTGACTCTCATCCGTCTCTTTAATGTCACCATAGTCTCCACGGCATGTTCAATGGGATTGGGGTCTGTGGACACTCTGGTCTCAATCTCAATCTCAGGGGAAAGATTATAGAGTAAGGTATTTGCTGCAAATTCAGTGTAGCTACTCTATCACATTTAGAAAATTGTCTTTTACATCTAGGTTTCCAGGAGCTTGGCTTGTTTTATCATACATGGGTATTAAATATTATGAAACAGGGGCACCTGGGTGGCCCAGCCATTAAGCATCTGCCTTTGGCTCAGGTCATGATTGAGCCCCCACATTGGGCTCTCAGCGGGAAGCCTGCTTCTCCCTCTCACACTCCCCCTGCTTGTGTTCCCTCTCTTGCTGTCTCTCTCTGTCAAAAAAATAAATAAAATCTTTTAAAAAAATATTATGAAGCAAATTTTCTTTATCTAATAAGATGATCACATGATTTTTCACCTTAATTTATAAATGTAAATTGATTTTTCAAATGGCAAATTAACATGGTGTTTCAGGAGTATATCCAACATCTTTCAAAGTGTTTTCATTTCAAGAATTTTTGCATCTATTTGTTCAAAAAGATTGACCTATAACTTTATGTTCTTATATATTATTTTCAAGATTCAGAATCAAGATTATGCTGGCCTTATAAAATACATTATAAAGCACTTTTTTTTATTACTAAATTAGCATTGTTTCTTCCCTATACGAATCCAATGAAAAAGTCATCCAAGTTTAGGCTTATATATTGGAAAATCTTCACTAAAAATGTTATCTTTATTTGTATGAATGTATCTTATTATGTATCGCACAGTTTTAATAATATACAACTATATATATTTCTATTCCTTCTTGTGTCCATTTTTGGAAGTTGTGTCTAAGTTTTCCATTTCATTTAAATTCTACTTAATCCATATAACTTTTTATCATAATATCTATTCTTCTATGGACTCTAGAGTGACTTCCCCTTTACTATTCCAGTGGTTTACCAGTTTTATCAATTAAAAAATATAGTTTTAGACATTGTTGATGTTCTACATTGTGCATTTGTTTTCTGTTTCATTAATTTTCACACTTATTTTTAATGTTTCCTTCTATTTGTGGGGAAGGGGTCAAGGTGACTTATTAGCTTTTTTTCTAATTTACTAAGGAATACATTTAGATAATTTATTTTTGGTATTTTTGTCTCCAATAAATCCACTTAATATAAATTCCTGTGGAGTATGGTGTTAGTTAATTATTAATTATTCTGTGTTACAATATGTGAACACTAGGTTAAACATATACATATGTATGTATATTATTATTTACATATATAATATATATATATGTATGTCTTTAGTTTTCATGATAATTTCTACTGTGACTCAGGTTATTTGGAAGTGTATTACTTAATATCTAAATATTTGTGGATTTTTAAACGTCCAGATTTTCTTAAACCCTAGTATTCAGTGAATTTTAAAATTTAAGTACCGTACTATTTTTTAGAGGGTTAGCAATATTTCTCTTTTTATTGACATATTTAGTACATTTATATTTGTTGTAATTACTGATTTTATCACTATTTTTGCTATCAGTATACAATTTACTTTTTTTTTTTTTAAATCTCAGTTTTTCTTTTTTCTGTTTTCTTCTATCTTGACTTCTTTTGGATTAATCTTTCTTTTTCACCTTTCTTATCTATTAGATCTTATAGTTTATTATTCTTTCAGTGGCTAGCCAAGAGATTACAACCTACCTCCTTGACATAGTAGCATCTATTCTAAACTAGAACTTTTGTCATTTCTAAAATAATGCAAAACCCTTAGAACTTAAAAAGAAATATTATTTGAGAGAGAGTACACACATGCACACATGGAAGCGGGGAGGGGCAGGGGGAAAGAGAACCCTAAGCAGGTTCCATGCCAGGGCAGGGCCTGCAGGAGGCAGGGGCGGGGCTTGATCTCACAACCATGAGATCAGGACCTGAGCTGAAATCAAGAATCAGTCGCTTAACCAACTGAGCCACCCAGGCGCCACTCCATTTAAATCAAATCTTCAAAAAAATTATTGTCCTTCTGATGGTAGCTACACTTGTAGTGAAGATAGCATAACACATCGAGTTGTCAAATTACTATGTTGCACACCTGAAACTAATGTAACATTGTGTTTTCAATTTAAAAAGAAAAGAAATAATTGTCCTTTTTCAAAGAGGCTTTTTTGAGCCCTCTACCTGGAAAAGGTCTTCTCATGAATAAGAGTTTTTCATCGTAGCGCTTAGTATTGTAATTTAATAAATATTTCCATAATGATTTGTCTCTTCTGTGAGACTCCAAGCATCTTTTGTGGCATGCATGATTCATTCCCCCCTTAAAGGAGAATTCTACATCTTAGGTTAATTTTATATGGAAAACCCATTTGTATGTAGGATATTTAATTATACTAGCATTTAGAATATAGATATCCATCTAGTGGTCTGTATGTCAGCACCAATTAAGACTTTTCCAAGGACTGGATATTACTTTGAAGAGACAGAAGATGGACAGACATTGGCAGCAAAAATTATTCTGAATAGAAATCTCTCTAGTGAGCATAAGGCCAAGGATATAAAAGAGTATTTAAATGCATGTTGTCTTCACAAAGCTGAAATGTGGGCAGACAGCTTATTGCCATTTTAATGGCACCTTGCAGAGATGAAATTAACATTTGATTTACATGAGTGTCCTTGGGCAGAGGCAATTGTGACTACTCATATCCACTGATAGGAGCTGAATTAGTTTTAACCTCTCAAAGAAATAATCTAGAAGTCATAATGAAAAGCTAAATGCAGATGTCCACATAATACACAGTGGTACTTCAAGCAGTAAGAAAGAGACTGCAACATAATAGTATTTTATACCTATTAAATGCTGTCCTTTAAGAAGTCAAATGAATTTATAACATTTTCAAATATGATAAACTAGTCACAGAATGTGATTTTATAATTTTGAAAATAATCTGTAACTTAGTAATCATCAGACTTCACAGTTAGAAACTCTAGGGTCACAAATCAGATGCCTTTAGAGGTCACTAAGGTTCTAAATATGAAGTAGCCAATGTGACATTTTAAAAAGGGATAAGGACTGTGATGAACTGAAGAGTACAAATCTTACATAAAGAAAATCAAATTCATTGTTTTACACTATTCTGCTGGCCAAATCAAATATGTACAATGATTAACTGACTCATAGGCTACTGCTTTTTCATCTATGATTCTAGTTCAACCTCTTTATGTATGAATCATGCAATCTTTAGGTAGGGAGGTGATTCACCCAAGATCACATAACAGATTATAAGCACACATGACAATTGTTCTTACTCTAATGACATTATTAAGTTACTGAACTTCCTCAGTCCAACATGTTATAAATTCCTGTTTTGCATGGTCTCATCAAGAAGTAGAACATATATTAAAATTATTAACTTCCATATATATAAATAGAAACTTTAATGCTCTAAAATTCAGTTAATTATACTAGCACATCCCAGGATAAAGAATAACACATATAATTAATTGAGTACCAAGGTCCATGTGGACCATCCATTACACCATCAATAGTTATAAAACTCTCACATAGAAAACTTGAGTATTATGGGTGTTCCCCACAAATTTATGTCCACCTAGAAACTAAGAATGTGGGTTTTATTTAGAAATAAGATCTTTGCAGATGTAGTCAGATTAGGTGAAGTTATACTGGATTAGGGCAGGCCCTAAATCCAAGGACTAGTGTCCTTATAAGAAGAGGACAGACACTTGCAGACACACAGAAAAGGCTCTATGACAATGGAGGCAGAGATTGGAGCAATGAAGCTATAAGGCAACAAATGTCAAGGACCGCCAGTGACCACCAAAAGTTAGGAGAGAATCAGGGAACAGATTCTCACTCAGAGCCTCCAGAACGCTGGTTACGTGATTTCAAATTTCTCACCTAGTGAACTATTATAGAAAACATTTCTATTGTTCTAAACCACCAGTGTGTAGTACATTGTTATAGCAGCCCAGGGAAACTCATACACTAAGGAAAAATAATCCTACTTTACCAATAGAACTACTAAAGTAAAGAATGTTATAGCAATCTCATTACCTAATTCAGGAATCTCAGGAATACATGTCAGAATGGAAGGGCATTATGTATCTAAAGACCACTAATTTATTTTTTAACATATTAATGCTTTTCTCTATGTTAAAAGGGATATGTTTTACATTTATTTCAAAGTCATCTTCATTAGTTTTAAGGTATATAGTTTAAATACTACTTCAGGAGGAATATTGTTCACTAAAATAAAATATTTGATTTTAAGCATCTTAAAAATTATCACAGCCTATGATCATACTCCACTAGTACACAGGCACTGATAAACCACCAAAACCAGAACGAGTTTTCCTGTATTTTCCAACCCTAAGGAGTTGGTCTATGAGAAGGGGAAAGGTCTTAATTGAGTGACAGCTAATATAAAGTCTCCATCAAATCAAGTGGCAGGATCCTTGATTTTTATAACTCAGGAATCCAAGTTTTAAATGAATTAGCATTCTTCCTGTGTATATTTCACCTGAAAATAGTGATGTCTCTGGAAAAACTAAAGTGATCCAGGGAAGAAAAATGGGTATTAAAATTGTGTGTAACAACATTTTCAGTGAAAGAGAAAAGGAAAATAGCTAAACAGATATGGTGGTGATTAGAAACCGAAATTTAATATAAGAAGGGATGCTTGACAGATGATCCCACTAAATCCTTCAATTAAAGTGCAAATACTACTACAACAACCCTTTATGAGAAAAACCCTCAACAAACTAGGTTTAGAAGGAACATACCTCAACATAATAAAGGCGATATACAAAAAACCCACAGATAACATCACTCTTTTTTTTTTTTAAAGATTTTATTTATTTATTTGACACAGAGAGAGACAGCCAGCGAGAGAGGGAATGCAAGCAGGGGGAGTGGGAGAGGAAGAAGCAGGCTCCCAGCGGAGGAGCCCGATGTGGGGCTCGATCCCAGAACGCCAGGATCACGCCCTGAGCCGAAGGCAGACGCTTAACCGCTGTGCCACCCAGGCGCCCCGATAACATCACTCTTAATGGGGAAAAACCAAGAGCTTTTCCTCTATGGTCAGGAATGAGACAGGGAGGTCCACTCTCAACACTGTTATTTAACATAGTACTGGAAGTCCTAGCCTTGGCAATCAGACAACAGACAGAAAAAAGGAATCCAAATCAGCAAGGGAGATGGAAAATGTTCACTCTTTCCAGAAGACTTGATATTATATATAGAAAACTATAAAGACTCTACAAAAAAACCTGCTAGAACTGACACAGATTCAGTAAAGTCACAGCCGCAAAATCAACATGCAGAAATCTATTGCACTTCTATACACCAATACTGAAGCAGCAGAAAGAGAAATCAAGAAATTGATCCCTTTCACAACTGCATCAAAACCCATTAAAATACCTAGAAATAAACCTAACCAAAGAGGTAAAAATCTGTACTCTGAAAGCTATAAAACACTGATGAAAGAAATTGAAGATGACACAAAGAAATGGCATCATATTCCATGCTCATGGATTGGAAGAACAAATATTGTTAAAATGTCTATATTACCCAAAGCAATCTACATATTTTCCCTGTCAAAACACTATCAGCATTTTTCACAGAGCTAGAAAAAATAATCTTAAAATGTGTATGGAACCACAGAAGACCCCAAATAGCCAAAGCAACCTTGAAAAAGAAAAGCAAAGCTGGAGGCACACCACAATTCTGGGTTTCAAAGTTATATTACAAAGCTGTAGTGATCAAAACAGTATGGTATTGGCACAAAACAAAATACATATAGATCAATGGAACGGAAGAGAATACTCTGAAGTGAGCTTACAACTATATGCTCAACTGATTTTCAACAAAGCAGTAAAGAATATACAATGGGAAAAAGAATGTTTCTTCAACAAATGATGCTGGGAAAACTGGACAACAATATGTAAAAGAATGAAACTGAACCACTTTCTTACACCAAACACAAAAATAAATTCAAAATGGATTAAAGACCTAAATGTGAGACCTAAAACCATAAAAATCCTAGAGGAGAACACTGGCAGCAGCCACTTTGACACTGGCTGTAGCAGCTTCTTTCTAGATAGTTCTCCTGAGGTGAGGGAAACAAAAGCAAAAATAAATTATTGGGACTTCATCAAAATAAGTACAGTGAAGGAAATGACCAACAAAACTAAAATGTGACCTACAGAATGTGAGAAGATATTTGCAAATGACATATCTGATAAAGGGTTCATATCCAAAACATATAAAGAATTAATAAAACTGAACACTGGAAAACAAATCAATTAAGAAATGGGCAGAAGACATGAATAGACATCTTTTCAAAGAAGACATACAGATGTCCAACAGACACCTGAAAAGAAAGACACTCAACATCACTCATCATTAGGGAAATATAAATCAAAACTACAATGAGAGATCACTTCACACCTGTCAGAATGAATAGAATCCACAACACAAGAAATAAGTGTTGGCACAGAGGTGGAGAAAAGGGAACCCTCCTTCACTGTTGGAATGCAAACTGGTGTAGTCACTCTGGAAAACAGTATGGAGTTTTCTCAAAAACTTAAAAATGGGACTACCCTACAATCCAGCAATTGCACTACTAGGTATTTATCCAAAGAATACAAAAATACTCACTCAAAGGGATACTTGCACTGTTTATAGCAGCACTATCTACAACAGCCAAACTATGGAAATAGCCCAAGTGTCCATTGACTGAAGAATGGATAAAGAAGACGTGAGATTAATATATATATATATCATAACTGATAGTTACCAGAGGGGAGGTGAGTGGGAGGATGGATTAAATAGGTGATGGGGATTAAGGAATGCAGTAGTGATGAGCACCAGGTGATGTATGGAATTGTAGAATCCCTATAATGCACACGTGAAACTAATATAACACTGTGATTTAACTAACTGGAATTAAAATAAATACCTAAAAAATAAAAGAGGAAATACTATTCGGTATGTGACTATAATAATCTTAAAAGATATGAAGTAAATATTAAATGATTAATTATAATTACTAAACAAAATAGGTCCATTAGATTTTTTTTAAATCTACAATCACATTTTATTATATTTGCAAAACCCATGTATTTGAAAAATATATTGATTACCATCTATACTATGCAATCCTGTTCATTCACTTATTAATCTTCAGACTGTATATTTTTAGTAATTAATTTGGTTAAAAAATCTGAATTTCAACAACTAGACTCATTTTAGTTCAGTAATATGAATTCCTACTTTAGATACAGATTAGATAGTTTTATGATAAGCTTGGGTTATGATTTAGGAATTCTTTGAGACTAGGCCAAATTTTGCATATATAATTATTGTTATTAGTATTACTATTCCAAATATGAAAAGACTCCAATCCAGGAACAAATCAAAACATGATTTATAACTCACTTAGAACTATTAACACTACTTATAAGATCCAACTTAAAACACATAATGAAGACAAAATATAGGCCACATACTATACTATCACCTCCTTGGGAAGAATCACTTTGTCTTTTTAGTTGATAAACGTGTCTTTTGCCCAAAGTATTCTCTGTGGAAGGAATTACTCTTGGAAGACTTCCTTTCTCATTTTACCCATGTTAAAGTTTCCTTAAGTCTCCCGCTGCATGAAGTGTCTGAGAAAACCCAGAACTGGAGCAGCTATCAGAGTGGGGAGTTTGGGGATTTGTTTAATATAATAACAACAACACAACAATGGTGGCCTTTAGTAAACATGAACTCCCCTCATAGATCCTTCTACAGTAAGTTATAGTCCAATATTATGAAAACGTTAACCTTTCAGGAACATTTATATTTTGGCTTTGGCCTAAATATATTACACTTTGTGTAAGATAAATTTTAATTTCAGGGCACCTGGGTGGCTCAGTTCATTAAGAATCTGCCTTTAGCTCAGGTCATGATCCCAGGGACCTAGAATTGAGTCCCACAGCAGGCTCCCTGCTCAGTGGGGAGTCTGTTTCTCCCTCTCCCTCTGTCGCTCCCCCCACTTGTGCTCTCTCTCTTTCTCTCGCTCTTGCTCTCTCTCTCAAATAAATAAAATATCTTTAAAAAATTTTAATTCTTACATTACATGTCATTATTAGATGAGGCTTGAAAACAACTTGTTAATTTATCTACTTTTAAACTTGGCCAATAACCCATGCCTACAGTTCCCCCAAAAGCAAGTGTCCTATGGTCTTACCCAGAATTTTGAGTCAATGTAAAAAGTTCAGTTACTTGATTAGTGGAAATATTGAATAAAATAGTCAATGAGCTATCTTAGCTGAGAGGATTATTTCAGAAAAAAAAAACAAGGTCAATTACTAATTTGTATATATATATATATAAAAGACAAATAATCATAAAGGATACTAGCCAAGTCTTAGAAGCTGTGAAAGGTGATATTCCAGAAGAGAGCAGATCTTGTTAGTAAAATCCACATTTATTTAATTTCGCTATTTTAAATTTGAGATTGCCAGCTTTTAAAACATGTAACCTACTTCTATCCTTTGCTAATCTATTATCCTGAGCAAACTACTATTATGTCAACCATTTCTTTACTCTAAATATCTTTTTCATCCATCCTTCCTCCACAGGCATCTGATAATACATGATTGTGGAATAAAGTCATCATAGCAGAATGAAAGGAAAGAAAAATAAAGCAAGAAATTTTAAGGGAACTCTCTAATGGGGCAATTATTATAGTAGTCATAGGAGAGAGCTGTGACATCAGATGGTCTCCACTACAGCCTGGGTAAACTAATAACAATATGTCCATGAGCAAGTTCCATTATCTAAGATCATTTTCCTCTCTTTAAGTGGGAAGTACAGATTCATTTATATTTTATGATTCATTTATAGATTCATTTGAGAGATAATCAGATTATCCAATAAAGTACTCAGAAGTATACCTATTATGTATTGCTAGGTACTGTATTACTCAATGAATGTTTCTAAAGGAGAGGAGAGTAAACACTGATTTCAGTATTTCAAGTCTTGGTACCAATAACCAAGATTTGGAAGAAGATACCTTTAGTTTTGTTTGTTCCTAGTGAATGTTAACAGTGGAGCATCTCAGTAGAATCTTATGAGATCCAGTTGGGGATTGAAAATCAAAGCTTGGCTGAAAATACAGTAGCAGAAATGTAGTAACATATTAAACACTTGTAGAATGCAAGAACAAACACAATACTAGAAACGAGACATACTTTTGATTTGCTGGACATTTATCATTCTTGAACCACATTTTCTTTCAATTATAAAAGAAAATTTATAGACTATACAATCAATGAGATATTTTCCAGCTTTAAAACTCTATGCCAACATAGATCTCTATGGCTATGTATCAACAATATTCTGTTTTATAGGAATCTTTAAGCTCTTTAACTTAAATTATTTTACTTGGAATGATGATATAACATTAACTTTAATCTAATAATACCATAGGTGTGGTTCATTGCAATTATATCTGTGAAATTATTGCTTGAGGGAGCAAATATTTAAAAATTAATCTCTTTGCCAAGAGCGTTCTAGGAGTCAGTTCAAATTATTGTTGAACCAGTCTGCAGAGGTACCATCAAAATTAACTTAATTAAGGAAAAGAAAGAAGATGGTTGGAACAAATTTTGGGAAATAAATTGTATTTAAGTATCAGTATTTTAAATGGAGAGTTATTGATATATTAAAATTTGGGGAAAACTTCCCTCACATTACCTTACCTATTCAAAGAAACTATTAGGACAAAGCTAAAACTAACCCAAATTTTACATGTTTATACATATATATTTTGTACCTCAACTCACTAATAAGATTTTTCTTGTTCTATTATCACTTTTTTCTAATTAAAAATATAATTATATTAATGATAGTTATGAAAGCTCAAAAGTGGAAATGGAGAACAAATCACTTGAGCCTATGATAGCATTTAATGTGCTATAAAAATAAAAATAAAAAGAATTATATTCCAAATAGAACTCAGGCTTAAAGACATTTCATTTGACTGTAGATTTTAAAATTCATTTGGTCACTTACTTTCAAAATTATTAATTCAATTAATATTAGGGTACAAACTGTGTAGTATTTATACTGAGGTTTTATACAAGGGTGGAAAATCATTGTTAATAAGTAAGTGCAAATACTAATAAAATTAAACAATATTTAAAGATTGGTAAAATACTGTCGATAATGCTTAAGCAGGATGGTCAGAAATAATTTTTCATTGCATCCGATACTGCTATATAATTGTATAAGTCCTCTCATTCTTTTTTTTTTTTTTTTTAAGATTTTATTTCTTTATTTGACAGAGATAGAGACAGCCAGCGAGAGAGGGAACACAAGCAGGGGGAGTGGGAGAGGAAGAAGCAGGCTCATAGCAGAGGAGCCTGATGTGGGGCTCGATCCCATAAAGCCGGGATCACGCCCTGAGCCGAAGGCAGATGCTTAACCGCTGTGCCACCCAGGCGCCCCTAGTCCTCTCATTCTTATACATTTATTCACTCATGTTTTTGTGAATATAATTTCAAATTCCAGCAAGAAAATTTATATTTGAAGTATAAGCCACAGTGTACAAAAGGCCAATACATTTCTAATATATTACTAAAAACTTCTCCTATGTAATTACGATACACTTATCAAATTGTCTGACTTTTTAATGCTCCTATCCTTTGTTCTTTGTTTTTGATTTGCCAGTTCACTACAAGTAAAACTTAGGAACAAGGAATCACAGCATCGTCACCAAGGGGGAAAAAAAACCCTCAAAAATCTTTCTTTCTGTTTATATTACAAAGTAACAATGGTTTTTACCTTTGATAGTTTCAAACCTACTTTTCACATGTTCTTTAGCAAAAAACATGTCAATAAATTACACCAAAAAAATCAGAGACTAATTTCCTAAAAAGAATCAATTTTAGTGGAAAGAAAGGGACTCATACACTCAAATTTACACACATATATCGTCGTTTAAATATACACTAACGTATTTTTTATTAAATTCATTCTATAAAAATTTAATGAGTACATAGGCACTGTGATTGGGATTGAGTATATGCAATGCTGAATTAGAGATGAAAACTGGCCTGTGTATGCTAATACTCCAGCAGGGAAGACAGACAAATGAATTGGAGATGTTTGATCATTGTGATAAATTATATGATAAAATCAGACATTTAATTAATTCAAAGAAGACTTCTGAGAGAATATTTTAAACTGACACAATTTATTTTGCATTTTCAATTTGGTTTAAACATCTTTACTATTGACTCTTTAAAGGTCAGATATATATAAAGCTATAATAAAATTCTTGCTCATTTTCCGTTTTGCAATTTTTTTTTTTTGAGAAAACTACTCCTAGGGAATTCCTTAAAATATTGTTATTGGAATACACTCAACATTGTTAAGTCCCCTCATGCTCACACTGCTGTAATTCTCATGAATCTGTATGCCACTTATTTCATCTCAGGAAAGTCACAAAAATCCTTTTAGTAACAACTCAATCCCTTATCTGAGGATTATAAAGAAAGAGTGGTGGAAGCTATGAAATCTACACAGAAAAATACAAGAATAGCAACATGTACATTGATTTTATGTGATCTTATCCATTGTCATTTTGGATAGTCAGTGATGTGACAACGTGATCTCAAGGACTCACTGCATATTTTTGCTGAGGCAAAGTAGGTTTGTATTATTTTTCTTGTCTGACAAATATCCTTATTTTATATTTTATAAAAGAAGATGAATTATGTATGGCCTTAATGTTGATTTAACATATTGCCTAAAAAAAGAGCATGACCATCTTTTATTACATCAGATAAGAAGATTTCCCCATTATTTAACTGCATCGATTTAGAATTTATGGTAATTTAGGTAAAATCTGAATTACAGTTTTATTCTTTAACAACTCTTAGAGAAATGGTAAGTTTGTGTTATTTTGGTCATGTTAAATAGTTACTTTAAGTACAAACTTTTTTATTGTTTTTGCTTTCAGAACTCTGGTCAACATAAATTAAGAACCTTGAAATGAAGTCCACTTTTATCAAATAATTTCATAATATCTGATATGATATAATAAGCCCATTTCAAAGTGCTGGAGCAAGTCTTTACTGAAAAAGCTTTGCAAACGTATTTGAATCATAGGAAAGCACTGTTTATAGGTTAAAAAGTGATAAAAAAATATTGGCACTTTGCCTAATATATTGGCAAAACTATGTGTTATTTGTAACTGGATGCTAAAACACATATATCCCTTTCTATCTATCTAATGAAGACATAGGCTGTTTTGATCTTTTGGTATATTCTTTATGTAATTTAAAATATTTTAATATCTGAATATTCTATTGACGTCTTAAAAAAAGAAGAGGGAATTTAATGTTTGGAGTTTGTGGTATCTTTTTGTTTTATTAAAAGTAACTCCTGGGGATGCCTGGGTGGCTCAGTTGGTTAAGTGTCTGACTTTGGCTCAGGTCATGAACCCAGGGTCCTGGGATCCAGCCCCACATCAGGCTCCTTGCTCAGCAGGGAGCCTGCTTCTCCCTTTGCCTGCTGCTCTTCCTGCTTGTGCACTCTCTCTCCCTCTCTCTGACAAATAAATAAATAAAATCTTAAAAAAAAAAAAGTTAACTCCTGGATGCTTATTCATGGGCTACTAAATGTATAAAATAATATATCTCTGGATATATTGAAAACAGGTCTACCAAAAAGAGTTTTGATTACATTATGAGTTATAATATCAAAACTAAACAACTATTGCTAACAGTTCAAAAGCCTGAAAAATGTAAGATTATCCACTTAACTTCTCACTAATCTCCAATAGCAAAGACAGCATGTTATATTTTATATAATAAAACATATACAGAGGCCCGATCAGTGAGAACTGTAGGAACCTGAAGCTGTGCAAAATTTGTCGTCTTGTCAAAAGGATAATCATCATTGCTAACTGCTAAACTGGAGTGATTGTGCCCGATGCACAGGTAATGTTTCATTCCCCAGTCTAAAGAAAGAGCACATTATTTCTGTTCATGGTGGTGACTTACAGATCTCTTAACAACACAAAAGAAGAAAGTTATTTAGAGGAGTCAGAAGCTATACCAAATGATTCTGCATTCTGGGAAAGAAAGGGTTCTTAGACCTTTAAGCAAGGTTTTAGGGAATCACTAGACGGATCACAATAAAGGTACTGGAGAGCAGCTCCCAGGTCTAAGGACAACGTGTTCTAGTAGCATCCCCCTATATAACAAAGATATGATAAGCTTGATGGGGGCTCCATCACCAACCACACGCATCTGCTATCAAACTACAATGAAAAGAACTTGCTCTTTAGGCATATCTCTGGTTTGTGGCTGTCTGATGCTATCTAATTTTGATGGAAAGAAAAAAAAAACATTTACATAGGATACCTAACATATTGCATATTCAATGCTTTGTAACAGCCTCCAACACAGAATAGGCACCCAAGATAGGATAAGAACAAAATATTAGAATTCCTATTTCTATTTTTTATATCTCATCCTGCTTAATTTATATTTTTGTTCATGACTTATAATGTAAAAATAATTAGTAGTTATACATGCATACACAGTTCTCAAGTTTAATATACATAACATTTGAGTTGAGGGCCCAATTCTAGGTATCACATTCTTACTGAAAGAAATATTGTATCAAAAGAGCTTGAAATCATCTGATTTCGTACTTTAAAATCATGGTTTAAACTAGGCCATTGGAGTACTTGAGTATCTGACCATGACATAACCCTTCTCACAGACTTTGCTTTGGATAATATTGTTTACTACAGTGAAGGACTCTATATACAAGCAAGAGCATTCCATCTCCTAGTGTGCTAAGTGTGCCTACATTTTCTTTCATAGACTTCACACTACCATGATAAAACAAGAATTGGTGGGGTTGTCCTTCAAGTTTTCTTGACTTTTCCTGGCTAAAGTGTGGGCACATGAATGAAAAACAGACTCCCTCTCCCTTATGTATATAAACCTTTGTTTGTTTAAGATCTATTTGTTTATTTGAGGGAGAAAGTGAGCATGAGCAGGGGTGGGGCAGAGGAAGAGGAAGAGAGAGTCTCCAGCAGACTCCACACTGGGCCTGGAGCCCCATGTGGCACTTGATCTCATGACCCTGATATATGAACTGAGCAGAAATCAAGAGTTGGCCGCTTAACCGAATGTGTCACCCAGGTGCCCCGTGTATATAATTCTTAAACAGAAAAATAACAAAGTCTGAAGATAGCTGCAGCTGACCCATCCAGAGAGTCACCTCCAGAAGAGCTGACCCAGTAGTGCTTTCAATGTGCTTGCTGTATACACACGATAAACTCATTTTACCTTTATTTGACAATAAAATTATTTATATCTGACATGAGATGGAAAATCAGAACTTAAATGGATGCCAGGAGTGAGAAAAGGGTAAAATTTTCCCAGGAGGTAAAATTTCTCAGAAGTATAGAAATCCATATACTCATTCATACCATTTCTGTGTCAACTGAAAAAGATGACAAATAAAATAACTAATAGTAGTAGGTATAGAGCTATTTCAAATGACATAAGTATGCATCAGCGTATGGTTAATAATAAAACTAGGTGACACCACATTTTCGCTACTTGTCAAACACAATTTGAGTTTTGTATGTGTATTAATTCAATTGATTCTCTAAGAAGCCTGTAAATTAACTATAATAAAATCCTCATTTTCCTCATAATGCAACTGAGGCAACTAGTTATGATATTTATAAAAGGTCACAAGGCTAGTTGGATAGTAGAGTACATATATAAACCCAAGCACCGTGTATCCAGAATCAGTCCTCTTTTTATTCCATACTGTCTCTTGTGTAATAATAGTTAAGCCTTTTGGATTTTTTTCATTGCTACAAATAATTCTATTACCTTTGATTGCAATTTCCAAGTACTTCATTCATCCCTACTGGAAACACAAGTCAAATGAAGCAAAATTCACATGTGCACAAGAAAAGATGAAGTCAGTAAACCTGGGTTGTCCAAATCCTGCATATTCAAAGAAAGGTTTGACCATTGCCTAGTTCCTGGGAGACAATCTTTAGCCCCTGGAATATCCTTTGTAATAAGATGTGTTTGTTTACCTGAGGCCTTGGGCCATACCAGGATATTTTTTAAAAAATATTTATTTATTTATTTGAGAGAGAGAGAGAGCGTGCATGAATGGGAGGGGCAGAGGAAGAAGGAGAGAGAATCTCCAGCAGACTCCATGCTGAGTGAGGAGCCCCACATGGGGCTTGATCTCAGGACCCCAAGATCATGACCTGAGCTGAAACTAAGAGTTGGAGGCTTAACTGACTGCACCGTCCAGGGGACCACATGTCAGGATATTTTATACTAACAATGTGATTTATTGTGGGAGCCATGGACCATGCATGTCTAGAGGGGTTGCAGATTAAGTAACTAAGATCAGCCAGGTTGGCGGTCAACCCTGTCAATTGAACAATGCCCAGTAAAAATCCTGGACACTAAGGTTCTCCGTTGACAGGAAGCTCAACCTCAATACTTTGAATGTATTGTCACATGCTGTCACTGAAAGAATTAAGCCCCATGTGTAAGGCTCCCACGGAGAGCAGACAACTGGCTGCATCTGTTCTCTCCTGGACTCTGCCCTATGTACCTTTTACCTCTGCTGATCTTAATCTGTACTCTTACTGAAATAAACCATATCCATCAGTTTAATAGCTTTCATGAGTTCTGTAAGTCCTTCTAGCAAATCATTCAAACTGAGAGTGGTCTTGAGGACTGCTGAATTCAACATGGCATCTTTTACTACTTTTAAAAAAATGACAATCAAACATGGAAATAAAAATAAGAATTTTTAAAGAAGATTAGGAAACGATAAAAACTTATTCACAAATGTGGAATTCTCTGAATCCTCTAAATGAGTAAATCAAATATTATTTAAAATAATATTTATCTTTCTTAGTCTGTAAATATAAACTATGCAGTTATGTTGTGCTTTTAGCTGAAAAAATAGAAATTAAAAAATTATGATGAAACAAAAATCACCCATGATGCAGCAATCATGCTATTTAAATATGATGTATATATTCCTTTCTTCCACCGTCCTCCTTTATGTACTTTATTTTAGCTTTGAACTCATTTTCTACTGAGAGTATCACCTATTCTATCAGGTAAGGTGCAATGAAGAAATGCCAAAGAATGTTAGGACATCACCATGTGTTTGAGGATGGAGAACCTCAAAGGGACAAAAACTAACTGTTGCTCTTTTCCTTTTGGGAAAGCTCTCCCAGGCAATCACATGGATCAGGGTTTCATGGTCTTTACATATTTAAAAAAAAAAAAATAGCTTCATTGGAGAAGATAGCCTGCTCAGGTTGTAATCTACCAACCCTAAGGTTTTGGAGGGTCTGAGGTGGAAGAGAGAGTGCCCATGGTAGTAGATCAGTCACCCAGGGATTATTGCAACAGGTAACTATGCTGTGCTAATGTCCTTTTGAGAAAGCAGGTGACCAGTCACCAGGAAAAATCAGACCTTAAAATCATTCCTGCAAACCACTTCCTCTGGCTAAACTCCACCCCCTGCTTCAGATACTACCCACTTTCTATACACACACACACACACACACACACAGACACACACACACACACACACACTAGTTCAAGAAAGCATTAAGAGGCATCTGGATAGCTCAGTTGGATTGTGGAATCTTGATTTCAGCTCAGGAAGGGATCTCAGGGTCCTGGGATTGAGCCCATGTTGTGCTCTGTGCTCAGTGGGGAGCCTGCTTGACGAGTCTCTCTCTCTCTCTCTCCTCTCCTCCCCACACCCCGCAACTCATGCTTCTCTCTCTCTCTAAAATAAATAAGAAAATCTATAAAAAAAAAATAAAGATGGCATTCAGATTTGCCACAGGATCCTTGCAGTTTGCTGTGGTTTAATTCGGCTTCATACTTCACGTTAATGTTTTCTACTGCTATATTTTCTCTATGATGATTTTGAGGAAGGCAGTCCGAAGTTAAAACTAGCATTAGTTCTCATATTGTCAGGAACCAGAAATATCCATATAACTTATAAATGTATTTTTAAGTATATGTATTTAAGACCATAATTGTGATAAATATATGCTTTGCTTTTCCCTCAGTTAACAACATATGAAAATTTCTCTATATCTTTCAATATTTTCTATAAAAAATTCTCAGTGACTCCATAATATATGAATATAGTGGACAATTCCCTATTTGGGGACATTTTTACACATCCCCATTTTTAGTAACTCTAAAAGTGCTCCAATGAGCATTTTCATAAGTAATGGCACAGTTCTTTGATAAAATATTTGGAGTAAATTCTTATAATTAGAATTATGATCCATTAAATAATTATTTTGTTTGTTCTTGTGTCAAGCACTTTGAGAAACTTTCAGTAGCTTCAAAACAGTACATTCCATACATTACTTAACTTTTATAAAGAACACTTGCAGGATCGTATTTTACAAATTCCTTTTGAGTGCACCTATACAATTTAGTGTAAAAAAGTTAAACTTAGTAAGTTCTTAAAAGTTAAAATATTTAAAGGTATTTGATATATTTTCTCAAATTATCCACCAGAAATGTTGAATTTGCAATCTCACCAAGACAAATTCAATTCATTCTTAAAGTCTAATTGACATAACTTGGGGAATTTACACATTTAAGTTGATAAGGACAGTGATATTATTTAATACATTTTGAACACCTACTTTTTTATTCCCTGTCTCATTTGATCTCCACAACAATCACCAGAGATAGGTATTGTACTCTTCCCATTTTAGAGATGAGAAAACTATGGTTTAGGGGTATCATTTAACTTTCTCAAGGTCTGACAACTAGAAATGGGAATAAATCCTGTACAATCATAAACCATCTGACTCTCAGTTTCCTCTGGAGTACTCTAAACCATTCATAAGACAATAAGAGCATATTTAACAACGTAATATTAACAACAACACTAAGAATAACTTCAAGGCTAATAGTATCTACAATTATGTTTGTGTTTGTGCATATCAGATCTCTCATGGAATTCACTAAATTAATAACAAAAAATATAAAATGTATTTTGAAAGTAATATTTATACAGTATGTTAAACAAAGAAGGTTATAAAATAATTATAAATATATATAAATCCTTATCCAATAAAGAACTATAGATTTGACATTTTTTAGGAATCCTTAATACTATGAGTCTTAGCCTTGCAATTTTTTATTGGTCTTGTATTTTGAAAACATACACCTTTTATGTTTCCAGTTTCATCCTTTTTAAGAATCTATATTTTGATGTTGACACAGTATACTTTCTATGATAAATTATTTTTGTCTTTGATTGCTAAAAGCAGGCTGTGACATAAAGCAAGCTGACCAAATGTAAAGTGCTTTCACATAAAGCATTGCTAGTGGATCCTAGCATGATAAAGTATACACAAAGTATATGCAAAGATACATGCTACCACAAAAGTTACAATAAACATTGCCTCAAATATCACATAATAATATTTATTTTATTCTTGTAATACCATGTTGTTCTGCTCATACAGAAGAGTCCATAATTTGCATGTTTTTTTGAGATAATACATTTGAAGTTTTACTATGAAAAGGATGAAAAACTGGTTTAGAAAACTAATTTTAGGCTTCTTTCTCCTATTTATTACCTGTGTCATATTACACAAACAAATTAGCCTCTTTGGTTCTTGTCCTCCCCTATATAAAATAAAGTGATAGTTGTATTACATTATCTAATTTTATGTGGTCTTCCTAGGTTCAAAATATCTATGAATAAATTATTCTGAAAGTGATTTGTTTCTTACAATTTTCACTTGATTTTTCTCACTGAGAGTTGTGACAAGTTGTGACAAGAATCAGCCACTTCCACTGTAACTTAATTGAAACACGGTCAGGGATTTTGGGGAATTTGTGGTCTTTGGAGTTCGTGGACTGGAAACCACAACAAAGTGTTTTGAATCCTCTGCAACTTGCAATCCTATTCAATAGTATAGGTCGTTCATCCTATCACCTCTTTGTGCCTCCCAAAATGAGCTAATTTAAGACATGTTAAAGATTTAAGCATGATTACCAAAGGTTAAAAAGAGAGATAAAATTTTTCTTTCAGAAAGCAATCATAGAAATACCTATTTTATTTTATTTTAATAGTTTATTTATTTGGGAGAGAGAGAGACAGCGAAAGAGAGCATGTGGGTGGGGGAAGCAGACTCCCCGCTGAGAATGGGGCTTGATCCCAGGACCCTGGGACCATGACCTGAGCCAAAGGCAGACATTTAAACTAACACTGAGCTACCCAGGCACCCCAGAAATACCTATTTTAGAACAGTTTTAGTGATTATCCAGGGTTATAATCCTGTTGGATCCTGGATGCATTAAAATAATCTTTTTCTTAGTCTGCCTTTCATCTCTTAATTTTAGACCAGATTTATTTGTCATCATGATAGCTGTTTATTAAATGCAAATATGAACCAGACATTGGTCTAAATTCTCTCCATGCGGTATTTCATTGCTTTTATATCAGCAGCTGTTTATTAAATGCAAATATGAACCAGACATTGGTCTAAATTCTCTCCATGCGGTATTTCATTGCTTTTATATCAGCAGCTGTTTATTAAATGCAAATATGAACCAGACATTGGTCTAAATTCTCTCCATGCGGTATTTCATTGCTTTTATATCAGCCCTACAAGGTACACAATTTTGTTTTCATCCCTGTTTCACAGAAAGGATAGTAGAGATTAAGAAAGTCAAAATGACTTGCCCAAAGTCAAAAGTAAGTGAAACACAGCTATCCAAATCCAAGTTATTCTGCCTCTGAAGCCCATACTCTGAAACAGTACATTTTATTTTCTTTAAAAGAAAACATGTACCTGAAAAGGCACAGGCTAACTAAATCAATTTTCTATTGCTTTTAATCCACATCATGAGGTCCCAGATTCACAATCACAATCCCTTATAGACAATAAAAATAATGTTGAGAACAAAGAGATACTAGGTAGAGGTTATGAGGCACTAAACTTGAATTATATTCAAGTTATCTCAGATGATATTCTTGGGGCAAATGTGTCAGAATTTGGATTTACTGTGATTTCAGAAATATAATAGGTATATATACTATTTATGACATAACACCTTAATGTTTCATCAGCAAAACTTACAAACATTTATATTAAGTGGGATAAACAAAAACTATAAATAGACTTGCACTGGTCCAGGTCAGGATTTATAACAAAATAAATTAGTAAGGAGTTTTCCTTTATAAAGCTCTGTAAATCTTAGTTAGGGATGTGAATAAGAAACCACACATCTACATTTCTTTTCTTTCTCTAAATTAAAAAAAAAAAAAAGAAAGCAAGCAGTATGATCTTCAATTACTACTCTTTATTCTATTTTCATTTATTTTTTATTTAGTTTTGCCCTATTTTGTATGCAGCACACTGTGTGGCCTCTCCTTTTGAACACGTTCTGCATAAGTAGAAAAAAGAGAAGTAAAAGTTCAAGACTTCATTTGAAAAAATTGTATCAATAAATTCCTTACTTGATATAATTTGAAGTTTTCTAAAAATTCTCACTTGGTATTATTTAGAGTCTAAGTTGCGCCAATCCTTCTACATCACAGATCTTTCTCTCTTATGCATTCCCGAAGGGCTTATGCTAATTTATATTTGTTCAGATTTCACATTTTTTTAAGGCCTCCTAAAAAATTACAAATGTCCTAAGAAAAGGAATTTTATCCTTTTTTTTTGTCATCACAAAAGGCCCCTAAGAATGTTGGGTATATTGCAAACCCTTTGCAAAATCACTCATTGGCAATTTAAAAGTCTATTGCCTTTCTGATTGCTTCAGATAATTTTTAAATCACATACTCAACCATCTTTGTTTTGAAGAATCAATGTACAATGTTAGCAAAATATCAGTTCTGTGAATTTATATTGCTCCATTAATTTGAGTGGCTCAGATAACTAAACAGCAAAATCAGACTGAAGATGTACAAATGTCTTCTCCTGAAATTACCTGAATCATATCTCAATTCTTTCAACTGTGGTCAAAGAATCACATAGATCTCTTTCTTCTAAATTGCTTTCTAAGTAGGAATAAAAACTTTCTTGAGATTATAATTTGCCATAAAACCTTGGGCTGCCACTAATTTACTTTTAGGAAACAAGTTCAGGACATTTTGCTTAGCTGATAGAAGAGGGATTTTCATAAAATCCCCAAGTTTTTGGTTAGTCACCAAACTCTCCAACATAAATCATATCCACATGCTGCCAAGTAATGCAAAGACAAATTCTGCTCCAAGCAGGAAACAGAACAGAAAGGGGAAATATACCATTTCAGTGGCCTAAACCACTTAATGTTGGTATTTTATGTCACCAGATCATGCCCGTCCCCTATTATGACATATCATACATCAACATTACAAGCTGGAATGAGAGAGTAACAGTAGCAGAGTCATCTGCCATTTCAAGCTACTGAATAGTTTGGGACCTCATTTTTGATGGCTTATACCTCAAGACATATTCTTTTTCTTTTTTATCCTCAAGTTATATTCTTATTCCCCCTCCCCAGTTTCATTTATTTCAATAGATTTGCAATCCAAACCAGCCACCAAAATCTCAGAAGCACCAAAGTTCCTATGAGCATCAAAGCCTTAAGGTGAAACCGTAAAAAAATCACTTTCTTTAATATCCAAGATAGGTCATTAAAATAGATTTGTTTCAGATTGTCAAGGAGGGTAAAACTGTCAAACACCCATCTATTTTAGGGACATAAAATGTCATATCACATGGAAGAGATGTCACATATTACACTGAAGATCTCTAAATTTTTCCCATAAAATATGAAATATTTAAATATGCAAAAAAGAAAAAAACTGTCTTAAGTGGACACAACTGTGTTTTGTGGGGTTCGATTTGTTATTTGAAGATGACTGTCTATATGAATAGGAATGGTCATCTCAAACATTTACCATAGACAATAGGAACTACAATTGTGGTTTTCCCAAAGAATAAACCTGTGTATTCTGCAAAGACCAGTTTAAGTATTTTTAAATGGTTTACTGTCAGAGCTTAGTTTAATTAATATAAAAAATATATTTATATATCATCTAAATGTCTTTAAAAGATCTGTGGGATGGTTTTCATAATTGCTATTAAATTTCTTGTAAATAAGAAAGGAATGGTATGAAAATTACGAAAAGAGTCATCAAGTTATATGTTCATAAATAATGCTGTTCCACTTGAGAAATAAGCTTCCCACAGCATTGATTCTATCTCAGCACAAATAACTCATCGCAAAATACTACACACTTGCCAGACCTGTTTTCATAGCCTTTGGAAATAGAGTGCTTAATAACTAGACTCATTAATGCTAATGGTAAATCAGTGAGATTAAATATTTCTATAAATCATTTCATTAATAAAACAGAGGGGCCATTAAAGAACTATTGAACTGTTAAGCTGCAATATTTCAGAATCAGCATTTTATAAACATTTCAATTAGCACAGGTTGACGACATCCATAAAAGGCACAGCACACCAATACCACAGGATAGAAAAGTGTGCGTGGGCCAAGCAAATCATAAAGAATGCAATTAAAGAATGCAATTTTCTTTAGAATTTTTAATGTAGAACAGCAATCTGTGTGTGTGTGTGTATATATATATATATATANATATAATATATCGGATATATAATATATATATCTATTACCATATTCTGGTTCATGTAGCTTTCAAGAACTCCCTGAAGGATGGCACATATAGTCACTAGCACGCTATCATTTTGCTATTACCCTTAGATGGATAATGGGCAACATGAATGATATTCGAGCAGTCGAGACTAAAGAAGTGAATATTTAAACACAAAGAGAATACTGATAACTTACTCTAGCCCTCAGTGAGAATGTTCAACATATGTAAGAGATGAAAAACGAGAGCAGAGAGTATGCATTTCAAACAGTGCTACAAAAGCACAATGTGGGAATGACCACAGACTAACTGGTGCATAAGAGTATAGAGTGGGGTCTCTCATACATGAAAACTTTATCTGGCTTTTATTTCTCTTTTAACTGACAGCCAAGTTTACACACACACACACACACACACACACACACACACACACACACACACACGTTTTTAAGCCTCCAACTGCACATTTTGATGAACAGGGGAAACTATTCAGTTGGTAGAGTTAATTTTACCCTCAAGCCACAAGCTCTGCTCCAGTCCAGAATGTCTTTAATTTGCCAGGAAGTGCATATTAGCTAAGGGGAGGTGGGCAGCCAAAGTGTAAGAAAAACAGCAGAACTCCTGGCAGAGGATTGAGGCAAAAATGAGCCCAGGATTCAGGGAAGCTGGGTAAATATCTAAATTCAAATCCCTTGTTTACTATAATGTTTTCTGTGTTGGGAAAACAAGTCCATGCAGCTTAGGTTCTGTGTATCAAAGAGAGGAATTCAGGTGACTTTTTGCCAGGCTGGTGTTTGTACTGGCATTTGGGGATTGAGCTTTTTGAAGCTTTCTCATTAGAAAGTATATGGCGAGCCATATGTTAACCAACGCAGCACCGGACTGAAAAAGAGAAAGCAAACCTAGAAGTAAAACAATATTTCTAAAGTGTCTTTTCAACAATTCCATATCTCAAATTAAAAAGCTCCACAAATCCTTTGACTCTATCCCCATGAAGGGGTGGGGGTCTTTTTTCCCCCCAGTTCCTTGAATCTGTACTGGATTGAGACTGCTCTAACCAACAGAGAGTGGTACAAGGTGCACAATGCCATATCCTCTTCTAGGAATTCAGGGGACTGGCAGATTTCACCTTGGTGTCCAAGGGCCTTGAGCCACACTGCAAGAAATCCAAATATCGTGAGGTTGTTATGCTTACCTACAGAAGGAGCCGTAAAAGATGGTACATCCTGATATCGTGTAGAGAATGAGAGAAAAAGACCAAAGACTTAGAACAACCAGACTTGGAAGTATATTCTCGAAGACCAGACACCTCAAATGAGCTACAACTATCAAAGACTAAGCACCCAGTCAAATCCTTCCCAGATTTCTGATCCATAAAGTTATTAGAAAATGAAATGGTTGCTTAAGCCATGTAGTTTCAGGGTTTGTTTGTTACAAAGCAACAGATAAAACCAAAACATGAGAATCCTCACTTCTACAAATTTGAACTTACATATAAAAAAACCCAAAACAACAACAAGATATCAAAAGTATTTATTTCTGTTTTTTAATAGCTCCAGACTGATGCATCCTTTTGTTGTTTTTAATAAGAATCGCTAATTGTAGCAAGACATCCAAAGTCACCCAAATAGTTCAGCTTCTAATAAATAAACCATGCAATATTGGCATTTATGTTAGTAATATATTCCCAGGTGGTGATTTTTACCAGTTAGGAAAGTTACTTTGCATATACATTCTCAGGCTTTAAAAGCAAAAGCCTAAAAAAATCTGTCTGTATTTCAAGAAGAGCTAATAAAATCTTCCTCTTCTTTAGCTTATTTTTTTTTCTTAATCTTTTCTAATGAATTACATTTTAATGGAATGGGCTATGTCTAATAATAACACATATTTTGTGAAGAATTATAGGTATGGATATGGTTTTCTTCAAAGATATGGGCATAGGTGATCACATTAGTTTTATTAATTTAGAATATTTGTGCTCAATGAAATATTTATTTCAAAGAATTGCCCAATAATTACTTTTCAGTTTGCCATCACACTAATTGCATACATACTGCATTTACAAATGGATTAAAACATTAGGGAGGGAGAAATAAAATTGCAGAATAGATTTTAAAAAAGTGTTTTTGTTTTAAAGATTTGCCATCTGAAAATATACTAGAGCTTTTTCAATTATTGAATGGAAAAGAAGATAAAATGTTTTAGCTGGATAGAGGAATAAAACTTGTAACTTAAGAAAAATGCAGATGCCAGATGTCATAAGAAGATAAAATCTGTACATGTAAACTTTTTGTTAAAATCTACATACCTAAATTAATCCATTCAATAACCACTACTGTAGTTGCCCTAAAAGCTGCAGCATTTTTTCAATTATCCTCATGATAATTTAACAAATTTATGATAAACACAGTTTCAAAGGTAAGAAGTGTTATCTAAATATTTTACGCAAAAATATATGGATGAATAAAACTACATCTTTATCAACAATAATCTGGATTATTTCATTAAAAAGTGAACCTATTTTTTGAGGAATTTCCATGGTGCTTTCTATAGTGGCTGTACTAATTTACATTCTCAGCAACAGTGCATTCTCAGCAACAGTGAATGAGGGTTCCCCTTTTTCCACATCTTACCCAACACCTGTTTCTTGTCTTTTTGTTCCACAAAAAATTAAAGATAGAAATACTGTATGATCCAATAATTTCACTACTGGGTATTTACCCAAAGGAAATGAAAACACTATTTGAAAAGATATACGCACCTCTAGGTTTATTGCAGTATTATTTCCAGTAGCCATGATATAGAAGCAACCTAAGGATGCACAGATAAATGAATGGATAAAGAAGATGTGGTACACACACACGGACACACACACACACACACACACTAGAATATTATGCAGCCATAAAAATGCGAGATATTGCCATTTGCAACAGCATAGATAGACCTAGAGAGTATTACGCTAAGTGAAATAAGTCAGACTGAGAAAGACAAATACCATGATTTCACTTACATGTGGAATCAAAAAAATAAAACAAATGAATAAATAAACAGAAAAAGCGAAGAATCAAAGCCATAAATAAAGAGAACAAACTGGTGGTAGCCAGAGGGAAGGGGGATGAAGGAATGGGCAAAATAGGTCAAGGGGAGTGGGAGATACAGCTTCCAGTTATGGAATGAATAAGTCAAGAGAATAAAAGGTACAGCATAGGGAATGCAGTTAATGATATTATAACAGCATTGTATGCTGACAGATGATATTTACACTTGTGGTGAGCATAGTACAGCACATATAGATGCTGAATCACTATGTTGTAGACCTGTAACTAATGTAACATCGTATGCCAACTATACTCACATAAAAAATTAAGTGGACATACTGATCTATATAAATGTGTCATTATTTTAATACTTTGTTTAGTAAGAGATAATAATATATTGGTAAAAAAGAAAGTTTTAGAGCCAGATTTCCTGGGTTCAAAGACTGATTCCTCTGCTTCCTAGCTGTAAGATTTTGTGGACATTACTTTCCTGTCTCACTTTCTTCCAGTATAAAATAATTTTAATAGTACTTCTCTATATGGTTACCACAGGTATTAAACAAGTGCCTTCAAAGCACTTAAAATATTTCCTGGAAAAGCATACAAGTTCTGTAAATATTACACCATTATCATCTTTATCATTATTAGTATCACAATTATTATTATTAATCTTATTACTTGCATGTTTAAATCACAGCCACGCTCACACTCACCCATGGGCAGAGTTGCCATTTGTCTCAGAAGCCTTCTTGAAGCATTCCCACAATCTCCTCTGCCCAATTCACATTCTTGCCTGAAATGCTTCAATAATAATAACAAGATTTTTGAAGGGACATTTTCTGATTCGTCAGAATTTTTGCTATATTCCCCAAAGATGAAAACAAAAGGTGCTAAGTATATCCCCACATTTTAAAGAGGAAGGGAAGAAAGACACCCCCTGGAAGGTTTGGTAAGATGTGATTCAGTTCACTGTACCCACATCAACACACCCAGCCAGTGGTCTGTATGAGAACAGAGGCTTGAGAAACAAAGAAATGTGAAGACATTCATAGACAGCGAGTCCTGACTAAGGGTTCTCCCTTCGTTGTTTTGTTCTGTTTTGTTTTTAAGATCTATGGAAAATACCAAGCTAATTGAGAGGATGCTTCTAATGGGGTAGAGCTAAAAACCAGACAGGAGAAAAACCTGAGGGAAGGACAAATCCATGGGAAACAGTCGTAGAAATTGGGGCTGCCTGCTGGAGAGCAACACTGGCGTCATTTCTCTCATTGTACAGTTAGATGCCGCTCTTAGGTCCTGTTTTTATTTGAGCAAGGGGAAACTGAATAAAGGAGAACTAAAAGAAGTGTGTAGACTGAGAGAACAGTCTGTAGTGAGGCCGCCTGTTCTCGACTTTTTTGGCTAGGCTATGTGATTTCCTGTGGGCCCAGGGGATACTGTGGACAGTCCCTAAGGCTGGCCTAGCCAATAGCCTGCCAAGAGGGCTACTGAGCAGCAAGAAGATTCCAAGTGAAGAGGATCTGGGACTCTAGCAGTGTATGACTGAAGACTTCTAAACTACTCACATGTGTGCCACACAATAGAGGCTACTTTGGGATGTTTAAAACTCAAGGAATTTCCTTGAGGGAAGGCATAGCAGCACTGATGAAATAAGGAGTCAAAGTTTATTATATGTTTCCCCATTAAGTTCAGGCTGTGAAATACATCAGTTAAATTTAGTTTTTATACATTTATTGTATATGAAACACTTTGACAAAGAGTTTCATAAAATCCTCCAAATAACCTAGAGAATTTATACTCAATCTAGAGAAAAGAAAGGAGAGGCTCTGTATTTCTTCGAGTAATAAAGGTAATCTAAAATTACAAATGTGTCTCATTTTTCACTAAGTCATGTTCAGCCACTGGTATCTACTAATTTAGCTAGCAGAGTAGCCATGGGGGACTCAGGTCAAAAAAGTATTGACAAGAACTGCAAAATCATCACAGGGACAGGAACCATTTTCGGAGGAATAGAAAGCCAAGAAGCAAAAGAAGAGCAATGATCTCCTGAAACATTTATGTAAAGGGGCAAGAAAAAGCGTGTGATTGGGCAATAACGATAGAATTAATTTTCCTCCTTTTTAATCTGCCTGGGCTCTGGTGTGGCCCTTACATGTTCCAAATACATGAGACACCTTATTTTTCAATCTCAGCTGTCCAAATGCTGGAATTAAGGGTGCTAGAAATAATAGCATTTAATGGAAAATCCAAGGAATCATCCATATCACAAGGAAACCTCTAGTCCATAGTTCTTATTTAACAGCCTATACGTGACTGTGTAGTGCAATTTCATAATAGTTACAAATAATAAATGATAAAGGAATTGTGGTCTTCTTTGAGTTCTCTTTGCAGAGATGAGCAACTAAATACTCTAAGGTTTTAGTTATTATTTGCACAATGTAAACTAGCTTTGTAAAAATAATCTAATATTTTTATTCATTTACTATCCTTTTGATGTCAATCTTTAAAGAAAAGAATATAAAGGGAGTACTAGAAATGTAGCAGGGAAAAATACAAAGTCAAATAACACCACGACATTAGAATTAATACTCTGCTGCAAAAGGCCAATCTAAAGCAGAAAAAAAAAAATCACAAGAAAACAAAATACTTCTCTTTTACCTATGTTTAATCACACATTACTTATGGGAGAAAGCAATGAAAGAAAAATGACATAAAAGATGGTAAAAATTCTTAAGGATCAGAAAGGAAGTAACAGGAAGGCTTTCAAATTCAGGATCTAGAAAAAGTAAAATATCAAAACTAATATAAAACCCAGTTGTTGAAATCATAGGGATGGAACTTGCCAATATGGAGGCAAAGAAAACTATTCCTTTGAATTTTAATGTATATATTCATGTGAACAGATGAAAACAAGTAGTTTCCAATAAGGCTGCTTTCTCAGGGGAATTATGTGAAAGGAAGCTTTGGGCTTCTGGCATTCAAATGACAAATGAAATTGAGATGATGGCAGTTTCAACTTATAAAATGTGCCATTAAACATTCAGTATGAAATCATTAAAATGCATGATGTTATTTAAGAGGAAGAGGCTAGTCAACTGCAACTGAGTTCTGCTATCACATTCCAAATGCCACATCAGTTGCCACCTGGCTTTGCTTCCATCCCAGATCTGGATAGTTGTGTATGAGACAGTTTCCGTCCTGTAGATCCAGTTCTGCTGACCCACATTTTCTGTTCTAATCTTGGGCTCACTATCCTCATTCTTCCTTTCTAGTGACTTCAATATTCATTACAATTCTCTTTCTAATGCCAACAATACATACATGCCAACACAGAGAATGCAGGTGAACAACTCTGTATGGTAAAATATTCATTAACTGAAATGCTCAGGAAGTGGGGTACCATGATTTATTGAAAACATCGTAGTATTCTACAGAAAACACTTAAATAGTGCTTACCATGTGTGAGACATGACTGTAAGGGCTTTACATTTATTAACTCATTTGATCCTCCCAACAACCCCATGAGTTGAGGACAACTCTATTTTGCAGATGGAGAACCTGAGACACAGAGAGGTTAATAACCTATCTAAGGTCATACCCAGCAAAAGGTACAGGCTGGATGTAAATGCAGACAATCTCATTTGGGAGTTGAGCTCCCAAACACATGAACCCCACTGCCTTTCAGTCTCACTAAACATCTTTCTCAAGTATTTGTTTATTTACTGCTATAGTGAGTCAATGGACTGTTTAATTCTATTTAACTACCTTGATAACCATGCAGTATTTGGAAATCATTATGCTGACAATGAATTCTCATTATATAATTCAATAATGCTGGAAAGAAAATATGGGATATTGAACACACTTATATTCGTAATAAACTTTCAGTTGTATCATGTAGGATGGTAGGACATGAAATAATAGAAATGTAGTACTGCACTTCAAAAGTACATATTTTGTGAAGACAAACATGTGAATATATCTCTACAAAATTATGACACAAGAATGGTAGAAGATGAACAAAATATGAGAGAACTGAAAATAAAACAACAAAGTACATGGAAGCTGATGACGGAAGGCTCCACAGAGAAGGCACTTTGAGCTGACTATAAAATGATGAATATTCTCCAAACAGAACATACAGGATACTTTAAAATGAAATCTCTGTAAGTTGATCAACAGATATCTGTTGAAGAGTTTACTGCTGCAACAAAGGCAAAGGATACTAATAAAGAATATAAGTAACTGTCCCATGTCTGAAAATGAAATTTCTTATATCACAAATAAAATTGTTGAATCAAGAAAAAATTTGAAAAGCTAAATAATACTGTTGCTGTTACAACTATATCTCTTTCTTTTAAAATGTTGGACGTAGGGGTGCCTGGGTGGCTCAATTGGTTGAACATCTGACTCTTGATTTCAACTCAGGTCATGATCTCAGGGTTGTGGGACAGAGCCCCACATAGGGCCCTATGCTCAGCGGGTAGTCTGCTTCAGGATTCTCTCTCTCCCTCTCCTTCTGCCCCTCCCCCCACTCATTCTGTCTCTCTCTTTCTCTAAGTGAAAATCTTTAAAATAAAATACCGAATGTGATTAAACAAATATATATTAAGTAACTACTATGACTGTAAAGCATTATTGGTAAATCATAAAGGAGACATGAAGCCTGCTCTGTAAGAGCTTAAAACTTCACGAAGACGATAAATAAACTGCACAGCTCCTGAGAAAAGACAGACTCTGATAAGTCCCTTAAAAGGGCTTTGGTAAAGTCTTATGTGAGAACAAATAAGGAAGAAATTAACTCTAAATGGAGATATATGTGGTTAGTTAGTTGGGATAAGATAATTTTAGGCAGATTTATCAAGTGTTCAGGTTCTGAGGACTTATTTAATATTCTTAGCAATGCTAAATTAGATACTATTAAAGTCTGTATGTTACAGATGAGGCAACTGCAACATAGAGACGTTTCAGTAATATCCAAACTCCACATAGTATGAGGACCCAGGAAGTCATCCTACATTGCCTCAATCCTAACGAGTAGCTTTACTCACTCACTAGTGCAATGAAAACAAGATTAAGAAAATGTGGAACATGTCTGCCTTCAGCAGAAACAAAATAAATATACCGCATTTGGTAATTATGATTAGAAAGTCAATATGTAATAATAGTGTAAATTATTATAGTACATTAATAAATGGGTATATAAAATATATTTCCTCAGAAAGTTGGTTACTGTATGGTAATGTGGATCTGCAGGCTATTTGTCATGTTGGCAGAAACAGAGTATGCCAAATCTGAGCACTGCATACCATTCAGGAAGCTGTCTGGAGGTCCAAGCATAAACAAGAGTCAAAGGCTACTGACAGTTTTTAGTCTTATGATTAGAAGAGCAAGGTGAACTAAGATCTCAGCTGGAATCTAAGGGCTTCATTTTCCTGTTAACAAAAGCTACATGAAAATAAAGTAACTACTAATTAGAAATAGACTAGAGCTATATTCATTTCAGCTAACTCTACCTGAGGGGGGTTTTGAGGTGGAATTTCTGAAAGACTTCAGCAGAGGACTACAATGAAATCATGTGAAGAAGGCCTGCATATTGAATAGAAGGATGAAAAGACTGCACTCCTGAGACATCCTAAGTACCACAATTGTCTTCTATTTCCTACAGATATGGTTTAAAAGAGTTTTCATAAACCACTTGGTCCTATCTATTCTACCAGGGAACACTGATACTTGGAAGAAACACTGGACCAAAAGAAAGTTAAGATTTCATGAACGTTTCAATAAAGAAAGATTGATAAATCGTTACCTATATATTTGACCTGAACTTTGATGCTGCGCAGGAAAACCTCTTCCACCTAAAAAAGTTAGAACGTACAGCCATGGAGTCAAGAAAACATAGTAGAGACAACAGTGTGGAGGAGTCGTGTGTTTCTCACCCCCAATATTCACGTTCCCTTTCATTAGTCATTGACTTATAGCATGGTCGACGGAATGGTGACTCAGTTTCTAAGTTCCCTTTCAAAAAGATATGTTCCCAGGCCTGAGACAGAGTTAAAGGAACAGAAGTAGAAGTGTTGTGTGTCATGTGTTCTCTTCTTTTTCTTTTTTCCTCCTTCCACAACATTCTGCTTAGAGCATAGATATCAAACTTGAGCTTCATTTGAATTATGAGGATAGAGACCACACTATGGGGGTGGCAAAGCACACAGCTGGAAAGAGCTCAGGGCCTGGAATACTTTTATATAGTAAAGCTGCTATGTCATCACCTGCTTTCTTGCTCAAGAACCGTACATGAAAGAGAAATAAAATTCTGTTTTCTTTCTGTCATTATTTTGGGCCTCTTATTAAACACACACACACACACACACACACACACACATCCTAGCCCTAATTGATACAGTTCATGTATTATAGAAATGTTGGAAAGGTTAATCACAATCATATCAAAAAAGCGTTTCATTTTGTTTGTTTTGTTTTAGAGAAGGGGAAGGGAGGAGGGACAAAGGGAAAGGGAGAGAATCTTAAGCAGGCTTCACACCCAGCATACAGCCCACTGGGGTGGGCTCAAACTCACAAACCTGAGAAATCCTGACCTGAGCAAAAATCAAGAATCACACTCAACAGACTGAGTCACCCAGGTGCCCCAGACAGAGTTGTGATTGCTAAACTTATATTTCTAGTATTTATGTACTGGAGAACCATTATTACAAAGAAAACCAGTGAATGATTTAGGGTTAATGGGGATATCCAACACTTCAATCAAGTCTAGCCAAGAGGCTACTGTAAGTATAATAGCATTTAAACTATGGAAATTGGGGGACCCTGGGTGGCTCAGTCGGTTGAGTGTCTGACTCAGTTTTGGCTCAGGTCATGACCTCAGGGTCTTGAGATCAAGCCCTGCCTGGGGCTCCATGCTCAGCAGGGAGTCTGCTTGAGATTCTCTCTCCCTCTCCCCCTTGCCCTTCAACTCTCTCTCTCTCAAATAAATAAATCTTTGTAGTATGGAAATTGGATATTAAAAATGACATTTAGATATGCCTCTACTCTAAATCCTATATTCATCTCTATGTTCTCAACTCTCTATTCTATATTCAGCCCTGTCCTTGAGTCTTGATTTTGATAAGTGGTAAGTGATTTTTTAATCAGTCCAAATATCTAAAAATGCTTTCTTTAAGGTAAAAAGACTACCTTTTGTGAACTAGTATATTTTTCTCCAGCTTTCTCTCAGCCCTTGAACCTCATTCTTCTTTATTCTAAAAACAACCCTGTTTAACTTGTCCAGGATGCTGGACTGAAGGAGAGTGGCAAAGATAATTGTATATTTGTGTACAGGATTAGCAAATCTTGGGCAAGCTTAAGGGCTTTATGCCCTATTTAAAATTCAAGGTTGGTTTGTGTGAAAATATCCCACAAAGTATAAACAAGTAGGTGTTGGCTTTTATTATAACAACATTTTCCCACAGAACAGTATTCTTATTAGTTTATATTATTCTGAGAACTTCTGCAAGAAATGGCACTATTTAAGAAATCCTTTTCCCTATTTTCTTCCTTTAAATACAATTTCCATATAACAGGAACATTATTTTGATTTCTCAAATTGTCATTAACACATTGTAGATTTTTTTATTTAAATGACTATATAAAATGTATACCAAAAATTTTAAGTGTGAAGAAAACTTTTTTCCAACTTAATAAGCACACACGTTCTGTGATATTATATGCTTTAACCTAAAAATTTTTACACTATAATTCTTTCCTAGTTTTAGATAAGGAAAAGCCTTTTTTGAATCTCAAACTTCATACAGGAATAATTTACTTATTTGTTTCTTCAATAAAATGCATAAGTTCCCATGCTTCCATGGGATCCCATGATCCCAAAAGAATCATGAAAAGATAACTAAGATGCAGCTCCTTCTCTCTCAGGTTTGCTAATGTAGAGATAGATCCCATAAGAGAGGCAGGGATACTATTCTGTGGCAAGTCTTAAGAAAGAAGAAATTAGGATTCTGAGAAAAATTCCTAGTAATTTGCCAGTGACTGAAACAGAAGCTATTTTGAGAGTAGGAATAAAGAAATAAGGGTCAGTATGGCAAGGGTTTTTGTTACAGAGTTTTGACTTAAAAGAGAAAAATAAAGAAA
This sequence comes from Ursus maritimus, assembly GCF_017311325.1. NCBI lineage: Eukaryota > Metazoa > Chordata > Mammalia > Carnivora > Ursidae > Ursus > Ursus maritimus. Next base: position 7,863,055 of record NW_024426663.1, read on the forward strand.
GAGACAGAGACAGAGAGAGAACTGGCTACAATGTGAAGAATGAACTGATTGGCAAAGACCTAAGAAGGAAAAAGAGTCAAGAGGCCATTCCAACTGTCCAGGGGAAAATGATGACCCCCCGAACAAAAGCAGTGGAAGAGTATGCACAGGGGATGAGACAGAAGACAGAGATATAAAGAAGGTGGAATCAACAGAACTTAAGCTCAACTGAATATGTTTTACACATCAGGAATTGGAGAAGTAAAAAAAAAGAAAAATACTATCAAGATTTCTACTTTTGATAAAGGAATAGATGTTATTACTGAAATGTAAAATTAAGAAAAAGAAGAAAGTTTTAAGATTAGGTGGAGGATACAAATTTAATGTTTTTTTTTTTTTTTTTTTTGGTCATGTTGAGTTTGAGGTACATGCAAAATACTCACAAAGCAATGTCTAGCCGGCTAGTAGATACATGTATTTACAGGTGGGAAAGAACTCTGTCTTGGGAATATACACACAATTATGGCTTACAGAGAAAACTATGTCTCTCTTTACTAGCTTTCCATGAGACTGGGCTCACTAGATTTCATTCTGTAACTCTGGCTTCTAACCTGTTATACAAGTTTTTATTCCATTCTTTTTCAAATATTAATATGACTCACTATTCTATCCTAAACTGGGATGATTGTCCTACCTCCATGTTCTCTTTTCAAAAATTGAAATGCACTTATCATTCTAAAACTATTATTTAAGGATAATATTAGGTTGAACTTGCCAATATTTGACTATATTGACATATAAAATTGGCAATTATATATGGCTAATTCTAATACATATTATAGTATTAAACCAATTTCAAAATACATAAATTATATACAAGTTTTCATAATCACACTGATTCAAGATTACAGTATTAAATGATAGTGATATTTTCAGGGTTTTTTTCTATTAATACACATATTTACAAAAGTGGTATTACACTATACATATTATATGTACTTGGTTTTTTTTATGCATTATATCATAGCAATTTTCTCTTATCAATATCTACCTTTAATGCTTGCAAGTAATTTCATTGTTGTCTTCATTCAACATTATAAAAATGCATCTAAGTTCTTTACCCATTTATATTTTGTGCATGTATCCAATTACTTCTCAGGATAAATTCCATTCTGTTAATAAACTCCAGGCAAATGCATCTGCTCTCAGAGTTTCAACATGCTGAAAACCTGCAGAAAGGAACATCTCTTTTAAGAATGCCTATAACCTGAACTGTACTTCGCCATTTTTTTTTTAACTTCTCCATTTTGGTGTCATAAAGTTTCTTCTGTGCAACGTGGCCTAAACAGAACTTCCTCTCTTCCCTTTCTTACCCCTTTTTATTAATTTTGCTGAAGAGCACTATCCTCCTTCTAAAATAATTATAAACCAAAACCAAAATGAAACAAACAAAAAGTACCCCTGGAAATCATCCTGGGAATACTCCCTTTCCTTTACCCTACATTCAAATTGAGCCTTTCTTGACCAGTTTCTGTACATTTTACATCTTTGGATTGTCATTGAACTGTGCCCCTACAACCCTGCTGTCTTATAAGTCCCTTATCAGATACTTCCTGCCTTCTCACTTCCTCTACACACACACACACACACACACACACACACACACATTCAATTACTTTGATATATATATGATGTTTCCACTCCCCTATAATGAGGAAGGAGATACAATCTAATTTAAATCTATATTCCTTTAAACTTAAGTAGAGATTCTGACTGAATCCTTGCTAGGTGGATGGATGGATGGATGGATGGATGGATGGATGGATGATGGGGGGATGGATGGATGATGGATGATGAACAGATTAAAAAGATGGATGGAGAAAGGAAATCATGAGAAGAAGTTACCTGGTGATGAAAAAGGAGCCAAAATCTAAGGGTTCATAGAAAAAGAACAAGAGAGGAAAATTAATTAAGGTGTTTGTTAAAATAAAAGGGGAAAAAAAGCATACAGAACGGTTTATCACAAATAAAGGGGAGATTTTTCAAGGAGAAAATGGTCAGCTTAGATTGCTGCACAGAGGCCTGTTAGGATGACAAGAGATTTTTCTAGTGACTAGAGACTAATGTAGTGAGTTAGACATTTGGAGCGAATGTGTATTCCATTATGAGTCTTAATGAATATTTTAATCGATTGGTAAGATTAAAAGACTGTCAGAGACATTGTCTCACTCTGGGGAAAAAAAAGGTAACAAAATTTTGACTAATATTAAATATTTTGCAAGGGTTGTTTTAAACATCTATTACCACATACCCACAAACTTCTAGTGTTTATTCTTTAGAAGATAATTATTTAATTTCAACTACAAGCAATCCTAGATTACAGTATATATTCTTCTGTATAAAAATAAAATTTTCCCTTTGTAGATTACTGCATATTTAAGCATAGTAATTTACTATCTTAAGAACACACATGACCCTGAGATACCTATCTAGATAGATAAGCATAGATATAGATACAGACTTATCTATCCATTTGACAATTTCTCTTTCTATCCTGTATCTGTTTAATTTGCCTTTATTTTATCTATCTGCACTTTGAAAAATATTATTATTTTCTCCATGCATATTACATTGCTTGTTTGTTTTCTCAGTTTTTTGGGAATTCCACTGCTACCTCAGCACCATGTTGTATTTAACATTGTACTGATCTTCAAACTGTTCAACTGACTCTATGCTCTAGGCAAATTTGGCTTTTACATAATAGAAGTTCAAGTAGATATGAATTCTCTGTTGATTCCCAACACTATGTCAGAAAAGATTAAATTATTCCACAAGAACATATTTAAATGATTTAATGTGAAAGTCTGTCAATTTATTTAAGTATTTCACTAAGGAGTTTAAAACCAAATTAAAATGGAAACATTACATTAAGAATGGAATTCTTCAGATAATTAAAAAATATATATACACACACATATATATATATAATATATAGTATGCATATAACTACATACGTATTTATATATATAATTTTATATATATAATTTTTTGAGCACTAAATGGAAATTCACAGGATAGTATCCATAGGACACCATCCTCCACAATACTTCACTGAGAAAAAATTCTCTGAAAAAGCTGGTACACCACTTACTTCAGAAATTAACTTAGACCTTTTAAAATTCATGTTTTGCATTTTATTTTTAACATATATGTAAATATACATGACATTGGTATCCACACTTTGCAATGGAAAGATAAACTGACAAAGGTTGCAAAACAAGTATTTTATTTTCCTCCCAAGGCCACTGATTTATATTTAAATTTTTATATATAAAATATATATATATATTGAACTTAAGCACAATAAAATATATCTCCTATCCTTCAGCAACTTCACTCATTAAGAACCAAAACACAAATTAAAAGAAAAAAATAAACACATTTTTCATTATTTTCCCTTTTTTTGTTATTTTTCTCTGGCAATAGGTAAAAGTTTTGACTTTGAAATTCCTTAATGGCTTCAATTTGGTGATTATGGTCACGCTGAGGAGATAGAGTATTTTTTTTTTCCCTACACTGCTCTCATTTGTTTACTCCTTGACTTAGACATCATTGTCATTCTGGTTACAGCATCACAGAAAACTTACCTTTGCTGCCTCTTAGTTTCCATTTATCCCTCCCCCCTCTCTTTCCTGACATAAACACATTAATTCTGAAAAAAATATAAGGCTAGTAGTAAGAAAAAGATTGATGTAGGGAAGGAATAAAGGCATATTCTTATGTTTTTGCCACCTTTTACAAACATGTACACACACACACACACACACACACAACCCTCTCAAGCTTCTGTGTTCATATCGACAAATTCAGGTGTAAAGCACCTGGCCATAACAGATATACAATAAAATTTCCCTACATAGCTTTTTTTAAAAAAATTCAATATAGCTCTTCTCTCATAGGCTTTCTAAGAATTATAGGTTCTTGGCTTTTTAAAAATTTATTTATTACAGAAAGAGTGAGAGAGAGCAGGGTGAGGGCCAGAGGGAAAAGCTGACTCCCCGCTGAGCAGGAAGCCCCCAGGGAGCTCAATTCCCAGACCCTGGGATCAGACCCTGGGATCATAACCCAATTGGAAGGCAGATGCTTCACTGACTGAGCCACCCAGGCACCTGTATAGGTTCTTGTTTTTAGATACCAGGCTCAGTAATCTTGACCTGGAAACCTTTTTCAGTGTACTAAATAATATTCAAATTTCCAAAGACATATTGACAGTAACAGTTATCAGGATGCACTTCAGTTTCATTTTTTATTCTCTCAGTATCAAACTCCCTTAATCTTCTCCTGCTACTATATTTTGATTTTAACAACAGAATGCTTCAAAGTACAAGGTTCAAAAAGTTCCAGTTTTTAACAAATTATTTTGGAATAACCTAATAAATAAATCACATCTAAAATCCTGCTGGGGGGCACCTGGATGGCTCCGGTGGTTAAGCGCCCAACTGTTGACATTGGCTCAGGTCATGATCTCAGAGTCCTGAGATCAAGCTCACCCTAGTGCCCACTGTGGAACTGGCTTAAGATTCTCTCTCTCCCTCTCCCTCTGCCTCTCTGGGCCTCCTTGCATGCACACACATACACACACACTCTCTCTCTTAAAAAAATAAAATAAAATAAAATAAATAAAGATATAAAAGCCTCAGACCCATTGAAAACCACATTGGACTTGATCCAAAGGCTTCAGAGGCCACTCATCCATAGGGAAATGATTGCTTATGGCTACTTTCTGCTTGTATGTATTCATTTCAGCATAGTCTGAAGATCTAGTGGGGACTTTCTATTATAAAATCTTTCTAGGAGTCCTTTACTTGATGATCTAGGTAGCATGTAAGTAGTAATGAGTTGATTAGCCACCAAAATGGTGGGAAAAAATTGAAAGAAAGGGGGGATGGAGAAGGAAGAGAGAAAATTGATTTCCATTGTGTCCCCATTTTATATCTGGTAATAAATGTGAGGCAAGTAGCCTTTGTATTTATAGATAAGAAGATTAAAGCTCCTAAAATCTCAGAATGGCAGTCTGCTATCCCATCAAAATTCACATGGCAGGAGAACAGGAACGATCAAATTTCAAAACTGCATGATTATGAACTAGATCTTTTAAGTAAAACAAAGAACTCTTTTTTTGCAGGATACTGCAGATTTTTCTACAATAAATGCTAACACCTGCATCCCCTATGTGCGGCACCCAACATAATGCTCTCACTGACACTGATTTCTAGTCTCCAAAAGACAGCAATGACTAAAATCAGCATGAAACAACAGCATTAAAACTCTTTTCTAAAGCGTATTTATCGCCACCCACCCGCCTGTGTCTCCCCTCACACTTTTAACCTAATGATTTAAAGTGAAAAAGACCAAGTTCTCACCTTCAGCTTTTTCAACAATATGCTAAAAAGTACAGTATGTTTCACAAGATTTAGTTTCATGTGAAAATTTCCATTATCTTGCTCTATAGAGTAAATAAGCCTATTAGTTTCTTAGAAAGAAGAAGGTAAGTTATCTCAGTTATAATAAAACTGTGGCAGCTTTTCTTAATTTATTCTATAAACATTGTTGATTATGATTGTTTATGGGCATGTGACATCACCTTGCCCAGTATACTGCAACAAAGAGAATTAGGAAGTCCTTCAAGTACTCTTGTCCTTTTGTTTTGTTGTGTGGAGAATAAATCTTTAAACAATACTTTTTTACAGCAGCCAAGTGAAAAATGCCCTTTGCCTACCATACTCTGGGGAAATAACAGAAACTTTCTATTGAACCTAATTAAACCATGTACTAATATGTTAGTTATATTCGAGATGGGGTACATATCCCCTTTAATTTGTTTGATTTTTCATTTCAATATATAAATAGCTTGGGGAAAATTATTTTATAAATAGGCATTTAAAATCGTATGGCAATTTATTTTAGCATTCAGCTTTCACATGTCAGGCAAATTTGAAAACTTTAGATATAAAATTATGCCACAGTTAATTTGTTTTTACTTCCATATTCTCAACTATTAGGAAAATTAAGATATTATTCCACTGTTTTTCTCAGTATTCAGACATCAGTAGCACTTTGACAAAAGAGGTACAATAAAAACAAACAGGAACCAGTATGGAAAAGAGGTATATGTTTCCAAGGGTGACACAGGATACCCTGTGGATATAAACATTATTTATGCAGAAAATATTCTTTACGAAACCCATGGGCAGAAACATCGAAAAAAATTAACAGTGCATTCAAAATGCATTAGAGTATGACATTTAGCCTATGTTTAATCACACATACGAGAAATTATGAAATTATGCATAGACTGCAGCTATAAAAGATGTAAGGGTCTTAAAATCACTAGTAAATTAATTTAACCATTAATATTGTGATATACCTTCTTGTGTTGTTTATTTCTATGCACAGATAATTGTTAAGAATGTAGACAAACTGGTTTAGCTTATATATATTAAGTTTCTATTTACATTATCCCAAATTATTCTTCAAAATCACCATTTTAATGACTGCATAAGATTCTGTCATATATATATGTCATAATATATTTACCAATTCTCTTTCTTTTCAGCCATTTGTGTTTTTTTATAAGTAAGGCATAATTGTAACTTACCCAGCAAGAAACATATATGTGCATGAAACTTGGCCTTTCTCCCTTGTTCAGTTACAGAGTGATATTTATATTTTCATTGTAGAAATTAGTAAGTTGTTCCTGGATCTGCAAGGTTATCAGGCATTATTTCTAGTTTTCAGTGGCAGGGCAGTTTGAAAATATCTCTTACATAATTTCATGAATATTTCAATAGGAACATGAGAGAGTGCAAATTAGGGGCAGCTAGCCAATATCTTCATTTGAAATCAATCTTTGTAATATGAAATCTGTACTTCTTGACTTTGTTCCAGTCACAATACTTTAATCACCTTATTCTTAAAATATATATCAGAAATTCCTACACAGAGAAAGACATACTTATATATAGCTTATAGGAACACTCTCCTGCAGTTTCTAACAGCTGGCTGTCTTTTGATTACAGTAACTTTGACAAATGCTACATTGACAATATTACTGCATTAATGTCATCCATATCAATCATATCTAGCTTGAAGGGTCATTTTCAAACTTAACAGCTTATTGCAAAGTCACCAAGTGCTAATGCTCCTAAGTAGTAACTGTTAGGAAAATGGTAGACTTATGCCACATTGAATCATATTTCAAATAGCTTTCAGTTTTGAATAATAATTAATAAGATTATTCCAAAATGCAAAAATATATTTGCATATGTGCGATACTATTAAATATATTTATTCTAATTCTGAATGTTAATGTGATATTCTATTTTTAAAATAACTTATTACCATGTCAAATCTCAAAAAACACCAACTTTATGTATAATGTCCTTCAATTTCTAAATAATTTTCGATTTTCAAATAGTAATTAGTAATTGAAACAACAATTTGATAGAACATATAACCTGGCTGTGCAATGAAAAACTTACATGAAAGATGCATTTTTTTAAGAGACTTTTTTTTTTTAAAGATTTATACACTTATTTTAGAGAGGGAGAAGGAGAGAGAAGGAGAGAGAAGAATCCACGGAGGGGCAGAGGGAAAGGGAGAAGTAGAGGAGAAGACTCCCTGCTGAGTGGGAGTCTGACACTGGGCTTGATCCCAGGACCCATGAGAGCATGACCTGAGAGCCAAAATCGAAAGTCGGATGCTTAACCAACTGAGCCACCCAGGTGCCTCTGAAAGATTGTTTGATGGATTGATTGTTGAAAAGTGCATTTTAAAAGAAGAATATAAGACGCCAAAACAAAGTGCTTTGCAGATACCATCTATCATTACAATATATATTTTGTGGAAATAAACTAGTTTTACATGTTTTTTTTTTTTTAAAGATTTTATTTATCCATTTGACAAAGAGAGACAGCCAGCGAGAGAGGGAACACAAGCAGTGGGAGTGGGAGAGGGAGAAGCAGGCTCCCAGTGGAGCAGGGAGCCAGATGTGGGGCTCGGTCCCAGGACCCTGGGGTCACACTCTGAGCCGAAGGCAAACGCTTAAGGACTGAGCCACCCAGGTGCCCCTAGTTTTACGTATTATTGACAGAATTTTACAAACCAGTTTTTACTAAAACTTTTGGAGGAGAATTTAAAAGTTCAAAATGTGAATGACAGTTTTAAAAAGAAAGCATGAAATGTGGAAACCAATCTTGGAAAAATTTTGAAATCCAAATAATTTGGATCCCCAAAATAATCAGTGGTTCATACTCCATTCCAAAAGAGAAATTCTACTTCCAGCCAATTGCTGCGGTAATATTCAACAAGCTCAATGTCAGACCAGCACTGTGTATTTTTGCCACAACTTAAAAAGCTTTAGCTTTCAAGCAGAGTGAGAGAAAAATTATATAGGAAAAAAATACTTATGAACAATTTCAAAGCATTACAATTCTTATTTTATAGCATAATGATAAAAACTGCCTGGGGTGGAATCCTGCACCGCTACTTTCTAGCTCTGGGACCTTGTGAGAATTACTTAAATCCTCTGTGCTTCAGGTTTTTCATATGTAAGATGGTGATAATAATAATCATTCAGGGTTGTTAAGCTAATTAAATGTCATAACTATACAGGAAGCATTTTTAGAACAGGTTGTGACACAGAGTGCTATATTAGTTTAGATATGAGTATTGTGAGGCTGGCTTTCCATTATGCTCCATCTACAGTCTACTGCCATGCACCTATGACATCCAACAGGACAGGAAAAGAAATATGGGTACCTGAAGCTTATACATGGACATATATAATTTACAATGCCTATGATTGATGTCAACGGGAAATAAAACAGGTGTGAAACACTCATCAATTCCCTAGCATGGAGAAGTTTAAATTTTTTATTCATAATCCCTATTTTACTCCACATCTAGTCCTTACACCACTTTTAATCTTCTGCACCAAGTTATCCAGATCACTGCTCATGGTGGTGGTTTCAGAAACTGATGTGCCATGATGCTTCTTTTCTCTTTACAGTTTACTTTGGTTTTCATTTGCTCTTTTTCTAGTTTCTTAAGGTGGAGGTTTACATCACTGGGTTGAGACCTTTCTTATCTTCTAACATAAGCATTTAATGCCACAAATTTCACTCTCAGCCCTCTTTTAGCTGCCACAATTATGAAACGATTTCTCCTTTTTTTATTCAGTTCGAAATATTTAAAAAATTTCCCTGAGACTTTTTATTTGACCTAGGGTTACTTGCAATCATGTTATTTAATTTCCAAATACTTCAGACCTTTCTAAATATAATTCTGTTATTAATTTCTACTTTAATTCTGTTATAATCTGTGAACATATTTTGAATGGTTTCTATTCATTTAATACTGAAGTTTGTTTTGTGGTCTGGAATATGATATCTATATAGATATAGATTAATGTTTTCTATGCATTTTTAAATAACATGTATTTGGCTGCTCTTGAATGGACTGTTCTATAAAAATCAATTTGGCCTACTTGGTAGATAACATTGGCCAATTCTTCTCTGAGGTTATTGTATCCGCTTTCTGAGAGAGCAATATTCAAATCTCCAATCATCATTTTAGTTTCTCTGTTTTTCCCTCCAATTCTATCAGATTTTGCCTCATGCATTTTGAAGTTCTGTTGTTAAGTGTATATACATTTAGTACTAACATGACTTCTTGGTGAATTGATCCCTTTATCATTATGAAATGATCCTTTCCATCATTAGTATTATTTTATATTCTGAAGTGTAGCTTGTATGATATTAATATAGACACTCCAACTACGAATTTTGTAGATGATCCAGTTTCTCACTGTTAATTTTTGAGTACACTATTGTGACTTTTTTACAACCTATGTGGAAACAGAACCTCTGACATTAGTTGTTTTTATTAAAGCACAGTATCCGAGGTTCCATTTTCTGGAAGTCCTCCCAGATTCTGACAATTACTTGTCTACCAAAAGCTTAGTTGCTTTCAATGTTACGAATAGTTATCTTTTTTCTTGGTTATTTTCAGGTCCCTTAGCAGATAATGAAGGCTTGATTTAGGAGCTCATCCATTTTATATCATTTATACCATTTTAACTTAATTCTCATTAGAATATGGTTTTGATTACATGTCTTTATTGTAAAAACATACTGCCATTTTACATAACGAATAAACATGAGCCACAAAAAATGAACACATTAGAGTCATCTTTCACATTCAGTTATAAATGAGTACAGCCTTAAAAATATAAAGGTTATCAAATAACCTCTGATATGTTTTAGATACTTATAAAAACTATCATTTAAGAGTCTACTTAAGTTGCATCATAGTGTAAAGGAAAAAGCATAGAACTGGAAATGAGAAGAGTTACATTTGAAACTTCCTTTCACAACTTACTGACAACCTTAGGGAAGACAGTTAGTAGCTAAAAGCCTCAGCTTCTTAGCAATTAATAAATGGATACATGGAAGCAACCTAAGTGTCCACTGACAGATGAATGGATAAAGAAGATGTGATTAATCTATAGAAGGGAATATTACTTAGCCATAGAGAATAAAATCTTGCCATTTGTGACAACATGGACAGACCTAGAGGATGTTATGCTAAATGAAATAAGTCAAAGACCAATACTGCATGATTTCACTTATATGTGAAATCTAAAAACAACAACAAATGAACAAAACAAAACAGAAACAGACTCATAGATACAGGAAAAAAACCACTAGTTACTAGAGGGAGGAGAAGGTCGGGGGGAGGGAGGGAGGTGAAACAGAAAGGGAATTTAAGACGAACAAACTTAGAATTATAAAAAATTAATCATGGGGATCTATTGTACTGTAAAGTGAATAAAGACAGTAAGACTGCAATAACTTCTGTGCAGTGACAGAAGGTAACTACACTTTAATGATCATGGGAATCATCTTGCAATGTATAAAAATACCGAGTCACTAATACATACCTGAAACTGTTAGGATACTGTATGTTAATTATACTTTTTTTTTAAAAAAAGGAGAAAGAAATGGATACAATAAGAGGACCTGACTTAAATACCAAGAGATGAAGACTTATTTTAAGGCACAAATTAGATACCTAGAATGAGAGCACTATTAAGTGATACAATTATTTGCTTTTATTATTATTATTATTTTTAAAGATTTTATTTATTTATTTGACAGAGATAGAGACAGCCAGTGAGAGAGGGAACACAGGCAGGGGGAGTGGGAGAGGAAGAAGCAGGCTCCCAGCGGAGGAGCCTGATGTGGGGCTCGATCCCATAACGCCGGGATCACGCCCTGAGCCGAAGGCAGACGCTTAACCGCTGTGCCAACCAGGCGCCCCTATTTGCTTTTATTATTAAGTTGATTTTGTTTTAGGTTCTTCAACAAATGCTATAAAGTGCCAGTTTCACCCAGTTAGACACCAGAGTTTTGAAACTGGGATCACATTTCGAGGTACATGATATCTAAGTTATAATGATGAGAAGCGTTGGCCACTTCTACTTCTGCATCCCATGAATTTAGAAAGGCATTACTTATTGTCTCCTTTATCAGGACAGTATCAAGATCAAGTGTTAATAGAGATTTTTCCCCAGTATCTTCATTTTAATATTTTGTAATCCCCTCATCTCCCTCCCTTAGGAGGTTATAACTTATAATTTGACATTGGTGAGTAGTACTAGGATCAGGAAATAGCATGGTTAGTTTTCTGGCAGTTTCATGCTGTCAGTCCCATCAGTTAATCTCTTTTCTCACATGCCAGCGTAACACTGCACAGTCATTTGAAAGCTCTATGTAAGAGTCTCCCACCTTCTTTTTTTGTTATAAGGAAGTTCCCTGAGTTTCTCTGTCATTACACGTTCTTTAATCTCTTTGAAAGTAACATGACCCACTGTATGGTTTCCCCTTTATTAATGCAAATGTTCCAGACAGTATCCTTAAATGTCTAGAATTAAATATTTTCTGTCAATTTCAGCAGATGGAGTTCTGTTCAGATAATGAGAATGCTACTACAAACCTCGCTTTAATTGCTGTATTATAATCTCCAAACCTGAAAAGCCCTGGAGACCCTGATACATAAAATGCCTTTCAGCTATCCAGGTGTGGAATTCATTACAAGTGTGTTTTAAGTTAGGAATATATCTTGAACTCATTGAAAGACTATCAATGCCCTTGGGGTATTTGATAACTTGAGCTATTATTTAAAGTGTAACAACTCTGACATATTAAAAGAGAGCAAAATGTAAGACAGCATGTAATTATGAGGACACACATACATGCACACACATTTAAGAGAAATAAGTAATACTATTAGATCATTTTTTTGTAAAGAGCAGGGGAAAAAAGTGAAATGCCTCCAAGATAAAAATCATTATCGGTAAAATGACACTGTTTTAATATGCTTGATTAATAATAAAGGTAAAAGTGAAAGTTTCTACCTAGTATAGCATTAGTGGTCCACTTTATTATACATGTTTTAAATAAAATTTTCCAAAAAATGTAAACTACACATGTTGTCTAATAATATAGGTCTGTAATATAAGTGAAACACATTTATTCATTGAACCTTAAGAAAATTTTCTCTCCAAAATATACCCTTATCATGACCAAAAATCCCTTCACCTTTGTTTTGCGGTCTGTATGCATTATATTCATAGCTAAATAACTGGCAAACGCACACCCTACATCAACCAACAGATTACGGATTCGAGTTCACACATTTCCACAATAACAACAACACAGCATGTTCTGGTTTTCTCATTTCATTGAATAATGCTGAAAATAAATTCTGGGGCCAATGCAAGGGCGGTCTTAGATTAGTGGATTTCTCTCTCTCTCTCTGGCTGCTGCTTTTTTTTTTTTTTCCTTAGTCACATATTTAATACTTGTCCTTCAAATTAACTGCATGGGTCAGGATGAAAGAAAGAAGAGGGAGCACGAGCCATGTCAGTGAATATATTAATTGGCCTCTGTGTATTAGTTTTTCTTTGATGACTTAATTTAAAACCATTTTTGCTGAGAAATATTTTGAAAGGGAATATACAATTTTCAAAGAAAAGTTGTGAGACAAGTTGATCAAAGTGTCCATCAACTGGAATAACATTTAACTGTGGGTGACCTGAAAATCCTCATAATGGAGCTTAATCACATAAAACAGAAAAACAAAATGAACAGTAAGCATGAGCACAGTGAGATAGGCTTATTTTGCCAATCAAGCAAACAGTGTCTCAATGCTTCAGAGAAAAGACATCAATCAGTCTGCTGATTTGAAATCCAACTTGGGACTCCTGTTGACCTCTTTATTTCCTGTTGAGAAGAGGTTTGAGAAAAAGCATGGGCACCAAAATAACAATAGATAAAGTATCATCAAGATTCCCTTAATGCTTACATTTATGCTGACATAGAAAATGGCACAAAAAATTAAAAAAAAAATAGTACAATGAGGATAATTTACAAGTAGAAAGTGGCAAAAGTATACACCACCACTTGGAATATACAAAAATGGTATCAAACTTGTTTATTTTTACATTACAGTATGTCTAAAAGTTATATTCATGATTGTAAGATTTTATTATGTATCTCTATGGAGGAAATAAAAGTCATTCTTTATAGAAAATTATGTTGTTTTCTCCTAAATAATACACTCCAGGGGAAATTCCCATCATAACCACAGAAAAAAAATCCATCCACCAAGTGAAGCCCCTAAACTCAGCAGAAGAATGTTTCCTAAGGTGTCTCCCCTCTGCATGTCCTACACATAATTGGAAGGCATTAAATGGCTTCTTAAAGAAAACTCAATTGGTAGTTCTGTGTCTCAAGTACAGAATATTGATGGAAAACATAGACACAATACATCTGACTGACTCAATCTGCTCTACATAATGGATTATGCAGAAACTGCATGGATGCTGCCCATATATCCTCATCTGTCTGTTCAATCAGAACATCTCAAGTTTCTTTCATAAACTATAGTATCTGATTATACTGTTTGATTTCTATGCAAACAATATTATGTGGCTAAGTTGGTTTCTGTCTGAAAGTTAGATTTTCTTTTCTCTTCTCTTTTCTTTTTTCTTTCTTCTCTTCCTTCCTTCCTTCCTTCTTTCCTTCCTTCCTTCCCTCCCTCCCTCCCTCCCTCCTTTTTTCCTTCCCTTTCCTTTCCTTTTGTTCATTTGTTCATTCTTAATAAAGAGAGGGTTGTAACATTTTCCATAGACTTGGATACACAGGAATCAAATGACCTGTTCAGAGTCTCTCAAGCAGGTACAGGTTTCCAGCCAGGTCACTGCTATATGTTCGTCAGAAAGCCATGTTACCACACTGACCCACTTGGCATAGTCTAGGAGACAATTGGTACTATCAGAGTCATGCAAATTTACTGGATATAGATTATGATTAAATTTTTGTACTGTATCACAGAAACATAACAAAATAAAGTTAGAAAAGAAAATTACTATTTTAGTAGTTCCATTATGACAAGTGATGGAGAAGTTTCAAATTAAACTGGATTTAGGTTAACTGAGTTGTTCATATAGGCAAAATAATCATCTTAGTATTCATTAATAAATCTTATTAAATCAAAGATATTTTATGGGACAGGGCTTGTTTTAAATAAAGTTTAAGTAAGAATTTTGGAACTGGGATGCCTGGGTGGCTCAGTCAGTTAAGCAGCTGCCTTCGGCTCAGGTCATGATCACAGGGTCCCAGGATCGAGTTCCACATCGGGCTCGTGCTCAATGGAGAACCTGCCTCTCCCTCTGCCTGCCGCTCCCCCTGCTTGTGCTCTCTCTCGCTGACACATAAATAAAATCTTAAAAAAAAAAAAAAAAATTCGGAACTCCATGCATTTGCAAAATGGATTAAGTTTTTAATATAACCCAAGAAAATATGATCAATGGGGTACTGTTTAAATGCCCACTCATCACAAGGAAATTTTATCCTTTAAAGTAAAGAGAATAAAATGACAGAAACAAGCATTGATTTGAGACATCCTCTGGGGGGGGAAAAGTGACCTTCTTGTATGGGGTTGTGGGATAGGAAAGGTGAAGTTTCCAAGCCACAGTAACTTTTTTTTTTCTTTTAACTGGTTTCCTCCTTTATGAAAAGAGCCTGTTTCATATTTTATGCTCACAGACTAGAGAAAGCATGCTAGTGGTAAAGCCATAGCTATGGGAAGTAGTTTATGTTCTGTGCTTATGTGGAAATAACAAATCAAAACCAGACATATTTTGGTTACAAAAGTATGGTTTTGTTATAGAAGATTTACTTAACGTTTGAAATATTGAAGTGCTATTAGCCTGGGGTTTGGATAGGAACAGAGAAAAGTTAACAGGTTATATTTTTGCCAAAGTATTGATTTACAGTCCACTGAAAGCCACTTGCTTGCTTTATATTTTTTTCTATATTCATGGAAACAGAAATCTGTGCTAAGTATAAATAACAAGTTATAGTAGAAATGATTAATATAGGGTATTGAGAGTCTGAATTTCCAAGAAAACTTGCACTTACTTCAGTTCTGAGACCAAGATACTTCTAAAACATGCCAGATAGGGCCATTCTGGGCATAATTAAAATTAGCAACGTCTAGCTTAAAAGTTCACTCATATCCTTTAGACCAAAACCTATCTTACTGGTCACAAAGTAAAGCTAAACTCCAGAAGAATATCAATTACTTTCTTTTGTAAATAGCAAATAAGGCAAACCCAAAGAAAACTTTTTATGCTGTCCTCTTGATGTTAATACTTTCATTATAGAATTAGTATTAGCTAAGCTGCCTCTCCTTTTTGTTTGCTAATTTTTGCAAACTAATTTCCTAAATTTTAAGAATAGCAGTATTTTTTAAAGTTGTTGAGAAAAATTAAGTATTTTGTTTTATTTTTGGTATAAATCTTGCACTATATCCTTTACTTTTCATGTATGAAAAACATGTGAGAATTACTTCTCTTCAGGCCAGTCACTGGACTATGCAAGGTGAAATGCAAGTGAGTATAATAACTGTGTTATTTTGATTCAATGAGAAATGTCACAATCACATTTTTGCCCTTGTGTGGACCATTTCCTGACATGGCACCAACTTGGTCTCATATGGTTCAATTGAAAAATGCAATTTGGAAGTGGATCTTGTTGATCTCCCATTTACTGTGCTTTTCCAATGTACTCATCCATCAGTCTGACTCCTTATGGTGTAACTATTTCCTTCTATATGAATTTTTATGTAGGAGATACCAGATCTGTTCCTTAAATGTTTTATTTTCCAGACTTTGAATACTGATGTGACTCAAAATCACCTAATTCGCAATTCATCTTATATTGTCATTAGGTAATACCAGTAAGCCTGACCTAAAGATGATCTTGAAACTTACTGAACTTTCATTCAACAAATCTTAAAATGAGCAACAATTAAGTTGTTTTAATAAATTATTGAGAAAGGAAAATGTAATTAGTTAGGTATGAAAATTGCGTATACAAAATATGAGAAACTGATACCATCAATAATATTTAAAATATTTGGAAATATAAAGTCCTTCTTGTTTATTAAGTATAGTGTAGTAGAAATAAAGGCAATTCTTATAGGCTTTTCCATATAAAAACCATGCAGATTCAATCACATCAGATAAGAGAAAAATTATGTGGGGTTTGTTGTGCCAATTCAAAAGAATGCTGCTAATTTTAAATAGCTTTTAAGTAAGTTATTGGCAGCAAAATGGATTGACAATTAATTCCAAATTGGCTAATCTTAATTCAAACCTTATATTAAAAGTTATTTGCTTAACAGATTTAAATTATATCTATTAATTGAAATCCTAAACTTTCCTAAAATGATCTATTATTGGGATATGAGTAAAGAATCTTTTATAATATTTTAAAATTTTTCATTCTTCACATTTCTTACTACTTTATAGTGGGATTTATAACCTGGGTGAACTATCACTGAACTGAAAAAAAAATAAATAAAACTACTTGCTGATGAATAAACCTTTGGCAAAAGTTTGAAAATGGTGATATAAGTTAGATTTTCATATATATATATATATATATGATTTTATTTGACAGAGAGAGAGACAGCCAGCAAGAGAGGAGACACAAGCAGGGGGAGTGGGAGAGGAAGAAGCAGGATCCCAGTGGAGGAGCCTGATGCGGGGCTTGATCCCAGGACTCCAGAATCACGCCCTGAGCCGAAGGCAGATGCTTAATGACTGAGCCATCCAGGCGCCCCATCATATATTTTTTATAAACCTTTTAATGTGTTGCTTGATAGTGCTAGTGCTCTTAGTTTTCTTTAGAATTCCTATGAAACTTATATAAAACATGATTTGAGTACACTGTTGTCTTTGAACACATAATTTAGTTTTTTAAAAAAATGGGTGCTATGGTCTAAATGTTTGTGTTACCCCCAAAATGGATATAATTGAAACCTAATGCCCAATATGATGGTATTAAGAAGTGAGGACTATGGTGAGGTGATTAGGTCATTAGGGTGGAGTACTTATGAAAGAGATTATACCCTTATTAAAGAGGCACAAGAGAGCTCTCTCACCCTTTTAATAATGAACACAAAGTCAGCTGCCTGCAACCCTAAGAGTTTTCACCAGAACCCCACCATGCTGGCACTCTGATATCAGATTTACAGCCTCCAGAACTGTAAGAAATAAATTTCTGTTGTTTAGAAGCTACCCAGTCTTTGTTATTTTGTTATAATAGCCCAAATGGGTAAAACAATGGACCAGACATATACAATTTAAAAGAAAAAAAATTTCAGGGGCACGTAGGTGGTTCAATTGGTTAAGCACGTGACTCTTGATTTCGACCCAGGTCATGATATCAGGGTCATGAGATCAAGCCCCATGCCAGGTTCCCCGCTGGGTGCAGAGTCTGCTTGAGATGCTCTCTCTCCCTCTTCCTCTTCCCTTCCCCCTACCACTCACGACTGTGTACTTTCTCTCTCTTTTAAAAATTAATTAATCAAAATAAATTAAAAAGTTTCACGTAACCGAAGATTGACAAGTTGACTCAGAAAAATGAATTTTAACTTCATAAAATATTTAAATATTTTATATTATGCACATCTAAAATAGTTTTTTTTTGAATGGCTTAAACACATTTGATGTATGTTTCAAATTACTTTATTACTCAAATACTTAAAGAAATATATGATCTTGAAATCCATATATTTATAGAGTTAACCTAGTCTAAACTTATAGACCACCTGTTGAATATTCTGGTCTTCCAAAGATCCATGGTTGTTTCTTAAGCTTATGACTACAGATCATCTAGGTTTCCATGAAGGCATGGATTTACAGTATGCTTTTTCAGATTTCATAGGGGAGTTCATATATGATTGTATGGAAAATTTAAGCTACTATCTTAAAAATACTTGGTTAATTTTCCATTGGATACTTTTTATTATCATGAATACTTTTTAAAAATCTTGTTGCTTTTTACATGTCTACATAGTACTGCGTTTCTTTGTATTTTTTAATGAGTAAATGGCAGTTTGGAACTTTGCTTTTTTTGGTTTTGTTTTACAAGAAAGAGTACAAAGGCAGAGATAGCAGTAGCTTATTTTAGTATACAAAATTAAGAACTAAACTGGTATGTAAATGCTCAGGACATTTCATGTATTACAGTGGTTGATACTGTGCATATAATCAAGTTTATGTCTGACTGGGGGGAAACATCATTCAGATTTTAATGCTTCCTTTGTTTTGTTTTTTTGTTTGTTTTGTTTTGTTTTTGCTAAAACATGAATACTAATCAGTGCCAGGAAATAGAAAATATAAAATATGTAATAAATTGTACTATTATTTTAACATATTTTAAGAAGAAAAAAATTAAGGGTAAAAACGTTTGAGAAATTATCAGCAGAGAAAGTTTGCTCAGCTATAACCCAAGTTTTAATTAAGGCCATGATTGATGACAAATGCCATCTTGCAATGTGACCTCTAGCAAGATCTACAGCTGTTAAATCAATTGAGAAGATAGTCTCCACTGTTTTCAAAGTAAAGCACAAAAAAGATAAATCATATTTAGAATTATTAATCACGTGAACATTCCATTAATGATTGGAAAATCTGAGGACAAGCAAAAATGTAGTTTTAAAAAATGAAGTAAAGGAACTTTGGGGATGCCTTATTTGGGAAACCATAATTTCCAGATTATTAACCTAATCACTTAAAAAGAACTTTTCACTGCATTAATCCCATTTAATTTAAGATGGAAACATTGAATAGAGATGAATCCCTATTAGCTGCACAATGTGAATCAAATACTACAGGCAGGGTTGGAGATTAAAAAAAAAAAAAAAGAAACCAACAACATAACAGTAAGCAGAATCTCAAAAGACATCATTAACCAATAAATACCTAGGTAGGGAGGTGTTTCCACTGGAGACCTTCCTTACCCACCCAGTGTGGCTATACCCATACCCAAATTTGATTAAGTCTTTAAAAGAAAGCAAATGATCAGAGGAAAATCACAACAAGGAAAAAAAAAAGCAACAAGATGTTCACAGTGTTTTGACTCATTGTTGATAAAGACCACAGGGCAGTTCAGGAATTTTTTTTTTTGAAAGAATTTTTTTTTGAAAGATTTTGTTTATTTATTTAACAGAGAGAGCAAGAGAGCACAGGCAGAGGGAGAAGCAGAGGGAGTGGGAGAAGCAGACTCCCCACTGAGCAGGGAGCTGGACATGGGGGGCTCGATTCCAGGACCCCAGGATCATGACCCGAGACAAACACAGACGCTTAACCAACTGAGCCACCCAGGTGCCTCTTTTTGGAGAAATTTAAACAAAGGTCTCCTAGGAAAGCCAGCAAAATCAAGATCAATCCCCTTCTAGAACTCCCTGATCTAATAATCCATTAATTCATAAAAAAAAGAAAAAGGAAAAGAACTCTAATGCCAAGAAGAAACATAAAAGACAACTAAAGACAGTGAAAAATAAATGTTTTTGATAAAAGTTAAAAGGACGTGAATTATATAGTTTGAAGAAGAGACATTTTTAGTATCCATCTCTAAGTATAGGAAATACTGTTATTTAGACATCACTGTGTACTCTCAAGAAGCAGAGCAAAAGGCAACAAGCTTAAAGAGCACTGAGTGGGATTTATGTTATAAAAAAAAGATGAGATTTCCTGCACAAGAAGTTGTTAAATCCAGAAATAAGGGACAGAAGGAAGCTGTACTTTCTTTTGAAGGGGTAGCGAATTAAGGTGGCTCTTCATCTGTCAGGGAAGTTTAAGGCAGGGTGAATGGATTAGGTGACCTTTTAAAATTACTTCCATCCCAGGATTTATGATGTCAATATAAACCAGCAGCCCCGAATGGAAACCTGGGCAGGAACCACGGACTCTTGCACTTGTTTCTGCTGTTCCTTGAACACAGGCATAGGCAGGTAACACTCTAGAAAAACTTAGAGTCAACAGGGCAAGCTTTGGGGTCAGACAGCTTGGGTTCCAAGACTCTTTTGAGTTTCAGCTTCTTCAGCCATAAAAGGTGAGTGACAGTTTACTTGTATCATTGGATTGCTGAGATTAAGTGAGATGATCTATATAGAGCAGATAGTATGAAGTAGGTATACAGTAAAAGTCTTCTCATTAAATTCTATTTTTCCACTACATCAACCATTATGGAATTAAATGATACTACTCTAAGTGATAGCCTCATCTTCTTGTCCACTACCCCTTCTATTTTCTGTTCCTGCAACTTCTACTCTCAATAGAAGGTCCCACATCCAACAAAAAAGCCCCCAAAACTTTTAACATGAAATTTCATCACTAGATAAAACACAGACTCTGCTAACATACAAGGGGTAGATGAAGTGGCCAACTAGAAAAATTGGAAAATGTGTCAAATATCAGTAAATTAAGGCTCCTTTTGAATGAAGTTTTATACATTTGTAAGATTTTTGTAAAAATATTTAATGACATGGTAAACTGCTGTAACGTAAGTAGATAAAATGTGGTAAAAAACACAATAACATAAAAACACATACATCCAAATACAATAGATTGTAGAAGATAAAGTACTCCAAAATATTACTGTATATAATTTTACATGCCTCTTTTTTTATATGGCAGCAATCTGAATTTTCTCCTAAAGTTTATTTTTCCTACACTGCAGAGTTTATTAATAAAAGTAAGTTTTTATCCCTCCTGTTTTTATAGTTTTCTCAAAAAGTTACCAGCTAATACTCTTCTGATTGTTCTTTTAAGAAGAAACTGGTCCTTGCATTTCATTTTTGACATGTTAGTTACATATGTCTTATAAGGATACAGATTTAATAAATTTTTTAATGTTGACAAAGATATCTGTGTATACATATACAAGTAACACTTGCAGATCCTATGACAAGATGTCAGTGGTGAAATGACCATAAATCTGATCTTGATTCTCCTTTATCAGACTTTTATTATATCTCAGTTTAAAAAACAAATCTTCATTTTCTTTATTTTTGTTTTGTGTAAAATCTAGAATTTATCAGGAGTTTGCTAATCAGTGGTATTTTACCAAAAAGATCAATAACTACATAGATACAGATACAAAACCATATATGAAAATTCTACATATAATGTTGTTTTTAAAGTATATAGGTATTTTGGGCAGTTATTCTGAATAAACTCATTCATTTCTTATTTACATGTACATTTCTCCTCAAGTCAACTTTTTCTTTTTTTTTCCTCATTACATCATCTTATTAAGAACATTTTCTTCTCTATGTTCACTGGCTATTTTAAAAGTGAGTCATGGAAGTTTCTCTACCCTCATTTTCCACTGATAATGCCTCATTCCCAGATATTTCAGAAAATACCACATTGATAAAATACGAGTGACGATAAAAAAAGAAAGCAGCTAGCAATAACAAGGGCCTCTTTTTCTTTTCTTTCACCTTGAATACAATATTTAAGAAGTTTATTCACTGCTTCCCCATTCCAGGCATCACACTGAGGAAGCAAAGCCAAATATAACATCTGTATTTCCACACCACACTGCACTTTTTTTTTTAAAGTATTTCCATATTTTATTATAGGTAATTATATTTCTTCCAGCTAGACTGTAAGGTACTAGAGGGCAAAAGCTTTATCTTTTTATTTCTAGTGCCTGACAAACATTCAGCTTTTATTAGAGACTGAGTCAATGAATGGACAGTGAACTAAAGGAGTCTGTCTCCTAAGAAAATTGTTCTCTATTCTCATAATAGACATGAAAAGCCTTGATCAAGAATGTTGAATTTCCTATTTCCTGTAGGAGTACTCGACCTCATTTCCTTTTAGTTCTTGCCTCTAACCTTAAAATTTTAGGTAAACATCAATGAGAGGAGCACAGTTACTACTTATTTAAATTCAATGTATAAGTTAATTTTATCTTTTTGGTATAAAGCAATTTTGGAACAATCATCACATCATTTAAGTTGTCCCCAAGTTACTTTGCCTTTCTGGGTTTTTGTTTGTTGTTAGTTTTTATTACGTAAACTCTAAGTGAATACTGGTCAACCATGTACCCACATCTCTACCAGTTGTTAATTTGTGAGAATATGCCTTTTAAGCAAAAGAGAGACAATTCATCAAGTAATTCTTCCATTGTCTCTCTTCTTGTTAATAAGTATCTCCAGATAATCATATGATTATTGTTGTTTTCACAGTGAGACCTGACATAGTGGAGGAAGCTGCATGAATACAACTAACTGATTAAATAAATAAATAAATAAATAAATAAATAATAAAAACACTGATGAAAAAAACAAAACAATTCTGTCAGTCACCTTAAGAAATGTCACCCCCAGGAAAATAAAACTCAGCATGTAGCGCGTACTGCATGTATCTGCTTATATCCCTTGGGCCAAAAAAAAAGTTTTATTTATGTCTTTCACGGCTCTGGCTTACTGATCTTCTCTGGACCTCTTGACTGTCAATATTTTTGTTTGGGGGGAATACTTTTTCTCTTTCCAAGCTGAAAGAAAAATACAAGCTTGTTTTCTCCTTTCCTCCAGGATATAAAAGAAGAAAAACTGCAGTTAAAAAGAAACTCTTTTATAAAGCAACTGCCATAAAAATAGGAAGCAGACACATGGCATGGGAAGAATTCAAATGTTTGCTTATTTCATGAAATAATAAATGACTGCCTTCACCAAAGAACTCTTTCTGTACTTATCATAAAGATGAAACCTCCCCGATTAAAAAGGTAAAGAAAACCCCAAGATCTTAATAGACCGTATTAAATAGAACCATCTCAAATATCAAAAGGACTCGAGTCTGATTTTCAGAAAGAGATAAGTAACTTTGATGAGGACTGCCCTAAGGATTCCTGTTGATGGGCTAGGTATTATCTTCCTTCTCTCCTCTCCAACTCAAACCAATTAAGGCTGTGGAATTGCCACTATGACATCTTCAGAAATTGTGAACGCATCACTGTATTGTGAATTCACAGATCCCATGTACCAATTTACTTTTAGTTCATACATACACACACACACGTTATTTTAAAATCTCTATCCATTCTACATTAGTATCTTATTTACCTACAGATTGTATTTTTTATAATGTATAACAGATCCTATATAATCAAGAGAATTGTGCCTGTTAATTCTGCTGCCTAGAGTCAAACAAGCCACATCATACCAATATAATTTCTGATCATGTTTTACTTGATCCCAAAGACCTGCCAGTTAGGGGAGAAAAACCCAAATAAATACACAGGAATCTGCCATGCAAAATGATAGGTGGAACCACACTTTCATTGCTTAAAACTGTCATGTTCTGCTAATCAAACAGAATTACCTGTGTTAAGCATTCATATACAATATATTTTAGACACCACCAGAGTCAAAATGTCTTTTTTTTCCCACTAGTCTCAAAATGCCATAAAGCTAGAGAGAAGTTCTGTGAATTAAAACAGAAAACCTTTTTGTCTGTCCCTTTTCCTCCAATCCCATGCCTCCTGTAGATGTTTACACATTTCCCACAATTACCTAAAATGCAGATTAAGCTGGTACATTTGAGTACATTTCTATCTTATGTGTACTACTCTGAATTAAAAACAAATTACATACTCTTAATTTAAAAACCTGCTACACCAGCAAAGAATTTTAAAATCTCCGTTTTTTTAAAAATCCCACAACGTACTTGCTAACAAAGGAATCCAAATGCTCATGATAGAGAATATGTGTGAATAAGAACACAAAGAGAGTACAGTAGCATTTTTACTCAATATGAAGCAAACACATATACCCTAGGCTTTCCACGTCTATTCAAATATTGATTTGGAAATTTTAAGAATAAGTTCAAATCACAGAGGAACAATTAGAGCTGAATAAAGTGAGCAATAGCTGGAGCTCTGTACCTGCTGAAATTATTGTTAGGGTTTAATGGCCTGGCAAGATGAATAGTTTTCTTGGTAAAAACCGAACATTTTGGTCAGGAGTTTAATGAGTTCAATGAGATTCTTTACGTGCCCAAAAAAGCGCACAGAACATCTGGCGCTAGTTGTTACAATGATAATTCAAGGGTTGTTCTGAATGTTATGTGAAAAAGCCAGCAACCTAATAACACCAACTTAAACAGATAATTATAGGCGGTATTAGAGGTGTGAAGAAAAATTTGTTCCCAATTTACAGTTCAGATAATACTCATACTTCCATTTTTTTGAAAAACATATATAGGCTATTTTCCCCTAAATTCTCCAGTTCAGAAGCTCTCTTATGAAGACAAAAGGGAAAAAAAAAAAAAGTAGACAAAGCAATCTGACATTTCTTAGCCCCTAGTAGCTTACATTTTTAAACAGAGAGGTCACTGAAGTAATTGTTTATTTTAAAAAATGTCATTAAGCATGGAATGAAACACATAATAAAGGTGAAAAACATACACCATTAGCAAAATTAGTAACCATTTACTGAGAACTGGAAAACACATATTTAGCACCATTGTAAAATATATTTAGAAAAACAGTATATATTTAGGACACTCAGAAAATTGAACAAGGAAAAACAATGTTTTCTCTTGCCATCAGTGCCACCATTTTTGATCTCTGAGTTGGTTGTGGGGTTTACATCTCATTAACTGACCCACACAGAATCATTAGGGCTGGAGGGCTAATAGATGCTTCTCTGTCTCACAATGCCTATTAAAGCAGTAGACACATCTTTAATGTGTATCTTTACACATCTTTAAAGATACATGTGTATCTTTACACATCTTTAATGTGTAACTTCCAATTAACTTTAAGGTCAGCCTGTCGCACTGAGGTCAACAGTAGTAATATCAAGGCTACTGGCTTGTGAGTGTATGTCCAGCAGACCTGTGGTCTGCCACTCTCAAGTTTGGGAATGGGCTATGAAGGCCATGCTATACTTGCCTTCATTCTTTCAGAAAAATTATTTGGAAATATTTTACAGTAACATATCAGATACAGCACTAATATAAATATTTATCAATGTAATGAATTTTACTATCGAGTGCCTCTATTTTTATAGCCTAGAAGATTTAACAGCAATTGAGTAATACTGGTTTTGTGTACTAAATTTTTTTTTTAATTTAAAAATAGGTAGAAGAGAAATGACTACTGTATTAGAAAACTTTCTTCATAGAGTGTTTGGTGTTTGTTTTATAGTTAATAAGATGTATTGATGTCTTTCTATAAAAGTATGTAATTAGAAAAGCCAAAATAATGAGGCGGATATCTCATATGTACGTTTGACTATTCAAATTGAGTAACTTAACAGACACACTTAATTGCCTAATCTTCGCAAATAAATTGTCAAAATAACTCTCTCATTTCTTCAAAAATAATTACTGCAAGAGGACATTTCGAAATCAATCACAAAGAATGCATTATGTAAACTATAAAATAATGAACAATATCTATACCATAAGATGGCTTCAATAAGCTTGTGGTTATGACCACCTACACAAAAAACAATATCAAACCAAAATGTATAATGAAATTCTAAAATGCAGCTGGTAACTTTATGGTGAACAATTATTTATGTTACATTATTTACTGAAAAATACTAAAATCTCATTAAAACATGTCTTCTGCTAAATGACAACACATCTGTGATAATAAACCACAACCAGGACATTACCACATATTTTTCCCCCTCTAGCAATAGTCAAATTGATTAGCAAAATAGCTTTTACACATTTGTGTTCATCACTTATACACTAATTTCTTCCTGTAAAAGGTAAGATTCTCCTTACGGAAGTCAAATTTTTTTGATTCTTTGGGGTTCTCACTGTGTTGTTTTTAAAAATCGCAGCTAATGAAAATTGTTTTTCATAGATAATGTCAAAAATTTAAGTGATCAAAATTCTATAAAAAGCTTGGAAGATTTAATTTTTGTCCTAAATTTGCAAAAGGTGAAAGTGGTACACAGTAGCATTATTAATAGTATGTTCTTTCCTAATACACATTTATAAATCTCAGGATTGTGTCATTAGGATTTAAATAGATTATTTTAACACATCCCTAAAACATTTAACAAACCTTACAACTAAATAATATTTATGTGGAAAGGGAAATATTGTCTACGCAGCCTGCATGAATGTCAAAATTAAGGGGGGATATTGCAATAAATGGGAAACTAAATATTCCAGATAGACATATCTACTCAAAGTAAACAAATCCACTTTGTATTTCACAAATAGAGAACAACCATTTCTACTCAATGTGTGAAAATAACTCCATGTTTAACAGGGGCCCTCTCTTAGGTCAAGAATGTAATTTATATGCAAAGCAGTGACTAAAATATTTTGATTTTTCCAGTTTTCTAGGCTTTGAATAAATGCTGACTTAAAACACAACACAAATGAAAAGCTGCTTTAATTTAAATAATGAGAATGTCTGGTTCCTGATGAGTATAAGTTACAGGTACCCCTCAAATGCAGGGAAAAACAAAACAAAACAAAACAAAGCAAAACAAAACACACTTTACTTATAATAATTCTACGGTTTGTCTGCAAAACAAGAAGTACCCTTAGTGAACTAGAAACCATGAAGAACCCCTGAGAGATCGAGAGCAGACAGAACTGGGTTATAAAAGGAAAACTCAGTTCAAACACAAGCAAGAGAACACTTCTGAAATAAGGCAGAGACCACAAAAGAGGTGGTCTCTATGTTGATTCAGTTAGCCCAAACCTACCATGTTTATGATTAGTTCATAAGTGTTTATATATAGGTATATATAGATAGATATAAATCTTGATCATCAAACATCCTTCATGGGCAATAGCAGGGAAAAGGGAGAAGAAAATGGAAGTAAAATGATGTTTCACAAAGGCAACTCAAGATCTTAAGTGACACTAGTCAGTGACTGAAAAATTAAATATTCAAATTACTGAATATCCAACACTGAAAATATTGAAAAATGCAGTATTTAAAATGGGTTAAAATATGATGACAATCCACTTTCTGTAAAGTTGGAGTAGTGTTCTAGTGGTTAGAATAATGATTCCTTAAAAACAAACAGAATATTCTTATCTCATATACATATCTAAGTGTGTATGCATGTACACACACACACACACACACACACATATATGTGTGTGCACATACCTATCTGTATATATGTGAAGGCAATGAACAACTTAAAAGGAAGTAAGGAATTGTCAGGCAAAGATCTCAGAGAGTAGAAATGAATACATGTGTACTCAGGATTTGGCACTGCTTTTCTCCAGCAGATATTTGGATCTGCATAGCAGGTAACGGGTAGGTTAATAAGCTAAAAATAATTTTGAAATGAACACATGATAGTAAGTAGAGGGAGAGAACTAGACAAAGTCTTATTCATTCCATAGTCTTTGGTTGAGAAGCATTAGTGCTAAATCTTAAGAGTACGGTTAAACAAGAAAGAAAGCATTCTTCCCAAAGATAAAAATACATCATCAATTTACTTCAGTCTTTTATTGGACTTAAGTGATCTAGTATTTCTAGTATTCAATGTCAGTAATATTCAAAGGAAGGTAATTGAGAATCTCAAATAACCTTTACATTTTTTATTTAAAATTTCCAACACATAAGGAAATTAAACTATGTGATTGTAAATCATGAAACAAATCAGAACATATAAGAATATGGATAAGGAATATTTCAGCCATAAACTTTCAAATAACTATACTACATATATTTATGTAAATTAAAGGATTATATTTAGTATTAAAAGATTACATTAAGAATTTGTCAGAGTACTATAAAATAAAAAAAATAGTATTTGATAACCCAAAACATAGTGACTGAAATTAAGAATAACACAGAATTGTTTATAGAAGACTAGATAAAGCTGAGGAGAATTAGAATTAAAAAATAAATCAGGAAAAATAATATTCAGAATGAGACACACAAGACAATAGAATGGGAAATACAATAAATACTGTAACAGAAACATAGGATATGGTGAAAAATGTAACAAATGTGTAAACAGCACCTCAGGAGATAAGAAAGAGAACGAGGGAAAAGCAATGTTTGAGATAATGGCAGGAAAAGTGCCAAAATTGATGGAAGACATCAACCAAATATTAAAGAGGTTCTAAAAATCATGTGAAGAAACCATACAAAGAAAACCATACTAAGGCACTTCTAAAACAACTGAAAACCCAGGACAAAGACAGTATCATAAAAGTAGTGGAGAAAATTAAAAAAAAAAAAAAAAGTGGAGGCTTAGGAAGATGGTGGAGTAGGAGGACTCTAAGCCCACCTCATCCCATGTTTAAAACTAGGTATCACTCACATCCCAGTAAATACACTGGACAGTGATCCAAAGACTGGCAGAGCAAACTCCACAACTCAATGTAGAAGAGAAGCCCCACTGGAGAGGTTAGGAAGGGCAGAAAGGGTGGCCAGGAGCTATCTGCAGGAGGGAGGGAGCTGTGATCAAGGAGAGGGGAAAGCACCAGAGAGCCTACACAGGAAAAATGAATCCCTCTAACATCTATCCTTGAAAACCAGATGGGCTAAATTCCGTTAATTTGGATAACCAGCAGGACTTGGATCTTGGAAGGTAGAGCTTTAAAACTCAGCTGACATAGCATTGAGCAAGCAGGGAGGGCAAGTGACACCCGGGTCCCATCCTTTAAAGAGAAAATAGCTCAGGAAGAAGAAACACAGAAGCAACAGCTTGCACAACAGGAAGGAAATCTGTTTATACTAATTTTGGAGGATATTGGGGGAACTTCTCTGGGAACAAAGGAGCTGGTAGGTGCCCTTTTCTTCTCTTGTTCCCCAGGATAAAACAGAGTCACCTGCGGGAGGAATCACTGCAAAGACACTTGCAAACTAAACTGCTAGCAGTGCACCCCACTCACAAGTTCTACTGAGAACTTGCCCATTCCAAACCTATTGGCCTCAGCCCTGGGGTCAGTACAGACTTTGTCGAATCTGCCCACTCCCCCACCCGGGTGCCCTAACAACTCTTAGCCCCTGTCAATGCTGCTGCTGCATGCCCAGCTGCTGATGAACTTCCAGGGATCTGACCTAGGACTAAGTGCTCAGTGCAGATTTTGCTAGCACACTGCCCTACCCTCAAGCCCTTTTGCAAACATGCTGCCTCAAAGCCAGACTACCTGGGTCTCCCTAACACCACAGAGAGCAAGTGCACAGCCCACAACAGGCAAAGAGTCAGTGAAGACATCTTGACAGAAAGAAAAACTAACTCAAACACAATGACAGGACACAAGATACACACATAGTAGACTCCCCTTAAGTGCCAGGTTCTAGTGAACAGGGGACACTGCACTGCAGGTCACTACAGGACCTCTTCCTCATAAAGTCACTACTCTGAAGAGCAGAAAACATAGCTGAAATTTTCCAACACAGAGAAACAGACACAGAGAGAGAAACAAAATGAGGAGACAGAGAAATACATTGCAAATGAAAGAACAGGACAAAATCACAGCTGAAGATCTAACCATAATAGAAATGAGTAATATGCCTGGTGTAGAATTTAAACTAATGATCATAAGATACTCACTGGACTTCAGGGAAGGGTATAGGACATCAGTGAGATCCTTGACAAAGAGATAAAAAATAACATATCAGAGATGAAGAACTCAATAAATAAAATTAAAAATACAACAGATGGAAAAATAGTAGGCTACAGGAAGCAGAGAAATGCATCAGTGACCTGGAAGAAAGAGTAATGCAAAGCAATCAAGGTGACCAGGTAAGAGACAAACAAAGATGGTATAATAAGATACACTTAGAGAATGCACTGATTCCACCAAGTGTAATAACATTCATTTTATGGGGTCCAAGAAGAAGACAGAAGAAAAAGAAAAAGGTGGGCAGAAAATATATTTGGAAAAATAACAGCTGAAAACTTCCTGAATCTGGAGAGGGAAACAGAGACCCAAATTCAGGAGGTACAGAGATTCCCCAACAAATTCAACCCAAGGAGGTTCACACCATGACACATAGTAATTAAAATAGCAAAAAATAGAGGCACCTGGGTGGCTCAGTCGTTAAGTGTCTGCCCTCGGCTCAGGTCATGATCCCAGAATTCTGGGTTCGAGCCTCGCATCAGGCTCCCTGCTCAGCAGGAAGCCTGTTTCTCCCTCTCCCACTCCCCCTGCTTGTGTTCTCTCTCTCACTGCCTCTCTGTCAAATAAATAAATAAATAAAATCTTTAAAAAATAAAATGAAATAAAATAAAATAGCAAAAAGTAGTGATAGAGAAAGAATTTTAAAGGCTGCAGGAAGAAAAAATAAATAAATAAACCAAGACAGTTACATACAAAGGAAACCCTATAAGTCTATCAGCACATTTTTCAGCAGAAACTTTGCAGGCCAGAAGGGAGTGACATGATGTATTCAAAGTGCTGAAAGAGTAAAATCTGTAAAAGATTTTACAGGTTAAACATCTGTAAACAGAAAATCTGGAATACTTTATCCAACAAGGCTATCATTCAGAATAAAGAGATAAAAAGTTTTCCAGACAAATAAAAGTTAAAGAGTTCATGACCAGTAAACCAGTCCTACAAGAAAGGTTAAGAGCAACTCTGTGAGTAGAAAACAAAAACCAGAAGTAAAAGTAAGTAAAAGAGAAGGCACAAGAGGAAAAAAAAAAATCAAGTATAGCTATAAAAATCTGTCAAGAGAAGCACAAAATAAAAGGATGTAAAATATCATACCAAATACCTGAAATGTAAACAGGAGAAGAGTAAAGATTGAATTGAAAATTAAGCAACCATCCCCTTAATATATAGACTGCTATATGAAGTAGATGATATATATAAACTGAACAGTAACTACATATGCCAAAAGAGTACTAGAAATGAAAAAAAATATTTTTTTAGTAATAATCAACCAGACCAAAAAGAAAAAGCTCCCTCCTTTCAAATGCATACAAAATTACCACAATTACCTGTATTCTGAGACATAAAAGATACCTTTCCAAATTCCAAAGGCTTGAATCATTAAAAAACAGAAAATTTCAGCTATAAACAAATTTAAAAAGATTATATTAAATCATGTTATTCTTGGAAATCAGGAAATCATGCTTAGTTATTCATGGCTCAAAGTAAAAACCCAAATGGGAATGGAAAGTAATTAACCAAAAGTAATTGCATTTTAAAAGTTAGTATAATTCAAAAAACTAGATAAAAAGGAGAATAATGTAATATATCAAAACTTAAGAGCTGAAGCTAGAGCTGCAATAAGACAGAAAGTTGATCCTAAATGTTTTCAATTAGATGAAAAGTGTCCAATTATATAATCATCTGTCTCTGAAATAGAAAGATGAGAGCAAATATAACTCAAGGAAATTAGAAGACCTAACATATACAGAGAAACAAAATTAATATTAAAAAAGAAAACTTAGCAACAAAAATTATTTTTTGTCTTTCTGTCTTTATAAAGATCAATTAAATTGCTAAGATTTTGGTACATCTGATTTTTAAAAGAAGAATATGCAACATCAATTTCAAAAAGAAACAATAAAGTAACATCATTATAAAATTTATGAATATTAAAAAGAATCTAAGTCATTAACAATTACAAAGTATCAATATATTTGAAACAATTAGATGAAGTGAAAAAAAAAAAGCAGAAGAGTTCGATTTGCAAATTGTATAGGAAAGAAAAGAAAATCTAATGTTTTAAAGAGCTAGAGTTTGTAATTAAAATCTTCCCCACATAGAAACATCTAGGCCAGATAACTCCAGTAGTAGATTGTACCAGATGTTGAAGGAAAAGATGAGGCAGATCTGACACAAACTCTTCCAGAGAAAGAAAGAAATGCAGATAGGTCCAACTGTATTATGAGGGCTATCAAAACCTGACAAACACATTAAAAGAAAGGAAAACTATAAAAACTGTTTACCTGTATATGAACTCCTAAACCAAATACTAGTACATGAAATCCAACAAGATGTAAAACACATATTACATCATGTTACAATTTGGCTGATTCCAAAGTTAGTTTAATTTTGTAAGTTGAGTACAGTGCAAAACAAAACTAGATAAAAAGGAGAAAAACACATGTCATGTTAATAATTTTTAAAGGAGACAATTCACTATCTATGATTAAACATTTTTGTACACTAAACTACGTCACATTTCTTAGTTTTAAACAGAGTATCTACCAAAATTTTTTAAAGATAGAAAATATGTTTTAATTTGTAAATGTTGAAATTGTCTCCTCCTTTCTAAAGGATATCCATCACCCACACATGTATTCAATATTAAAATATTTTTAAATTGTTTTATCTAAATTCAATTTAGTTAACACATAGTATATTATTTAAATTTCAGGGGGTAGAATTTAATGATTCATCAGTTGCATGTAACACCCAGTGCTCATTACATCAAGTGCCCTCCTTAATGCCCATCAGCCAATTACCCCATCCCCCCTACCCACCACCCCTTCAGCAACCCTCAGTTTGTTTCCTAGAGTTAAGGGTCTCTTATGGTTTGCCTCTCTCTCTCTTTTTATCTTATGCTCCCAGCTATCTACAATTAGGCAAGAAAAAGAAGTACACATATAATGCTGGAAAGCAAAAACAACAACACTAAGAACAAAAAAATATGAAAATGTTATTCTCAGATGATGAGACTGTGTTGTAGAAAATACAATAGTTTACATATTACCTATAAAAATCAATAAATGAATTCATAAAGATTCCTAAGTAGAAAAATTCCATGTATAAAAAATTAACTTTATACTACATTTTAGCAGATGGAGTATATACACTACATATACATACCATACATATATATGCAGACATACAGACATATAAAGTTTTGCACATAAACAGTATATGTACAAAATTTAGATATATAATATCACATATTATATATGTGTGTATATATATGTATGTATATATATGTATACATACATACATACATATATATATACGCATATACATATATATGCCGTCTTGAGAGAAATTAAGAAAATCTTAAAAAAAAAACCTCTCTGGATGGGATGTCCATTTTGCAGATAAGAATGTTGAGACATTCAGGCAGGATAAACCATTCTAGCTTAGGTTGTAATTCAGGCTGCCACCTCTCAAGATAGCTGGAAAAGTCATGTTCAGTGATCTGAGTGATGGATATCAACCTATTCTGTAGAGGTATAATAAATTGAAATAAATTAAATTTTTGTTCTGTATATTTTTTTCAATCAAAAAAAACCTCTTACTGGGAACAAGAATGTTCTAAACCACTGAAAACTACCTTACTTTCATTTATTTGTTTCTTATCATTAAACATAATCACTGAATCAAAGCATTAGTAGGTTATGTCTGAAAATGATTCCTTTACAATTATGCCTATCCATTGTACACAAATTTTGTTGAAGAATCTGGATTTCTCTACTAATTGTACTTTGAAATTATGACTTGTTGGTTGAAATGTTTGTGGTGATGCACAGGAAAAATGTAGTATAATAAACTACGTATTCAAGCAAACATTAAGTGCTGAGGTTAGAAAAATTGAGGTTAAATATTTGGCATTTCTAGGGAAACAGACTGAATATGGAAAAGAAATGTTCTTTAAAAAAAGCAATATGAGTAATTGTGACTCTTGTTAGTAAGAATTGCTAAGATCTGTTCCTTTTCCTTACTTTTACCTGGACTTTTTCTTTCCTTCTCTCTATTGGACTTGGTTTGCTTAATTTACATTCTATTCCAGTTTCTCCTTAATGTGAGGATTGTTCTAGAAGTTACCCTTGGCTTATTAGTTTTGAGGCTTGTTGGCCCTAGACTGCTTCATCTCATTTAAATATCATTGTGACCTGCTGCATTCTTCTATTATTGGAAGAAAAGGATTGCTTTTGCTGTCCTTAAATTCTTTTTCCATATTTCCCTTTAAGTAACTGTTGGTTGTTTTTAAGTTTTCAAGTCCATCTGTTGATCCATTTATTTCTTGTGCATTTTCAGGTTCCATTGTTGACATTACACTGATCTTGTAGCTGCCAGTACCTTGTCCCTATTTGATCACATATTGAAATTCCTGGAGATTCTCTGTCACCTAGTTGTTTTGTTTTGTAAATTTCGTGTATGCAATTGTTTTGCTACCCTATTTGCACTCATTGTTGCTATGAAGTGTTCAGAAATATTCAAAATCCTGAGCACTACATTCTTCTTCTTAGACTCTCCCCTAATAAGGAATATGTATTTTTAAAAAGTTAAAACTGTACCATCCAACAAAAGTCTCTAGCCACATATGACTAATTAGGTTTAAATTTAAATTAAAAGAAATTAAAATAAGAATTCATCAGTCACACTAGCCATGTTTCAATTGCTCAACAGCCACTGGAGCTAGTAAATGCCCTAGTGGACAAAAGGAATATAGATTATTTCCATCACCACAAAAAGTTCTATTGGATAGACATGAATTAGAAAAATGCAGTTTTAAATATTCTTTCTATAAATACCATGGTTCTCCTTCTAGACATGCAATCCATTTTATTTCACTCATTTAAAAAAAACGAACACATTTTATAAGCATGATGCTTTATAGGAAGAGATTAACTCATCTTCTTCAGAAAATGCTTTGAGGTAAGATTATCAGTGTTGTTTTCATTATTACTGTTGTTGTTTTAAAAATAAAGATATTGAGGACTAATCCACCAACTTGTGGATAGTAAACTGGCCTAGACAATGAGTAGGCACATTTGAAATGATAAATTCTTTTGTTCTACTCTACAGTTTTTCATTCAGTAAAGAAATACAGCTACCAAAACTTGATGCTTACATTCCAAAATAAAGTTCAACGCCTTTGTGCTAATTCTGTTGTCAATTTATCATCTGCAATGACCAATTATAATTTAAAATAATACTGTAATAATATTCTAATGTGCCCTTTGGAAAAGGACTATTCTATGGAGATATTTGGTGGCCTTATTCGGGATAAACACTGCTTTTACCTCCCTACCTACTCCCACCACCAGCTTAAAATTTATAACTTAGTTTGCTAATATAAATTTCTCTTCAGCAAGGAGCTCCTCTAGAGTCTGACAGTCTTAGGTAAATAGGGGGAAAAAAGGAGTTTAGAAACATGCAAATAGAAGGACTTCATCATGGATGTTGGCAACTCACTTAAAATGCATCAAGTCCCTAAGGTCAATCTTGAAAGAAATGATGATGTGTTCAAAGTCAGTGTGACCAAGTCTGAGGTCATATTTTCATAAGGTATTCAATTAAATATTCCAAGGTGTTCTTTTTTAAAGTTCATTTGGGAGAGCTCTTTTTTAAATGTTCAAATATTGAAAGTATTTTTGTCTTCTCCAACTTAGAGAGTTCAAGCCAACACATATTCATTTATTTTTATTTCTGTATTTGATTATATGAAGCCTATAAATTCATTTTGAATAATCATCTATTATTCATGTATGTATGTACAGATTGTGCAATATATTTTATGTATATAATTCCTAGGTCCATGAGTATGATGGTAAAAAACTTATACCATTATAGATGCAATGCATTGTGCATTAGTGTATTAGAAATAAAAGTTAGTAAGATAGTTCATTCTAGGTCAGAAGTATTTTTTCAAAAATATGTTTTATCAGAATATAATATTTAAGATAATGTTTATCAAAGAAAAAAATTGATGAGGATCTTCAGAAAGATAAAAGCTAATTAATCTGTGTTTTCTCTACTTTCGAAGTATTATAGAAGTAAAGATTTAATTAATCATTTTAATTAACAGTTTTTAAAAGATTTTATTTATTTATTTGTCAGAGAGAGAAAGAGAGCACAAGCAGGGGGAGCTGCAGGCAGAGGGAGAAGCAGGCTCCCCACTGAGCAGGGAGCCTGATGAGGGGCTCAACCCCAATACCCTGGGATCATGACCTGAGCTGAAGGCAGATGCTTAACCCACTGAGCCTCCCAGGCGTCCCTAATTAGTAACATTTTATAGCAAAATGTGCTTTTGAGTATTTTTCTGGGCATTTTTGTAGATAAAATATCTATTTTCTTTTTTCACATGCTATGAAAATCTGTTTAAATATAGTAAGAACCAAAATTATTTTAGAACTATAATTGGTCATTGCAGATGATATTTTCACTGAATGTGTTTAATAAATAGAAAATAAGAATTAGAACAATATTTGCGACCTACAAGGAAAGGGCTGGTGCTCAGTAAAGAATATATTTATGGAATGAATAACTGAAGCAGTCATTTTGATAATCAAAAAAATTCTGTAAAAATCTTGTATTTTGAGAATCTACAAATAAGTTACTGAGTTGGTTTATTATTACTACTTTTACAATAGAAGTCAGAAAATCATAAAAATTATTTAAAAGTAGAGTTTAGTTGCTTTTACATTAGGAAATACAGGGAAGCATTAGATAGTATATATTAGAGAAATAAATTACACGATAATATTTTAATGCTGTGATTGCAACTCACACTAAGGAAAGCCTAATAAAGTGTGACCATTTCATAAAAATTTAATAAAACAGTTAACATTTACAAAATAGCTACTAAAGCGTGATAAAAATAATAAAATAATTAATGCTTATAAATTAACTACTAAAATTGGGATGCCCTGTCTTTTTATTTATTTCTCAGTACCAGGGGGAGTACTCATTTAATTGTCATGGAATGAGCAAGAATCCTTTCTTATTCAGCCTTTGGATCTTTTCCTTTTGGAAGCTAAAACAGTATCATACAATTTAAGAAATAAGATAGTGCTCAATAACTTTTAGTTATGCTATTCAAAATGTATAAATGTGGGTTAAATATATTGTATCTTTTTCACCTCCACATATTGTTTTATTTAATGTACAATTCACTAACTTAAAAATAAACCTCTTTAAATGGAGGAAATACAAATGGTAAATTATACAAGATGATTATTAAACAGTTAATTCTGTTTTTCTCTGACATTTAAAATTAGATTTCCATTATTAAAAATATATCAGCAATTTTTTTTTTACATTTTATCAGTTTTACTGTAGTATTAGAATTTTTTGCAATAAGTCCAGGTGTTAGAAATAGTATAATGAAGGTGTAAGAATGTGTAATCTCTGTATGACGGAAAAATCTGTTTAATGGAGTTTCAAGTCATCTACAAAATATCAAACAAAAAAACTAAAGTATTTTCCCCCCTCAATGTTAGCATAAAGAGATTCTAGACCTCTAGGGATAGCAGGGTCAAAGAACAAAAAGTACTCTTCTACCTCCCCCATCAAAACTCTATTCTCTGACCTCTGAGACAGAGTAGGACCTGAAGCATTCTGCAGCTACCCCTGAGTTAGTCCATTGTGCTTTTGGCTTTCCATTTTTTTTCCAACCTAACTGAATTGATGTTTACTTACGAGCTGTTTTTTTCCCTAATATATCTGACTTTTGACTGACAGAAAGCTTATTCAGTATCTGAACTTGAATGGCATTGAACGCTTCAGATACTCTCTTCTCTTGCCAGGTCTCTTCTCGGAAGAAGACAAGAATCTCTGACTGTTGATTCTGAGGGAAGTGCTTTCTATGCACATGTGATTTTTACCTATTGAAATGCATGACGAATGTTGAATAAATAATATCTTCAGATACAATGTGTGCATTTGTTTAATGTATACAACACTCTGAAACCTCTAATATTGTTATGGTTCTTGAGCATGTTTATGTACAAATGAAGCATACTCGGTCAATCTCGGAAAACTGTTTATTTAACCTCAAAAGCTTGACTGCAGCCAATAAAAGCAAGATAATTCACAATAAATAGTGAATCTCCATTCTGACACTTCTATTCATTCTACAGTATTAAACTTTCCTTTTTCATTCTACTTTTTAAAGTAGAGTTATAGAAAGGTTTGCACAGTTAAAATTCCCAACAGACAACAGCTCTAAAATAGCCACAATAAAAAAAAAAGAAAAAAAAAGAAAAAAAAAAGTCAGGAAGTTTAAGCATACTTCCCTACAGCACAGGTAAGTCAGCAAGGAGAAGATTAACATTTAATATGACAGATTCCTATCTGTTTACTGTGCTTTAGAGCAATGGTACTTTAAGTTGGGATTATTTTTCAGTGCATTTTATGCAGAAATATCTCTGGAATTCACATATTTTAACAAGAAGTGAAAACAGTAACCTAGGTTAATATGAATCCTTCTGCCAACTTTATGTAATTCTTAGAGCACACAGCATCGTGAATATTCACAAAGAACATTTTGTATGCAGCATTCAAGAAACTTATTTGAAGAACGAATACCTTCCTAAAGGAGAATTGGTAGGGATTATTATTCACCTGAACACTGTGAAACAGTGGACTAAGGAATGGTATAAAAAGATTTCACATTAGTCCCCATATTTTTTATATGTCTCACTGTTGGATTTTACTGTCCATTCTCTGAGTTTCAACTACTTTACTAGCAGCATGTGGCCTTTATGAGTAAATGGGTCTCTGAGATGCTATCCTTACATTTTCATTTTGTGACTGGTAAGTAGTATCTCATATTTTTGAACGAATGATTGGAAAGTATAGTGTGTAAACGCTCTTGTTAGGGACTGAAATGTGTCCCCCAGAATCCACATGTGGAAACCCTAACCCCCAAAGTAACTATATTTGGACACAGAACCATTAAATAAGGTCATAGGGTGGGATCCTAGTCCCATAGGTCCATATAAGAAGAGGAAGAGACACCAGAGGTGCGCTTACACAAGGAAAAGCCCAGGGAGCACACAGTGAGAAGGTGACTACCCGAAAGCCAAAAAGAAAGGCCTCACAAGAAGCCAATCCAGCCGGCTGGACTTCTAGCATACAGAACTATGCGAAAATAAATTTCTGTTGTTTAAGCCACATATGCAGTGGCATTTTGTTATGGCAGTCCTAGAAGACTAATACAATTCCCAAAGTGAAACTAAAGTACATATAAACACTTTTGTTTCTCTGAATTTGTTTTTAACATTTCCCTTATGATTGTTCAATTGTATTTATTCATTTACACTAAAAGCTAGAGAGCTATGTCCAAACAATACAGAAATCAAGATGACTTTTCAAATAAGGGGAGATAAAATTTTATCTTACTAGGTTACTTTCTTTAATTTCCTAATAATGTCCATCTCAAAAAATCTCAGAGGTGGTAAAGCTGCTTTTTTCCTACTTACAAAACAGTTGTTACTTACATAGCTATTAGTGCTATTTTAGAATACCTTGAAAAGAAAATAAAAATCCTTTACTCAATAACTTTTTTATTTAGGTAAAATCTTTAATCTTAATCCATTCTTATAAATATTACATAATTACTTCATTCAGTTTTTGGTAAAGACAGTGAACAATGATTCACTAAATTGCATTAAGTTAATCAGCTCTCTACAGATGAAACATCTCTACAAATGTAAAGCAAAGCACTGTAACTCTTCCTAAATACTTGCACTGCCTCTGTTAATGACCAAGGACTTGGAGAGTAAGGAAGAGAATCCAATTCAACTTGAATTATTTCCAAAGTAGTTGTGGTAGTTTTTCTATTGATAATTAAATACTGACTTTATAAAAAGTTTGATAGTACATTAATTATTTTCCTAGGTCTTTTATCTTAGTTATTTATAATATTTATTATTTAGAGAATTTATATATTAGTAGATATTAGTTACTAAAAATTACATAGTCTCTGTCACTCTGGATTTTAAATATAATGAGGAAGACAAACAACAGAATATAAATATATGACTAGCATAAATTAAGGGAGCAAGTTTCAATGTCAAGATCAGAAATGGGATGAGGGTGTGGCCTCCCTGATATTTAGAGCGAAATCACAAAGTAGGGAGGAGCAGCGCAGCCTAAGGAGGAAACAAGAAAGCTGAGGGAAATATCCTTTTTGAAAACCCAACATGGGGAACAGCTGGCCCTGTTCGAGAAACAGAAAGGAGGTCAGGATAGCAGGACAAGAGAGGATAAAGGGAAGAACACTTAAGATAAAACTTAAGATACAGTGATGAGAAAGGCCTCGGCATGTGGCTCAAAGTCCTGAAAAAGAGCTCGGATATTAATGAAAGTACAAGGAGAGGCAAATTTTTAAAAGCGCATCACTGTCAGGGGTGGGGGATGGGAATCTTTTCTCTCAGGACATAACAGTCAGAATGTCAATAAAAGAGAGACAAATAAGGAATTTGTTAGATCTTCTAAAATTTTTATTAACAATTGATAGACAATTAGACTTCCTATAATTTAGCTTCAGTTGTCTCTCATCGAAGGAGGAGGAGGAGGGTGAAGAGAAGA
Source organism: Ursus maritimus (assembly GCF_017311325.1). Classification (NCBI taxonomy): domain Eukaryota; kingdom Metazoa; phylum Chordata; class Mammalia; order Carnivora; family Ursidae; genus Ursus; species Ursus maritimus. Next base: position 7,903,721 of record NW_024426663.1, read on the forward strand.
AAGCAGGGAAAATAAATGAAGCATGACATTGTTTCCTAAGGTAACCCATCACAGACCATTAAAGCCAGAGACGATACCAAACTTGTTTTGGATTCCCTGCTAGCAAAAACAGCTTCTTGCTCTACAGCTTCCATAGTATAAAGGATCTCTCGAAAATAAATTGCAATTTCCCTATGAGAGAAAAAGGAGTCCTAATGCATGTTCACTGTAGCTTAACATAAAACACACCATCTGGTGCTTGCTTTTTATTTGGCAATGATCTATAATGACATATTATAACAGATTTTATCTTTTAATTACTAAGTAGCAAAAGTGATTCTGCTCTCAAATTCAACAGAGCAAAATAAAACAGTTACAGTAATGGGAAAAGTGTTCCTTAAGAACTGAAAAATTACTTCAGAATTCATAAGTCTGTTTTGTACAATATTACTATTACTCATTGGTATATAAATTTATAGCGGAGGTTTAGAACATTTCTTACTGCCTGCATTTCCATTTTGTAATTTGTAGATGTTTTCCTGGTGGCAAACCTTTCCTTACTATGCGTTAAGGGTAAAACACTAAAATATGTATCTAGCAAAAGAACTAAGAGTTGCTTTATGTTTTTTAATTTATATAGATGAAATTTCTTAATAAGGCTACATCTCTGTGTTAGAACGTGGGCAACAAACTACAATTTCAAATGTGTATTTTTCCCTCAGACATATCAAAATGTGAAAGAATGTGAAGAATCAAATTAGAAATGGGTAACAGATGATATCAAGACAGATGATCCAAATGGTCTCTCCTCAGGAACATCTTTAAAAAACCATTTTGATCAACTAAACCTCTCAGAGCCCTGGAGGTTTGCTGTTTTATCAGAAGTAATATATAGGTTGGAAATAGATTTTTCTTCACATGAAGCTGGATGGCTGGAGGAACATTCATAGGAACACAGGTCAACATTTTCTCTCTTTTAGAAGACATCAGTGACATTGATGGGTACACTATCTGCTAGAAGTTGTCACTTGCAGGTTCAAGGCAAAGTAATTCTGTCCCCTTAAACCTTTAAGTTTAAAAGATTGAAAGAGAAATCATAAAGTTATATAGACAAGTAGAAGGGGTTTTCAAAAATTATATGTCCAATCAAGCTTAATTTGCAGTGGATCTACTATGTATTGTAATAGCAGACTGCAGGATAAAATTTAAAAAATCTTCTAAATATTTTTTTTACATTAGAGCTGAAAATTATAAGCACTTTCATCAGACTGTGAATCAAACAACAGGTTGGGAATAAGGTTTTGCTGCTTGTTCTGGGATTATGGAGATACACCTTTAATCTAATTTAGCCATAGTCTATCAGATGGTACTTTGTTCATTTATCTGAATCTATTCGTGATTTTTCTTCTTGGTCATAGAACTCCCAATGCTCATTCTTGGTACAAAAAAATTTACAATGAAAACAGTATTGTCTATCCTCCTTCAGAGCTAGGTATAATCAAGATACCAACTTCTATTCGAAACAAAGTAAGCAGGTTACCTCAATTACAAAATAACAAACATTTTATTCACATTCATAATATAAATCTTACAATCATGAACTAGCATAACACTGTGAATAATTTTCTTTTTTTTCTATGTTGTAAAATCAGTTGACAAAAGTCAAGATGAAGAAGGGCAACCAAAATTGTTTCGACATAAACAATATCATTAACATGTTTTTAAAAATCTGTTGATTCCCCTAATCATAAACAAGAGTAATCTATGTTTGGGATTGCTGTACTATTTAATTTTCATTTCACAATAAGTAATCAGTCACCAAATATTCTTGTTTGTTTTGTTTTGTTTTTCAGTCACCAGATATTCTAATCACTTAAAAACAGATATTCAATCCTGTGGAAGAGAAGACAAACACTTCAATATGTATTTTCCACTTAGTATTTTAGAAATACAACTACCCTTGCAGCTAGGTGTGACCATAGGACTAGGCTCTGAGATATAAGTGGAAATAATGGGATCCTAAGAAGGAACTGCCCTTCCCTCCACCTCTTTTTTTCTTTTCCTGCCTCCTAAAAAATGGTAACAGCAAGATCAGCCTCCCAGGAGTCAGATATGGAAGCCACATTTTAAGCCTGGCAGAACCACTTCACCAACCCTTGACCACTTAGCCAGTAGCCAGAGGACAATAATTGTATTTTCTTCAAGCCACTTCATTTGTTATACCAGCTTTTCTGCATTCTTAAAAAGAAGAAGAAAAAGAAGAAGGAGGAGGGGGGAGAGGAGGAGGAGGAAAACAAAAAGAGAAAGTATAATTTGAAAAGCCAAATATGTGATTCTTATAATTTTGTAAATTCAGTTTTTTAATAACTGTGGAGAAATTCATTCAGGTTGATCTTAGATTAGATTAATGTCCAGGACTTCTCCAAATTTTCATAGTCCATTTTTTTCATTTCTCCATTGCAAAATTCTTTTTTTTGTTCATTTTGTTTGAAAATGACTTTATTTTACCTTCAGTTTCGAAACTGTTTTTGAAATATTTACAAAAAGTTGCAAAAATAGTATACAGAAAGGGATCCCATGTTCTCTTCACTTAGCTTCCCCTAATGTTAACGTCTTATACAATTACTGACACTGGGAAATTAACATTGGTATAATATTACTTAATAATCTATGCACCTTATTTTCATTTCTCTATTGTCCTGCCTTTTTTTAATTTTAATTTTTTTTATTTTCATTGCAAAATTTTTAAATCAGTCACAAATATAACGATCTGCTACTCTTTAACAGTAAATAATAAACATTAATATCTGAATTACAGAGTAAAGTGTTAATATTTTATGAAGGTGATAGTTTCTTGAAGTATATTTGATATTTAATATAAGATCTTGATGCAACAAACGTATTGCATATTGAATTATTCTGAATTTTTACTACATTTTTAACTTTACATCACAGATGAAAGCAAAACATAACATAAATCTAATTGAAAACAATACCCTCCAAGGTACATATACGTAATTAAAGCAAAAATAAGTAAATCAATCATATATATATACTTTATTAGCAGTGGTTATTACTAATGAGTATTAATTATTCCTACCACTAATATTAAAATCAGATTTAAATATCAACTTATATTTTCTATTCAAATATGTGTGTCTTAGGTGTAAGTTGTGATCTCCAGAAAATAGCAATTTTAGTAATGTGCCCCTTAAGAGAAAGCATTTTAAGGATTCTAATAATATATACTCAAATAACATTTTCAATAGTCACTGACACTATCAGACACTTGTGATATTTTTTCATTCTATCTCAATGGTTATTTTTTCTTTCTCATTACTAATTTTGTGTGTTTGTGCTTTCATTCATGTTAGTCTTTATTAACTTACCATGTAGTTTATCTTAACTTTTTTTCAAATAAGTAATACTTGAGATATGAATCTTAATTTCTGTTTATATTTATTTCTTAATTTTGCTTTTTTCCATTTACCTTTTTTTAGCATTTTGAACTGAGAGTGGAATTTGTTTTCATATTTTAAAGTCTTTATTGTGATTTCTTATTTTCCTGTCTTCCATTTTTAAGAAATTTCTCTGACTTCTAAAATTTATCTTATAGCACTTGAATTCCAGGTAATGGACATTAAGGCGGGCACATGATGTAATGAGCACCTGGTGTTATTTTACTGCTGTATCACCAAACTCTACCTCTGAAACTAATAATACACTGTACATTAATTAATTGAATTTAAATTTAAAAATAAATAAGTTAATTAATTAATTTCTGAGGCTTGATTATTAATTCTAAAGGAAAGTAGCTTAAGGGTAAGGATACAGATAACATCTATGTACCCTTTACCCAGATTTACCTGTTGTTCATATTTTACCCATTTGCTTGCTTGCTTTATCCTCTCTGTATCTTTTTCTTTCATTGCCTATATGTATCAATCCTTATTATGTTTCATGTTTTCATTCAAATTTATTTTTCCTTGATCAGCTTGCAGTTTTATATTCATTTCTGATCAGATTATATCAGTTCTTTCATTCCTTTCCTTGGTTCAACCAAGTTTATTTTACTCCTTTCTGTTTTTTTTTTAACATTATATTTTAGATTTTGAGATTCAACATGATTCTTCAAATCCACAAATGTTTGGTTTCAGATATAAAGTTTGCTTTCAAGTGTCGTGTTACAGTTTTTTGTTTGTTTGCTTGCTTCCTTCACCACTAATTTTTAGAGTTTTTGTGGCAGAATTCTTGCCAGCTGAAAGGTATAGCATCACTTTTTTTTTTTAATTTTAATTTTGTCACAGTTTTCAAAGAAGAGGAGTGTTTGATTCCCTGCATCTTTGTGGGCAAGGACTGGCAATCTGTTATGCTTTGTAAGAATCGTGGTTCAAAAGCACCCACTTCTGTCTCTGTAATCAGGAATGGCTCTTCACTTGATTTTTCTTATGGGGGGAAATAGGGGATGGGTTGTCTGTCTTGATGGGGATGGGTTGTATGTCTTGATTTTTTTTTTAATCACTTTTGGGGGGGCGCCTGGGTGGCTCAGATGCTTAAGCATCTGCCTTCGGCTCTGGTCATTATCTCCAGGTCCTGGGATTAAGCCCCAGGTTACTCTGCTTCTCCCTCTCCCTCTGCCTCTACCTGCTAGTGCTCTCTCGCTCACAAATGAATAAATAAAATCTTTTAAAAAATCACTTTTGCCTTGAAATATCCTGACTTTTACCATTTATTCTTTTTCCTTTTACCATGCTGATACCAAAAAATGTCTTTCTCTTTTTGTTCTCTTCCCCTTCTCTCCACCCTTTCCAGTGCATATTCTTAGCATCCAACATGTTCTTTACACATCTTGTCCCTGTAATCTCCATTTTCACATATTAAATGATCTGTCATTTCTGATGATGCTTTGAGATTAATTTTAGACTCTGCTGGCTGCCCTCTCTCTTCCACGATTTTTTTTTTTCCCCTGGAATTTCCCTTGCACTTCCCAAAGGTTCGCAACTGTGAGTTTGCTTGCTTACTTCTTTGCTTATCCACAGGTAGTATGAAATTTGGATTATGTTTTAGGTATGATGAGGGTCTATGGTATATAATCGCCTTTGTTCTTATTTTTTATTATTGTGTTTTAACTGAGTTGAATTTTGGAACTACAGCCATCATGCCTCAGCTACTGAGAACTGCCAATTTGCTAGACGTTGCAGCTGTATGGGAAGAAAATGGAAAGCTGGATTTGGATGTCATGAAGGGTAGAAATAGGTTTAATTCCTCTTCCTTGTTTCATTTTTCTTCTCAAAGAGTGTATTGTGAGCACAAGCTCTTAGAGCTAAGGACATGGATTAATCTCAGACTGACAGCAGATTGTACTTTGGATTCCAGATACAGGCTTTGCAGAAGGAGAAGTTGAAGGATACTATAAAAATAAGATATGTTATTAAGTTACAGGATTTTAGTTTCACAAATATATATGTTTATGTGTGTTTGTATATATATGTATATCAGTATGTGTATGTATATACGTATATATGAAATATATGTTAAATACAGTGCCTCTAGTTTCCCTCATAATTAATGACTTCTCTGAACATTCTCAAAAAAACAAAAGCAATATTTTTCACAATTTATTTCTTCGATTAAGTATTAAAATAGTTTGTAGAACGACTGCACGTACCCTACTAATGCTTCAAGTCTATAAACAACTTCTTTTAGAAGCACATGCCCATTATCCTCACTCACTGTATAAATCAGGTTCCAAGCAAAAAACATATGTTGCATTCAAACTCCGTGCTTTGAGGAGTTAAAGAGATAACTATTCATTCGTGAGGAAGGATTTAGGAGATCTAAAATGGATAATGTAGTATACCACGAGATTAGAACAGGAAGACTTTACAACATATAGGCAAATAAGAGCTTTATGAGTTAGACTGCTTGACACAAACTATAGCTCTTAGTAGAGGGAAACAGCAAAAAACAAAACAAACAAACAAATAAAAAAAACCCAAATATGAACTATTTTTATTTCAGGAAGAGAAACAGGAAAATAACTAACCCAAATCCAGTCTTCTCCCTCCTTTCCCTGTCCCTATCCCCTGCTGGTTCCTCTGATTAGTCAAATCAAATAAGAAACTGGAGGGCAAAGCAGCCCGTTGATGTAGTTCATACAATCACTATCCTGAGGGAGAAGCAGATCTAGGGGACAAATGGAAGAGATCCAGTACATCCACACAAGTTCACATTATCATGAAAAAGCTTACTGTGAATATCATAACAACATCAAACAAAATAAAAGCTCTGGTCAGAAGAAAACTTCGTAATAAAGCAAGCATTGTATTTTCCCATGTTGCACCAATGAATATTACCATCAGATTTACTTTACGTTTTCATTCTTTTCTGTTCTGAACAACTTCTATCCAATATACCTTTAAATTTATGACTGAACACAGCATACTCATTTGCAAGTTAATAGGGCTAGTGATAGGCAATATATGTTTAGAATTGGAAAAATAAACTCTTTGCAGTAACGGTACACTAAAACCAGTTCAAAATTTCCCATTTTACTTTGAAAAGAAGAAACTTTAACAGTGTGAATATATTTTGAATTTGTTTTGCTAGTCAGTACAAAAACTCAAGCTCTCTTGGAGAAATTAACTATATAAAAAAATGTGTCTACTTTCTTAGTTTTACGCTAAAAGTGAAGATGAAAACAAGACATTTTATGGCATGTAGTACTCACATAAATTCTATGTGATCTATATCATATTGCTTCTAACTGTTTAGAATAATTTGCAATCCACAAATAATTAAGAGTAGGAAATTTATACTAAGGCTTGGAAAATGGATAACAGAAAAATGGTTGTTATAGTCTAGATTTGCATTACTGTACTTTTGTAATGCATTATCAGTCCAAACAATTAATGCATCTGCTATAATTATAACCTGCTACAGTTTTATTTGCTACCTTTTGCTGTTTATTTATTTTTTATTTATTTATTTATTTATTTATTTATTTATTTATTGGTTTGGTTTGGTTTGGTTTGATCTAATATTTACATATGTAAAATTGATTTGGGTGAGATAAGTGTGGACAACTGTGCTACAACAAATATTCCAAATTGATAGATGTTTGAAATAGCAAAAGTTACTCTACCACCTGTGATAAGGTCCCCTAATTCAGGATTTCAGAAATTATAAAGAGATGATGCTTTCTATGAAGGTAGAATAGAAAGAATGCATAACAATGCCTGTGGAAAGAAGGAAAGACACACAGAAGACACATTAAAAAGGATACTGCTCTGTCTCTAATCCCTACTTTATTGGTGGAACAAAAGCAAAAAAATAATTCCCTCCATTACTGTGTCTCTGTAAATAACAGAGGCCGATATGAGAGTAATTTTGGCACAAGGCTAGCTGCTCCTCTTCTTACATGCTGCTCTACACTATATTCCACTCAACAAAGCATTTTGTGCCTCTTCTACATCCCTAAATAAATTTTTCATCTAAAGGATAAATATAAAAGTCATGGATTATAATGAGAAGCACAGCGTAGGTTATTATTTGTCTAGTGAATCCATTTCAACTGCATCATGTCATGAATAATTGTTACATTATACCAAACAACTGATAAAAGAATTATCCAAGGATAAAAATCTCAGATGTCACTCCATTTAAGTAGTACTTCAAATACCAAATGTTCAAAGACGTTTTTTATTAACAGCATTATACATTCTTTGGGGGTGTGTGTGTGTGTGTGTGAAGGGCACTACTCATAAAGATTTATGAACACTTCAATTTTCTTTGGAGATTTTAAGATGCAAAAAAGGGCAATTTACCTTTTACCTTTTGTGTTTCATTGCAGATTTTTATATCCCTATTGACTGAATAGAGATGCATCGTGACATAACAAAAATTTCTAATGTCTTTTTTCATGAAATTTGACTACATAACCAAAGAGTAGAAAATACATTTTTCCTATAAGAACAAAATAATGAACACTACATTTCTCTCTCTCTCCCTCTCTCTTTCTCTCTCTCTCTCTCTCTCTCACACACACACACACACACACACACACACACACACACGTAGACCGAGCTAATTCATTTTACCAGTAACAGGAAAATAAACAAGACTTAATTTTTAGCCAAAAGCTAAACCAACTATAGTGACATTATGGATTTCTAAAGCATGCATTGGTCCAACTTTACTTAGATTAAAAAACTGAAATCTAAAAATGAATACATATATAAATCTTGAATTAAAAAAAACTGGAAATCTGGTCCAGGTATGGCAGATTTGGCTTGATAGTACTGGTGGGCTGGTGTTGGGAGGGTGTTGGGGGAGACATCCCTTCCTCCTTGCTGCTTACCATCCAATTCTTGATTTGCAGGTCATTTTGGTGCTTAGCATTTTAGGGATCCCTCCAAATTTCACACACCAGATCAAACCTTTGCTAGAGGAAGAGCTGTTTACCTCAACTAAACTGGATAAAGGAAAGCTGACAGAAAGGGTAAGTGAGGCTACAGATGCCCAGCAGATAATCTATGCTAATCCTCCAACCTGCCATTGGATGGACATAGCAGTTCCTGCTGGTGATCTCACATAAAGATTTGAATTTGGGAAAAGAAGGACAAAGGGAAGATAGAATGAATGACTTCTGAAAACAAAATTGGTTTAGCTTGTATTTGTCCAAAAAGTAAAATGTGAGCTTATTAAAAATGTTTGAGGATCTCCTGGTAGTCAAAGGCTGGCCCAGCACCGTATATGCAGGGACAGGAAAGTGAATGTCATGTGAGATACACAGATTTTAGAACAGTGTTGAATGAAGAATAGAGCTACATCCTGACTTCTCACTGGACACCAGCATCAGAAAGACCACTGGCCACTTGAAGGAATTTTTTGAGGTGTCTTGAAGCTGCAACGTCAGACAGTGTTAATTAGGAATTTAAAGAACCAATTCTTGGATTAGGAATTTCACTGGGTTTGGGATATGGTCAGTTCATGGCTGCTGATAATACTTGCGAGTCCTGGTCCACAGGACCTGTGGCAGGGTCTTCAAACTATCTATTGGCTTAACAAGGGGAATAGTAGCACAGGTTGTGAACTTAATAAAGGCCTGAAATCCCCCTAACTTCATGAGCTCCCTTTTAAGTCCCTAACCCTTCAGTGCCTCATAACAGGGCAGCTGGCTTTTCCTAGGCAAAGAATCCAAGGGAGAGTGCGAGTTCAATAGAGGATGCAAAGCTGAAGCCATAGTACCTCAAGCTAATCTTGGCAATGGCATTTCTATCAAGTCTACCACGCACGGTTCTTTTGAATTCAGATGTCAAGTACAGAGCACACTCAAGGTCAGTGGGTTACACAAGGGCATGAATTCCAGGGGAAACTCACTAACAGACTTCTTAGACTTCCACAGCCTCTCAGAGAATCATATTTTAGTTCTAATTTTATAAAAAAACAGCCTAAAATTATTTCTGTAACGAGTGAGGATATAATGATACGATTAAGTAGACAAGTTCTCTCTTTAATTTTGTTGTCAGAGACTTCCAAGCAGGACCTTCAGTGGGAATACTATGTTCTGTGGAAAGAGAGGGGCCATAGCAGATAATGGAAACTAGAGCATGTGTTCAGAGCACAGCATGAGTCCTATTAAGCAAAGAACATGAGGCTGAAAGGTTAAGTTAAAACACTGAAAAGGGGCCTCATGTATCATCCGAGTGATTTTGGATCTACTGGTGTGGTACTAATACAGCTAATAGTGCCGAGAAAGTGTGTGGGGGAGAGGAGAGGTTCAGCAGATGACTGAGCCTATAAAATCTGGATCTTGGGAAGATCACTCTGTCAAAATAATAGAGAATGGATTACAGAGAAACAGAATGGTAGGGGGAATTATAGGTGGTAAAAATTCCAAAAGGAACCTAACAGCTCTACACGGAGTAAGCAATAAGAACTAAAGACATCTGGGGAGGTTTTTATTTGGAGAAAGAGATGAATATAAATGTCATTAACTGAGAGAGGAAATAATTTTGAAAGAGCAGATAGGGGATAAAGCTAATGATAACAATTTGGACCTACTGAGTTCGCTGTACCTTGGAATATCAAAGTGGAAGTATCCTTATCTTAAAAGATAAAATAAATGAGTCCTTATCATGTAGACAACATTAAAGTACAAAACAGGAAAAGGGTCCTGCCCAGTAAAAGTTAGGAGGGTGAAAGGAAGCTGAAACTCTAACATGTAAGAGATGAGGAAAATCAAAGAGCCTTTGACGGATTATAAAACGACCAGGAGAAAGACAAGACTAGAGCCAGTAGTGCATGCTGAAGTCAGAGATATCAATAGAATCTAACAACACTAGAGAAATCAAAAAGGACTAAGGAAAGGTTAAGTACATAAACAAACCGGATTTTTATTATAGTAAGAAACAATGCAATAACTACTTGCAAATAGTCCCTAATGGTTAATGGATGTAGGAGTAGATGGAAAGGAACAATAATAAAACAGAGTTTAAATCTTTTAAAGTTTGACAGAGAGAGAAAGAGAGAGAGACAGACAGAATGCTAAAAATTAGCCTTGAGAAATAATTCAAAAAAAGATCAAATTTATTTTCTTGGTTTTTATTTGTATTTTGTTATATTTTACTTTAAAGAATTAACCATGATAGAGCATTTCTGCATGAAAAAATAAAAGGTTAATGGAGAAATACCGCAGGTAAAAAAAAGAGAAGAGACATATTTTGGATGTCAGTCTTCCGAATCTTGAATTGTTCATTTAAAAATACTTCTTTCTGTCTCACTTCCAGCATATATGTGGACTCAAATTGTTATAATGCTCATACATGTTGATTGCATCATTCATGCAAAAATAAGAAAAAAGAGGGTGATGTCAGCAATATAGCAGAATAGGAGGCACGAGACCCTCCTTACTCTCATGGAGAGGCTGAGGACAATACAGTAATGCAAGGACTGATTTCTTGTAAAAGAAATCAAGATACCAGTTATGAGGTTTCTGTAGCCCAGATGAGCATGAAAACAGCAATATTAAAGGAAGTAGGAAAATGTGGTATATATGATGGAATACTATTCACCCATAAAAAGAAGAATATACTGTCATATACTACAACATGGATGAAGCTGGAAGACATTATGTTCAGTGAAATAAATAGAGGAAAAGACTGCATGATTTCACTTATATGAGGTATCTATGTAATCAAACTCATCAAAGCAGAAGGTCAAATGGTGACTGCCAGAGGCTGGGATGGGGGAGGGGCATGGTGAGTTGATGTTTAATGGTTAGAAGCTTTAAGGCATGCAGGATGAAAAAATTCTAGAAATCTGCTATATAACACTGTACTTACTATTAATAATGCTGTACTGTACGCTTAAAAATATAAGAGAGTAGGTCTCATGAGATACATATTTTTTTACCATAATAGAAGAAAAACTATGTAAAACTGGGGGAGGGCAGGGAGAGATGAGGATTATCTAGTAGATTCTGAGATTTCAAAGGGTGAGAAGTTTTTATTTCACAACAGACAATGGATATCAAGCCTGGCATTTCTTAGATAAGATCTGAGTCATCAAACTGCCTTTTAAAAATGTTTCTTACTTCTCTGTGCGTGTGTGTGAAACTGCTAATTTTTATTTAAATGTATATTTGGTATTTTACTTTTCTATTTTATCACTTAAAAAAATGGAAGGATTCTTAAATTTCAAGGTCTAAATGATTACTAATTATTTACTAATTACCTCAACAAGCAAACAATGGTGATCCAGATAGATTAAAGAACTGTAAAAAAATAAAATAAAAACAGAATGATTATTTTGTGATCCTGGAATCTGAAATTAATTCCTGCAGTGTACTGAATAGTGTCCTACAAAAATTCATTTATCCAAAACCCATGAAGGTTATTTGGAAATAGGGCCTTTGCAGATGTAATCAACTTAGGATGAACCTTCAGATGGGCCCTAAGTTCAGCATGACTGGTGTCCTTATGTGAAGAAGGAAATTTGGACACAGTTACATACACGTATAGGGAAGAAGGTTGTGCGAAGATGGAGGCAGAGACTAGAGTGATGCCAAGGAATCTACAAGCCAAAGAATGCCAAGGATTGCCAGAAATCACAAGAAACTAAAAGAGAAGCATGGCAACGGATTCTCTCAGATCCTCTAGAAGGAAATAACTTGACAATACCTTGTTTCGGACTTAGTCTGAAACTATGACAGAATGCATTTCTGTTTTTTTAAGCCACCTGCTTTGTGGTAATATGTTATAGCAGCCACAGAAAACTAAAACACTTTCTAAATAAAGAAAAGGAAAAATATACAACAAAAAGGATTGATTATGACTCAGTAAAAAATTAAGCACTGGCAAATAAAAAGACAAAAAGACTGAAGGAAATATTTGAACCATTTAGTCTAGATTCAGGGTTAACATCCTTATGATGTAAAGAGTACATAAAAGTAAGTATGAATGAGCAAAAACCCATTAGAAAGCTGTGCTAAGAATATGAATAGACAATTCACCCAAGAAGAAACAAAATGTCTAATACAGATATGTGTCCCATCTCTCTATTAAATAAATTAAATGAGAAACAATTTTTACTATTATATTTTCAAACACTAACAGCAAAAATGTGCATGGCTTGACTCTAAATACTTTACATATTACTAACTCATGTAATACAACAAGCCTACATGGTTATTGTAAAGCAATATTGTTATCTTCATATTATAAATGAGAAAACTAGGGCACAAAACTTGGCAAGGATGTAGCAAATGGCCATTTTTATGTACCATCCACTGGAGGGTAATTTGGCAAAATGTTTCAAGAGTTTTGAAAATAATCATAACTTTTGATGCAGGAATTCCACTTTCATGAATTAATTCTGAAACAGTAAAGTGAAAAACAAGGGAAAAAATAAATAATTTCAAATACAGCTACAAAAAACAAGAGAGAGAGCTAACAAAATCAAGTAGTAGTGACTATGCAACAATGATTTTGTGAACATACACCTCCCCAAATTGGCAAAAATACTGGCTGCTACTTTAAGGTGAAAAAGAAATTACATCTACATGATTAACACAACACACAGGGATGTATATATACACACGAAGGAAAATATCTCATAAGTTAGGCTTTTAACTTATTTTTAGAAATATCTAAATCAAGTGTTAAAAAGTGCCAGCCTATCAGTCTAGTATGTCCCACAGAAGTGTTTTGTTTGCCAAACATAAAGTTGGAAATATTTGGAAATTTAAATATAATTAGACTGGGCGTGTACTCTCTCAAGTTATTCATAGGCTCTAACACTTAATATTTTGTGGTACAACCTACCCAATTCAAACATTTGTGTCACTAAGTCCCCGAAGATAGCTGAGATGGTAATTTCTAAGGAAAATATATTACATTAAAAATTTTAAATTATTAAAATTAAATAAGAATTTTAGAGATTAGCATAGCAACAGATTAGTGAGTTAAATATGAGATAAGTACATTATTTTATTTATTTTAAAAGAAATATTAAGATGTGAGTAACTGAAGAGCCAAGGGAAGTTAAAAGTTTTCATAAATTATGAGTCTGCATTTTTCTTTTGAAAATAAATTAGACAATATTAATAGATTGTGAAAAGAAAGAGAAAATGAATAAATTAGACTTATTAAAAAGCAACCCACCATCAAATTTTATTATGAATATATCACCCTTCAAAGGTAGAACAAGGAATGGGATGCAATGAATCTAGTTCTTGGGAATGACATATGTAGCCTTCAAGCAAGGTTTCCATATAAATTCCAGTTTAATCCAAATCCCTGAAGCAGCTAAACGTCAATGACATCTGCCAGCTATTCTAGGATTGATACATGATTTGGCTGCCTCTCTTCACCAGTTCCTTGCAAACAGGTGTTTAACTCATGAAAACCATATCCAAACTTCCATGCCAATATCAATAAGACAATATATTTTCTTCTCACCAACAAAATAATGTGTATTCAAATTAAATCAATCATAATTGAACAGTTTATATGGCTTTAATAAATAAGGGGGGGGACAACTATACTATATACTGGAGAAATGAAAATAAAATAAAAAATAAAATTTTAATTCTGTTCAGGGATTTTGGCTTATCTCTCTCTTACAGACTTTCTTCCCCAGTACTAACTCAGATTATCTAAACGTAGGTCAAATTGTGACTGTTGTTAAAGATATTGTCTAACTGGATGTTGAATGTTGAAGTTAAAAGAGTTGCCAAGAATATATGAAATTTGTCAGTATTTGTCAGTCCTATGGAACAATAAAATTAGGAAAATATTAGATATTGGTCAAGAGACTTAACTTGAAAAGACGTTTTATAAAACAGAATTTCTTTGCGATGATGGCTGATTGGTGTATGATTCTGAAATAATGTCAAGAAATAAGAGTACTACCAAATATAGTCCACAGATTTTCCTTAATTTTCTACATTACTTATGAAGTCACTTGACATTTACTTGATCTATTTCCAAGGTACATACAATTAGAGATTTTTACCCTCTTTTTCTCTAGAGAGATAACTGCATAAAAAAAGGAAGCTACATGCACTTTATTGCCATCATGTTACTTGCAAAAGAAACAATTCATCTGCTATGCAGTCTAATACTACGAATGTAAAATTGAACTTATGTATGCAGAGGGAGGATTTGAAACTCAGTGATCTCCTAGCTCATCTTCAGGTAGGTATCACTTATCTTTAGGGAAGAATTCAGAATGTAAGTTAGGTGGAAAACTATTCTTCCCTAAATCAGTGGCAGTGAGCAATAGCAGAAAGTCGCAGGCATACTATCTTCAAGCAAATGCCAGAGTGCTGAATCCAATATGAGTATGTTTGCCCTACAGAGACACTGTTCAAATGATACATTCACCTGCTTCAACTCATCACTGCCATGTACACCTTCAAAACTTCTCCCAGGCTAAATACCACTTTTAAAATTATACCTTCCCATCTGTTTTTATCCCACACCCCACCAGATAACCTATAATCATGAATTAATGATCTAATGGATGAATTTCCTAAAACCAATCCTATAACCCTGAATCTGCTGAGGTTCTACAGATTAGGTAAAATCTAGAAAGCCCAAAGTTTCAAGTATTATGAACATGGAAAAAGTTCCTGTGACAGCTCTATTTTATTTTATTGACTGAGACACTATAGATGGAAATCAAACTTTTTTTTAAAGACAAATACACACACACACACACACAAACACATTTTCTATAAAACTGGAAAAAGAAAACCAATTTTCACCTCAACATCATTCACAAAAAAAAAAAAAAAAGAAAAGAAAAGAAAAGAAAGAAAGATAGAGAAAAAAAAAAAAAAGAAATACCAAACAACCAAGGAAAACGGGGAAATTCAGTCTGGTATTGGTTGACTTTGTCATCTTCAGAATATTATTAGCAAGGTATCTGTGTGATTTATAATCCAGTGTTGGAAACCGGTAACGAACTATACGACTTTAATTAATGGGTTAACATAAACTGAGATATTGTATTAAATATTTCAAAGAACAAAGACTTGTACATACAATACAAAATTAAAATTTAATATTCTAATAGAATTATGCAATATATGTAGATGGTATTATGATGCTTAATAAGAGAACTGTGTATGTCCCAACACTGATAATTGTTTTCATACACAGTCTGGACCACAAATTAGCCTTAGAGGCCTACATTTTCAGAATGTCATGAAAAAATTAACTCAGATATATATTGTTATAGAATCTACAAGTGGAGACTGAGCTTTCCTATTTGTGCTGAAACTTGTTTTACATTAATATCAGAGGAACAAAAATTTTAAAACAACAACAACTTTGGATTATCTGTAAAACATTTGACTCTAATCGAAGTCCTTTCCTTATGTTTCTCTACACTTATTTGGAATTACAACAATTAGGAAATTCCTACCAGATCTAGCAAAATTAAATTCAACCTGATTTATTCTTTAACTATCTAAAAGTATATATCTAGAGGCTTATTCCAATTGCTTGTAAATGATTAAACTGCCTTCAAGAAGCAAAGACTGGCATTTTCTTTTTCAAGACAAAAAGCTGAGTAACTTGGACCATATGCATGCCATTTATTCAAGACAAACATTTATTAAAAACCCACTGTTTGCCAAACACTGTAAGAGTTCTCAAACAAATAAACATTAAAATGACAGTCTCTGCTCAAATTATCCAGATGAATGGATATAGAAACACAAGAAATACTAATTACAATGTACCAAATCCCTTAATATAATAGAAGTATGAGGGAATTGATACTGCTTAGTCTGGCAGTTTTCACCAACAGAAATGTAACTGGCGTTGTCAGTGAGATGATTCTGCCTTGAATTCTTTAGACTGTTGTTCCTTAGACAGTGTGGAATTTAGCACTAGAGCAGCATTCTTCAAACATTACAACATTCATCTTAACAACCAAAAAAGCCCCATTACATATTTCCAAGTGCCTCCTGACAAAGTGGGACTGCCCTCTTTGAGAACAATGTTACTAGGCAGTGTCTACTTTTAGTAGCAGTATTATGAAAGGAAAGGATCTAGGAACCCACTTAGGTCTATCTAGATATTCATGTATTCCTGTAAGGCTACACCCCTTATGGACATCTTATTTAAAAGGCAAAGAGTATTAAGATATCTGTAATTTACTTTAAATACTTGAGCATGGCAGCATGATATTACATATATAGTAATGATTTACATTTAAATTAAATTCTAGGAACAGTCATTTGCATCAATCAGAAATTCACACAAAAAATACTGTGGGTTATCCTTCTCAGAAAGTCTTTGTTACAGAAGGAGATACAAGAAGAGCTTCAGTTACCTTAAGTTCCTATCAACACAGGAGGCTTTGCCAAATAACAAAGTGCCCTGAAGAAGTGGGTTGTCATAATGCAACAATGGAGTGGCTGAAATATTTTAGAGACCCTTGCAACCCTTGAAGAATAGAGATGCTCTCCCATAGCAAACTGACCTATGCTAACCAGGTCATGCCTAATGCAAATACTGGAAAACTCTGAAGTGGGCAAAGATTGAGCTATTCCACCCCCACTTCCCAACTATGCTATAATGAAAGCATGCCTCAAAGCAAATTCTGTCACACATAGCAACGTCTATTAAACAATCACTCATCAGCAAGCAGGCACAAACAATTTATAGTACCTATTCTGTCAGGTATATTACTTTTCAGTTCTCTATCCTTTTATGTTCTCTGATCAACTCTTTGCATGAAATGTTCCCTTGAGTTATATATGACAACATTCCAGAGGCAGAATTCTATTACGCTTTATAGGAGACATCAGGGAGCCAGAAATTCTCCTAACCCAATAGTGGTACAGGCACATTTAGTAATCAAGCTTCGGGTACCAGAGCCTACAGGATTTTTACAACCTGGTCATATGAGGTTGGGGAGTATCCAGTGCACGTATCTTAAATTTCTCTAATTATCTATTCCAGTTTACCATGCTAGTCCACCATTCAAAATGATTGTTAACAGGCCACTATTTCCAACAAAGAAAATCAATTTATGGCATTGACTGTTTTAATTCAAAAAGCACAGAAGGTTGATACAGATAGCAGAGGCTCCTGAAATTCCCTATTATGAAACATAATACTAACTGATCACTCATGGAATATGGATTAGGAAAACTGACTAGAAATAAATGGAAACTAAATATTATATACAGGATACCACACTTGCCTATGCTGAATTATTTTTTTAAAAAATTATTGAGATCATAGAAACACTCTAGAATTAATCCCTAATATTTTTGTACCTAGCTATACAGTTGGATGATTTAGTTGTCTGATATGAACTTTTAAAACTGCTGATTTTAGAATAGTTTTTTATGTATGTCTTCAATGAACCTTTCATGAATTTTAATTCAACACCTTAAACAACAGAAAGCTAAAAACTCACCAAAGTTACTAAATATTTTATACGATTTTTTTTTGTCTGCTCACTAATAAATATTTCTGTGCATTGTAGAAAATGTGTCATAGGTCTTGGTAACCTCAAAGTAAGGTTCTGGAGAAATAACCACCACTCATCTACCTCTAATTATTGGCACCAACTTTAAAAGAACTTAGATATGGATAACAAATTCCTTTAATATTAATCTTCCTGTTTTCTTGCTGTAGATTTTCCCTGATTTCCATATCAATTTTTTTTCTTTTTCCTTTCTTTCTTTTTTTTTTCCTTCCTGAGTCCACCTGCCAACTCCCATACTCAGTTCTTTTACTTCCCTGAAAACATTATTCCATCAGCCTAACTCTTTATCAATTCTTCTCCTCTGATTCTTTCTCCTGATCCTATAAACAAGATCTAATCTTACTATTTCATAACCACTCTCTAAATCCTATGCCTATAAAAAAAATCTACATTATTTTTTTTATTCACTTCCAAACTTTGAAAGAGAATTTTCCAGCGACTCATCTCTAGTCTTTGCCTTCCCTTCCAATGTGTCTGAAATAAACAATCCTACTAAAATTTCTCACCAAGATCTCCTAATTATTAGATGTGCTGACCTGCTCTGTGACTCTATGCAAAAATCTCTCTTCACCTTCCCATTCTGTTTTCTACCATCTTCTTGAGGTGTTCATCTTTTCCTGTCTTCCTTTATACAATCTTTCTAATCTCTTCTACAATTTGGGTTAGTCTTTTGCTCTTTTTTTCCATCTCTTAAATTTTAGCGTCCCCAAGTTCTTTTAACCTCATCCCTATTCTCTATACTTTATCTTCTGTTTTCTTACCAATAACATGTCAATTAACATGGTGCCAACTATCAACATTATGATGACTTTTAAAGTTATATCTCCTGCTATAGCTTCTTTTAAACTCCAGAACTACACTGTCTCCCCTACTACACCTTTAAAACTCAAATAAGCCAAACAGAATATATTATTTCTTAACCATATGTGCTTTAAATGTCAAGCTTACTCAATAGTTGCCAAGAAGCCGGTCTCCAAACATAGGGGAAATCAAAATATCACTGTAAATATTACAAGATGGATAAAACGTTTTCCAGAACTTTATATGACTGGAAGTGATAACTGCATAAGACACTTGGGAGTTGAACAAAACTTCTGTTGAAGATGCATTTTCAGTAGTAACTGGTATTTGTTAAGAACCTCCTGAAGTAGGTGGGTCTAACTAACTACAAAATTCATATAACGTAATAGGATGTGCAAGCTAAGGCAGAACCACAGGGGATCTTCCCTCTTTACTCTGTTCCAAGGCAGCACTTAAGGTCTTCTATAATTAAAATGTGAAAAAAATATATTTAAAGAATATCTATTTGAAAGGCTATCAAATTAAAACTTCAGGGTTCTAAGATCTTTCTCTGTTCTTTCTCTGTAACAAACCTTCTCTTCTCTAATTTTCTTCATTAGAGAATGTCAACACCATCTACCAAATCAACCAATATAGAAAACTGCTTTATCTTTAGCTCTCATTTTCATCGTTCCATATATAGTCGTTCACCAAGTTTTGTTAATTGTACTTCTCAAAAAATACCAATTCCTCTCCATTTAAATGGACAATTCCTTAATGCAGATACTCACCATTGTAACAGCTTTCTTAATTCACTGTTCTTTCATACCCTCCCTCCAGTAGCCACTTGTCATATTTTCAAAAATGTTATCTTATTAAAGAAAAAATAAACATTGTGGAACACCCCCACTTAAAATCTGCCAATGATTAAACATTATCTAGAGAATTAAGTTTAAGTATTTTAGATGTTCTCTGTACCTCCTTACTCTTTGTATGCAAATAATACCCAGATATCATATTCAATCCTAAGAAGGACTTTCCACAAAGATTAATATTTTCCCCCAAATTAGGAAATAATCTCACCCTCCTCTAAATTTTTTAACATTTATATTTACCTTTCTCATGCTTTTCACTTTCAATCCTGTATAGTAACTATTTGCGTGCATTTCCTATGTACCTAAGTCAAAATGGTGAGCAGCTTCAAGGACTGTGTTTTAATCCTCTTTATGATCTCAATAATATGTTGAATAAATCAATGTTTAATTCTTCATTTGGGATATATACAATAGGCTTAGAAACATTAGTCTGAGAGCAAAATGATAGATATACATGATAAGTAGAAAACTGTAGATACAGAGAACAGTTGGGAGGCTACTAAAACACTTCTGGTAAAAGGTCATGAACAAATATGTAAAAAAAACTATGAATATCATCTCATCATCCATATTTTACTGCTCAGTTGCTTAAAAAGAAATATCTTTATCATAAATTGACTCATAAATTTAAAGAACTGATATTATTATGCTTGGAATGTTGACTTGAATAAATTACACAGATCCTGCTTGTCATTCTAAGATAGGTTTAAGTTCTGAAGAAATACCATATTTTTGATGTTATATATCTTGGCAACCAAATGAGGACTGTAGTGGGAAATCATCATCCCTGTCTCAAACTCTATAACTCTGTGAAGCCTGGTTCATCTTTTTTTCATTGCACAGCAGGTAAGAAAACTGGAAGGCTGGGTTTATAACTGTTGTATCATAACCATTAAGAGGAAATAAGGCAAACTATTCATCAAAGGAATGACAGACAACAACAAAAAGGAAACGACCAGGTTTCAAACTGTCCAAAACTGATAACACCAGTAGTAAAGTCATTTTCCAGTAGTCTCCTCTTGAAACTTCACTTTATAATAAGTACGAAGTCCAAGCAAGTAAGTTCATGAGAGTGACGCTTCTGAATTGTACATATTATAAAATTCACATTTTTCATATGGATGGTATAT
Source organism: Ursus maritimus (assembly GCF_017311325.1). NCBI lineage: Eukaryota > Metazoa > Chordata > Mammalia > Carnivora > Ursidae > Ursus > Ursus maritimus. The sequence continues at coordinate 7,924,500 of NW_024426663.1, forward strand.
GCATTAAATACTTCTTTTGTATTATTGAAGGTAACAGGCTCAATTGAATTAGATATAACATATTTAAAATGTTATACAAAACTACAGATGCAAATTAAAGCTGCACGAGCTCCCAAATAAAACAGTAAACTAGAATCATAAATTTGCATGGAAATATCTCCTACAATATACACATTACTAAACCAGAGCCAAATTTAAAATCCCTCAAGTATCTACTTTTAAATTATACTATATTATTATAAGTAGCTAGTTTTGAGGTACATGTCAATTACCTGTATGCAATTTATAATTCTACCACTTCACTGGAGTGAGGGAATGTGCAGAACTATGACAAGAACAAAGTGATTTCTTTTTCTTTCCCTAATTCCTTCCACAAAAAACTCAGATCTTCTGGTATCAAAGACAGTGTCAGACTTTCATTAAATACTAAATTAGTGCTGTATCATTATCATACATGTTATTTGAGGATCTTTCTTTTCCTTTTTTTGCATGATCCTAATGTTCATTGCCTTAAATCTGTTTCAACCACCCACCATTTCCTCATTTTTTTCTATCAAAATGTACCTGCTTACATTTTGCTTCCTTACATCAGACTGGGAATCTCTTTAATAGACATACAAGCTTAATAATGGCTTCTCAAAGCATTACGTCCCAAGCCCTAGAACCCGTAAATCTTCCTTTATTAAGAAAAGTGTGGTCCCAGATGTGATTAAATTAAACATCTTGACATGGGGAGTTTATCCTAGATTACCTGTGTAGGCCTTAAAGACCATGGCAGTGCCCTCGTAGGAAAGAAGCAGGAAATTCAACCCACTAATGTGGGCAGAAATGAGAGTGATTCAGCACCAAACAAAGGAATACAATCAGCCACCAGAAACTGGAAATGGCACGGAATGGACTCTCTCACAGAGCCTCCAAAGGAAGCAGAGCCACGCCAACTCCTCCATTTCAGACTTCTGGCCTCCAGAACTATAGGAGAATTAATTTTTCCTGTTTTACATTATCAGGTTGTGGTAATTTGTTACAGCAGCCGCTGGAAACTAATATAATAATCTAATAAATAAATCTCTGCTAAACCAGTCATGACAAATCAGGGATTAATATCTTATCCCTGGAAGAAATGTTATCAAAATGGCAGAGAAACCTAGAGAAAAATCTTCAACTTAATGCAATAAATTTCGTATTTTTGGAAGTTATGTTACTCACCAGTGTGGGAGTGTTTCTGAGTAGGAAGACCTTTTCAGGTCGAAGCAAGCAGGTATCACTTAAACTTCTTTACAGAATCCAGCCTGGAGACAGTCTTAATTATGGAAAGGCTAACTACATACCTTAGAAGTATTTCCACTCTTCCCGTTTATTTTTTTTTCCCTGTTATTTCTTCTATCATACTCAAAACAGCTTAGAAAACTAAGCTAAAACACAACAACTGGAGAAAAGATTCTAAAGAGTTCAAGGCACTATATCAGTTCCCAGAGCATTGAAACATTTCACCCACCAGTTAAAATCCTACTAGGTATTAAACTAGAAAATGCTTTCTTCAATTAGAATGGTAATCTATCTTGCACAATTAAATCAAGTTTATTAGGACTATCTGAAAGTTGCAAGTCAAGATTTATTTTTAAAATGAATTCTAAAAAAGAAAAAGAGATAAAGAATATACTTTGAGGGTACTTGCTTTCAGAAAGCATATTTTCTTTTAAATAATAGTAATACTTCCCCTGCACATATTTTTAAATAATAGAGAAACTTCTCGTTAACCCTTCTTTCTCTCCCTACTATTGTTCTTCTAACTATAAGTTCTCAGTCTTTAATATTTATCCTTTAATCCATAATTTCATGGACCTTGTGCTCTCTAGCAACTTTCATTTTTTTACCTATTCATTTTCAAAAAGACAATAGACCAGAGGGGCAACATTCATTTTAAATTTGCTATTATCAGATTAATAATTTAGCAAGGAAGAAAATTAGAAATGTTATAAATCATTATTTTGGTTGCTATATTATTAACACTTTTTGAAGTATAATATTCACTCAGAGAAAGGCACAAAAGAATATAGTTCAATTTATGACCACAAAGCGCAGAAACGTGTGTAGCTACCAAAGTCAATGAAATTTTATCTGTACCTCAGAAGCTCTCTTTTGTATCCTCCCTATTTCCTTCCTTCTCTATACAAGTAGGCATTCTCCTGACTTTTAACACCATAAGGCAGTTCCACCTGTTTTGCCCTTTATATAAATGAGAGCAGCACAGCCTGTACCACTTTATGTGGCTCTTTGACTCTGTTATTTAGGTTTACTCATTCATATTGTTGTAGCAGATAGTTTGCTTAATTTCAGTGTTACCTAATACTTCATTGAATGAATTTACCACAGTTTATATATCCATTCTATTGTTGATGGAGATTTAGGATTTTTCCCATTTTGTGGTATTATGCCATGAACTTTCTTGTGCAGGTCTTCTGGTGTAGTGACCAAAATTTTGCTGGGTATATACCTTGATAACTTGGAATGGAACTGCTGGGTCATAGGGTATGTATATCTATTTTAGTAGGTAGTAACAGCTATGCTACAGGGATTCTAACAATTCATACTCCCACCAGCAGTGCATTTCTACACTACTCTAGGTCAATTTTTATTTTTTGAACTTCATCTATCACGACAAGTGCTATTCCCTTTTATTTTTAATTTTCATTCTGATGAAAGAAGGTGAGACATTTCTCATGCATTTATTAGCCACTTGTGTATCTCTGTGATGGTCCTGTTCAAATTGCAAGACATTAATTCTCTTGGGTTATCTACGTTTTCCTGTGGTGGGAATTCTTTATATATTCTTGGTATGAACTCTCTCTTGGTGATATATATTGCAGATAACCAATCACTATCACTGTTTGTTTTTATTAGTTGCTATATGGGTATCCAATTGTCAAAATGCACTCAATTGAGTAGCCTAAAGTTTCACCCATTGCTCTCCAGTGATACCAAAATATCAAGCATGAGTTATCTTCTGGATTCTTAATTGTGGTCCATTCTTATATTTGTCTACCCTATGCCAATACTAATTTATCTTAATCATTGTAGCTTTATAATAAATCATGACCTCTATTAGTATATGTCCACTAATTTTATTATTTTTTTTCTAAAAGAGTGTTTTTATATTATTAGTCCTTTGCATTTCCTTTAATTAGAGTCAGCTTGCCAGTTGCTATACAGATACACATTACTGGGATTTTTATTGGATTGAGTTTAATGTGTAGACCACCTCAAGGAAAACTGACCATATAACCCATGGATATATTAGATCCTTTCCTTTATTGGGATCTTCCGTACAGAGTTTTTGCATATCTTTTGCATTCTTTCATAATTACATATGGACTGACATAGTAATTCTTAGGTTTGAGTAAAGGACGGACTCTGTTAAATGGAAAGAAAGAAATCTGACTGCCTTTGTTGACTTAATTTATTTTGAAAAATAAATTTAATTTTTATGCTAATGTTATGTAATGTTCAAACATAAAATTAGATATAAACCACTTATTATAGCTCTCTTGTAACAACTACAAATACACAAATTTATAAACAAAACTACTAAATTAATAAAATTCAAGTCAGAAAAAAAGAAATATTTCTAAGTACTTTATATACTTACATTATTGCAATTCATAAAATTTTGAAAAATTGTATTTTCTAACTATTGTGTCTGATTAAAGATATAAAACTAGGTTTGAAACAATATGAAAGAGCATAGCTAAATTCACATAATCTAGTAATATATTCTTTTGAATATTCAATATACACAATAATATTAACTGTAAATAATGACAGTTCTTTTTGTTCATTTGTTAACAATCATAGTATTTTTTTCCTTTTGATACTGACTTGGCTTTCTAGTAAAATATTTAATAAAAGTGGTAGGAATGGGAATTCTCTTTTCTCAGTTAGAAAATGAGAGGGAGAGCTTTCAAAATTCTACAAACAAGCATAATGTTTAGCACCCATTTGTTTAATTAAGGATGGGTTTTTGTAGTTAATTTTTATCAAATTAACTTCTATTTCTAGTTTGATAAATGTCTATAAACAATAGATATTGATTTTATCAAATGCTTTTTCTGAAATTACTGAGATGAATTAATCAGTTTTTCCATTTCCTGCTAATGTGGTTAAACACATTAATTGATTTTCAAATGTTAAATTAACATTGCATTCATGACAAAAGAAATTGTAACATTACAGTATCCTTTTTATAAGTTATTACATTTGATGAGCTAATATATTGTTTAGGATTTTGCATCTGTGTTCCTTAGTGAAACTGGTCTGTAATTTTACTGAATTGTAATGTCCTCATCAAGCTAGTTTCAAAGTTATACTGAGCTCATAAAATTAGTTAGCAATTTTCCCACATTTTCTATTCTGTGGAAGATTTTGTGCAGTATTTTCTTCATTTGCTTCTTAAATGCCTTGTAAAATATACTTCTGAAGCTAGCTTGGCCTCGAATTTTCTTTCTGTGAATAGTTGTCTTTGATAGTTAGAGACCGCTCAGATTGTGTCTCTGCTTGTGTTAAGTTTTGGTTATTACATTTTTTAAAGGAACTTGTCCATTTCACCTAAATCTTAAAATTAAACATGATTCCCTTAAAAAAAGATGAAATGACACTTCTTGACACTTTTCTCATCCAACATATCTAATTTTTTTAGTTTTGAAAATAAGTGTTTGTTCATTTTTATCATTTCTGTTAAGTTTGAACTCATGTTTTTATCACTTATTTAGGCCTAGTTTTATGCTACTGGCCATGATTCTATCCATCTGTTCTTTTTAAAAGTATAACAGCTTTCTATTTTTTTTTTTAAATAAAAACACATTACATCAAAAACTAATGATGTACTATACAGTGGCTAACTGAACATAATAAAAAAATAAATAAAAATAAAAACATATAAAAAATACAGGTACAACAGCTTTCTTATTCTTTAGTTATTTTCACTAATTCCTAAAGACTCATTAATAACTTTTTGATATTTTATTTTTGGACAAGTATACAAGCATTCTATGTTCTAATTTCTTTTCCTTTTTTTTTTTTTTTAGATCTAAATTCATCCTTAATAGGCTTTTTTCCTTACACACATTGGGATAGCTGTCTGTTGCTTTCTGAAATGACATCCTTACTGATAGATCTAGACATCTTTAGTGGCCAATTTCACTCTCAAAAACATCTATAAAAGTAGCTATAATTGATAAAAAAATCCAATATCATTCTTAATCTGTTTCTAAACAAGATTTTTTTTTATTTTGCTGTTATTTTGTTTGTTTCATTTTGCCCATTTACTTTTTTTTATCTGATTTTGGAGATGTGAGTAGTTTATGTTCTCTCATACAGTTGAATTTTGCATGGAAAATGATAAAACTAATATCACCTTATTATATTTTTTCCTATTATTTCTATTTCCTGTTATTCCATGTCCAAAAACTTTCTACTAACCGGTTATTATATTTACCCTAAGATATAAAAGAAGAATTACTAATGGTGAACAGAGAACATCATGAAAAGACGTGATGGCATAGGATGAGCATTGGGTATTATATAAGACTGATGAATCACTGAACTCTACCTCTGAAACCAGTAATACATTATATGTTAATTAATTGAATTTAAATAAATTTAAAAAAAAAGATGTGATGATGTTACTGAGCTCTTAGATAGTAAACAAACAGTATACCACTTTAATGGTCCTGAGCATTAGCTGGTCTCTGGCAGAAAGACAGGCATAAAAAATCAGGTGAATTAGCTTTTTATGATTCATCCTGACTGGTTTTTATCCTCACTCAACACTTGCAAATGGTATGTGAAACCGTGATCCACTGTGAGCGGCAGTAAATAGAAGATTAAGAGAAAACAGAGTAGTACAGACTGCCATTTTCTACAAGTATGGCCACATGATACTACTTAACTTCTCTAAGAGTGAGTCCCTTCTCCTATGAACTGGGGAGATTATCAACCTATTAATTTCTATTATATACTGAGTAATTAATAAATATTGACAATTTTTAAATTACTGCTATATTCTATTATTATTATCATTAACATCAGAACCACAATTTAAGTTTTCACTTAAGTATAACTAACATACATTGTTAAATTACTTTCAGGTGCATAACATAATGATACAACAATTCCACATATTACTCAGTAATCACCATGGTATGTATAGTCACAATCTTTCTCAAGATTGCTTCAGATATACAGGGTCTTTTGTAGTTCCATACAGATTTTAGGATTATTTGTGCTAGTTCTGTGAAAAATGCTGTTGGTATTTTGATAGGGATTACACTAAATCCATTTAGACTGTTTGGAGTAGTATGGATATTTTAACAATATTTGTTCTTTCAATTCATGAACATGGGATGTCTTTTCATTTGTATCACCCTTGATTTCTTTCATCAATGTTTTATAGTTCTCAGAGTACAGGTCTTTAACCTCCTTGGTTAAGTTTATTCCTAGGTATTTAATTCTTTTGGGTGCAACTGTTAATGGGATTCTTTTAATTTCTCCTGATAGTTCATTATTAATGTATAGCAATGCAACAGATTTCTGTACTTTAATATTGTATCCTGTGACTTTAGTGAATTCATTTATCAGTGCTGGTAATTTTATGGTGGAGTCTTTAGGGTTTTCTATATATAATTGTGATGTCATCTGCACAGAGTGACAATTTTACTTCTTCCTTACCAATTTGGATGTCTTACTTCTTTTTCTTATCTTCTTGCTGTGGCTAGGACATCCATATTCCTGATCTTAGAGGAAAAGCTCTCAGTTTTTTTTTTACCACTGATTATGACGTTGGCTGTGGGTTTTTCATATATGGTCTTTATTGTGTTGTGGTATGTTCCCTCTTAACCTACTTTGTTGAGAGTTTCTAGCATGAACAGACATACTTTGTCAAATGTTTTAGATAATTATTTCTATGAGTCACATTAGTTGATTTGTGATTGCTAAACCACCTTTGCATTCCTGGGATAAATCCTAGCTGGTCATAGTGTGTGATTTTTTTTTTAATGTGTTGTTGAATTTAGTTTGCTAAAATACTGTGGAGGATTTATGCACCTATGTTCATCGAGATAATGACCTGTAGGATTCTTTTTGTGTAGTGTCTTTTTGTCTGGTTTGGCTATCAGGGTAATGCTAGCCTCATAGATTAAATCTAGAAGTTTTCCTTCCTATTCTATTTTTTGGAATTGTTTGAGTAGAGCTCTTTGAGACATTAACTCTTTTTTAAATATTTGAAGACTGTTATTTTAAATGTAGACATACTGTTGTAGTTAGCAAAGACTTAATAGGTTGGTTGTTACACCCAGTTTTTTAAACCAATTTTTACAAATAGTCTTTTATTAATTTAGGGGTTATTTTAGTGCTTAAGGAAGTCATTGTTTCTTAATAAAGTTTTGTTTCTCCAAATACTGTTTAAATCTCACAACTAGTTATTGAATCCTCTCCTATAAAAATAAAAGTGATGTTCACCCTCTGTCTCTCGTGCTTAGATTGTTTAGAAGTCTCTTTTTAACTTTAGGAACTGCTATATTCTTCCCAGATTTATTTGCATGAAAACATTACTACTAGACTCACCTATGTAATTTCATGTGTGGCAGGGTGATTTTTACCCTTCCACAAACCTTCTCCTGGATGAGCAGTGGAAAATTGCCCAACTGATACTTTCAGCTTCAAGTTTTTCTTCTGACTTACAAAGCTATTCCCCTAATAGCTGTCATCATTCACATTACCACATTTCCTAATTCCTGGACTATTGGTATAACATCAGTGTGGTCTCTCTACTTCCAATGTCACTTTAAGCATTTTTGTACTGATACACTGTACTATGGAAATAATAATTGTCCACAGAAATATGGATCATAACTCCTGTATTTTGTGTAGCAGAATGCCTATCTGGTACAGGCAATGTTCTAGATAACTTACATGCAGTTTCCAGGCTTCATACTAACCCAAGCAGTAATACTATAATTCCATAAATGAGCAAATGAGGACAAAAGTACTTAGGTTATTTACATAGCTAGTGAACCACAAATATAAGATGGAATCAAGTCCTAACTTCAAAAGCAGCACTTTTATCCTTGTTATCAAGTCATCTCCCATTAAAGTCTATGATGCTCAAAGTCCTGTATGAATTGGCTCCAAATGTTTTTTTCCCCTTTCCAACCGTAATTTCAGTATGCAAATTCATATAATTTTTTTTACATTTTAGTTCAAATTCACGCTAATCCTTGAGCATGCTTTCTTATTTCTTCTTGCATTACTCTATTATCATTACTTAATTCACCTTTTATTGTCTTTCTTCATATTCCCCAACTTTTGGAATCCTTCCCACAAGGGACATTTGAGATATTGTTTCTTCCATGAAAGACTGACTACTTTACTTCTAAGAAGTAATTAATAATTAGTAAATTTTATTGTTGCTTAGTAATTCTTTTATAGTTACTTGTATTAGATTTATTTATAGACAAGTCTTTTCCCCTAAAACAACTTACACATTACTCTACAGTATAATTTAACTGTATGTCTACCTAAATTTGGTAATTATCAGTGACTGACAAAGAATAGGTGTTCAACAGGTTATGTTTTCTTAAAGTATCCAAAAGAAAATATCACATTACTGTTCACTGGGACTAGGAACTGAAGACTTCCTATGGCATCGTTCTTCCTTATCTGTGCCCTGCCTTGAAAAGTTATTATTAAATTTACATAATTTCAATGTGATAAACTTTAAAGACACTGAGTAAAACAGACAGAAGTTATGAAATAAATATTACCCTATAAAATGTAATATTTAGCTCCATTATTTAACACAAATACTATCTTCCCTTCTATTTCTTTTCAGAAGAGAGACAGTGAACCCCTGATTATATCAGAACTAATTATACAGTTTGTAAATTATCCAGGTCATTGATTTCTCCTCCCTTTTGCTGAATGACTTTTGCTCGTTTTGCCTATTTCTCCTTTCATTATTACAGTGAAGTTCAGAAAAACTAAAAATCATGCAATTCCATCCATTCGATTTTGCTTTTTGCAGTAGAATAAACAGTAAGGGACAAATTTCAATTATTTATCAAAAAAATGCTGAGGATTTTTAGTGTTCCATCTCTGCATTAATACAGTTAATTGACAGCTGACTGTACATTTGGTATTAAAAATAAATCAGCATTCTTTATTGCAGCTCCAGCAGAAATATTGCTCATTTTGATGAGTGGTTATTGCAAGACTGATCAACATGCATGTGCCAAAAGGTCTATAAATTACTGTGATGTTCTTAACTATAGAAACATTAAAAATATGAAAGCTGTGTCCAACCACAATACCCCTCCTCAGTGACAAGATTTTACCTTAACAGCTAAAGAGGCTGTCTGTCCAGGCATTTCTCATAGTAAAATAAATATGACTTAAGGCAACAACTCATTGCATATGCAAGTTTCATTAAGTATGTGGTGTAAGTAATACCCCGATTGTCCCAAAGAGTATGAAGTGAACACTGGTAGAAAATGAGAAAGTAGATTAGGTACAATCCAAAGGGCCCTTTAGGTAAGTCTTTGAATGTTCAGTTTATTATACTCCAATAATACCTAATGTCAATACACTATTCAACTAAAAAAAGAAAAAAAGAAAGAACCTCAAAGATCTGATGCCTAGCGTACATGGAGACAACTTCAGAGAAGTGCTGTCAGTGGCACCGAAGCATAGCTCAACTGTGTAAAGGAAAAAGCTGAATGACGGATATTTGTGCCTACTATCTCTAAAATCTTTTGATTTTAATAAAAGTAGCTTGCTCACAAAAAAGAAGTATGTCTAACCAATGCTAGTATCAAGTTAGTGATTTTGCTGAAATATAGGCGCCTAATCAATATGAAAAGACCTAAACAAGATGTGGAGAAATATGCCATTTCTCAAAATATAAATACAGAAAGATCAAGAAAGAAAGCACACCATATAATGCAGTTAAATATAAATAACTTAGAGAAAGTATGGTATAAGTTGGAAAGAGAAGGACTAAAAAAAAAACATTTAAACAGGTAATATATTTGGATTAAGATTTGGAACACTTGTATATTGGGATATAGTGCCCATACTTTTGCCTGAAGTTCTGCAAACTCTCATGTTACTAGTGGAACATACCCTTCCCTCTGGCAGGGCTATGAATTAATGCTCTTTCTCTTCTGCCAGACAGGACTTACTAAACCCATTGTACTAAATCAAAGCACTCAATTTATGTGACCTAAAAGAACCAATTAAAATCTTTTCCCTGGAACTGCAAGTGCACATTTTTTCCAGGTTTATTAAAATATAATTGACTTAAAACACTGTGTAAATTTAAGGTGTACAACATGCTGATTTGATACACTTGTATACTGAAAAATGATAACCAACTTAGCTTCGGCTAACACCTCCCTCACATCATAATAATTACCAATTATTTTTTTGTGGTGAAAACACTTAAGGTCTACTCTCTTAGCAACTTTCAATTATATAATACACTATTATTAAGTATAATCACCATGCTGTGCATTAGATCCCCAAAACTTATTCATCTTATAAATGGACACTTATAACTTTCAACCAACATCTCTCCATTTCTCTCACCACTGCCACCATCCACCCCCCCACCCCCCTGATCCAGCCGTGGTAAACACTATTCTACTCTCTGTTTCTATGAGTTTGGGTTTTTTAGATTCCAGATGTAAGTGATATCACACAGTACTCGTCTTTGTCTGTCTGACTTGTTTCACTTGGCATAATGCACTCAGGATGTATTTATATTGTCACAAATGACAGGATTTCCTTCTTTCTCATGGCTGAATAATACTCCATTGTATATACACTTAGGTTGTTTCTAGATCTCATATCTTGGCTGCTGTGATACTACTTTAATGAACACATAAGTGCAGATTACCTCTTCAAGATCTTTATTTTATTTCCTTTAGATATATATCCAGAAGTGGGATTGATGTATCATAAAGTAATTTTATTTTTTTAATTTTTGAAGAAACTCCACACTTTTTTTAAATTTACTTTTTATTTAAATTCAAGTTACTTAACATATAGTGTAGTACTGGTTTGAGGAGTAAAATATAGTGATTGATCACTTACATACAACATCTGGTGTTCATCACAAGTGTGCTTCTTACTGCCCATCACCCTTTTACCCCATCCCCGCACCCATCTGCCCTCCAGCCACACCCTCAGTTTGTCCTCTGTAGTTAAGAGTCTCTTATGGTTTGCCTCCCTCTCTGTTTTCATCTTATTTTATTTTTCCTTCTCTTCCCTATGTTTATCTGTTTTGTTTCTTAAATTCCACATGAGTGAAATCATATGGTATTTGTATTTCTCTGACTTATTTCACTTCCATCATACACTCTAGTTCTATCCATGTCATTGCAAATGGCAACATTTCATTCTTTTTGATGGTTGACTAATATTCTGTCTGTGTATGTATGTTATATATATATATATATATATATATATATGTGTGTGTGTGTGCATGTGTATATGTGTGCATGCGTGTGTGTGTGTGTGTGTGTGTGTGTGTATGGAGGGATAATGAGAGAAAGAGAGAGAGCACACACATCTTCTTTATCCATTCATCAGCTGATGGGCATTTGGGCTCTTTCCGTAATTTGGCTATTGTTGATAGTGCTGCTATAAGCATTGAGGTGCATGTGCCTCTTCAAATCATTATTTTTGTATCCTTTGAATAAATACCTAGTAGTGTAATTGCTGTGTCATAAGGTAGTTCTATTTTTAACTTTTTGAGGCATGTATTCCATACTGTTTTCCAGAGTGGATATGCCAATTTGTATTCCCACTTTGCAAGAGGGTCCCCCTTTCTTAGCATCCTTGCCAACATCTGTTGTTTCCAAAGTTGTTAATTTCAGCCATTCTGACAGGTGTGAGGTGGTATCTCATTGTAGTTCTGATTTGCATTTCTCTGATGATGAGTGATGCTGAGCACGTTTTTCATGTGTCAGCTAGCCATTTGTATGTCTTCTTTGCAGAAATGTATGTTCATGTCTTCTACCCACTTCTTAACTGGATATTTTATTTTTGGAGTGTTGAGTTTGATGAGTTCTTATAGATTCTGGATACTAGTCCTTTATCCAATACGTCATTTGCAAGTATCTTTTCCCTTTTTGTCAGTTGCCTTTTTGTTTTGTTGATTGTTCACTTCACTGTGCAGAAACTTATCTTGATGAAGTCCCAATAGTTCACTTTTGTTTTGTTTCCCTTGCCTCTGGAGATGTGTCTAGTAAGGAGTTGCTGTGGCCAAGGTCAAAGAGGTTGCTGCCTATATCTTCTCTAGGATTTTGATGGCTTCCTGACTTACATGTAGGTCTTTCACACATTTTGAATTTATTTTTGTGTATGGTGTAAGAAAGTGGTCCAGTTTCATTCTTCTTCGTGTGGCTGTCCAGTTTTCCCAATACCATTTGTTGAAGAGAAGGTCTTTTTTCCATTGGACATTCTTCCCTCCTTTATCAAAGATTAGTTGACCATATAGTTGTGGATCCATTTCTGAGTTCTCTATGCTGTTCCACTGATCTATGTGTCTATTTTTGTGCCAGTACCATACTGTCTTGATGATTACAGGTTTGTAATATAGCTTGAAGTCAGGGACTGTGATGCCTCCCATTTTACTTTTTCTCAACATTACTTTGACTATCTGGGGTCTTTTCTGGTTCCACACATACTTGAGGACTGTTTGTTCTAGTCCTCTGAAAAATGTTGGTGTTATTTTGATCAGGATTGCACTGAATGCATAGATTGGTTTGGGTAGTACAGACATTTTAACACTATTTGTTCTTCCATTCCATGAGAACAGAATTTTTTTCCATTTCCTTCTGTCTTCTTCAATTTCTTTCATAAGTGTTCTATGGTTTGCAGAGTACAGATCTTCTACCTCTTTGGTTAGGTTTATTTCTAGGTGTCTTATGGTTTTTGGTGCAGTTGTAAATGGGATCAATTCCTTCATTTCTCTTTCTGTTGCTTCATTATTGGTGTATAGAAATGAAACATTTCTATATGTTGATTTTATATTTTGCAATTTTGCTGAATTCATGTATGAGTTCTAGTAATTTTTTAGTGGGAGTCTTTCGTGTTTTCTAAATAGAGTACCATGTCATCTGCAAAGAGTGAAAGTTTGACTTCTTCGCTGATTTGGATGTCCTTTATTTCTTTTTGTTGTCTGATTGCTGAGGCTAGGAATTCCAGTACTATGCTGAACAACAGTGGTGAGAGTGGATATCCCTATCATGTTCCTAACCTCTTAGTTTTTCCTAAGCTCTCAGTTTTTCCCCATTGAGGATGATATATGTTGTGGGTCTTTTGTATATGGCCTCTATGATACTGAGATATGTTCCTTCTATCCATACTTTCTTGAGGGTTTTTAATCAAGAAAGTATGCTGTATTTTGTCAAGCGCTTTTTCTGCATCTATTGAGAGGGTCATATGGTTCTAATCCTTTCTTTTTATTAATGTGATATATCGTGTTGATTGATTTGCAGATATTGAACACCCCTGCATCCCAGGAATAAATCCCACTTGATCCTGGTGAATAGCCCTTTTAATGTACTTTTGGATTTGATTAGCTAGTATCTTGCTGAGAATTTTTACATCCATGTTTATCAGGGATATTGCTCTGTAATTCTCCGTTTTTAGTGGAGTTTTTTTCTGGTTTTGGAATCAAGGTAATACCAGCCTCACAGAATGAGTTTGGAAGTTTTCCTTCCATTTCTATTTTTTTGGAACAGTTTCAGAAGAATAGGTATTAATTTTTCTTTAAATGTTTTATAGAATTCCCCTGAGAAGCCATCCGACTCTAGACTCTTGTTTGTTGATAGATTTTTGATTAGTGATGCAATTTTTTTGCTGGTTATGGGTCTGTTCAAATTTTCTATTTCTTCTTGTTTCAGTTTTGATCATTTCTGTTTCTAGGAATTTATTCATTTCTTCCAGATTGCCCAATTTGTTGGCATATAATTGCTCATAATATTCTCTTACAATTGTTTGTATTTCTGCAGAGTTGATTGTGATCTCTCCTCTTTCATTTGTAATTTTATTTATTTTGGACCTTTCTCTTTTTGATAAGTCTGGCTAGGGTGTTATCAATTTTGATAATTCTTTCAAAGATCCAGCTCCTAGTTCTGTTGATCTGTTCTATTGGGTTGCTTTTTTTTTAATTTCTCTATCATTTATTTCTGCTCTTATCTCTTTTTAAAGATTTATTTATTTGAGAAACAGAGGGAGTGACGGCATGGATGGGAGGGACGGAGGGAGGAGAGAGAATCTCAAGCAGACTCCATGCTAAGCATGGACCTTGATGTAGGGCTTTAACCCAGGATGCTAAGATCATGTCTTGAGCTAAAACCAAGAGTTGGACACTTAACCAACTGTGCCACCTAGGCACCCAGTGCTCTTACTTTTATTATTTCCCTTCTTCTGCTGGTTATAGGCTTTATATGATGTTCTTTTTCCAGCTACTTTAGGTGTAGATTAGGTTGTATCCTTGAGACTTTTCTTGCTTCTCAAGAAAGGCCTGTATTTCTATATACTTCTCTCTTACAACTGACTTTGCTGCATCCATTTTCATTTGCTTCCATGTATTTTTTAAAATTTCTTCTTTAATTTCCTGGTTAAACCAATCATTCTTTAGTAGGATGTTCTTTAACCTCCATGTATTTGTGGCCTTTCCAAATTTTTTTTGTGGTTGACTTAGCTTCATAGTGTTGTGGTCTGAAAACATGCATGGTATGATCTCAAACTTTTTTGTACCAGTTGAGGCCTGATTTGTGATCCCATGTGTGATTTAGTCTAAAGAATGTTCCATGTACCCTAAAAAATAATATTATTCTGCTGCTCTAGGATGAAATGCTCTGAATATATCTGTTAAGTCCATCTGGTCCAGCATGTCATTCAAAGCCATTGGTTCATTGTTGATCTTCTGCTTACATGATATAGCGCCCTTCTACTCTTATGAAAGTCTTTAGTTTAAAATCTAGTTTGTCTGATATAAGTATGGCTATTCTGGCTTTCTTTTGATGTCCATTTGCATGATAAATGGTTCTCCACCCCCTCACTTTCAATCTGGAGGTGTCTTTGTGTCTAAAATGAGTCCCCTGTAAACATCATATTGATGGGTCTTGTTTTTAATCCATTCTGACACTCTTTGTCTTTTCATTGGAGAATTTAGTCCACTTACGTTCAGAGTAATTACTGATAGATACGAATCTAGTGCCATCGTATTACCCACAAAGTCACTGTTTCTGTAGATTTTCTCTGTTCCTTTCTAGTCTGTGTTGCTTTTGGTCTCTTTCCCGCTCAAATGGTCCCCCTCTAACATTTCCTGCAGAGCTGTTTTAGTGTTCATGAATTCTTTAGTTTTTCCTTGTCTTGGAAACTCTTTACCCTCTTTCTATTCTGGATGATAGTCTTGCTGGATAAAGTATTCTTGGCTTCATATTTTTCCCAATTAGCATGTTGAATATATAATTGTCTTCTGGCCGGCCAAATTTCTGTGGACAGGTCTGCTGCTAACATTATGTGTCTGTTCTTATAGTTTAAGGACCTTTTGTTCCCAGATGCTTTCAGAATTCTCTCTTTATCTTTGTATTTTGCAAGTTTCATTATGATATGTCTAGGTGTGACCTATTTTTGTTGATTTTGAGGGGAGTTCTCTGTGCCTCTTAGATTTGAATGCCTGTTTCTTTCCCTAAATTAGGGAAGTTCTCAGCTATAAATTGTTCAGATAAACCTTCTGCCCCTTTTTCCCACTCTTCTTCTTCTGGGACCCTTATGATATGGATATTATTAGGCTTTATGGAATCACTGGGTTCCCTAAGTCTACCTTGGTGATCTAATAGTTTTCTTTCCCTCTTCCTTTCAGCTTCACTATTTTCCAGAATCTTATCTTCTATAACACCTATTCATTCCTCTGCTTCTTCTGTCCTCATTGTGATTAGATCTAGTCAGTTTTACATCTCAGAAATAGTATTTTTTATTTTAGCCTGACTAGCTTTTAGGTCTTTTATCTCTGCAGCAAGGGTTTCTCTGATCTCTTCTATTTGCTTCTTTCAAGCCTGGCTAGTATTCTTATGACAGTTGTGCTAAATTCTTGTTCGGATATATTGCTTATATCTGTTTTGAGCAAATCCTTGGCTATGATTTCTTCTTGATCTTTCTTTTGGGGAGAATTCCTCCATCTTGCCATTTTCGTATGCTTCCTGTTCCTGAGAGTAACGCCATATTAAGAAGGGGTCATACACTGTCCAGCACCTGGTGTTTCAGGAAGTGTTTCTGGTGTATGCTATGTGTACTGTGATGTTGCACTTTGACCCCCATAGATCAATGCTCTGCAAAGTTCCTTCTTTCTTATATTGGGCAGTGTTTAGACCTTTAACCAGGTGTGCTTTGATTTGTTTGTTAGAATAAGATTGGAATGAAAGTTAAAAAAAAAAAAAAAAAAGGAAGCAGCAGCAGCAGCCTGATCCAAAAGAAAAAGAGAGAGAGAGAGAATGACACAGAAAGGGAAAAGAAAATGAAAAAAACTATAAGCCTGATTCTAAATTAAAAAAAAAAAGAAAGAAAGAAAGAAAGAAAGAAAGAAAGAAAGAAAGAAAGAAAGAAAGGAAGAAAGAAAGAAAAAAAGAAAGGAAAGGAAAGCCTGCTCCTATTTCCACCAGAACTGAAACTGATGCTTTGGAGCACTCTATGATCAGCAGACTTGGTGGATGCAGGATGCCTGTGATGGGCTTCTGGGGGAGAGGCCCACTGAAGCTGACTCACAGTCAGACCTGCACTAGTAACCATGCATTTGCAGGGCCCAGTGGGGTTTGGTGTAGGCAAGCTCCCGCCTCCACTGGAGGCAATATGTCACTCAGTGAAGTCCCACAGTACTGGTGGAGGGGGGTGGGAGATGGTATCACTATACCCTCTTGTCTCTGGGGAGGGGAATTTGCTGTAGTCACTATTCAGGGAGGCCTCAGAGAAAAGCAAACAATCTCCCTTCTTGTGTCCCAGGCCTCTCTCAGATCCCTGCCTTCACCCTGTCTGCGCCTGGGGCTACTGACATGCCCAGAACCACAGTCTCCTATGTTTTATCTCTGGAGCACTGCTGGGATTCAAAACTCTGAATCTTAAAGAAGCAAGCAAGGCGTAGACCTGCTCCTCTCCTCTGGAGAAGTACCTCCCCATGCTGTGTCTGGTGCTGTTTTGCCCCCAGAAAAACAGCTGTACACCTGCATGGGTGACTGAAGTCTATGGGAAAGCAGAGCAAACAGCAGGGACCAGGTTATCTGCCCTCTGCCCATGCCTCTGTCCCCTGTTGATGAATGGCTTCTTAATGGTACCTGCAGGGTCTTTTTTCCTTGGGGAGGCAATATATTCTCTTCCAAATGGATTGTAGGCAGGGGAACATTCTCTCCCAGTGTATCCTAGGGGATCCCTGTACCTGGCTGTCCACTCCTGGGCCTATCCATACTATTTTCCATAGTGGCTGCACCAATTTACATTACTACCAGCAATATACAAGGCTTCCCTTTCTTCCATATCCTAACCAATATTTGTTACCTTTCAGGTTTTTGATAATAGCAATCCTAACAGATGTGAATGATATCTCACTGTGGCTTTGATTTGCATTTCTCTGATGATTAGTGAGGTTGAGCGCCTTTTCATGTACCTGCTGTCCATTTGAGAATCTTTGGAAATATGCCCATTCTGTTCCTTTGCCCATTTTTTAACTAGACTGTTTCTGTTTTCTATTTAGTTGTATGAGCTCTTTACATGTTTTGAATATTAATTCCTTATCATATATGAATTGCAAATTTTTTCTCCTATTCCAGAAGTTGCCTTTTTATTTTGTTGTTTCTTTAACAGTCCAGAAACTTTTTAGTTTGATGTAATCCCACTTACTAAATTTTGCTTTTGTAGCTTTTGCTTTTGGTATCACATCAAAAAAATCCATGTCAAGGGCAATGTCAACGAGCTTTTTCCTAATATCCTCTTCCAGGAGTTTTATCGTTTCAGATCTTATGTTTAAGTCTTTAATCCATTTCAAGTTCATTTCTGTGAGTGGTATCAAAAAGAGATCCAGTTTCATTCTTCTGCATAGCTAGCCAGTTTTCCTGGCCTCATTTATCGAAGAGACTATCCTTTCTCCATTGAGTCTCTTATCAGATATTAGTTGACCATATATGGAAAATTTATTTCTGGGCTCTTTATTCCATTGCATTGGTCTACGTATCTATTTTTCATTCATTACCACATTGTTTTGATTACTATAGCTTTGCAGTATAGTTTGAAATCAGGAAGTGTGATGTCTCCAGCTTTGTTCTTTCTCAGGTTGCTTTTGCTCTTTGCAATCTTCTGTAATTCCATACAAATTTTAAAATCATTTTTGTCTATTTCTGTGAAAAATGCCACCAGAATTTTGATAAGGATTGCACTAAACACAGATGTCTTTGGGTAATATGGACATTTTAACAACAAACAGTAATTCTTCTGATCCATAAATACAGGATATCTTTCCATTTGTCCATGTCATCTTCAATTTCTTTTGTCAAACTCTTGTAGTTTTTAGTGCATAGATCTTTAATTTCCCTAGTTAAATTTATTTCATATTGGTTTTGATGCTGTTGTGAATGAGGTGTTTATTTCTTTTTCAGATAGTTCATTGTTAGTGTATAGAAACACAAACAATTTTTTTTACATTGATTCTATATTATGGAACTTTATTGAACCTGTTTATTCTTATAATTTTTTGGTGGAATCTTTAGGATATTCTATCTATAAGATAATATCATTGGCAAAGCCAATTACTTCTTTTCTCTATCTGAATGCCTTTTATTTTCTTTATTGCCTAATTGTTCTGGATCCAGTACTATGTTGAAGAGGAGTGGTGAGAGTGAGCACTCTTTTCTTGTTCCTATCTTAGAAGAAAAGCTTTTAACTTCTCATCACTAAGTATGATGTTAGCTGTGGACCTGTCATATTGGCCTTTATTATATTGAAATATATTGCTTTTATACCCAATTTGTTGAGTGTTTTTTATCACAAAATTGTGTTGTATTTTGTCAAATGCTTTTGTGCAGCTACTGATGTTATCATGATTTTTATCTTTCATTCTTTTAATTGTGGTGTATCATATTAATTGATTTGCATGTGTTGGACCATCTTTGTATCCCAGGGACAAGTTCTGCTTGATGATGGTCCCAACTGCTTCTAATGTGGTGTTGAATTTAGTTTGTGAATTTTTTTGAGAATTTTTCCATCTAATTTCATCAGAAATATTGTTGTATATTTTTCTTTTTTGGGTAGTGTCCATATGTGGCTTTGACACTGGGGTAATGCTGGCCTATTAAAATTACTTTGGATTGTTCCCTCTCTTCTTTTTTGGAGGAAGAGTGTGAGAAGGATTAACATTATTTTTTTTTTTAAATGTTTGGTAGAATTCACTAGTGAAACAATCTGATTCTAAGATTTTCTTTGTTGGGAAGTTTTTGATTACTGATTCAATCTCCTTGCTTGTAATTTGTCTGTTCAGATTTTCTGTTCATTAGTCAGCCGGTTCTAGAAATTTATCTATACATTCTAATTTATCAAATTTGTTGTCATAGAACTGTTCCTCATTTCTCATGATCCTCTGTATTTCTGTGGTATCAGATATAAAGCTTCTCTTTCATTTCTGATTTTATTTGACTATTCTCTTTCTCATCTATGCTAAAGTTTTGTCAACTTTTTATCTTTTAAAAAACTGCTCTTAGTTTTGTTGATCTCTTTTTTTGTCTCTAATTTCTTTTATTTTTCCTGAATATGCACACAATTTTAATAAAACCGCTTCTTTGAATTCCAGGCATTAATGCCCACAGAAGCCTGAAATCTTAGCGCTCATCTTTGTAAGCAAATGGAAGGGACATGCCTAGAATTCATAGGCATAATATTCAATGCTATGAGCCTAATTCTAGTTCAAAGGGTTCCACATCTACCTTTGAACTTAGCAATTACATGAACCCATATATTCCCTCATTTATTAACCTGCTTTGAGGGAAATTTGTCCTTATGCAACCAAAGTACAGCTGTGCACATGCATGTATGAAGAGGAATGGCAAAGACAGCTAAAACTGGTAAAATTATTTATACACATTAGTGGGTGAAAATGAGCAGAGATGATCTACACAAAAAAATTTCAAAGAATGAGTAATGGTATTTATAAAAAATATGTAGAAGTTGGCAAATAAACTGATAAAAAGTTTAACAGTGTCATATCATTACATATATATTTTATATTTTTTTACACAGTATGCACAGGATACCTTTAAAGAGTTAACAGTACAGTTATTTCTATAAGCTTCTACACATACATTTACCAACATTTATCTTATTGAGGCCTAATTTGTGACCTACTATGTATCTATTCTGGAGAATGTCCCATGTGAACTTGAAAAGAATGTGTATTCTGCTACTTTAGGATGAAATGTTCTGAATATATCTGTTAAGTCCATCTGGTCAAGTGTGTCATTCAAAACCACTCTTTCCTTGTTATTTTCTGCTTAGATGATCTGTCCGTTCATGTAAGTGGGGTGTGAAAGTCCCCTACTATTATTGTATTATTATCAATGAGTTCCTTTATGTCCATTATTGTTTTATATATTTGGGTGACCCCAAATCGGGGGCATAAATATTTATAATTGTTGGATCTTCTTTAACGTGCTGAATGAGAAAAATCTCAGCCAGGAATACTCTATCCAGCAAGACTATCATTCAGAATAGGAGAGATAAAGAGTTTCCCAGCAAACAAAAACTAAAGGAGTTTGTGACCACTAAAACCAGCTCCACAAGAAATATTAAGGGGACTCTGAGTGGGAAGGAAAGACCAAAAGCAACAAAGACTAGAAAGTAACAAAGAAAGCCTCCAGAAACAATGACAAAAGTAGTAATAAAATGGCACTAAATACATATCTATCAATAAGTACTCCAAATGTAAATGGACTAATGCTCTAATCAAAAGACATAGGGTGTGAGGGGGCGCCTGGGTGGCATAGCGGTTAAGCGTCTGCCTTCGGCTCAGGGCGTGATCCTGGCGATCTGGGATCGAGCCCCACATCAGGCTCTTCTGCTATGAGCCTGCTTCTTCCTCTCCCACTCCCCCTGCTTGTGTTCCCTCTCTCGCTGGCTGTCTCTATCTCTGTTGAATAAATAAATAAAATCTTTAAAAAAAAAAAAAGACATAGGGTGTGAGAATGGATAAAAAATACCAAGACCCATCTATATGCTGCCTACAAGGAACTCATTTCAGACCTAAAGACACCTGCAGATTGAAAGTGAGAGGATGGAGAAACATTTATCGGGCAAATGGATGTCAAAAGAAAACCAGAGTAGCAATACTTATCAGACAAACTAGATTTTATTTTATTTTATTTTATTTTAAGATTTCATTTATTTATTTGACAGAGAGAGAGACAGCCAATGAGAGAGGGAACACAAGCAGGGGGAGTGGAGAGGAAGAAGCAGGCTCCTAGCGGAGGAGCCTGATGTGGGGCTCGATCCCAGAATGCCAGGATCACGCCCTGAGCCAAACGCAGATGCTTAACGACTGCGCCACAGACAAACTAGATTTTAAAACCAAGAGTGTAAGAAGAGATGAAGAAGGGCACTATATAATAATAAAGTGGTCTATCCAACAAGATCTTACATATATATTTCAAACTTAAACATAAGGATAAAATAAAAAAAACACATATATCTATTACCTAATAAAGCCATTGTTGCCATTCATTTATATATCTGTATCTATATCTATCCATTCATATAATTAACCACATTCCTATTCTGGGATATTTCCTTCAGTTTCACTATTAAAAGTAGTACTGCAATTAAGGTGCCTATTCCTATTAATTTCTTTGAAACTGGTTCCTTAAGGACAAATTGTTTAATCACTTATGAAAGTTCTTTTGATTTACAATTCTTTTTTTTTAAGATTTTATTTATTTATTTGAGAAAGAGAGTGAGAGAGAGAGAGATAACAAGAGTAGGAATGGTCATAGGAAGAAGGAGACTCCCTGCTGAGCAGGGAGCCTGATGCAGGGCTCATTCCTGGGACTCTGGGATCATGACCTGAGCTAAAGGCAGATGCTTAACCAACTGAGCCACCCAGGCACCCCTTGATTTATAGCTTTAAAGATGAAAATGATATAGCGTTATCATAGTTTTTTCTTTACTTATTATACAAGTTAAATACTTTTATGTATTTGCGGGATAATTATCCCCTTAGCATCAGACCATTTTTTTCCTCCTAGATTATATATTTTTTTAACTTGTATGAAAAATATCTTAATATATTAAGAGATAGTCACTTTGGTCTTTTACATATGTTGCAATATTTTCTGTATGGTTTCTATTGCCTTTTTATTTATGATTGGTATTAATAAAGAATAATTTAAGATGTTAAATTGTCACATTAGAGTGCATGAGTGAAACTCATGACTATAACATTACAACGAAAGAATGAATAGAACCAGAGGGGGATAAAAGGAATATCCTATGATGCTTAGAGAAGAGAAAGAGGAGCATGACCAGAAGTAATACCAAGTTAGCTTTGGGCACTGGGTAGTGCCACAGGCAGTACAGAGTAACTAAAGAGAAAAAAGATGAGGCAGTGGGACTTGTGACTATTCTGAAATAAATATGACATTTTTTTTTAATATGAAGAGATAATAATATATAAGACAATATAACTGAATTACTGAATTAAAGAAAAATTTTATTTCCCTGACTTCTCTTATTTTGCTGATTTCTCTCATTCAACCCATCTCCCTCTTTTCCTCTTACTCCTCTTTCTGCCCCTTAAAGGCCTTTGTAAGGTGTATTGTGTATTGCCATCGTTCTATAACTAAGTACTAAATATTAGGAATTTATAAAAATGTTTGATATATGGTATTTCATCAATGGAACATAGATCTGAACTTTTTCTTATATAAAATACATGAAGGGGAGAAATAAATAATCCTGAGTTTTCTTACACAGGTAGATCTAGACTCTCAGCAATTTTTATCTTAATTGCTCTTATTAAAAATTTGGACATTTTTATACAAATAGCCTCACCTTCATTCTGTTCCAATATTATTCATTCTTATTTTCTAATTGATCCTAATGTTGGCACAGCCTACTCTAGCACAAACTTTAATTATCTATCTATATAGATATATATTTATAAAATCATGAACTATTACCATTATTATATAATTATACATTTATATATATTATACATTAAATATCATTATTAACTATATATATTATCCATACTATACACATTCATTCTTCTAAAGCCTTTCTTATAAAGAAAAACACAGTTATAGGCAATATATATAATTTGATTCTACCTGACATGATTTCAGATGTTGCTCACAGAAGGTGAAATCTTTGGTATGCTTCCAAAGTAAATGTAGTAAATCCCTCCTAGAAAATTTACATTCCCTTGCTTTTGCACATTTCAATTTATGTCATTTAGAGTTGCTCTATATATTTCATTAGGGATGCTAATTGATCTCAACACATTATTTATAGAAAACACCTTTAGCCTACAAAGTTCCATTGTAATTACTTATTGAGATGTTACTTGCATTGTTCATAGAACCTGAACTGGTACAAACTAAAACAGAAATCTAATTTACTTTTCCATAAATCTTCTTAAGGCTCACTTAATTCTTAATTCCTACAAGAGTATTTTAATCTTCCAGAGCAGAGACAACTTTCTAGATTATAAATAAGGAGTGTTCTTCTTCTGTTTTTGTAAATGTTAGATTGATAGCATTCCTTTTACTATCGTTTAAAAACTTTTCAGAGTACAATTGATTTTACTGTCAAAAAATGTTTTCATGGCAATTGACACAAATGTTTCAGGGTCAAAAAATGATACAGTCTTTCAAAAATCAGAAGGATATGGCTCTTATCATAGAGACACTCAGATGTAATTTGTCTAATTCACGATATGATTATAGGAGTTATTTAGTTCTCAGTTTTTGTACCACTAAGAGTGGGAGAGGTAAAGAACAAAATGATATTCATTAGGAGAAGCAAGCATTATTAATCCTGAGAATCCATAGGCATTGGAATTAAGTTTGCATACAGTTCTGCCACTTAATGGTTCTGTAACTTTGGCAAATTAATTTCATGATCTAAGTTTAAGTTTCATCTTAAAAAAAATAGTAATAGTGCCCTCTATCTCTTAAAGGAAAATGTTGAATGCTACATGAATAATATTCATAAAAAACTTAGCACTATGGAATATGATAAATTTACAAGTGACACCTATTACTATTACTTTTATTCCATATCATTTCACCCATAAAATGAATTTTTAAAAAATATGACCGCATCACTGACTACTCTTACTTGTCGTCCTTTAAACAGGAATTTATTAATGAATAATCCAAGCTGTTTAACATCTTCAAGAGCTGTTTAACATGACTAGAAATTCTAAACTATGTGAAACTGGATTATGTTCTAGAATCTCATCTTTTCATATTCTATGTTACCAACCTAATAAACAGTTTGATTATCTGCATTTTATAGAAAATAGGAACATAAATGTTCTAATTTATATGGATGTGATTTTATTATTGTGACCTAGAGGTAGAATTAAGTGGCAGATAAAACTTGCTAGCTATATGAATAGCTTAGTGATGCTCCCCAGCATTTAGAAATACCAAGTCATATCCTACGGGTAAGTTCATTCATACACAGTACTCAAGAGGACACTTTAAAATTCATTCATTTTGGTGGGGACTTTAAGTCGTCAATACTCTTAAAAATCAGATATTTTTTGCATAAGTACTAAATTTCTCTAAAACCTAGTTTGGATGGCTGACAATACTCATCCTTTTAGATTAAAGTCTCTTTTGTACCAGACACTGCAACCCGTTGGGGTCTCAACTTTCTAAGTTCACTAGCTATTATGAAGTCACTATTGGAAGAAAATATCAAACCAATTTTTGGGTAGTCAACTCTCTCTTAAAAAAAATGGTTTATCATGGAGGAAAGATAGAAACTGGATTCCTAAACTTAGACAACAAATACCAAGTGGCCTTTAGAGCACATGTTAACTCTCTCTTAAAAAGAATAGTTTATCATGGAGGAAAGATAGAAACTGGATTCCTAAACTTAAAAAAGAAATATCAAGTGGCCTTTAGAGCACATGTAAGCTTAATCAACAACACATTGACTAGTATCAGCACATTGGTGCCATCAACTGAACACAGTTGATGTGAATGATTGTGAAATCATGAGCTGCTTGCTCAAACCATTTGGCTCAGAGAGACAACCACAAATACACGAACTATTTCTTCTTCCTTTTTTACTAAGCTCATTTCTGTACGTATGATCATCAAAAGCAATGCACTTAAAAAATACATACCATTAAAATGCTTATATTTTACAGACTGGCATTCTTAATGAGGTAGGGAAAGGGCACAGAAATTTTCTGAGTATCTACTATTAGTTGTTTCTCTGTTGGGCATTGCTATAACCTGAGTGTTTGTGTCCTCCCCATCCCCAAAAATTTATCTGTTGAAATCTAATCCCCCATGTAATGGTATCTGGAGGTGCAGCCTTTGGGAGGTGAGTAGATCATGAGGGATTAGTGCTCTTATAAAACGGACTGGAAGGAACTACTTCTCTCCTTCTACTACGTGAAGACACAATGAGAAGACAGCCATCTATGAACCAGGAAGCAGAACTTTGTTGACACTAAATCTACCACACCATGATCTTGGAATTCCCATCTCCAGAATTGTGAGACATAAATTTCTGTTGTTTATAAGCCATCCAGTCTGTGGTATTTTTTCATAGAATCCTGAAAGAACTAAGACAGGTACCTTATGCATAATCTATCCCTTAACACAACAGTCCTTTGATATAGGCATCACTGTATTCATGTCATCACTGAAATTACTGAGGCATAGATTACAAACTAGCTCAGGTTGAAGTTCCAGGAACTCAATTATTTCTTAACCCTGAATCTGTAACTTTGCTTTTGTAATATGCAATAATACTTAAAGAGTCATTCAAAAAGGTTTTTATGAACGTCAGGGAGGTAGACTGCATAAATGTAGGAAATTAATTTTTGTCAAAGATTTTTTACTTATCCATATATACATTTTACAGTTTTGCATTTCTCATAAACTAATTCTGTATTTTACAAGTATTAAAGAGAGACTCTTTATAAGAATAGTGTGTTTGTGCCTTTAACATATTTACATACATATGTTCATATTTGGACTTACTCGGATCTGGAAAAATATTTCAAATATATATCAGACCTACTATATCAGAATCAATCCCAAGTCACTAACTTAGAATAAATTGTTTAATAACCAAACCTCTTTTCTCATTTCTAAGGACCTTCTGTTTCCTTTCAGTTCTCTGTCTTCTCCTGAATTCTTGCCACTCTTAGTGATTTCTCCACAGTTTGCTTAGACTCTAAAGAATGAAATATTTCTCTTGGCTATTGTCTACTTCCTCTAGGAGGTGACACTTCATAGAGTACACTCCCTAGGCCATTCATATAACTTGGACTCATTGTAATACCAGCTGCTAATCAAACACAATGGAATCGAAACCTGGAATCAAAATGTGCTCTCTTGAGAGTACTGTGTCTCTTTATATCAGCTTCTCAAATAATGGAGAAAATCAAAAGGACTTATTACTTGATAACTATTTCAAAAGCAATTATTTTCCATTTAATCAAACAATTTTGAAAATAGCTTGAATTATATGCTTGTTGTGAATTTGAAAATTACTGTTTCTCTTCAGTCTATCTGTGTAGAAATCTTAAGTCTGTAACTACGCATCATCTTATTCTAACAAGAATATCCTACCATATTGAAATAAAAGACATTTTCTTAAAGTTGCTACATTTAACTGCTATAGGTCTACAAAAGAGAACACTGTTATTACTTCTTCAAGGAAGGAAGATTTCTTCACCATTCAGATATACATGGTGGTAATATGTTTATAGAGCCTTTACCTTATAGCCTTTCTTATTTGGGGTCCAAAAAAATCTTTCTAATTCCTACAATGGCCAGGAATAGAATGTGGAAAACACATCTTCTTAATCTATTAGAGCAATTTTTTTTTTTTTCCTGAAAAGGAACTAATTATAAACACTGTGCTATTCAAGGGACCTTGTGGGCAAACAATCCTGAATCATTACTTTTTCTTTGGAAGTTATTCTATTTCATGAAATACAGAAAAGTGCATGACAATGTAATTTATCATACAGGTATCTGAACTGAAAAATTTTATATAGCTTAGGAAGATGGCACTTAAAATATCACAGAGTCTCTTATGATGAACTTCAGTTATATAATTTGTTATAAATATGAGGCAGAATATGTTATAAATATGGGAAGTATTAAAATTAATAAGCATCACCAAGGTGACTGCTGTAGAAATGGGGCAGAATGAGTGGTACACTTTCATTCAGGTCAAGTTAAATCAAGTGATAGTTCCACAAAGGAGGGAGGAAATAACATAAAAGAGCTACATTGTTGAGGAGTTATCCTTTTAATTTTGCCTTTATTTTATAACAAATGTAGAGTTAGATTGCCTTAAGTTTTATTGTCCTTGTTTTTGTTACTTGTTGTTCTTCTCTCTACTTAACAAATTTGTATTAAGGGCTTACAGTACAAAACCACTATATCCAGTGTTCTTTCTGTACATAACAGCAAACTGAACAGAGAGGGCATTTACACTCATGGACATTGGCGGATACCAGATAAAAAATGATGCTCAAATAATTACAATTTAGGGAATCTGAGGACAACAGAGGGAAAAATGAGGCCAAGAAAAGAGAAAGGAAGAGAGGTGTTAATATTGGGTAGTCTGGGATGGCCTCTTACGAAGGACACATTTCAGCTAAGTCCTGATGAATAAGAAAGACCCAGCCAAATCTTTGTAGAAACACTTCCTGTGTCTTGTTCCTAAGAGTAGTGTGAAGAGTGTGAGGTTCCCAAGTCTGCAGGCCCCCTTTGTTTTACTGAGTTTGGAGCAGCCATACTTAAATCTTCAATAGACTCACAATTATTTCCTTTGGATTTCTATCTCATATTTCATAATACCTCATGTTCTAAAAGCTTAATTCCTTTTGACTCAGGACTGGGCAAATCTAGTTTCTCAAAAAGTGAGTAAACTTAATAAAGATAATCAATATCCAGGTCTCTACGATATATGATGGATTACTGAAAATGCCAGAGTCCTGCCATAAGTCTTCTTGTCTTTAGTATTTCAAATTATGACTGAGTCTTTTGTATTTCAGATTATGTCAATCTACTTTGAAACAATACATTCTTCCCCACTCCAATCTTCCTTTGCCCTCCTTCTTTCCTTCTATGTTATCATATGCATAAAGAAATATAAAGCTGCCTCCATGTTTTTATTTATCTAGATTTCCTTCTGTCCGTGATCATAATCATGATGAAGGCAGTTAATATTTATTGAATGTTGACTATGTCCCAGGAAGAGCCATAAGTACTTAATAGAAATCATCTCAATTATTCCTCAAATACTTTGAAATCAATCTTATTATTATACCTACTTAACATATGAAGAAGCCTTTCGGACATTTATTCAGAAGTGCCACAGTTACCAAGCAAATGGAGCATGAACAAGACCTATCCATCTGATTGCAGAGGTTGCACCCAGGAAGGAGAATTGTGACATTTATCCAGGCAGCATTTTCTAGTAATACAAATTTTGAATAAGATTGAGTGGAATTCATATCGTCCCTAAGGTCTTTTCTATTAAAGATAAAAATATGACTGGTATTCATATCCTAATGAAAATACCACTACAACCCACTACAGACTCTTAAACTAGTTGACCAACGAGACCACCTTCTTGGAATAGAAAGAGAAGGCTTGGGCTTCTTAGGGAACCAGTAATTGATACAGCAAAAAGCTCTAAAACCTTTGCCAAGTTTGGCGTTGAATTCTGCTTTGACAACCACAGAACAGAAGAGTTGTAAGTTCTCTTCTGTTGCAATACTTTGCCAATGTCAAACTAGTCCACTATTCAAGCCTGCCAATCTTCCACAAAGCTCTCCATTCAGTTTTAGAGAGGAACATAGATGGTAATCAAATGCTTTGATTCAAACAGCATTACAGCTGACACATGAAAAGATTCAGAAGAAAGAAAAAATAAACTGATTTCACAACTTCCATAGTCTTAACAAGAAAGACTCATTGCTCAAACAAATGAGCATTTCCTATGGCCTTGACAGCCAGACTTTGAAACAGTCACTAAACATTTTTGTACAGCCTATTAAAATATAAATCCTCTTGCATGCAATTAAAAATGTGAATGTAACTTCAGTTTTCTAGCACTAATTAGTAAAGCAGAAAGTATATTGTCATAAAAGCCTCAGTGGACATAAAAAGTCACCCAGAGAGATTATATAGCATGGTGGCTAAGTATACGGATTCTGCAGTCAGAACTCCTGAATTTAAATCCTAGCTGAGTAAGTCTTACTAAATGATCTGGTACTGCTGCATTTTATATATTTTTTATGTAATACATTTTTCACTAATGACCCCAGGTTCTTGACACATAGCCCTATTGAAAGAGTTTCATTTTATGACTAAGTTGTCTCTTTTTTCCCTCTGAACCTCTCAGATGAAATAAAGGGGCTGATGAGGATTCTGGGTGAAAAAGTATAATTTAGATAGACAAAATGTGTTTCAGAGGATTAGAATCTGGTGAAAACATGGGAACATAAAAATAAAGAAACAGAGCCATTGTTAGAATAGACACTATTCTATCCTTTCCTCATGCCTTGTCTCCAGATGTTTTCAATATACAGATGAATTTTATAGTAAAAAAAAAAAGTTGGACTTACTTTGCAACAGCTAAACACATCCTTGTCAATGAACAAATTCCAATAATCTATTTGCTTATACGTTATAAAATTAGCTCTTTTCTGTATAACAAACCATCTGTGTCATAACTTTAAGAAGTTCCAAAAAATCTGTGATTAAATTATTACTTAAATATTTATCTTTTCTTATGTGAAGTCCTCAACACTGGCTAAGGAAAAATATTTTATCTAACATTACTTGAGTAATCCCATTTTAGCTGAAGTAATTTAAAATGAGGCCTTCATTTGTATCAGCAGAAGCAGAATTGTGCTGAGATTCTAATGTTACTGATCTATGTGAAAATTACACTGTGAGGCTCTCCTTAATTGTATGTCGACATCTAGTTGGCTACAAATAATACTTATTGTCAACTTCCACTACAAGATCATGTTTTATTGCCAATATTAAATTCAATCTAAATATAGAAATATATATCATATATCTATAATATCTATAAATTAGTCCTATCATGTATAACACATTAATTTATGAATGCAAATGTAAAATTTATTTTGACAGTATTCACTTTTGAGACAGTCAGAGACAAATACAATATATCACATTTATTACAAAATAATGCAGTTTACTTAGTTAAATACAGTAATATATAAGAAGTTATTATCCCTTTTTATCACAACAAACATTACTGACTGCTATACCTAGGGATTCTACAGTGCTTCCTTAAATAAATCCCAACTCATGGGATTATTATAGATATAATTACGTTATAAATTATATTTGTGTTATAATTATATGTAAATAATAAATATAAATATAAGTTTTATTTAAATTATACATATAATTTAAATATAAATTTAACACCAATATAATTTACATATAGTTTAATTTAAACATAAATTTAGAAAGTCTTTATATAAAGTTTGTTTTCTAACTGTTATTACTCTTAATGTTTCTGTTATTTATTATTGCCTCCTAGTAGGGGAAAGCTTTATATTATTAAGAAAACACATTGAGGTGTTAGCACGACACCACCAAAATATATTAAGTGTATCTCTCTTCAACTGGCACAATAGCAAGGTTATTCAAAGAAATAAAATTCAGATGGAGCCATATTCCTTAAGCAGTACTTTTCTTAAAAAATTAATTATTGAACAAAAAATTGAAAAAAAAACGTGCATACCACTGTAGATGTTTCCAAATGATCTTATTTTGAGAGAGGTATATTGTTATATGCATTTCTAAATGGTGAGTAGGCAATAGATCACACTTCTAAAATAAGTAAAAGATAATCACTGTTATGGTTTAATTCCTGAGGTATAGATGACTTGAAACCCTAAGTACATTGTTCAGGGATTCTTTATTCTGGCTACCTGTTATTTGTTAATTTACATTTAAAAATAAGCAAGAAAAAAAGAAGAGTCACTATTACAACAATTATAGAAATAATTTAGTGTGCTAGAGGACATGGCAATAGTATGATTCAGACAGATTCTACTTCATTTACTCTCCAAACTTACTTATTTTTGTAATTTATCACACACTGGGTATGATTCAGATACATTCTTGGAATTTAAAGAATATGTTAGAGATGCAAAAGTAGCTCTACTTTTATTATAATAACATATCATAAAATTCCACCAATATTTTTTTATTTTATATACACATAAATCCAATTAATACTGTACTATTATTATTCACATTTGAATTGAATTGACATTACTTAAGTATTGATCATAATGTCTTTTCTGGTTTCCTAATTCACACTACAATTGACATTATCATGTAACTTTTTTGGATCTTCATTTCTTTTTAGGATGGCACTTATCCACGTTATTAACATATAATTTTATCAATATGGACTTTTGCTTAAATATTACAGAATTAGAAATAGTAAATATAGTATATTATTAAATATAATCATATAATGACAAAAATCTGAAAGCATGCTTAATGGCCTTCAAGCCAGCAACATGTGACTATTAGCCTTTTCCGATTTCTCACAAAATAACCAAGATTTTAATCCCAATAAGGGATTAAAAACATCAATGACATGAAATTTAATATTGAAACACAAGCCAAAAACTTAGAGGAACTGAAAAAAAAAATTAAGATTGAGAAAGTCTGATTGAAGGAAAAGCAAGCCACTATGGAAACCAGTATGGAGATTCCTCAAAAGATCAAAAATACAAATACCATATGATCCAGTAACCACGTCTGGGTATTTACCAAAGAAAATGAAAAACTAATTTAAAAAGATATATGCACCTCCTTACATGCATTATTTACAAAAGCCAAGATTAAAACCAACCTAAATGCCCATTAATAGATGAATGAATAAAGATTTGGTGTACATACACAATGGAATAATACTCAGTCCTGAAAAAAGAATGGTATCTTGCCATTTGCAACAACAGAGATGGACCTGGAAGGTATTATGAGAAGTGAAATAAGTCAGAGAATGATAAATACCATATGACTTCACTTATATGTGAAACAAAACAGAACACAGACTGAATCATAAATAAAACAAACTGGTCATTGCCATGGGGGGAACAAAAACTAAGAAGTACAAAGAGCCAGTAATAAAATGTGTAAGTCACTGGGATGTAAAGTACAGCTTAAGGAATATAGTCAATAATACTGCAATAACTTTGCATGGGGACAGACTGTAACTATACTTATAATGAGCATTTGATAATGTATATAAATGTCAAATCACTATGTTGTAAACCTGAAACCAATAAAATATCGTATGTCAACTATACTTCAATTACAAATAAATAAGTTTTAAAAAGCTACTCAGACTGGGGTGCCCAGGTGGTACAGTTGGTTAAGCATCCAACTCTTGGTTTCACCTCAGGTTATGATCTCAGGGTCCTGAGAGCAAGCCGTGCGTTGGGTTCCGTGCTAAGCATGGAGCTTGCTTAAGACTTTCTCTCCCTCTCCCTCTACCCTACCTGGCCCTCCCCTCTCAAATAAATAAATAAATAAGTCTTAAAAAAAAAAAAAAGAAAGAAAAGAAAAGAAAAAGCTACTCAGACTTAAGGTCCACATATCCATGATATGTGCAGTTCACAGAACTAAACCTATCTAGAAAAAAGTAATGGAAGACATGCTATCAACCATTACCTGTTCTCTGATTCAGAGACTATACACATCAGAAATGTAGAGACCAATTCTTCTCTTTTGGGGCTATTCTGTAATTTCATGCCAAAGTACATCCCTAATACATACACATTTGCATTCCCATATACATACACACATCACTTTTCTCAAGATATAATAAATTCTAAATAATAACTTGTTGAAAATAAGAGTGGTAGGGTATTTAGTCATCACACGCTCCTGTCTGGGAGCAAATTTTTCACAAAAATCCACAGTAGAAATTCTAATTTTTCAAGTAACTCTATAACTTTGAGCAAGATTTGGGGCATATGAGGTTAAAAATAATGTTTTTAAATGCCTGTTTAAAACCTAAATTTGCCTTAGAGTTTATCACCTCAATTTGCTTTCCAAATATACATTGAGACCTCAACAGTAAGGTCAAAGGCAACATACTCACTTTTAGCTTTGTTAAGTACATAGCCTAGTATCACTGTCTTCTATAGAGTAAAAAGTATTGGGAGGAAAACATGGAATCAAGAAAATCTTGAAAACATACACATGGAAAACAATATGAAGACTATTAGAGGAACAGAATACTTCAAAAACTGACCTACTGTAAAATGTAGAAGATAATATCCAGATTATGGTTATTCTCTGAGGACTGCAATAAATTATGAGCTTCCAAGGGTCAATTTAATAAAGCAAATTTAGATAATGTAAAAATATCTAAATTAAATAAAAAGAATGAAATAAAGCGAGACAGAATACTAAAAATATCTCTAACGGCTGTCAGTGGGGAGAGTGAAAATTAGAAGGAAAAAAAAAAGCTAAAGAATTTAAGCATGAAAAAACAATCTATGAAGCATAAGACAGAAAGCAAAGAGCTAAAAAAGGAAACATAAATAAGAGAAAGCATATATAATTGAGATAAGACTTCAAATTTATCTGATTTTTCAGTACTTTTATTCTTGTCTCTTTGTTCCACCTAATCTAAGGCAGACTGGGCAAATCCAGGAAAAGAACCCAGAGCAGAATAAAAATGAACTGAAGTTCTCAGTTCAAGAATCAAAACACACTTTTGAATGAAATGATAGAATAAGAGAAAGGGTTTTTGAATCTCAAATGTGAAGGTTAGTTCCAAAAACTAAATATTTGGGAAGAATACCATATGTATGTGTGTGCGTGTGTGTGTGTGTGTGTGTATTTGGCAAATCTGGAATTAAGTGAAACTTAATTCTCACTGTACAGAGTACAGGAGAAATATCCTATATCATTGAGTGTGGGAATAGTAGAAGAGATAGATACATTTGGAATCAAGCAAAGAGGGCTGATTCTGTTCCACCTACTCTCTCTTGGCTGTGAACTTCTTTTTTTTTTTTTTTTTTTTTTTTTTTTAAAGATTTTATTTATTTATGTGACAGAGAGACAGCCAGCGAGAGAGGGAACACAGCAGGGGGAGTGGGAGAGGAAGAAGCAGGCTCATAGCAGAGGAGCCCGATGTGGGACTCGATCCCGGTACGCCGGGATCACGCCCTGAGCCAAAGGCAGACGCTTTAACGACTGCGCTACCCAGGCGCCCCTTGGCTGTGAACTTCTATGGAACAGCAGCCTTAGGGAGCCAACTGGAAAACAGATTGTTAGTGTGTGTTGGCTGCAGTTGGCTGAATTGGCATGATATTACACAACGTAATACTGACCACAAAAGAGAATTAGCCAGTGTATAAGTAGTAGTGATAGATAATACCTAGTCTTGAAAACAGAAATTTACAGTTTGAAAAAGGTAATTTATTTTTCAACCCTAACTAGTAAAAAATTACACTGAGAAGTCCTAAGAGAAACAAAAGACAAAGTAAAAATTATATCTTAGGCTTTCACAAAGATCAAATTAAATCTATGGTTATTGATCACATCTGTGTGAGGCAGTTTATAAGATAAATGCAAATAATTTCTTCCTCTTGGTATTCCCACCATGTGTAATTCTATTCCCTTGAGTTTGGAAAGGCCTGTTATTGGCATCTAAACAATGGCAAAGGTGATGCGTGTTACTTGTAAGATGATATTACATAAGATAGCAACTACCATCTTGCCTGTAGATTCTGTTTCTTGCAGGCTTTATTGGGGGGGAAATGCCATGTCTGATATGCCTATAAGGCAAAGACTGAGCGTGGTCTTCTCCAGCCAAGAGTCAATAAGGAAATGGGGCCCTCAGTCTAACAGTTCTCAAGAAACTGAACTCTTTCAACAACCATGTAAAGGAGCACAGAAGTTGATCATTCCCCCAGTCTAGTAGTCAGATGAGACCTCAGCACTAGCTGACAGCTTGGATGTAGCCTTTATCAACAACCCTGACACAAAGGACCAAGCTAAACCAAATTCCTGACCCAAAGAAATGCAGATAATAAATGTGCCATTTATTAAGATTGTTCTACCAAGTAAATCATTTCAATTGACAAAACAGCTCAGGGAAAAGAGGCTAAAGACTTGCCAAGAAAAGAAGTATTAACTCAAGGTAACTGCAACCAGGTGATAAAAATGAAACACAGAGGCAAGAAAGAAAGAAAAAAAAAAAAAAGATAAATCTAAGAACTCTCATTACATTGAACTGACTAGAATTAAATGGATAATAAGAATACTAAATTTTAAGAGAGTTATACTCCCAGAGAATGAGCTTAGATTCAAATAGTCTGTGATTCTTTGCACATCAAAAGATCCTAAGGTCCCAAGCTTGTACAGGCAGAAATCAAACTGAGAAAGCTGCTCAGCCCCCAAGGCAGGGTTTTTGTTTTGTTTTGTTTTTTGTTTTTTTGTTTTTTTTTGTTTTTCCCTAATGCCCAATTCAGATGTGGCCCAGAAAGATAACGAAGAAAAAATCAAAACAAACAAAACTCCCAGAGATGACAGCCAATGGACTGGAGATGCCTAGAAGAGAACAAAACTCACATCTAATTAAGAAATTTTCACCCTCCTGGGGAATGAAGCATGAGAGACTATGGACTATGAGAAACAAACTGAGGGCCTCAGAGGGGAGGGGGTGGGGGAATGGGATAGACTGGTGATGGGTAGTAAGGAGGGCACGTATTGCATGGGGCACTGGGTGTTATACACAACTGATGAATCATCGAACTTTACATCAGGAACCGGGGATGAAAAAAAAAAAAAAAAAAAATTAAAAAAAAAAAAAAAGAAAAGAAAGAAATTTTCCCCCTCCTCAACGTGGGATTTCTCATGATCTCTGCCAAGCAGCATTTCAAAATCGCAGTACCAGTTACTACTGGTGTTTCTCATCCTCTCCATTCAAACCAAGACTGTTGAGTGTGGATTTCCCTGTTCTGCCACCATATATTAGGCAGGAGGCAGACAACTTGTGTTTTGAGTTTACAAGCCTTATCAAGAGGCTCTTCATTGAACCTGATGTTCAGGTTACTACATATCATATAAAGATACTGAATTTTGAGATAAAGCTGTGAATGAATGGGATATTTTGTCCTTGCCTCACAAGGATGAGTGTTATTTTGCCTATGGAAAGCAGCTAATATGTGCTGACTAGAAGATGAACAGTAGAGCCACTGAAGCTTACATCAAATAGTTTTTGTTCTCCCTTTTTTAGGAACTGGATAGGATTCAACTTCATTGCCCCTTATGAAATTATACATGATTACGTGACTTTCTTTGGAGATGTAAATAAATGGCATATGTTATTTCCTAGCTGAAATTTTAAGAATCTATGCACAGTATACCGCATCTCTTCCCACTTCTCTGGTGACCATAGAAGACTGTGTAGGAACAAAGCCTCTAACAGCCTGGATCTCTTTGTAAACACAAAGAAACAAATTTTAAGGTAACTCATGTTGGAGTATCACGAGCTGATACATGTACTTAGTAAGACTACTGGCATATTTATTATTAACACAGCATAACCTAGCCTATTCTGAAACATGCGGGCCTCCTTGATTTCTAGATAATTCGAAAAGTGTGACTCCAATTTCTTATGTTTGGTAGGAATGATTTAGAAGAAAGGGGTAGGTCTCCACAACTGAACATATTTCAGCTTTAATTCTGGCTCACTCATACTCCGTAATTTCCAGAAAACTGCTAAAGCTTTTTGAACCCCGGTCTTTTACAGAAAGGATATAAAAACACAAACCTAATAAAGTTATCTTAAGGAATAAGTGAGAGAGCTTTGAAAAGGTAGGACCATAAATAATATGCGAACATAGTATGTGCCTTACGGCTTTACTTCCTCTTTCTAATTCCTACTAAAAACCACACTTTAAAAATTAAGACTAAATCGACTTAAGAGATAAAATGCCATATATATATAAGATGTTCAGAAGAAACCTTCAGAGTTTAATGTACGAGCTATACAAAGAGAATTGGGAACTAAAATTAATTTAATTGAAATGGGTTTTATTTATGATTGAAGCAATCTTGACAGAATGTGGCAGGACCTGATTGATACCAACTTAGAATGATTCTCACTGATTCACTTACGGTGAACTTTTGAGAGATTATATACATCAATTGTATGTAAATTCATTTCATAAAAGTTTTTATCTCTGCTAATTTCTAAATCCCCGTAAAATCAGCAACTTTAATTTGGATCCTTAAAGTAATGAACGCTAAATATTAACAAGCCACAAAAAAGGCAAACTTTAATTTATTATGTTTAATGTCTTTTTTGACTACCACCTTACCCATGGTTTTAGTAAGAAATTATATTATTTTACTGCTATGGAATCTTTAAAAAAAAAAAGAGTCTAATTTGTTTATCAGATACAATGCCCAAAGAATAAACTGGTTATTTCAATGTCATATAACTGTTTTACAAGAAAAGAAGAAGGAGGAGGAGGAAGATGAAGACGAGGAGGAAGAAGGGGAGGGAGGTGGGGAGGAAGAAAAGAAGAAAGGAAGGGTGGAGGGAAAGAACACAGAGAGAATCTAATAATATGTAAGATATAAAATATTACAGGAGGTAATAACCCCCAAATTTATAGCATATTCCTATTAGTCATATAAAAGTTATCAAACTTTTTATTTGACAACCATCTCTTTTGGTAATATTGCACCATTCCTACCAAGTAGGCAATAAAAGCCATTTACTGCCAATGTAGATTCCAAATGATTATATTGTAGTACAGACAATAAATTATTTACTTGATTTAATGAACAAGTGATTCTACAAAAATCACAAAGAAAAATATATATAGCCAAATGTAAAATAATTCTAAACTTCTCCATTAAGACATCATTTAGATACAACTTATTCCTGATATCGCTTTAATTAATTCTTTTCTTTTCTACACAATGCATACAATGGCCATTCTGAGAGCTAAAACAGTATTTTTGTTTTTTGTTTTTTGTTTTTTTTAAGATTTTATTTATTTATTTGACAGAGAGAGAGACAGCCAGCGAGAGAGGGAACACAAGCAGGGGGAGTGGGAGAGGAAGAAGCAGGCTCCCAGCAGAGGAGCCTGACGTGGGGCTCGATCCCAGAATGCCGGGATCACGCCCTGAGCCGAAGGCAGACGCCGAACGCCTGCGCCACCCAGGCGCCCCATTTAGTTTTGATCTTATTTTATTATTTCATTTTGCTTCTTTTAACCAATTTCATAATTATTTTCCCCTGAGGATTTCTGCCAAGATGAGGTACTATGTTTACAAAAAAGAAA
Organism: Ursus maritimus; assembly: GCF_017311325.1. Lineage (NCBI taxonomy): Eukaryota > Metazoa > Chordata > Mammalia > Carnivora > Ursidae > Ursus > Ursus maritimus. The sequence continues at coordinate 7,963,189 of NW_024426663.1, forward strand.
AAAAAAAATCACCAGTGAGTCAGCATCAAATGCCAAAGTATGTTCTTAGAATAAGAATGTTTGTAGCTAAATTTGGAAGCAAAAATGTGTACATACCTACCATAAAAAATGGATAAATCTAGCTGTATCTGTGGGTTTTTGAAACTGTAGTCTATTTGTCAAAAGTTTTTGAATTATGCAATATTTCACATAGATAACTTTCTGCCTTCATATTTAAACCCATTTACTTAAAGAATAAAAATAGATGAATTACCTACTCGTTATCTCTCAATGTATATTTCCCAAACAGCTAAAGGATTGTGTGAATAGATATTATTTAGTTCCCTAATGAAAAAATATGTTCCCCGAGTCTTATTAGAAGAGTTTTCATAAACACATTTAAGGATTTCCTCTGGGATAAAGATGTTTATAAGCACTGATGGAAAAATAAATTAGGGTAATATAAATTTTAAAATGTGGATATTTTCAAGATGTAAAACTTCCCTAATTTGAGAAAAATTAGGATATGTGTCTCTGCTTATTTCTTAGAAGATATGTTACCTATATGATATGTTACCTATAATATATGTGATATACACAACAGATCATATAAAAGAAGCATCACATACAAACATATATTCAAACACATTTGTACATACACATACACACATATGCATACACATAGAAAATATTAGTGGATTCAGAAATTATGGAAAATTAATACTTAATAGAGACCCTATGCTTACTATTTTTATGTCTCCTTCCACTATGAAATGAAAATATACGCCTATACAGAAACCTGTGCATGAATATTTAGAACAGCATTATTCATATTAGCTAAAAAGTAGGTATAACCTAAATGTCTATCAGCTGACAAGTGGATAAACAAAATGTAGTATACTCATACAATGGAATATTTTTCAGCCATAAAAATGAAGTACTGATACATTTTTCAACATAGATGAAACATGAAAATGTTATGCTAAGTAAAAATGTTGCAAAAGATCACATAGTCTCTCATTCCACTTATTTGACACATCCAAAATAAGAAAATGAAAAGAAAGCAAAAGCAGATTAATAGTTATTTTGGGACAGGTGTGGGGTGGTGGGATGGAGAATGACTGAACTGATAATGGAGTTTCTTTCTGGAGTGATAAAAATGTTCTACATTTGACTGTACCGACAGTTAAACATATCTGTGAATGTACTAAAAACCACTGAAATGTTGACCTTAGAGGGTAAATCGCATGTTATGTAAATTATAACTCAAGTATACCTATTAAAAACATTACAAAAAATTCAAGAAACTGTTTATGTCTGAGCAGAATAAGGGTGAGTGAGGAAGACACATAGGAAACTTTGGAGTAACTGAAAATGTATTTCTAAACTTGGTGGTATGCACATAATTTTTAAAAAAATAATTTATACTTTACTCTCATGATTTATATGCATATATATTTTGCAAATATACATATACAGATATAGAGACAGATGTAGTAAATATCAAGTAATTCAAAATTAATAAAAGAACAAATAAATTGGGTATGGTTACTTGAATTCCATTGTTACAAATATTCCCATCATGGTTTCCATTGTATCAGAAACTACTTCTAATGTTCCATGTGCCTGGTTTTGCTTTGAAATTGTAGTTGATAATTCACTAATACAAATTTGAAATCTCCAGTTGGTGCAAGCAATGGTAATGTTTCCTCTAACTCAAAATGAAGCGATAACCAATTTTAAATGAAGTAACTTTTTACTTAAATAGTATACTTGGCATATTAAAAATAACAAATTGAGTCAAAAAAATGTTGTGCCTTAAAATGGTTCTCATGATAGTTTATATCAACTACGCAAAAAATGCAAATGTTTTTTAAAAGCAATTACTTCCTAAGGCTCATGGGCTTTTCTACAGAACTTCTTGAAACAGATCAAATTCTGAGTTAAACCTTCCTACTTATATTTATTGCCTTGATGTATGCCAATATTACTATGTAATCTATTTAATAATAGATTCTAACAGTCTTTCCCTTTGTCTTAGAAGTGGAATAAAATCAGATGGAAAAAAAATTAGTAATGGTGGAAACCAAATCACTGATTCCACAATGTCTTATGTAATACTCCAACACAGTTAATGATACACCTTGTAGAATGATGTGAGAGAGGGCACAGGTGCATTTGCACACTCTTTTAGTCCTATCAAGAGCACCTTACAACAAGCAAAACATGTCTGCTGTCACTTGGGGAAAGTGAGTAAGTAGATTTGGGAACTAGCACCCATGGGTAGTGTAAAGGAGCATGGTTCACATTGTCTGAAATTGCTCATGCCCTGGTTCATCCAGCTGGTAATGAAGCAGTCAGCATCCCATCTCTGGAGTGGAATAGGCAATTATTCTAGCTTGAAACTCTGCCCTTGCAAATTGAGTGTGGCAACAATTCACATTGGCTGTCATTATAAAGTCCCTCAAAACGGGGTAGCTATCCGTATCAGTTCAGAAAGAAAAATCAGAGATGCCTAAAAAGTTTACCTTAACTCCAAATAGATTATTGTACACTGATGCTATGGATATTTAAACTGCTTTCTGGGAGACCTTTTTGTACTGTTTTATTCTTCAATCTTGCTCCAAATTGCTCCAAATAAACCTAAAATTCAAGTCACGTAGAATATTTCTGTAGATTCTCATTAACCAACCTTCTACCTTGCAATACATTTAGAGAACGAAAACATTTCTCATTCTCCTTCTAGTTACATTTTAATGCTGTTACAAGCAATCAAGGAAAAAAAAAAAAAAAAAAAAAACCTCCCCTGGGATTCTGATTCTTGGATGTGCAGATAACAACAACATTACACCTGTAGCTCTCACAGCTAGCTCATGTCTGTATCTTCTGCGGAACTTTTAAAACAATACCTACACCCTAGCCACCCCCCCATACTAATTAAATCAGAATTTCTGAGGGTGGGATCAACAAGTGGTTGGTTTTTAAAGCACCTCAGATGACTCTAAAATGATAAGATAAGCACTACTAAAAATGTAATATGTATACAAATCACCTAAGCAAGTTTTCAAACTGCAGATTTGATTTAAGGTATTCTGTGGTGGGGTCTAAAAATCTGGATTTCCATCATGCTTCCAGATAATGTGGATGTTGCTGGTCTGTGGACTGCATGAAGTAGCCAGAATCTGATGAGAACTTCCCTTAATATGAGAATTTTCTTAGGGAGCTTTTAAATTTCCTGTGCCCGACACGCTCCAGACTCACAACCTCAGAATCTCCAGGGGTGCGATTTAGTCATCAGTATTTTTTAAAATGTCCCAAGTGATTCACAAGTACAGGAAATGTTGAGACCTCTACTGATCTAGGCATTCTCATCAACCCCTGTTACCCGACCATCTTCCCCGATTTTTCTCCTTGATTTAATAACACCAAAGATCTTCCAATTAAACAAGTCCTTTGAAGACTTTGATTTCTCCCTCTGTAGCATCCTCATATCAGCTGCCATGTTGTATTCGTTCAATAACTGAAATATCTAATTACACTAACCTCTCCTTTGCAATAGATAGCATGCATTTAAGGCCTTCATTACCCTTTACCTACAGTGGTCTACTTTCTAGATAACTCAAATTGTTTGAAAATTCATTCAATCTATTTGCCCAATCTTGCTAAATTAATCTCTTTAAATTACTCCTCAAATGCCATTGCTCTCTTGTTTTGAATCTTCATGTTGCCCTTTTGTCTATAAAATTTAAGCAAACTCCTCAATAATATAACATGCAGTATCATCCATACTCAGTATCTACTTAATTTTCACTTAAATTTTCAGTTGACTCTCATTATTTATAGAGCTCTCCTGGGGATCTTATGTATGTTTTTCCCACTCACAATTTATCTTCAAACACAGTCTATACTTTCTTATGTATGACTATCTCTGCTGTTTCTTTTTCTTTTTCTGTGTGTTTTTATTGAAATTCTAGTTAGTTAACATGTGTCATATTAATTTCTGGTGTATAATATTGTGATTCAACACTCACATACAACACTCTGTGCTTATCAGAAGTGCCCTCTTTCATACCTGTCACCTATTTAAGCCATAACCCCACCCACCTCTCCTCTTATAACCATCAGTTTGTTCTCTATAGCTGAGTCGGCCTGTAGGTTTGCCTCTATATTTTTGCCATTTTAACCTTTGCTCATTTGTTTCTTAAATTACACCTATGAGTGATATCATATGGTATTTGTCTTTCTCTGACTTATTTCACTTAGCATAATACCTAATCTAGCTCCATCCTTGTCGCTGTTTCTTGAACCTAGGATACTTAACCATATCTTTACATCTGAAAAACTTATGTAATCCCAGAAGTTTCCTATTATAAATATCCTCATAATACTCCAAACAAAATGAGAAACCTCCTCCTGGGACCCTCCCCTATATTTTGTTATACACTGCTTACAGAAAAATTATGTTACAATTATATTATGTTTCCCTAATCTCTTTCCCAAATTTCTCTAGACTTTAAGTCCTGGAACAAAGAAACAGAGTCTTAATACTCTCCCAGAAAACCTTGCCCCAAATGAATGATCAATAAATATTTATTAAACTGGAATATATAAATATTTTTGAATAATCATTATATGCATATTAGTTTAGGACATGATTTCTCCCTGTAAGTTGACAGTTGAAATATGTAAAACAAATACCACATAAGGAACTATAGTTAATTCCCCAAGTACTCAATGGATTGCACAGTGAGAATGAATATTCTGAAACTACAGCAACTGCCATTTGTACAGTATTTGATAAATAATAGGTTCCCAAAAAATAGATTCACAGAATTCAAAGAGAGGGATTCTTTTGTCGACAAAGGCTTTCAAGAGAAATCTTAAGATTTGTAAAGCCTGTGAAAAAAGATGAAAAAGGCATGTCAGATGAGAAATTAAGTAACTACAAAAGCTGAGGGGAGGAAATGCAAATAGGAGCTTGAATACAAAATGAAGAGACAAGTTTGGTTATGCCAGTGTGTAGTTGCCTGAGTGTTTTGAAATGGATAATTTCTAAATTAAAATATTAAATATGCAATACATACAAATTATCATTTATACATATAAATGTATTTCAAATATCATCTGACCAACAAAAAGAACATGTGTTGAACCCTCCTGCAGGGGTGGTGCAAATGTAAATGGTGCAGCCACTGCGGAAAAAAGTGTGGAGGTTCCTCAAAAATTACAGACAGAAATACCATATGATTCAGTAAATCCACTACTGGGTATTTACCTAAAAAAACCAAAAACATCAATTTTGAAAAGATGTATACATCTCTATTTTTATTGCAGCATTATTTACAAGGGCTAAGATATGGAAGCAACCCAAGTGTCCATCCACAGATGAATGGATAAAGAAGATGTGGTAAAATAAAACAAAATATTAATCAGCAATAAAATAAATAATGAGATCTTGTCATTTGTAACAATCTGGATGAGCCTAAAAGGTATTATGGTGAGTAAAATAAATCAGACAGAGAAAGACAAATACCATATGATTTCACTAATAAATGGAATCTAAAAAACAAAAAAACAAAAAAACAAATGAACAAACAGAAAAACAAACTATTAAATACAGAGAACAAAATAAACTGGTGGTTGCTAGGGAGGTGAGGGATGGATGAAATAAAGCAGATTAAGAGGTACAAACTCTTATATAATTAAAAAGTCACAGAGATTAAAAATACAGCATAGGGAATACAGTCAATAATACTGCAAGAAGGTTCTTTGGTGATAGATAGTAGATACATTTACTAAGGTGAGCACTGAGTACTGTATAGAACTGTTGATCATGATATACACCCGAAACTAATACAACACTGTATGCTAATTATATTTCAATTAAAAAAAGAGCATGGTTGAAAAACAAGTACATTTTTACTATTAACCTAGAATAATTTGGGACTTGTCAAAAGTGAAACATTTTGTTTACTGATTGCCAGATTCTCTGCATGGATATTCTAGAGTAAAACAATAGAGAAAACTGGTTTTATAATCAAATAAATAATTGTAACAATAGATTTAGAATTAGTACATTTATCATTATAATTCTGTTGTTATTTAAAATCATGGGGATTATGTTATAAACATAACTTATTGCTATTATTTTAAAACAAATATAGTGGTGATATATAGATCTCATAACTGCTACTGAAATATATTAGTCCAGTTTCACAGCTACCAAGTTTTATAAAACTTTCCAATTTTTTGCGACATAATTTGCCATTAGTTCAGTATCCCCACATTCCTACACTGGAACTTGTAAATGCAAAATTTCTCTAGTGTATCTCTTACCAAGTATTTTTTTTAATGTTTACTGTGCGCTAAGTTCCTTGGGTTCTTATATTTTTCTCTCTCGTGGTACTTCCCCATCATCCAGTTATTTTCAAATATTTTCTTTCTAAGGTAATCTATTATGAGGCTACCTAAAAACTGAGATACGTTCCACAAAACATGATTGTAGTTTAAATAGTTTTGAGTTATCATGTTTTATCTTTAAATTTCATGCCAAATTTAACATATATATCACAACACATTGATTTTTAATATAAAATGATGCTCTAAATTATTGATCTTTAGGTAAAATGTGCAATTCAATAAAATATGCCATACTTTAGCCTGGTAAATACCAGCACATACCTTTGCAGGGAAAGTTTCTCCATCTAACTTTGAAAGAAATAATTTCAAACCCATCACATCTAACTATGTACATGCATCATTCTTTTGTTTTAAAATAAGTATGCCATAATGTCTCTGAAAAAGCTTATATCATTCAATAGACTGCCTTTTAAATACCATGCAAATACACTAGATACGTCTGCCTCCAAGAAGTTTGAAATCGAGAACAAGATGTAATACACAAATGACAAAAAACACAACATTCCGTAAGTATTTTCTAAAATGAATAATATAGAATTTAACTTGAAATAAGACCAAACTTTTAAATGAGGATAATCAGGAATATCTTCACGAAAAGGCAGTATTTAACCTGATCATTACAAAGGGGTGGTGTTTTAGCAGGTAGCACGGAAACAGAAGAGTATGGAAAGAATAAAACATTTGAGCAAAGGCAGAAAACAGAAATATATGAGGCCCTTTTTAGGAACCAAATAATTAATTGATTTTAATTGTCAAAGAGAATACATGCAATAGATGAAGCTAAAGCAGGAAAAGATTATGGAAAATCATGTGATCTAATACTAAGGAAGTTATACCTTTCCACACAAGATTCTTTGAAGGCTTTTAAACTGAGTGTGACAGGATAAAAATTGTTCTTTAGAAAGTTATTAAGATATGGAGTGTAAAATGGTAAGAAAGCCACTCAGGAATTTAGTAGCTATAATCAATATATTATGTCTTTGTCAATATTGTATGGCTTGAAAAATTACTCTCTAAAAGAATTGAGAGGATCCATTTCTTTAAAAAAAATCCCTTCAGACAGATACCTTTTTAACTATAGAATCAGTTTGATCACAATTCTTTCTGAAATGTGTCACATAAACACACATAAATTCAAAATTAAGAAAGTGCAAAAAAAATTCAGTACTTCTCTATAGTTAAAAGTCTGTTTCTTGTTGTGCCTCTCTATATTTTTCCCTTTGTTCATTTGTTCTGTTTCTTAAATTCCACATATGAGTGAAATCATACAGTATTTGCCTTTCTCTGACTGACTTATTTTGTTTAGCATAATACTCTCTAGCTCCGTTCATGTCATTGCAAATGGCAAGATTTTGATCCTTTTGATGGCTGAGTAATATTCCACACACACACACACACACACACACACACACACACACACACACACTATATATACACACACACATTACATGTATGTGGACATACATACATATACCACATCTTCTTTAACCATCATCAGTTAACAGATACTTGGGCTGTTTCCATGATTTGGTTATTGTAGATAATGCTGCTATAAACATTGGGGGGGGGAGACAATGTATCCCTTTGAATTAGTGTTTTTTTATTCTTTGGACAAATACCTAGTAATTTAAGTGTGGGATTGTAGGGTGGTTCTATTTTTAACTTTTTGAGGAAACTCCATACTGTTTTCCAGAATAGCTGCACCACTTTACATTCCCACCATAGTGCAGGAGGGTTCCCCTTTCTCCACATCCCCGCCAACATCTGTTGTTTCTTGTGTTGTTTATTTTAGCCATTCTGACAAGTGTGAAGTGATCTCTCATTGTAGTTTTGATTTATATTTCCCTGATGATGAGTGAGGTTGAATATCTTTTCATGTGCCTATTGGCCATCTGGATGTCTTCTTTGGAAAAATGTCTATTCATGTTTTCTGTCCATTTTTTAGTTGCATTATTTGTTTTCTGGGTGTTGAGTTTTATGAGTTTGTTATATATTTTAGATACTAATCTTTTATCAGATATGTCATTTACAAATATCTTCTCCCATTCCATAGGTTGCCTTTTAGTTTTACTGACTTTTTTCCTTTGCTATGCAGAACAAATGGTGTTGGGAAAACTGGGCAGTGACATGCAAAAGAATGAAACTGGACAACTTTCTTACACCAAACAAAAATAAATTCAAAATGGATTAAAGACCTAAATGTGAAACATGAAACCATTAAAATCCTAGAAGAGAAAGAACTCAGGCAGTAACCTCTTTGACAACAGCCGTAGCTAATTCTTACTAGATATGTCTCCTGAGGCAAGGGAAACAAAAGCAAAAATAAACTATTGGGACTTCATCAAAATAAAAAGTGTCTACCTTCTCTTTAAATCTAGCCAATCTAGAATATAAACAGAGGAAGAAATTCCATATTCTGTAAAACTTAAGAAAAGGGAAAGCCTCAAATCCAAAACTATGAAAAACAGTGTTAGATTAAACTGAACAGAAGATACACAAAGCTCCCCAGTACAATCTCAGAGGTCCTAACCCGTGGTCGTATCCCTGGAATAGGAAATTCTGAGGACTACAGGGACACATGTTAGCCTGTGTCACATGATACTGTAGCAAGGCAGGTGGCTGAATAAGGAAATGTAAGGACATTCTAATGTACTGGATGCAGGGGGTTATAATAGGACTTGGAAGAAGAGCTGGAAGAAGGCAATCAGATTTGGAACTGGTAAAAAGACAGTGATAATGTAATATTCTAATCCTAAATTACCACATACAAAACAATATCAACCTGCAAAATACTGAGTACACTGTGAGTCGTAAAGAATTCTTACTCTAAATAAAAGTGAAAAGGGCATCAATTATATTCTGATTGGTGATAAATGTCCAAGACAGAAAAACAGTACAGTTGGTGAGGAAAAGTTGGTGAGAGTTAATATCATTGGAGAGTATAGATGGACTGAACCAGAACCGAGTCCAGAGGCTCAAATAATCAAATCAGGATATTACTGCTTTCTTCATATATAAACTTTGATCTCCTCTGTATGATCTTTATTCTTAGGCAGAATCTTCATGGTGGCAAAGATGGCTAGAGACATGACTAAAAATATCTGCAAAGCAAGCTCCTTATTCATCACGATTTCAATAATTACTATCTTGTACTCATTCTATCTTGGTTCATGTACTTTATTGAATCAATTATTGTTAATAAGATGAGGTCATCTATTTAGTCATAAGTAAGTTACACCTAGAGCTGAAGGTTAAAGTCAGCCTCACTTAAACCACAAGAACTAAGTTATGGACAGGTTGACTTCCTAAAGAAGGAACCATCAGCAAATAGAAAATGTAAGGTACACTAGGCAAGCAAAAATAACAATGTCCCTTAGGATTCCTTCTTAGAAAAACTTTAAATGATGAAATCAGTTTAATCAGGAAAGTAATGATGAAGCCATGTTGAGTGAACTGGCAATGAGGTTCAAATGTAACTAAAAACAAAAATATATTTCTGTTAAGAAATTATATTATGTTAATGAATTTATAGTTATTCACAGAATACTTATAAATTCTAGTGATAGAGAATTGAGAGTATAGTAAAATTGGAAAATAGAGTGTCAGGGAGAGGAGTAGGAGGTGAATTAAAAGAAAATAAAGAAATATAAACAAATTGATTTTACCATCTTTCACTGTAGGGTGCTGGAAGATTAAAAACAAGAAATCAGATTAATTTTAGAACAAACACACACCCTGAAGAGATTAATTAAGCATTCAACTGAAGAAGCTAGAAAAAAATTAATGTAAGGAAAGCAGAAATAATTTAGTTTTTAAAAAAGGACATTAATGAATAAGAAAATGAAAAATAATAAATTGGAAAACAAAAAGAGAAACATTTTGAAAAAAAAATCTACCAGTTAACTTAAACATGAGAGAATGCATCTTCAAAAAAAAAAAAAAAAAAAAAAAAGGGGGGGGGGAGAAAGAAAGAAAAAAGAAAAAAACTAACTCAAAAATAAAAATGGATGGGGCGCCTGGGTGGCACAGCAGTTAAGCATCTGCCTTCGACTCAGGGCGTGATCCTGGAGTTCTGGGATCGAGCCCCACATCAGGCTCCTCCGCTATAAGCCTGCTTCTTCCTCTCCCACTCCCCCTGCTTGTGTTCCCTCTCTCACTGGCTGTCTCTATCTCTGTCAAATAAATAAATAAAATCTTAAAAAAATAAAAAATAAAAAAAATGGAAAAATGTGTACATTGGAAAATAAAAAAAATATTTAAAAAATAATTGGCTGAAATGTTTTATTAAGATGGAAAATGTGGATAAGCAGGTTTTCTAAGAAAATATAAATTGCCTAAACTAATTCAAAAAACAATTTATAAACAAAAACAAAGAGACCACTAACTCTGCAGGGGAAAGCAAAAAATAACTTAACAAAATATTAATTTCACCCATTCTTACATACACAAATTCTGTTTCTATGGTTTCATCATAGAAATACAGTCTTCTGGTTAATTCAAAAGATTTACATAGAGCAATTCATGCTGAAACATTGTATATAATAGCTAAAAGTTGGAATCAACATAAATATTCACCTATAGGAACTAGGTATGCTAAATTGCTATTATTCATACAAAAGAATTCTAGTTAGTGGTTAATTATATTTATACATATTAACATGGACAAATCTCTCAGTTATGTTACTGAAAACAAAAATTCAAATAAAAACTATTTTTAAGGGAGATATACAACCCTTTGGAATATATTATACCTTTTAAATACTATAGATGTATAGATTTTTATGTTATAGCCCTACAATAATTACAACCATATATGCATATTTACATATGGAAACTTCTGAAAAGACACAAAATGTTATCAATGGCTATTACCACTAGTCATTAGAGTGAGACAGGGTATTTATTAAGTGTAATATGTCACTTTCCACTGTATCTTTTTCTATAACATTTTATTTTATGTTATTTATTTTCATAATAATAAATAAATAAAAAGTTATATACTTTACTTGAGATCTCATTTAACATGAGGCAACTGAGACTCAGAAGATTCATTATCCATTTATTTTTTTTTCAGATAAACAATTTCTGAGAAGACAAAAAAGATAAAATGCTGAGAGTTGTGTAAATTTTTAAGATAATATATTATTAAAAATTGTGTTATATGTCAAGAGCATTAGTAAGTACTTTTTTTTAGGATTTATTTATTTTTTAGAGAGAGAAAGAGATCGATCTGGGGTGGAGGGGGTAGGGAGAGAGGTCAACAGTCTCAAGCAAACTTCATGCTGAGTGCGGAGCCCAAAATGGCTCCATCTCATGACCCTGAGATCATGACCTGAGTGGAAACCAAGATTGGGAAGCTCAACTGATTGCGCCACCAAGGTGCTCTCCATTAGTAAGTACTTTGTCTAATTCATTATGTATGCTAGGTTTTATGCTAGATATAGAAAGAGAAGCACTTTAAGATGTGTGCTCTCACGTAGATTAGAACAGAATCATGTTTTAAAGCAAACAATTGTACAAGGTAAACCGTAAGCGCAAAATCAACAGATGAAGACTTCCAAATATTACACCAATTTAATTGAATTTTAAACTCTAATACTTCAAATTCTTCAAATTTCTGCTCCCTCCACCCAGCCCCACAAGGTTTGATTTTACTAAACAGTCTATTTTCACTTTATTAACTGCGTTAAATATCTAATTAATTTGCATCAAAATATAAAACAATTATTTTGTATTTATATCCTATTTATTATCTTACTTTCCCAAAAGAGAAATTACCCATACGTTCTTATAGGGAATCCTGGAAACAAGAATTCTTTCTTAGAATCTTTACATACATGGAATTATTCCCAGAATGCCTTTTGTTATGAAAGTGAGGAATTAATTTAGTCAAACCTGGGAATATTTAACTCAAAGATAAAATGCAAATGTTACCAAGTAAGTCTGGCAATCCAAAATGCAGTGATTCTTAAATACCCAGAATGAGATCAATTTAAAGTAGGTTAATACATTTATTTCTAAAAACTGCAAAAGTGTATGGAAATGTTTAACCACCAATCAGGGTACTATTGCTAAGTGTTCTGGCTTCAGGTTTTGTGGAAAAGACAAGAGAAAACAGCTTTCACCACACATCGAAGAGAGATGCCATAATTTAATTCCAAGCCTGAAATGAAGTAACAAAACACTGCAATACAATGTGACACATCCTTCATGATAACATACAGTATTTTAGACTTTTCAGAGCTAATTAGAAGCACATACCTTTCTTTATCTTAGCAAGTGAGAACAGTCAGCTTTTTGAGTTCTAGCCAGATGCTGATTTTATAACCTTAGTTATGTAGGCTAACTACTAACAGCTCAGGATCTGAGACTTTCAAAGTTATTTTTAGGACAAATCACTTAATGAGCAGGTACAAACTTAAGCATAAATGAGCAGCAGGGCAGAGGCAGTCAAATGTCAGAAAGAGTCTCAGATGGTAGGACAAATTGTAATTATTCAATGCAGTTATGGACAATGGTGAATAAAAATGAACCACTGCCAACTGCTATCCAGTCAAAGGTTTAATGTTTTTTTTATGCGAAGAAATCGAAAATGCATAGGAAACATGAACACACAAAGCATGTCAAAGTAATTTACTTCTGCTGTCTTTCACGCAAATAGAAAACACAATCTCCTCTGCCTTTCTGGAGCTTCTACTATGTTAGCTATAGTACTTACATTACAGCTTTAATGAATATTACATCTTTGTTTTGTGCTAGCTTATTTGTAATGACAAGGCTTCATGTAATCCTTCAACATGTTGTAGAAGCCTCCGAGAAATCAACACAGTCATAATTCACTTCCACCATGACCATCACACCACCAACCTCGGGGCCTGGCCTCCACCAAGAATTAATAGTCAGTGTCAGGGAAAGGCTCAAATAAATCAGTTCATTTGCTATGAGGAAATTACATCAGCTTATCAGAATCTAGAGAATGACTAAATTGAGGGACAGAAAAGGCAATTTTGCCAAAGATGTGGCACTGTAGAGCCCTGAAATTTTTAGCTACTACTCTGGTTTTCAATGCAGATTATGACAACAAGAAGGGGGCCAAAAATCAAGAGGTCTGGATGAGCTAATTTTATCAGTTTTTCAAACATGCCTCTTTATGTCTTATTGTGTATGGATTACTGACCAAGGAAAAGTGATATGGATACAAAACTTCTTTTCCAAATATTTTTCTTAAAAGGTTGTTCCTATCATTAACAAGAAACGGTTTATTAAAATGAGTTTTTCTAACACTTCAAACAGAAGCAAACCAACTGTATGCATTTTTGTTTTGTTTTGTTTTTTGATTACCAAGCAACTATTATCACTGTTCCTAATGGCACTCTATGTATTGGGGAAGAGGAAAATTTATCTCTCACTCAGAACAATCTGGGGGAATAGTAAATACAGTGCTCTGTTCTAATATAAAGAGAAGAGAAAAACAAACAAACAAAAACCCTGGTAGCTTCTTCCACAGAAGCTAGATCATGCTAGATCATTCTTTTCACTTCTGAAATACAGTAAAAGGTGGGTAAGTCATCAAACTAAGCTTAACCAATCAACCCTCTTTCAATGAATTTGAATCATGAGGGGACTGATGAAGGCAAGGGAATAATTGGAATTTCTTCATCCATCCTAACAAAGCAGAAATTGCCTAGCAATTAATGTCCTTGAAATTTTAAAGCTTTCCTTTTCTGTTTTTAGTCTAATTCCCTAGTCCTCACCATCAACCCTGTAAACAATCTCATGTCCACTCAGCAAATTCATTTTAGTTTAACTTAGCCAGAGTTACCTGATAATACCTAAACCAAAGAACCCTAAGTATGATACAGTGTTTGGGGGAGAAAGTTTAAAAAGGAATTGTTTTCTGGTACTTTCATTGAAAGAGACAGGAAAAAGCATTGCTATACAAACACTGATTCTAGAGAAAACTTTTCCTTATTATCTATGGATTACTGACTAATAGCAGCTAAGAAAGATTAACCCAATATGTTTATCAGTCTAAAGCATTCATAAACATTAAGTGCAGCTGATCATGATGGGAGAGGTGGTCACTGGCAATGGCAACCGCTATGTCAAACAGACAAAACTCTTTTTTTTTTTTTTAATAAACAACAGAAATTTATTTCTCTTAGTTTGGGAGACTGGAAAGTCCAAGACCAATGAGATTATATACTTAAATACTTCACTAAGTAACAGAGCTAAACAGGTGAAATCTAGGTGGGGACTAAATGAAAGAAAGAGCACGGGCTTTGAGACAGAAAGTTCTTGGGGATTTTGTAATTTTTCACTAAGAAAATGTGTATAAAAATTCTTTATACCCTATAAAGTACCAAAATCATTCTTAGTATCAGAAATTTATAAAATGAAGCACTATTAAACTGAAGCACCATACTGCAAATTTTCATGGCTTGGCTATTACTATGCCTTTGTCTCTGGCCACATAGGACATTTTTCTTGTATTCTGAAATCCTTTCATTTTTTTTTTAATTTTTAATTTTTTTTTGATGTAAAGTTTGATGATTCATTAGTTGCATATAACACGCAGTGCACCATGCAATACGTGCCCTCCTTACTACCCATCACCAGCCTATCCCATTCCCCCAGCCCCCTCCCCTCTGAAGCCCTCAGTTTGTTTCTCAGAGTCCATAGTCTCTCATGCTTCATTCCCCCTTCTGATTACCCCCCTTTCTTTATCCCTTTCTTCTCCTACCGATCCTCCTAGTTCTTGTGTTCCATAGATGAAAGAAACCATATGATAATTGTCTTTCTCTGCTTGACTTATTTCACTTAGTATTATCTCCTCCAATGTCGTCCATGTTGCAGCAAATGTTGAGAAATCGTTCTTTCTGATAGCTGAGTACTATTCCATTGTATATATGGACCACAGCTTCTTAATCCAGTCATCTGTTGAAGGGCATCTCGGCTCCTTCCACGATTTAGCTATTGTGGACAATGCTGCAATGAACATTGGGGTGCATATGGCCCTTCTCTTCACTACGTCTGTATCTTTGGGGTAAATACCCAGTAGTGCAATGGCTGGG
Organism: Ursus maritimus; assembly: GCF_017311325.1. Lineage (NCBI taxonomy): Eukaryota > Metazoa > Chordata > Mammalia > Carnivora > Ursidae > Ursus > Ursus maritimus. The sequence continues at coordinate 7,978,662 of NW_024426663.1, forward strand.
TCATAGGGTAGCTCAATTTTTAACTTTTTAAGGGACCTCCACACTGTTTTCCAGAGTGGCTGTACCACCTTGCATTCCCACCAACAATGTAGGAAGGATCCCCTTTCTCCACATCCTCTCCAACAATTGTTGTTTCTTGCCTTGTCAATTTTTGCCATTCTAACTGGCATAAGGTGGTATCTTAGTGTGGCTTTGATTTGAATTATCTTAGTGTGGTTTTGATTTGAATTCAAACAGACACAACTCTTATAATCAAAATGTACACCTGTCTGTCTCCCACTGTCACTTTATAATTTATTCAGTGGGGCCAATGGATAGAGAGATCCACAATTTTCTTGTATTGGATAATAAATAGTCCTCTATCACCTAGAATCATACAACACAGTCACAGCTGAGACTTAGGATGAATAATATAATGTTGCCATCAAAACTCAGCCTGATTTACAGTTAAATTTTCTTTCCTTCCCCAGCCAGGGCCAAGTTCCTGAAGGCTACCTGTTGTGTGGGAGTTGGTATGATCTCTCTTTTCCCCAAGACTGATAACAACTTGCTGCCTTAGTCATCAGCACTGTTTTGCAGTATTTCTAGCTTTCTATCTGAATGTATGTGGTTGAACTGCATTTCTTGGCCCCTTTGTAACTGGATGGAACTGCACCAACAGTTCTGGCCAGTCAGCTCCAAGTGTGAAATAGCATGAATTACTTACATGGTTGATGAAAAACCTCCAAAATTTCTCTTTCCTTTATATACAATGAACAGCCACATTCAAGACAATGATTCCCCTGGGTCTCTTCTGAACAGACACTCCTTTTCCATCCTCTCATCCCACTAACTAATAAGGAAAATGTAATGGCTGCAAGAAATAAACTGTTTTTCTAAACCACTGAGATTTTGGCATTAACCGCTATACCAGGATAACCCAACCTCTTCTGACGGCGTGAGGGATGCTACAATAACAAAACGCACGCACGCACGCACGCGGTAGTTTAGGAGCTATGCGGCAAACAATGGAGAAACCCAATACTGGATCCTAGAAATGACAACTGAATTAATGATAAGTAGAAAGATACTTACTTAATAAATTTGTAGCCTGAAGGGAAGACGTTGAAAAACAAAACAACATTACCAGTGTATGTTGCTTGCTGATGGCTGGGTTTGGCAGATTTCTACAAGGAAGAGGTTTATCAGAAAAGAATTAGCTGGTTTTTCAAAAGGAATGACAAGGAATTAAAAGAGTCCCGAAATTTGGGAACTTCCAGGGCCAAAAGATGCAACTGCTTTTCATCACTTCCTAGTAAAAAGATTAAACTAAGAAAGCCTTTGAGTGATAAATGTTTATCTCAATTTAGCCTTACAGCAAGGATCAAAACAAGAGCATAGCCTTCATATGCACTTTTAAGACTGCTACATAAATTTAATCAGCCTTAGAGAAAATACTCAGTTAAAACTGTGGTGCCAGATTACTTTGAATTACCCAACATGGCTCAGGGCTGAAACCAATGGTGGGACTTTCCCACAGATGTATGAGAAGTTCGAGGTATCTAAAATTAATTCTGGAAAGATGAAGAATCAAGAGTGAGAGAAAACAGGGGCGCCTGGGTGGCTCAGTCATTAAGCATCTGCCTTTGGCTTAGGGCGTGATCCCGGCGTTCTGGGATGGAGCCCCACATCAGGCTCCTTTGCTGGAAGCCAGCTTCTTCACTCTCCCACTCCCCCTGCTTGTGTTCTCTCTCTCACTGGCTGTCTCTATCTCTGTCAAATATATAAATAAAATTAAAAAAAAAAGAGTGAGAGAAAACATACAAATATAGCAAATCTAAGAGATATTCTAGAAAGGAATGGGAAATCTGGCTATTGCAACATGGAGATGACTGGAATCAGACATAACAGATTCTCATCAGTAGAGGTTTCCTATGTCATTTAGACAGTGCTACTGCCAAAAGAACCATCAGCTTGTTCTAAAGGAAACTGTGAATGTTCAAGACTGAAAATTACCTTTGTGACCCCTAACATATATTGCTAAGAGGAGTGCTGAGTTATCTGTTTAACCCTAAGAACAGACTTCCCAATACCCGTTTCTGATACTGTCAAAGGTTACTAGAAAAGAAACAGAGAGAGGATCCGGGGGGCCAAAAAGAACAATATAGGTACTTGGTTGGGGAGGGGGGAACAAATCAGAGCCTCACCCATTCCCCATCATCAGGATAGGGAGCATTTAAAACATCTATTTTTAAGTCTGCCATAGGCAAGAATTTTTCCAAATGGGCTTTTTCTTTTTTTATTATGGTTATTCTGTTCCCATTTCCCACTGTTGTAATTTGGTATGAGGATAGCAGATAACTCTTTTTTTAGTTCACATGGCCTCCATGTCAAGAAAAAACACACCAAACCTGATGTAGAGACTACTAGTCATCACCTGGAAATCTTAAACTTGAATTAGATGCCAAAAATGAGTAAGACTTTAGGGTGGCACCTGTTGAGAAGGTGGTGATCTATTTTAACTAGGAGAAAGTATATAAATTATTTTTGGCTAGAAGGGCAGGTTATAAAAGTTTTTAGTGAATATTTCTCATGCTCATTCTTCAATATATATGGTAGCATTATTCTTCTTGGCATATTGTAATTAAGCGGGCCACCGAACCTAGTTCTGGACAAGCTGCAACTGAAAGTGTTGCCAATCCAGTTCTGGACAAGATGTGAGCTCTTCCTGAGTCTCTTTTATGTAAAATTTTCAATGTTTGTCAAGGTCCCAGCTCCATCCATCTGGGTCCCCAAATAACTACAATAAAACAGTGACTTCTTACCATGCTGCAAAGGGCATGTGACACAAGTAAGAAAATAACCTTTTCGTTTTAGGCCAATGTGATTTAGGATTTGTTCACGTTTGTTACCATAACGTGAACTCACGTACTCTAATGTACACACATAATTTCTAGCTCCTTGGAATTGGAACAGAGGAAGGGATGAGGGAAAGGAGTATGTAAAGTTCTTATCTGACTATTTTAACAGGATTCTATACCCTCTGGGGATGGCTAATAATTAAGGCTGAATTTTTCTCCTGCAGGAATTTTAGTAGGTTCTTAAGAAATTCTCCTGATGGACTCCTCTTACCCTAACCCTTTTGCTTTGGCTGACTGTTCTTGCATCCCATCAGCCTCAGGTCTTTTTCTAGGGCCACCTATCATAGACTCCACTCTGGAGGCCATGCATCCTCTAATAGAGACCATTTTGGACGAGATCCCTTTTAATACATACCTACAACCTACTGGGTGTTGCACAACTAATCCCTGGAGATGGGATTAGTTTTATTTTTATTCACCATTAGCAGTTTGGTCACTTCTTAAAGTAGCAGTAGCGCTCTCTACACTGTGGCTTCAGGCTGTGTGAGCCTTTAGTTATCTCACATGTGTGTCAAACACCACAATTGATGTGCTTCCATATTTCCTGGAGCACACACCAAGCTTTCAGATTTGTCATCCTGAAATTAGTAGTGCACACGAGGATTGAAATTAAAAGGCAACAATTCAACCTATCTCTTATGGAGGTGTGAATGAGACTCAAAGCAGTTCAGCAACTGTATCCAAAACAAATCTCTTCACAAATCTCCCTTCCTTTGACACTTTTATCCACTCCTTGTGAATTTTACAACTCTGCATTCCTTTATATCACTTGAAAATGTGCAATCCAATCTCGTACTTCCCTATGGAATTTTTTATCTATTATAATTTGACATCCAAGTTGAAACGTATAATTTAACATGCTCTCACATAATAGCATCTATCATTTATCGATTACTAAATGTGCCAATAACTGCACCAAAGACTTAAAAGTTTAAAACTGTTGGGCACCTGGGTGGCTCAGTCAGTTAGACACTCTTCATTTTGACTCAGGTCATGATCTTGGGGTTGTGAGATGGAGCCCCAGTGTGGGAGTCCAGCTCTGCGCTCAGTGGGGAGTCTGCAGTAAATTTTCTCTCTCTCCCCCTACCCCCACCTACCCCACCTCCAGCTCATCCATGTGCGCACATGTGTGCACTCCCTCTCTCTGAAATAAATACATAAATCTTAAAAAAAAAAAAAAAAAGTTTAAAACTGTTCTCTTTTAAGCCTCACAAAATCTTTATGAAGTTGGCTTGTTATTCTAAATTTTAGGTGAGAACCCTTAGTTTTGGATAGGTTTAATATTCAACTGCTCAGAGTTTTATTTATTTTTTGGCATGCTTTTAACCACTATGCTACATTAACTGTCATTAAGTGATATGTATGTTAGTTATTGGAAATAAATATAGGGGAAAACATGCCTCATTCTTATTCAGTTTTCTACATATTTTGGCACACTTTAGATATGACTGCAGAGAGAAAGGGGATTCACTTTAAATTGTCTAAAGGGCTACTTCATTTTATTTTACAAAATTTTAAATATGAATGCTCTACAGGTGGTGCTCTATCAATATATTTCACTTCCCAGTTTCTTGTAATACTGCAAAATGGAAAGTATTATATCCACACTGAGAAATATCTATTTCAATAGTAAATATATCATCTCACTCATCATTTTCTGGCAATAGTTTTTTTTTTAAAGTATATCCAACTATTGTATATGCTTTCTTATTATGAGAACAGCTTGAAAGTTTCACATTTAAAAAGAGATTTCCCCTCAGTTTTCTCTCTGACACCACCCACCCTTCCTGCCTTCTGTTTGTTCTTTGCAAGCTTGTTCTGTTCATTCTCTTGTTACAATTACTTGCTGTTAGTCAAAAGGCTGACTTATGGCACCTGTCACCCCAAATGCTTGAGAGCAGCACAATAAGGGATACCACAGGATTAAACTGCTCATTTGAATATGTGAGTATATACACTTCGGTATTAATTGTTTATTTTGCAGTTAGTGTGACTGCAGGCCAGCTGGCATTCTCCCGAGCTTCTTCATCAAGCACGTGCCAGCTGACACTTCAAAGTGCTCTGAACTTCACAAACGTGTGCCTTTAAGACTTACGCTGCCACTTAGCCTACAATGAGCAATCATGCCCATTTCTTCATGCATATGACTTCAACAGATCTAAGGCTAAGCAGCAAGCGCTGCCCTTGAAGCTAAAGGATAAATGGCAAATATGTGGAATAATAAATATCTTCATAACCTTTTCTTACAGCTACTTTAAAATGGGTTTGGTTACATGTACTTACTGCTTTTTAAGTGGGGTTCTGTTTATATTTTTAAATTAATTTTAAGGAAGTGTTTTATTTTAAAAACGGGAGACTTCTTTGTTCTTTCCTATGTTATTCTTACGACCTGTACACCAAAACCATTCACTGCATAAGAATTTGGTATATTCAAAAACTATGCCTATATTTATATCACTTTAAGTAATTTTCATTATAAAAAGTTGAGTTCAGTTAAATGACATTTTTTTTTTCTGTGACATGCATGGATATAGGGCACAAAAATCACAAATCACATTTGCATTTCATTTTTAAATTAGTTGTTTCGTTTTTTTAAGAGACATTCAAGGTCACAGCCCTAGGAAAGGTTTTCAATATGTGATTGTGCTTCCATCTGTGCCTTGGAGACCAAAGAAAAGGATCTTATCTCAGAATTCAATTTAAATAACATTCTGAGCACCCCACCCTGCCTTCTCTAAACCAAATATGCCTGCCAAAGATGTTGAGGGACAAGTATCCCTCATTTAATTTTAAGTAGATTGCTTTCAAGTTTATAGATGAACTGAGAAAATTTTTAATTCATATCTTTAAAAAAAACACAAGGGCAATGGGCAAAGGGAGTATGCAAACCATATACTTGGAATTGATGATTATCTAGAATGAAAGAAAGCAAGGAAGTTTTATAGGGTGTGTAGAGAGAAGCAATTCAGAATTTGAGGGGGCTGGTGGAGGTTAGTGTCAGGGAAAGAAGAGAAACTGGAAAAAAAAATCAAGACTTCCTTCTCCTCCTCAGAGAAGGGTGCTTTGCATAATACACTCTGATGAACACTATTCTGTTACCGAAGCCGATTAGCTTAATTTAAGAACATAAGCATCTATGACCTGTTAGCCTTATTATGTTGTTAAAAGGAACCAACTTTTGTCCCAAAAAAGAGCTGATGTCTTTTTTCTGTATGATTATCACATCACCTAGAAGATTTTCCAGATTTCACTGAAAATGTAAAATCTTGGTAAACTTTAAGCCATCAAAAACTTACTTAAAAACTACAGATGTTGTTTGCTTTGTGTTTTCTAATTCTGATTCTCTTCTGGTAATAAAGAACACACAGTGTCACCCTTGGAAAGCCCGAATGTTTGTACAGACACAGCATAAAAGACTTATAAGGATCTACGTTTTAGAGGCAGGGACTCTAAAACATGACAGTGATTTGTATTAGAATAAAAAAGACAAAAGGCCAATGAGAACACTGGGAAGAAGAAAGAAATAGCAAGGATTATTAGCCACAAAATCAGTATAATAATCTATACTGGGGTTCAAAACCCTGGCAAAGAATATTGGTATTTCAGATTGTCAACTCCTGTAGGCTTTTAGTAATAACATATTTACCTAGGATCTGTCATATCAGATCTACATAGAGAATAGCAATAAAAATAGCATTATTCTTTCTTTATAGTTATACATGGAGTTGACAGTACAATTTGGCAGTACTGGCTTTTTACATTTTCTTCTTTCAAAATAAATGTGTGCTGAAATACAATGTCCCTCACCAAATTTTTCAAAATAGTTTTGAACAAAACAACAAATACTGTCTGCCACTGTTGCTTACACTTAAGGAACACAGTTCAATACATTAAATAGGTGAAATGGAAAGAAAGACCAAAGATAAAACAGTTCCCCAACTTAAAAGAACATAAAAAATCTCTTTGAAGTCACATTGTTTATTACCAAGGAATGTTGCAGGCTTATAGGAAAGATACCATACATGGGATTTATGCATATATTTGGATTTTAGGGATTCGGTGTTCATTATAGCAAGCCATTAAACATCAGCTACAACAAAGCCATCTGTCCCACTGGATCTCTTCATATCAGAAAATCTGATGGTAGAAATATTAGACTTAAAAATAATAAAATAATAATAATTAAAAAACCAGTTACTAGAGAAGATTAAATTCATAAGACAGGAAAACAAAAATAAAAATATAAAAATTATTCATTCATTCAAAAAAGATATTCATTAAAGCCTATAAGCAGGCACTATTTTAAGCACTGGGAGTTCAGCAGTGAACAAAGTAGACAAGCACCACTTCCCTGAAGAGCTTATAGGCTCCTGGAGGAAGGAGACAGTAAATAGCATAAATACATAAAATATACAGATGGTCCCTGACTTATGATGTTTCAACTTAGGTTTTTTTGACTTTACGACAGGCACAGAAGTGATATAGATTAACTAGAAATCACATTTCCAATTTTGAATTTTGATCTTTTCCTAGGTTAGTGATAATGTGCTTTAAACTCTCTTGATGCTGGGCAGTGGCAGTGAGCCACAGCTCCCAGTCAGCCACGTGATCACGAGAGCAAACATCCATACACTTACAACCATTTTAAACCCATATAGCCATTGTTTTTCACTCTCAATACAGTATTCAATAAATTACATTTTATAATAAAATATGCTGTGTGTGACATGATTTTGCCCAACTGTAGGCTAATGTAAGTGTTCTGAACACGTTTCAGGTACATAAGGCTAAGCTACGATGTTTGGTAGGTTAGGTGTACTAAATACAATTTCAACTTAGCATATTTTCAAACTTACAACAGGTTTATCAGTAGGTAGCCCCATCATGAATCAAAAAAGATGTGTACAGATTTTTAGATAGTGATAAACACTATACATAGAAGGGGAATGGGAAATATATTTGGACAATTAGGATTTAAAATGGCTAAAATTAACAAGACAGGAAACAACAAATGTTGGTGAGGTGTGGAGAAAGGGGAACCTTCTTACACTGTTGGTGGGTATGCAAGCTGGTACAACCATTCTGGAAAACAGTATGGTGGTTCCTCAAGAAATTAAAAATAGAGCTACCCTACGACCCAGCAATTGCACTACTATTTACCACAAGATACAGTATAGTGAAAAGGGGCACATGCACCCCAATGTTCATAGCAGCAATATCCACAACAGCTAAACTGTAAGTAGTCAAGATGTCCTTCAACAGGTTAATGGATAAAGAAGATGTGGTTCATATATACAATGGAATATTACACAGCCATCAGAAATGATGAATACCCACCATTTGCATCAACATGGATGGAACTGGAGGGGATTATACTAAATGAAATAAGTCAAGCAGAGAAAGACAATTATCATATGGTTTCACTCATATGGGGAACATAAGGAATAGAGGGGAGGACCACAGGGAAAGGGAGGGAAAACTGAAAGAAAAGAAATCAGAGAGGGAGACAAACATTGAGAGACTTTGGACTCCAGGAAACAAATTGAGGGTTGCAGAAGGGGAGGTGGGTGGGAGAATGGGGTAATTGGGTGATGGGCATTAAGGAGGGCGAGTGATCTGATAATCACTAGGTGTTATACACTATTGATGAATCACTGAACACTACATCAGAAACTAGCGATGTACTATAAGTAGGTTAATTGGATTTAAATTAAAAAAATAAATAAGTAAAACGTTAAGAGTGGTCTGAGGATACCTTATTGAGTAAAGCCCTAAATGAAAGGAGAATGGAAGTCATGCAGATATCACGTAGGATGACTATTTCGAACAGTGGAAATAACAAATGTAAAAAGAGAAGACCAAGTGGGCTGGAACGGTATGAGCAAAGGATAGAGTTCTAGGAGGTGAGGTAAGAGGTAATGGCCAGCCACACATGTATGACCTTACTGGTCCTTTTAAGGACTTTTTTTTTTTTTTTTAATGACATGACGGTTTTAAGCAGAGGGGTGACACTCTTGCTGCTCTGTTGAGAGCAGGTAGTGGGAGAAAGAGAAAATGAAAGAGAAACTAGCTGGAAGCTGTCCAGACAGCTTCATTTTGTCCTTCCACCTCTACTCTCTACTCTCTTCACCTTTTCCTTTGCTGTAGGAAGCTGACCTGTGTATACTCAACCAGCAGAGCTCCCAGGAAAACCTGGGAAGAGATCAGAGGAAGAAAGAAGAGTGAGGTCGGTTTTTCCTTGGATTTAGAGTTTGCCTATGGCTGGTTACATTATTCAATGAAAGGTCACTGATCCTTTTAAATCTACCAAATTAAAAAAAAAAACTTTCTAAACTTCTGGGTTATTCCAATTATCCTCATTTGTATTAGTTTCCTACAGTTGTCCTAACAAAGTACCACAAACTGAAAGGCTTAAATAACAAAATTTATTGTGTCACGTTTCTCAGGAGCCTAAAATCAAGGTGTCAGCAGGTTAGTTCCTTCAGAGAGCCATGAAGGAAAATTTATTCCATATCTCTCCTAATTTCCAGGACCCTCAGGTGTTCACTGGTTACAGATGATATTATCCCTGTGTCTTCACACTGTTTTCCCTCAGCACATGTCAATTCTGTGTCCAAATTTCCTCTTCCTATAAGGATACCAGTCATACTGGAGTGAAGCCCATCCTAATGACCTCATCTTAACTTGTTTATCTGCAAAGAACCTATTTTCAAAGAAAGTCACATTCATAAGTACTGGGGATTAGGACTTCAGTATACTCCCCCATCCCCCCCGCCATGGGAAGACATGATTCAACCCATAAAATTAGTCTCCCAGGCTCAGGAATGAAAATTACCTAGCTACCACTAGCTCCAGTTCTGATTTGCTTAATACTTAATAGTTATGTAAAATGTGTTTGTAAAAAAAAAAAAAAAAGTGTTAACTATCATATTTGAGTATGTCATCTATTTACTCTCGGGAGCCTAGTTATATACAATAAGAGAAATGGTATTAACTTGCACCAGAATGCTGGAAATAGAATTAATGAGATGTGGTCACCTATCTGAATATAATTTTGAAGATGAGGCAACAGGACCTACCAAAGAACTGAATACATATGGGGTATGACAGAATGAGATAAGTCCATGACTTGTGACCTGAATAACTGGAAGAATGGTGTTGCCGTTTACTGAGATAGAGAAGGCTATGAAAACAGCAGGTTGAGGGGAAGTATGATATCAAGAATTCAGTTTTGAATATGTGAATTTTGAGATGCACATTACACAACTAAGATATATGTTTGGAATTTAGGGAGAGGTAAGAGGTCTGGCAATGAACATTTGGGAATCATCAGTGTACAGACAGCATTTAAATCTACTAGGTTGACTGAAAATCAGAAAAGGATTAAGTGTAGACAGAAAAGAGATTCAAAGGACTAACTCTTAGAACTTTAAAGTTTATAGATAAGTGAATAGCAACCAATAAAGGTGACTAAGAAGGAGTAGCCATAAAAATAGAAGGAAAATCAGGCAATTTGGGGGTCAGAAGGAAATGGAAAACATTTTCAGGGAAGAGAGTGTTCAACTCTATCAAATACTGCTGGTAAATCAGGTAAGATGAGTTCTGAGAAATGGTCTTTGGTTTTCATTAAAATTTATGGAAATAAGTCAAAGACTGAGACACGTAGCACAGGTACAGTCCTGTGCTAGAGGCCCAAGTTAGATGACAGGACAATTGTGGAACTAACATAAGAAAGGTTGAAACAAAGGTGTCACGTGCTGTTTACAAGGGATATCTGTTCCTGTAGAATTCATTTTACGCCATTTAAAACCTTAATTATTAACTTTAACTTAGCAGTGGTTTATCCTAAGGAGCAGAACTGGCTGGAATGGAGTATAATTTTATTACTTTACATAGTTCTACATTGTTGAGATGTTTTGTAAAAAAAAACTTGTGCTATTTTTGTAATTAAAACTAACAAGAACACATTAAAAAAATACATGTAGGACTGGATCAACTTTCTGTATGACAGGAATAAGAGCTCTGCTGACCCACTCCAAGGTAGGACTGGTGAAAATCATTTTGAAAAAGCAATCATTTAAAGACTCTGGAAATGGTTCCTAGGGCTTCCACCCTCCCCAGCTCCTAGCCTAGGGCTCTTTCTGGGAGAAGCAAGACTTCAACTTTTCTCATCCCACCCCTAGTTGATTGTTACTGAGACTAACTCCTGGGCAAGTGAGTCAGGAATAATATTCTTAAATATATCTTATGAAAAACAAACAAAAAAAATCATTTTAGGGTTGTACAAAATTATCATTTTTTTCTTTTCTTTTCCCAAAAGAATAGACTGCTGAATTCTCATAATGGAATTCACAAGCATAAAAGGTCCAACTAGACAGTTGACCTGAACTAGCACATGTCCTCATGTATGAATAATACATAGTTAATGTGATTCAGTAACACATACTTTTTTATGAAAATTTTACTAGGACTACCACAGGAATAGTGTAAATGTGAAATTCATTTTTCAAAACACAAAGTATCGTTCTCCTCCAGAAAATCTATCATTGTAACAGATTTAAGGCAAAAGTCAAACTTTATTTCTACACCTTTTCCCCCATCTCTCAAATATTATCCAGGCTTTCCTTATTATAACCTTCCTATCTGTTCCTGATCACTGTTTTTTTTTAATTGAAATATAATTCACATACAGTGTTATATTAGTTTCAGGTGTACAATATGATTCAACATTGCTATACAGTACTCAGGGCTCATTACCATAAGTATACTTTTAATCCCCTTTAGATATTTTATCTCTCTCCCCACCACCTCCCCTCTGTGTCAATCACCAATTGTCTGTATTTAAGAGTTTGTCTTTTTTTCCTGTTTGTTCAGTTGTTTTGTTTCTCAAATTTCACATATGAGTGAAATCATATGGTAATTGTCCTTCTCTGACTGACTTATTCCAGTTAGAATTATACCCTATAGGTCTATCCATGTTGCTGCAAATGGGAATATCTCATGTTTTTTGTGGTTGAGTAATACTCCACTGAGGAATATTTATACACATAGTGAAATATATAATATACACACACACCCCTCATCTCTTCTTTATTCATTCAACTACATTTCTGAGACTTCTTCCCCACCTTCCAAATATTACCCAGGCTCTAGTCTCTATTTTAACCCCCCTATCTGTTCCTGATTATTTTTATCAATATTACAGTGTATCAGAAAGGAAGTTGGAATTCTCTTCAGCTTTCATTCACATCTTTTTGCACTCCCTATTTCTTCTCACATACTTTTCAACTTCACTAAAACATGCTGCTTTTTATTTTCATATGATTCTTTAAAGACTTACAATTAACTGTTTAAACTTTGAATTCTTTTAGGAACATAACTGGACAATCAGCTCTAACTTCCAAGATTTATGTAATATTACACTCCTTAGGGCATTTCAATGTCAAATGGAAATATCATTATATACAGACTGTAAGACTTGTCATTTAAACATTCCATATTACTTAGAAATATATTATGCCATGGCCTATGAGGTAGAGAAAAGATACTAATTCAAGAAATTCTTATTGAGCACCTACTGTGCAAGGCTATGGACATACATATTTGATTAAGATAAGTGCGGCACTTGCTGTTTTAGAGTTTAGAGTATTGAAAATAGTTTTTAATCATTCACACGTACTGAAGTGGGAGGATCAGAGAGGATAGTGCATTACTTATTCAAGGTTATTCTATCACTAGTGGTGGAGCTTACACAGTTTCACTCACTCCAAAGTTAGTTTTCAAATAACTCTTACATGACACCCTATTTTACTGAATTATCTCCATCTGCATAGATAGATAAATCAGAACCGTCTGAAATTAAGAACTATTGTTCTGATAGTATGTTCAAAAAAATCACTTACAGTGGATTACTAACATGGAGAAAGCAAGGGCTTTGGAGAAAAAGAAAACTTCAGTTTGAATATGGTTCTCATTACTTAGGAGAGTAAATGTTGAAGGAATATTAGTAAATCTGTTGTACATTAAAAAAAGGTATTTATGAAGCCTTCAGTCATTTTGTATTCTCCTCATCTGCTTTAATGGAACTGTGGTAGAGAGAGAAATAGACCCACAAAGATGCCTGCATTCTTGTTCCCCAAATCTGTAAATATGTTACCTTTAATGGCAAAAAGGACTTTAGAGATGTGATTAATTTAAGGATCCAGAGATGGGGATATTATTTTGGATTATCTAGGGTGGCCCAATGTAATCCCCAGGGTCCTTATGAGAGGGAGGCAAAAGGTAAAAGTCAGAATAAAGAGATGGGTTAATGGAAGCTAATGACATTGTTGAAAAACTGATGAGCCAAGGAATGTAGACCCAGTTGTGGACTTCTGACCACTACTATTATAATATAATAAATGCGTGTTGCCTTAAGCCACTAAATTTATGGTAATTTTGTTATAGTAACAATAGGAAACTAATGTAGAACCTACTGTTAAAACATACTGAATGAAATTCTGAGAGCCAAGAAAACAAATAAGCTATGAAAAGCTTAGAGGAACTATTCCCAGGCAAAGATAATCTGAGTTTGCTATCTCTTGATCAAAATTTTCTTCTAACCATCCTCTTACTTTCATTCCACTGTATTGGGTACAATGGGATTTCACAAATTAAAGGTTTTTATTCAGAGTAAAAGTTCACATTTATTGATATTTACTCTATTTTATGTACAGTTCTAAGGGTAGTAATAGAATATATCACTTATTACTCCCAATGAGATAAGGCAGAATGAGATAGTCACTCTTATTATTTGATATTTGATATGGAGAAATTCAGGCATGGAAAAACAACCTGCCTAACATTAAGCAATTATTAAGGGGCGCTGCACAGGTTCAAGCTAATAGATAAACAGACTAGAGAGACATCCGTCTCACATTTAACCATTCAAAACTATAAATATCAATTATAACTTGGTGAGAATTATGGTGTCTTGTCACTTTCTAATAATATCTAGTAGATTTTAGTACAAAAGAAATGAACACATTTGATGCACAGAGGGCATCACAGAGGGCATAAATTGGCTTTGAGTTGTTTATAAATTATATGGCTAAGGATGCTGAGTATTTATGAAAAACAGACATTAAGAAGCAGTTACAAGGGAAGAATAAAGGGAAAATAAAATTATTTTCCTTTTGATGTTCCCCAAGACTGGCCAGGCCCCACAAATACAATAGGACACTCATCCTCTCTTAAATCAAACCCAAATGCTCTGGGGTCTCATAGCCTAAGCCTTCATCACCATTAGTTTATATTAACCACACATTTTATTTTTAGAAATTGTGATCTAGTCTAAAACCAAACAACTATTTATAGCATTATTTTAGGTGAAAATGTATTCCAAATTCCAAATAGCCAACTGACAAATAATTTTTAAATGAAAAGAAGTTTAGGGGTTTAGAGATTGCATGTGGGATAATTCGGTAAGTGAAAGAAACATAAACAAAAAGTTATTCAGCTGAAAATACTCATAACTTGGTGGCCTTCAGTTCTTCGGAAGGAAAAAAAAATGTTGTCTTCCTCAGATGAAGCTTAATCACTTTGTGTCAAGGCAGTCTAAGACGGCAATATGGGAAGATCCTGAACTCACCTCGTCCCACATACATACCGAATCTGTAGCTATATATGAAAAAACTCCTTCTGAAAAAGACCTGAAAACTAGCTAAACAGCTCCTTTACAACAAATGGTAAAAGGGCCAAATGGAGATGAGTAGGAGAGGCAGAGATACAGTCCCACCGAAAACCCAATGCCCAGAACAGCAACCACAATTGGGAAGATCTCCCAAATCCAGAGTTTCCCCTTGCGGAGTGAGGGTTTGTGCCCCACATCAGGCACCCCAACCCCTGGAACCTGAAATAGAGAGACGAGCCCCCAAAACATCTGTCTTTAAAAAAACAGAGTAAACAATTGGGAAACCCAAGGACTACAGAGAAATGAGATATTTTTAAAGTACCTGCAAGCAGACTAATGACCCTAGGAAAAAGCGCAAAATCAAAGTGCCCAGACTATATGCAAAGGAAATTTATTTGCTAATATTAAATATCTGCCAGAGAGGCAGGGGTTTGTTGAAAAACTCTCTGGGGATGAAGGTGGTGGCAGGTACCATATTTGTGTTCTCCTAGCTTGATAGCACTATGGGTGTGCCCCAGCAAGATGCGCTTCCACTGCCCCATTAAAGACAGCAAGCATGCCCCGGCCCTGTGCTTTCCCACACCTCTGGGAAAGTTGGCAGAAACATACAGTCCACACAGGGAATGCTCCTTGACTGCCGGCTCTGGTAGTCAGGGGGACTTGTGTTTCTGGCTCTCCCGGGACTTTAACAATCAGAGAAACAGTTCTTGGAAGGCTACCATCCCCAGAGCAATATATAGCAGGCTGAAACATTAAGTCTTTCTGTGAAAAAGGCCTACTTACTTGTCTTGGAGCTTCAATCTGAGGGCACACTTCAGATTTGCCAAACATCTAGAGGCTACAGACGTGCTCTCAGGGAACATAGTCTGAGGGACTCTATCTTTGCACTCTCCCCCAGCCCCACTACAGTTCACTGGTACTTTTAAAAAGGAGCTTATGCATTCATCTGGAGCTGATTTTTCCAACTGTTACCCAAGAACCATACCCAGATCACATGGTTCAGAGGCCACCAGGGTTTACAATTGTGGTCCCATAGGAATGTACATATTGCATACTTCAAAAGCTACTGCATAATGATCTGGCTTCCAATCAGCCTGAAATTAGGTATTGAATGAGATTCCTCCCTTTGGGACCCTGACAGCTTTTCACACACCCTTAACAACTGAGACTTATCAAGGATAAATCATCAGGCTACTTACACAACCACAAAGGTTCAAGAGACAAGAAAGAGCTAGAGCAAGGTTGAAAGATGAGGTTCCTCTCATCTATGGAACATAAGAACACTGGGTGTTATATGCAACTAATGAATCATGGAACTTTACATCAAAAACCAGGGATGTACTTTATGGTGACTAACATAATATAATAAAAAAATATTATTATAAAAAAAAAGATTCTGAGCAAAGACTCCTTCAAGACTGGGAGACATAGCTGTTTCACCTAATGCATAGAAACAAACACAGACAGTTAAGCAAAATGGGGAAATAAAGAGGAATTTGTTCCAAATGAAAAAAACAAGATAAAACCTCAGGGAAAGAAAGAAAGAAAGAAAGAAAGAAAGAAAGAAAAGGAAGGAAGGAAGGAAGGAAGGAAGGAAGGAAGGAAGAAAGAAAGAAAGAAAGAAAGAAAGAAAGAAAGAAAGAAAGAAAGAAAAAAACTTAATGAAATGGAGATAAGCAATTTAGCTGATAAAGAGTTCAAAGTAATGCTCACCAAACTTGGGAGACAAATAGATGAATATTGTGAGAACTTCAACAAAGAGCCAGAAAAGATAAGAAAGTACCAAACAGAAGTCCCAGATCTGAAAAATAAAATAACTGAACTGAAAAATGCACTCCATGCATTCAATAGCAGACTAAACAAAGCAAAAGAAAGGATCAGTAATCTAGAAGACAGGACAGTGGAGTTCGCTCAAGGAGAGCAGCAAAAAGAAAAAAAGAATTTTAAAAAGTTAAGCGAGTTTAAGGGACCAATGGATGACATCAAGCAGAATAATATTTGCATTTATAGGAGTCCCAGAAGGAGAAGGGAGACAGGGGTAGAAAAATTATTTGAAGAAACAGCAGCTGAAAACTTGACTAATCTGGGAAAAAAAAACAGATACCCAGTTTCAGAAAACCCAGAAAGTTCCAAAAAAGATGAACACCAAAAGATCCACGCCAAGACACATTATGATTAAAATGTCCAAAAGCAAAGGCAACAAAAGCAAAAATAAGTGAGACTATCAAATGAAATAAATGAAATAAATCAGACAGAGAAAAATACTGTATCATCTCTAAAATGAAACAAAACAAAACAAAATAATGAATAAAACAATACAAAACTCATAGATACCCAAAACAGAATGGTGGTTGTCGGAGCGGAAAGGGGGTTAGGGAGTGGAAAAAAGCACGAAGGAGTCAAAGGTACAAAATAAATAAGTCAGAGGGATGTAATGTATAGCAGGATGACTATAATCAATAATATTGTAGTACATATTTGAAAGTTGATAAGAGAGTAAAACTTAAAAGTTCCAAAAGAAAAAAGTAAATAGATTTTTAAAACTTTAGATCATTTTTTTCCTACCTTCAGTCTCAAAATTTAGCATGCCCCTTTTGAATACACAACTATTGAAACTTTCACACAACATGACTCCTTTCTAGACATTTCACGATGAATCACTTAACAGAAAATGTTAATTGACCTGTTCAAACTTATGATTTCTCTGTAGAACAACAAACATATTTATTAGATTTGCTACAATAAACACTTAATAAAATCCACTTTCTCTTTTAAATTACATTAGTTCTACCTCTAAATTTTCTAGCCAGGTACTCTAAGTTTTCTTTAAATATCTTGTCTAGACCAATGATTATGATTTTCTTGCAAGTGTCTACATGAGACATCAATCTTCTGTTTTTCAAGTGAGAAACTTAAATTGATAAAAATAAAGCAATCACTACCCCTTAGAATTCAACCCATGTCTTCAAAAGGACCCCTTTATATTTGAACAAATTCCAAAACGACAAAGGCAACAAAGTTGTCTATCACACTTTAAAAGAACATGATTAGTATGTTCCTATCATATTTTAGAGTATGTACAGCAGTGTACAATCTGTTTCCTAACAATGTCTTAGGGCCCATGCTTTCCTAATTAATATTGATTTTCTAGATTATTCTTGTGTGATATCCAATTAGAGGTTATCATGAGACTACTTTCATCTTTCAAAACATTTACTTTGATTATTTTGATCTCATAATGCTGATGGAGTCCTGTTGTAAGGATTGCCAAGCCAGTTACATTGTCAGGAATAATGATAATGAACAGTGATCTGGGTCCTTTTTGTCCATGGCCCCTCCTGCAGAAAAAACGTTTGGACTGAAAACATAATGAAAATCTGTTATTGCATCCATAAAGGGAGAGATAAAGTTACTTTCCATGTAAATACATTCTCAAGAGAACCAGATGACATTAGCAAAAATGGCAGAGTAAGAATCTCCAAAATTCTCTTCTATATATACACAATTATAAATCTATAAAACAGTGTCAAAATCGACATCTTCAGGACTCTGGAAATTAGGCAAAGACTTGCAACAATTCTTGGGAGTGTTTATTCAAGAAAAACAGCTGAATCTCAGTAAAACCAGAGCGTCGTGGCATTTTAAATTGTCCTGATCACAATCCCAACTCCCCATCTTGATGGTAGCCTTGAAAACCAAGAGGCTGCAATCACAGTGAAAACTAGTAGTATGGCAGCCAACAGAAGGGGCAGAACAGTGTTAGAGCACTTTCAGAGCTCCATTTCCAAACAAATGTTAAGTATTTGACTTGTGTGGTAATTCTTAGAAGAATTCATTTGCAAAACTGCCTTTATTTGACCTCACTCTGAAGTAACCCAATGTGAAAAGCCTTCCCCTGCAGTATGTGTTGAAAAAGTTACAGGTAATTATTTAACTTCGCAACTCCCTGGAATAGTGGAGAAAAATTGGGGTAAGCCAAAGACTAACCAAAACCTTTATAAAGAAAACCTATAGAATGAGATGCCCATAAGGTCTTTGAAAAGTTCCAACATATTGCTGGGAATCTAGAAGGCTATGTTCGTTTACAGGGTTGTGCACCTGCCAAGGACTCCGCACATACTCAGGAAAGACCTGAGAAGGCCCTAAGATCTCACCTCTGGTTGACTTGAGGCTTTGTTTAAGTAGTAAGTGAAGGCTAAGAGGGAATATTTCAACTGTCTAAATGAGTATTGAAGATACACCTCAAGATACGCACAGAACCACTCTCAGAAAAGACAAAGACAAAATCTCTATCGAAACATTAGCTGTGAATTAAGCTAAGTGAGCAGAGATTCCAGTGGTCACAAAGGATGAAGGATGTAGACTTTACAGAATCAGTTCTGAAAAGTCACTAAAAAAACAACAATAAACCCTGCCAAAGATAGGGGGATGAGGCATTACAACTTTCAAAGTTGCCACATTATATTATTTAAAATGTCCAGTTTTCAAAAACAACAATGAAAAATGAGTCTTAAAAAGAAACAAAGTGAAATAGCCATTATGCAGGGGAAAAAAGCAATTAATAAAACTTATCCCTGAAAAGCCTAGACATTGGACTTATTAGGAAAAGAATTCAAATAAGCTATTTTAAATGTTTGAAATGTAAAGGAAGCCATGTCTAAAGAAATAAAAGAAAGTATGACAACACTGTTTCACCAAATAGAGAATACTAGTAAAGAGACAGAAATTATTACAAAAAAAAAAAAAATTCTGGGGCTTAAAAGTAAAAAACTAAAGTGAAATCTATACTGGAGGACAGTGACACTAAAAAGAAGATTTAAAGAGATAGAAGAACCAAAAAACTTGAAGATAGATCAATTTAGATTACACAGACTGAGGAAGAAAAACAAAAAAGAATGAAGAAAAATGAACTGATTCTCAAAGACCTATGAAACACCATTAAGCATGTTAATATATATACAATGGGAGTATCAGAGGAGAGGAGAGACATAAAGGAAAAAAAAATATTTGAAGAAATAGTTTCCCCCGAATTTCCAAAATTTAATGAAAAATATGAACCTACACTACATATCCAAGAAATCCAACAGATTTATAGATAGGAAAAAACAAAACAAAACAAAAACAAAAAAGACATCAGAGATACACACCTAGACAAACTGTCAAAAGCCAAAGGCAAAGAGAGAATCACGAAAGAACTAACAGACTTATCATGTAGGATGGGTCCTCAGTAAGATTAACAGTTGATTTTTCATTAGAAACCAGGGACGCCAGAAGACAGTGGGAACACACACTGAAGGTGCTGAAAGGAAAACCAACAGACCATAAAAATGTCAAACAAAAATTTTGTATCCAGCATTCATTAAACCTGAAGAAAAAAAATAAAAATTACAATATAGATATAAAAAGTGAGAACATTTTTCACTATCAGGCTTGCACAATGAGAAATTTTTAAAAAGTCCTTCAGACTTGAAATGAAAGAACACTACAGAATAACTGGGTGAAGTTGGATCCCTACCTCTCATGATAAAGAAAAATGATTCAAAATAGATCTAGTACCTAAATGTAATATCTAAAACTATCAAACTCTTAGAATAAAATAGGTGCACATCTTCATGACCTTGGAGTCTTAGATATGATCTGAAGTATAAGAAGCCAAAAAAAAATAATAGATAAATCAAACTTTATCAAAATCTACAACACTTGTGTTTCAAAAGGATATTCACAAAAGGGAGAAAGCATTTACAAATCATATATCACAGTAGATATATCTGGACAGGATATATCTCAGTGTTATACATAACTATCTGTTATATATCTAGTACACAGAATATTTAAAGATCACTTAAAAATCAATAAAAAAACCCAAATAAACCCAATCGAAATATGGCAAAAGATCTGAATAGACATTTCTTCAAAGAAGATATACAAATGTCCTAAATGCACATAAAAAGATACTTAACACCATTGGTCATTGGATAAATACCAGAGCAAAACAAAACAACAAACAAATGACTAGGATGGCTATAATCAAAAAGAGAATATCAAGTACTGGTGATGATGTAGAGAAAATGAAACCTTGATACATTTCTGGTAGGAACGCAAAATGGTAGAGCTGATTTGAAAAACAGTTTGGCAGTTCCTCAAAAAGTTAAACATAGCGTTACCACATGACCCAACCATGCCACTCCTATGTATACACTTAATAGAACTGAAAACATGTTCACACAAAAATGTGTACACAAATGTAACAGTATTATTCACAGTAGACCCAAGTGAAAACCAAATGCCTCAAGTAACCCCAAATGTTCATTAACTAATGAATGGATAAAACAAAATGTATATCATGATTGATTTTATGTGTCAACTTGACTAGGCCAGGGGATGCTCAAATAACTGGTTACACAATATTTCTGAATGTGCTAAGATAACAGTATTTTCATTAGTGAGATGAATATAGCAGATAGCCCTCTTTAATGTGGGTGGGCATTGCCCAATCCATCGGCCTGAACAGAACAAAAAGAAGAGGCTGAATTCTCATTCTTCCTCACTAGTTCTTGCTCTAACTATTGATGGAGCTGGTACAACAATCTTCTCTTGCCCTCGGCACCCCTGATTCTCAGGCCTTCAGACCGGGACTGGCATGTATACCATCAGCTTTCCAGCTCTCAAGCCTACAAACTATACCACTGATTTCCTGGGTCTCCAGCTTGCAGATGGCTGCCTGTAGGACTTTTCAGTCTCCACGATCACATGAAATAACATATAATTAATCATATATACACATACACATGCCCTAATAAGAACACCTATTGGTTCTGTGGTTCTGGTTCTCTGGAGAATCCTAACTAATACAATGTGGTAAATCCATAAAATGGAATATTATTCACCCAAAAGGAATGAAGTACTGATACATGCTCCAGCATGAGTAATACCCTGAAAACATAATAAAAGAAATCAAACACAAAAAGCCACATTTTCAATATGATTAAATGTGATTCAAAGCCCTTATGATTCAATTAATGAAATGTCCAGAATGGAAAAATTCATAGAGATAGAAAGTAGATTAGTGGTTGCCAGGAGTTAGAAATGGGGAGTCACTAAGAATAGCTATAGTGTTAAAAATTAAAGTTAAATATAGGACTACCATACAATCCAGCAATTGAATTACTAGGTATTTACCCAAAGAATACAAAATACTAACTCAAAGGGATACACGCACTGTTCACAGCAGCATTATTTACAATAGACAAACCATGGAAACAGCACAAGTGTCCACCAACTGAGGAATGGATAAAGAAGATGTGATACACACACACACAATGGACTATTAGTCATAAAAAAGAATGGAATCTTGCCATTTACAAGGACATGGATGGAACTAGATTGTATTATGCTAAGTGAAATAAGTCAGAGAAAGAAAAATACCATATGATTTCACTCATATGTGAAATTTAAGAAACAAAACAGAGGAGCATAGGGGAAGGGAGGGAAAAATAAAGTAAGATGAAATCAGAGAGGGAGACAAACCATAAGACTTTTAACTCTAGGAAACAAACTGAGGGTTGCTGGAGAGGAGGTGGGTTGGTGGATGGGTTAATCTAATGAATGGAAGAAGATATTTGCAATATTTGCAAATGGTATATCTAATAAGGGGTTAATATCCAAAATACATAAAGAAATTTTACAACTCAATACAAAAAAAAAAAGTGATTAAAAAACAGGCAGAATGGGCACCTGGGTGGCTCCATCACTTAAGTATCTGCCTTCAGCTCAAGTCATGATCTCAGGGTTCTGGGATCAAACCCTGCATCAGGCTCCTTGCTCTGTAGGAAGCCTACTTCTCCCTCTCCCTCTGCCTGCCACTCCCCCTACTTGTGTGCTCTCACTCTCGGTCAAATAAATAAATAATCTTAAAAAAAATAAATTAAAAATGGGCAGACCTGAACAGATATTTTTTCCCAAATAAGACATACACATGGCCAACAGACACATGTAAAGATGCTCGACATCACTAATCATCAGGAAAATGCAAATCAAAACCACAAGGGGATATCACCTCATACCAGTCAGAAAGGTTAGTATAAAAAACAAGAAAGAACAAATGTAGAGAAAAGGGAACCTGAATGCAGGGTAATAAATTGGATAGCCACTGTGGAAAACAGCAGGAAGGCTACTCAAAAAATTAAAAATAGAAATACTGTATGATACATTAATTCCACTACCAGGCATTTACCCAAAAAATGAAAACACTAATTCAAAAAGATAGATGCACCCCTATGTTTACTGCAGCACTATTTACAATAGCCAAGATATGGAAGCAATGCAAGTATCCACTGACAGGTGAACAGATAAGGATGTGGTACACACACACACACACACACACACACACGCACAAGCATATTACGCAGCCATAAAAAAAGAATGAAATCTTGACATTTGCAACAACATGGATGGACCTGGAGGGTATTAAGCTAAGTGAAATAAGTCTGACAAAGAAAGATAAATACCATATAATTTCACTTATATGTAGAATCTAAAGAGAGAGAGAGAAAGAGAGATCATTTGCTGCATTTACAGTAAACGTCATTGTGGACTTGGCTCCAATTGATTCAAGAAGATCCTCAAAATATCTATGGATTTTAATGTGAAGGAATACCATGAGCATGTTGTTTTTAATCAATGTAGTGGGCCTCAGTGTCTCACAAGCTTTTCCCATATAAATTACCAAAACAGTTCCTGAGAAACTCCGACTTAAGAAAAGTAAAGAGAATTATTATTAAATGTCACAGAGACACAATATGTCTACTAAGTATAAACAAAGCAGCCCCTAGAAATGGTTTGCCAGTGGTCTTTACCCATATTTTCATACTGGTAGGAAATCACACAAATGTCTGCTCCTGCTCCTTAAACAGACGCAAATGGCTATTTGTAAGCAGCTAACTTTAGATAACACATACAAAAAGACTGACAGCATCCAAGCTGATCTAGATATATCAATTACTACACATTAATGTATAGTTTAAGAGGATTTCTTCATCTTCAAACCCAGAGGGGAAAGAACATAGTTGACACAGACTTTCATTTCTTCCTGTCCAGAGTGATTTGTGGCCTGTCATTCTTAAAGCAGTTTGGAAGAGAAGATAGACATCCTGACAGTCTCCTTAACTCTATTTGAGAAGACACAACTGTCTAGGGTTTTCTGAACTCATATGTCATTGAGGCTGCAAAACTGCTGAGAAACACTTTTTGAAAATTTCAAGTAATTGTGAAAAATACAGAAATAATTCTCTGATCAATTAGTTCTTATAGAAAACTGATTCTCCAAAGTGTAACAAATAATTCTTAGATGTTTCCATAGTTGGAACCCAACTAGAATGGATTAATTTTTCCTTGAACTGAAATTTTCTATGTACCTCTGGAAATCAAATTCTCACAAAGCAAACAAAAAGGGCATTTTTGTTTTATTTTGTCTTATGCAGAAGAACTCTTCACATGTGTTATAGTTCTTTTAAAAAAAAAAAAAACTTTATTTATTTATTTATTTGGCAGAGAGAGAGAGAGAAGCAGAGGGAGAGGGAGAAGCGGACTCCTTCCTGAGCAGGGAGCTCGATGCAGGACTCGATCCCAGGACCCTGGGATCATGACCCGAGCCGAAGGCAGACGCTTAACTGACTGAGCCACCCAGGCGCCCTGCATGTGTTATATTTCTTATTAAATTTTAGTTTCCTTGAAAGTAAGTAATATGTTATTTTTAATTTTCCGTGTGCACATATATGAAGATAGGCATTCAATAACTATTTGTTAAAAGAACAAATAAGTAAAAGGGAGTACATTCATTGATCATATTGAAAGATAAACTAAGCCCTTGAGGATCCAAAAAAGGCCCCATATTTTTATGAATACATTTATATTCATATTTTTTCAAGTATGTTATGCAGAACTTAATGACAGCTGTAAATTAATTGTCCTGTAAAAATGTCATTAAAATGTTTAGTTTAAGTTTTATGAAACATTTTAAGTTTCACAGATAAGAGATTTCTACAATAGAATCTGAATTTATATAGATTACTTGAAGAATTTAAAATGATGTTCAAAGGTGCATGCAATTATGCAGCCTCACAACTTTACTAACTTTAGGGAATTCCCGGAGACAGGAGTTCCCATGTCAGGGTCAGGCAGGTCCTCTCTCTTCTTCCACAGTAACAGAGTTGTAATGGAGTACATTGCTGCCCAGGAAGAGATATTTCCCAGCCTCCTCTGAAAGAGCCTCTTTCTAAAAAGCCTCTTCTGAAAATAGATTCTAAGGAAACTGTTTACCTTTGAGTCATTCCAATGTAAAAGTCTCCCTTCTTTACTAGTGTTCTCCTTTTCTCCTTCTGTGCATTAAAATAACGATGTATTTGCAATCAAGCTCTAATTATACGGATAAGGATAGCAACATTGCAGATTGCTAAGCAAGGAAACAGAAAGGTCCAGGCCCAGAATGAAAATGCAGAGCACAGCCACCCTGCAATCTGGACACTCATCTTAAAACAGCCATATGAAAATTAATGCACTTATTTTTTCTATAAGCAGCTATATTTGTATTTTGCTATAGCAACTTAGCCCTTACAATAAATAATAAATTTCCAAAACAGATATGAGAAACCAAATTTCTGGGGCTTCCTTAAGGCTGAAGTTCAAGCAAGGAGCCTAACTCTGCAAACTGGACCCACTTAAACAAGACGTTGATTCAAAAGCTAATGATGCAAAGAGCAGACTCTGTATAATATTTGTTCTTGATAAAAGCAATGCATATATATTAAATATTTTAAAGACTGATTAAATGTGTGCATAGATAGCTATTTATTAGATTTGGAATTAAATACATTCCAAAGAAATTAAAAAGTGAAACACAAATGCCAAGTCCTATTTGAAAGCTACTAAAATATAAAGTTACTAAGTAAAAATCTGCACACATTAAAATCAAACTACGAGAGCAAATAACAGCCATTTGCTTTGCTATACTTTGATCTAAAGACTTTTTTGGCCCCTAACAAACTCATTTGATAACCAGAATTGTTCCTTTACTCGTTCTTCAGTATTTACAAAATGAAACAGCTTTCATCAAGATATGTCTCAGCATTGGTTTAGGCATGAAGAAATTCTGGAATGCAAATGAAAGTCACAGTTATACATTCCCCTCTATAGAACTGGATGGAGCTCAAGTCCCATCCCTATGAAAATGTAAGATTTCCCTATTTGTATAAACCTTATTTTTCTCATCTCTTGAGTGGCTAGGGTTGGTCTACACTGCCTAGTTTTGTGTTTCTAACTGTATTTTTATTGCCTTATAAATAAAATAAGAGTGAGGAAGATATTGGTTGAATAATAAGACAAAAATATTTACTAATCACAGAATGAGAGCATTTAAGGAATACTTCATAATTCTAAGTTTGAAGAAGTACCAAAAGTGTACTTTCAATGGGGTGCCTGGATGGCTCAGTCAGTTAAGCACCCAACTCTTGCTTTCAGCTCAGGTCATAATCTCCGGGTCTTCGGATAGAGCCCTGTGTTGGGCTTGGTGCTCAGCACGGAATTGGCTTGAGACTTTCTCCCTTTCTCTCTTCTTCCCCCTCCGTTCCTCTCCGTGCATGCGCGCACACTCTCTCTCTCAAAAAAATAAAATCTTTTTTAAAAAGGTGTACCTTCAACATTTATATGTATATTTAGTGATATTTAGAATGTTGTAAATCAATCAGCCAACTGACAAACTTCACAGAAACTTCAGCACTGAGACTACTGGTGTTTTTGTTTGTTTAACTTTACTTTCTGGCTGATAATCTGATTCATACTGATAATCAGATTCACTGAATCATAATAGACTAGGAAATGAAATACAACATCCTTAAGGTTGTGACAGATTGCAGGTATTTAGTGAATAATCATCAGATTTTGTTTTATTGGATCATGCATATGTTTTGTTAAAAAAAAAATAAGGAAAACAAGACCAAAATTTAGAAAATGACAGAAGGGACATTTCTATGTTTAACTAAATTCATAAAATGCTGAAGTATCTCATACTAAAAATCTGTCCATTGTTACCAGGAGCCAAGTTACATCCCAGGCTTAAGGAATTGTGCTCAGGGAAAACCTGTGTTCAGGAATTCCTAATCACACAGGTTGAATTTCAGGTTTCAACTTTGAAAGCCCAAAAAACTGATTACAGTGTAAAGATATTTTATAAGAGACTTCTAATAGAACTTACGTATTTTAGAAAGCAAGGGAAGTATTTTGTTTTAAAAATATAACTAAATATTAAAAAATAAAAAAAATAAAACACTGCAACCAGATAAATGCCAATAAAATGATCATTTCCCTATAAATCATAATTAATTGAAGGCTCTGTAAAGATAAGATGTTACAGTATTAAATTTCTGTCCTTTTTTAAAAAAAATCACTTTTCTCATATCAGAGGCAAATTTGCAACTTCCACAGGTAAGAGAGTTCTTCCAAATTCATTCTTCGCCATCTAGTATTATTTTTCATCTTTATACTCTAATACATGAAATTTGTGTTTCACTTTCAAAATAATAGGGGAAAAATCATAATACCACATCAAATTTTTGGAAGCCCCTTTGCTTCTGACTTGTTTTATGTAAAATAAATTTATATGTAGAATTTAAAATAGCAGAAGCCTATTAATGTTGGTTAACTACATATGCTTGTTATTTGACATAAAGAAATATGAATGATCAACATTCAAGAATGCAGAGTAAAAGAAATTTGGTATGACACAATTTTTATTTTTCTGATGAGTCAATATGTATATATACATATATATATTCTGAAATATTCAACAGTCACTGTAAAAGTATGATATTTAGCTCATTTTCTTCAAACATGTCTTAAAGAACAATATAATTCATCCAAGAGGCAGCATTCAGATTCTATAGTGGATGTTACCTGAAATTTGACTCCTCTTAAGGCTTCAGTGACAAGAAAATAAAAATTGCTTAAATGCTATAGAACTATTGCATTTTCTTATAAAAATAGTAAATTTACTTTTTAAAAAGCAATATGCAAGTATTTTGGATTTTTTTTTCCTTCCATTTAGTACCTACTAGAGAAAAAAAAAAAACTCACATCTGGACTTGTGCTTCTTTTGAAGCCATTTTGTGTCTCTACTCTCTCCATCCTATCCTTATGACGGACAGGAGAAAATCTAAGAGGGCCAAAAAACCTGGAGAAATATTTTAAAATTTAGTTTTTGCTGTGTGTACATATGCATGACTTCATTTTTTGCCAAATCGAAAAAAATAAAAAATAAAAGAGAAAAGGGAAATATATTCTAGATCAATGGTATGTACAAGTGCATTAAGTAGTGAAAACAACTATATCACAGAACATTTATATTGCATGCTTACACCATGCCTGTATTGTTCTAAATGGCTTACATGTATCAACTCATTTCCACTTCAAAATGACAATATGAGTGAAATATTATTGAAATATTATTTTTCCTTTGTATATCTGCACATTTCTCTTTTGTGCTTTATAAAAGCAATTTTCCTCTAGTTCTAAGTCTTTCTCCCAGTGACCTTGGTTTTTGCACATGAAGTGTAAAAACTGTGGAATAACCAGGCAGTTGAGTTCTTTGATTGTCTTACTGTCTTTCTCACTTTCTCGCCTGTGTTTGGTATACGAAGCAATGCATTTAGGAATGAGTAAACCCTGAGTATGCCATAGATTATTGGCCCTTTCATGGCAAAGAAATCTCCTGAAACAGATACTGGTATTCTTCTTAATAAAAACAATAACACATAATAATAAGTGTTAAGAAATAAAAGATATGTATAAGTTTATATTACAAACCAGTGAAAATATTACACTGGTCATTTTAGTTACATATAAATGAAAAGTCAATTGAACCAAGGTCCAAGCTTCCACACAAACAATGAAAGCAGTTAAAACACAGCATGTCTTAAAGACACCACTGGAGATCTTATTTACAAAATTAGCTATAAGCAGAATACCATACGCTCTAGAGATTCAGCATTAAAGAGCCATTTATATATGCTGCCATTGTTAAGATATAAGTAGTGTTCACTGAATGACAATACTAATGATACAGTAACTTTACGGTACTATTTTCACTCTTTAACAGAGACCATCAACTCATTTAACCTAAAATAATATATAACATGAAAAGTTCAAGAACAATGGCAGGGCTAGAACTATGGGATAAGGAAAGTGGTAAAGAAATTTTCTGCACTCAAAACTCACATAACAAAGATTTGTCTATTTTCTTCAGTTATAGAGCAGGCATAGTTTTCTGAATGTTTAGAATGTAAAACTACAATTTTGTTCCAATCTTCGCTTTTAGTCCTCACGTCTTCTAACTCTTACTCTGTAAGTAACATTCAACTTTCTATCTCTGGTCAAACTCCAACCTCTTGTCTCCACTTTACTTGCAATTTCTATTCACCGGATCAAAATCACTCCAAATTGGAACTTAAATATTAGGGAATGACCTTAAATTTATTAATTTGTGATGAACAACCTTCAGAAGATGAATGCTGAATTATGAAATGTCATTATACCTTCAACTTACTTTGAAATTTTTCAGCTATAGAAAGAGGAAAAGAAAGAGAAAGAGAGACAGAAACAATTTATGGAATATGTTAACTATTGAAACTGTATGTCAGTATAAGGGTGTTTGCTATACAAATTTTTGACTTTTTCTGTATACTTCTTACCAATAAAACATTGAAAAGTAAAAAACCAAAAAAAAAAAAAAAAACCCCAAAAAACATTTCATGTGTGTTCACGTATATATACTCACCATTTTTCTACTTTTTTTTTTTTCTTTTAAATCTATCCCTGTGATCTCAGACTGAAAGGCAAACTCCTTCTTCTAAAACTCACTTCTCTACTATGGTGCTTTATTATATTTTCTATTAATTTTGAAGAATATTATTTCTAAATATCTTCTCACTAGCATCTTAAGTGACATTGTCTCAGCTTCTGTCTCTTCCTCATTTTTTGTAATTCAGATAAGTAGTCTTTTTAATATCATAAAATACCTTATATCAAAACACACACAAACATAATCCTCTGCTATCATTACTTCTAATTGTTATTCTAATCATACCCCCTTTCCAAGTTAAAATTCTTAAATAACATTATTTAATTATTGCTCCTGATTTTTCCTTTTTCTCTTTAAACTTCCATCAACCACTCCACTGAAAGTCCTGTAAGATCAACAAAAACCTCCTTGTCACAAAGTTCACTGATGTATTTCAGTTCTCATCTTTCTCTGGCCACCCAACAGTTATCACCCTCTTTGA
Organism: Ursus maritimus; assembly: GCF_017311325.1. Lineage (NCBI taxonomy): Eukaryota > Metazoa > Chordata > Mammalia > Carnivora > Ursidae > Ursus > Ursus maritimus. The sequence continues at coordinate 8,008,562 of NW_024426663.1, forward strand.
CCTTTACACTATAGCTGTAACTGTTTGACTTCTTCCTCCTGAATGCTGTCTCCATTGCCTACAAAGACAGCATTCTTGTATATCTCCTTTTCTCATTCCTCCTAGACTCTTTCAGTTTTGTTCTTTTTTCCCTTATTTCTTTTAAATGTGTTCCTCCCCTTTAACTTGGATTTAGGACTTTCAGGGTTGTTTGCTTATACATTGCCTTTATAAAAATGTCCATTTCTTTATTGTAAAGACTTAGAAAAAGTTAAGGTATGACCTCTAATATGAAATCTAGCTCTTTATTTCTTCCAGTGACTAATTCAGCACTTCTTTCTTGAAGCACCTCTATCTTCGTAAGTCCACAAAGGTCCTTCTATAAATGCTTTTGCATCGATAGTCTCATACAAGGCAACACCTGACTCAACACCATTCTTCTATTCTTGTCTCCTTGTTGCTCTGTGTACCCTTTCTGGTCTTACTGTCATTGTTTCGTAAGCACCAATTTTCTATTTAGATATCTTTCATAAATATCTAAGAAAATTTCTGGATTTTCTCTTAAAGCCTCATTAAAATACTGTGGTTTTTTTTTTAATCTGTTGTATGTTGATAACTCATGAAAAAACTACAGTAATCTAACAACTCCATTTGCACAAGAAATCAAGGAAAGCACAAAAATTTCAAATTCAAGAAAATAAACTATCGATTTTTTTTCAAATTCAATTGGCACTTTTTTTTTAATTTCAAGATTTCTTATCCCATTTACCCTTGAGAAGTAAATCAAAAATCTCTTGACCAAAGCTTAAAATATCATCCTAAAACAGGAAAGGGAGAAAATAATTTATTCCGATTCTCTGTGTGAAACTAATAGTTCTGTGTCATGAGAAGGCTGCCATTTTTTTCCAGTAAGTAAAGATGCCCCATACTATGAAGGGTTGTCATTTAAAAAACAACCAGGAACCAATTCAATGAAGAGGAATTGTTAAGGATAGGTTTCTTGCTGCATTCCAATCATGTTCTTTTCAAAGCCTAGCCTTATGGATTTTAAAGAAATCCTGAGGGGGCACTCTTTCCTTTTGTCCCACTGAAATATCATCGTTAAACTCCTCTAAAAATGGTTTCTGATATGATTCTGCTTTCCAGCTGAGGCAACATTTTCTATAAGTAATAACAAACAGCTGAAGTGAGTAAAAGCAAACTGGGCAGATAGGAATATCAATCCTGATGGGACCAAAGGGAGCCCTGTGTTAACTTCTGAAGTACCTGAACTTTTCTGAACCAGTTGGTTTTGACTGAAATTGAAAATGCTCTTTTACTTTCGAATCCCTGCCAGAGGGGGCTGCTATGGTAGACTTCTCTAGCTATTTTTCTTCTTTTTCAGAGGAATTCAAGACGGGAGATGTCAATGTGTGTGCTTAAGCGTAAAAGTGATCATTTTTTAACCACTGGTGGGAAAGTAGTTTGCCAGTGGGGAGCTAAGTGTTGAAATCTGGCATTAATCCAGCAGAGTTGGACCAATAGATCACAGATAACTATACAGTATATGATGGTGAGATCTCTTGCTTAAAATGAAAAAAAAAAAAAGTGGAGTATTGAGAAGTGAGACAGGAGATTTTTCAAAAGGTGCACTACACTGCTCTATTGACTTAAGTCAGCCACAAGGAAATTTAAAAACAATTTAGAGAATAGAGTGCAACTACCTTTATGAAGATCACTCTTCCTAATACAGGTGGTTGGGGGATACTCCAATATGAAATATTCTCTTACATGTATGTTTACCTTAAGGCTTCAGCAGATACTAAATTGCATTCTAAAAGTTTGGTGAATTTAAGCTGAACAGGTCATTTATGTCACCCAGAAGGAACAACAATGACACCTCCCAAAGTAGAAGTGGAAGTAAATAGCCAAGTGTCTGTCTCTTGAGGAAAAGTTAATAAAAACAGAAATCTAATCCTTCCACCAAGATTATGGTGAGCTGGGCTTCTGTACATGTAACTAAAAGCTCAACAGTTACGCTTTTCATGTCAGGTCACAAATGTCAGCTGCTTGTTATTTAAAAATAATCATCAAAAAATATAAGTTGAAGAATTATTTTCAAATAAGAAATCAGAAAGGGATACTGAAATGAGTTTCTCCTCTTTTTCAAAAACATAACTGAATTACCATGACTGGAGGCAGAATTTAAAACCCTAATCATTTGAATTTAGAATAAACATTCCCCAAAATATATTTAAAGTTAATATTTAATTAAAATAGGTTGAAAAACCAAAAAAGTAACACCAAAGCTATTATTATACATAAAAGATATATTTTCCATAAGTCTCTTCAAATTAAAGGAGTGTAAATTAAAATTTCTAATGTCCATAAGAAAGGGGCCATAAGTTTTCTCCTTTTCCATTTTTCTTAAAATGAATTCAGAGTGTATTTATCTATAAACATAGCTTCTCTTTTAACCAGATTTGTCTTGAACCATGTCTTTCTTGCCAAATTTATTTATTCACTCAGCATTTGTTTGGTGACCATTGTGCATGATATTGAGCTTCTCCTGATGTTAAAAAGTAATATCTGGATTATTGGTCATAGTTTGGTTTTCAGAAATCTTGACCATGAAACTATAGGAAATAAAGGTATTATTTGGAGCAGTTGAAAATATTTTGGGGTCTCTTTCTGAGTTGAGAATTCCAAGTCCTGAACTTATAATTCTTTTGCTCCAATTTTCCAGTGCAGTTAGAAACAACCAACCACCTTTGGCTGTTTAGCTCAACATTTCTGTGGCAGTTACTCTATATCGTCTCTCTAGAAGTAGAATGAGACTCCTCTTATGGTGGCTTATCAAAGTGAGCGTTCCAAGAGCAAAGAATTGGATGTTGCCCATCCTCTTAGAGATATGCTCTAGAGCTGGCAGACCACCCTTACTTCCATATACTATTAGCTAATGCAAATCATAGAACACCTCAGATTCAGAGAGGAAGGGAACTACAGGTGAGCATACCAGGAGGTATAGTTCATTAGGGATGACTTTTGGAGACAAGGTATCACAGACAGTTTGGAATTTCTGTCTGTAGTGGTATGGTTAAAAAAATTGTTATCCTCGGGGCACCTGGGTAGCTCAGTCGTTAGGCGTCTGCCTTCGACTCAGGGTGTGATCCCGGAGTCCTGGGATTGAGCCCCACATCAGGCTCCTCCGCTGGGAGCCTGCTTTTTCCTCTCCCACTCCCCCTGCTTGTGTTCCCTCTCTCGCTGACTGTCTCTCTGTCAAATAAATAAATAAATTCTTTTAAAAAAATTGTTATTCTCTGGGTCTATAATACATAACACTATATTTTAATGGTTAGCACTTGAGTTGCATCTGCGAACTGTAGGCTCATTTAACGTGTCAGTCTTGGTAGTTTTGCCTAATATGCATATTGTGCCATTTATTCTGGAAATTTGAATTCAATGGCAATGAGAAGGATAACTGAATAAATACGGTGTTTTTGGTCTGAGAAGCCCAGAGAATGATGCCCAGGGAAGCTGTTCTTATACTGTCGGAAATAAAATACTTGTTACAAAGAATATAAAGTTTGCAAACGTGATAAGTTTGTTGGCTACCATAGGGTCTAAAATTTATTTTCAATAATAATGAATGTCATAAGTCATTGTATTTAACTCCATGATATCAAAACATGAGAATATAAGAAATGGTATGGAAAGATGTATTTTCTTAAGAGGATTGTCTGTTCCTGCCTAACCTTCAATAGTCAAAAACATGAAAGAAATTTAAGGTTATGTATTCATTTTTTTGTTAAGTTCTTAAATGTTCTATGTAACTATTTTAGTATCTTTAATCTTAATTCCAAAGATCGCAAAATTTGAGATTCCTAACTAAAGGCATTTTAGAATTACCGTGGCCTTCCATTTCCATGTCACTGGACCATGCCTATATTTTTTGCCTCACCAAACTTTTTTTGCCAATTTACTTTTCTGAAATACAAAGTATTCATCTGACTATGTCCAAAATTCCTCCTAAGGTTCCCAGTACATTCATATCATCAGGTTGGTCTTTCATGGAGTTCAAAATTAAATCCAGACAGTTTAATTACCTTATTTCACCCTTAAAAATGTACTAAATAAAGTAGGTAAAGCAAATTTCTATCAAATAAAATTTCTGCTTTTAGCAACATGACAGTTCTATCTGGTGTTCAAATACTTTACAACATCTCTCCCTTCCTTCTTTCTTCCTTCATTCCTTTCTTTTTGTAAGCTTACTCAGAGGTAACAGCCTTAGGTTCTTCAAAGGTACTACTTCTGTTACTCCATTCCACCTTGTTTGTTTTTTAAATACCCTTAATGCACAATGTCAAAGTAAAATATACCGGGAATACTGCAGACATCAAGACTGTATTTTAAGGAAAAATTCTACATTAGTCAGAAAACATCAAGGCACCAGTCATTTAACTAATTGGAAACCTTACTGTGAACACAGACTAAGTTTTCTCTTCAATCTTTTTCTTTAAAAAATTTTTAGATAATGAAGGAGAGAAACTGCCAAGAAAATTCACTTTCCCTTTTTTTCATTTTTTATTTAAAATCCAGTTAGTTAACATACCATATAATAGTAGTTTCAGGTATACAATATAGTGATTCAACACTTCCATATGACACCCACTGTTCATCACAATAAGTACATTACTTCATACCCATAACCTATTCAACTCATCTCTCCACACACCTCCCCTCTGGTAACCATCAGTTTGTTCTCTACAGTTAAGAGTCTATTGCTTGATTTGCCACTCTCTCTCTCTTCTTTTTTCCCTTTGCTTATTTCTTTTGTTTCTTAAATTCCATATATGAGTGAAATCATATGGTATTTGTTTTCCTCTGATGGACTTATTTCACTTGGTATCATACACTCTAACTCCATCCATGTCGCTGCAAATGGCAAAATTTCATTCTTTTTAATCACTAAGTAATATTCCATTGTATACACATGCCATCTTCTTTACCCATTCATCAGTCAATGGATACTTTGGCTGTTTTTATAATTTGGCTTTTGTAGGTAATGCTGCTATAAACATTAGGGGGATGTATCCCTTTGAATTAGTATTTTTGTATTTTTGGGTAAATACCTAGTAGTGCAATTGCTGGATAAAAGGGTAGTTCTATTTTTAACTTTTTAAGGAACCTCCATACTATCTTCTAGAGTGGCTGCACCATTTTACAGTCCACCAACAGTGCAGGAGGGTTCCTCTTTGTCCACATCCTTGCCAACATCCACTGTTTCTTATGTTGTTGATTTTAGCCATTCTGACAGATGTGAGGTGGTATCTCATTGTAGTTTTGATTTGCATTTCTCTGATAATTAGTGATGTTGAGCATCTTTTCATGTGTCTGTTGCCCACCTGGGTATCTTCTTTGTAAAAATATCTATTCATGTCTTCTGTCCAATTTTATTTGGATTATTTAGTTTTTGGGTGTTGAGTTTTATAATTTCCTTATATATTTTGGATACTAACCATTTATCAGATAGGTTATTTGCAAATACCTTCTCCCATTCCGTAGGTTGCCTTTTAATTTTGTTGATTGTTTCCTTCACCGTGGAAAAGCTTTTTATTTTGATGAAGTCCCAAAAGTTTATTTTTGCTTTTGTTTCCCTTATCTCAGGAGACATATCTAGTAAGAATGTGCTATGGCTAATGTCAAAGAAGTTAATGCTTGTATTTTCTTCTAGGATTTTCATAGTTTCAGGTCTCACATTTAGTTCTTTAATCCATTTTGAATTTGTTTTTGTGTATGGCATAAGAAAGTGATCCACTTTCTTTCTTTTGCATGTTGCTGTCCAGTTTTCCAAACACCATTTATTGAAGAGACGTTCTTTTTTCCCATTGGATATTCTTTCCTGCGTTGTTGAAGATTAGTTGCCCATATAGTTATGGGTTCATGTCTGGGCTTTCTAATCTGTTCCACTGATTTATGTGTCTATTTTTGTGCCAGTGCCATCCCGTTTTGATCACTACAGCTTTGTAATATAACTTGAAGTCCGGAATTGTGGTATCTCCAGCTTTGCTTTATTTTTCTAGGTCACTTCGTCTATTTGGGGTCTTTTGTGATTGCATACATATTTGAGGATTATTTGTCCTAGCTCTGTGAAAAATGTTGGTGATATTTTGATAGGGGTTGCATTAAATCTGTACATTGCTTTGGGTAGTGTAGATATTTTAACAATATTTGTTCTTCCAATCCATGAGCATGGAATGTCTTTCCATTTGTTTGTGTTTCCCTTAATTTCTTTCATCAGTGTTTTATAGTTTTCAGAATACAGGTCATTTACCTCTTTGATTAGGATTATTCCTAGGTATCTTACTGGTTTTGGTGCAATTGTAAAAGGGATTGATTGACTCCTTAATTTCTCTTTTGCTGCTCCATTATTGGTATATAGAAATAGAAGCGATTTCTATATGCTGATTTCACATCCTGTGACTTTACTGAATTTATCAGTTCCAGCAGTTTTTTGGTGGAGTTTTTTGGGTTTTCTATATATATATTATCATGGCATCTGCAAACAGTGAAAGTTTTACTTCTCCCTCACCAATATGTATGCCTTTTATTTCTTTTGGTTGTCTAATTGCTACAGCTAGGACTTCCAGTACTGTGTTAAGTAATAGCGGTAAGAGTAGACATCCCTGTCTTGTTCCTGACCATAGAGGAAAAGCTTTCAGTTTTTCCCACTGAGGATGATATTCGCTCTGGGTTCTTCATATATGCCCTTCATTATGTTGAGGTATGTTCCCCCTAAACCTACTTTGTTGAGGGTTTTTATCATGAATGGATGTTGTACTTTGCCAAATGTTTTTCTGCATCTACTGAAATGATGATATGTTTCTTATCCTTTCTTTTATTAATATGCTGTACCAAGCTGTTTGATATGTGAATATTGAGACACCCTTGCAACCCAGGAATAAATCCCACTTGATAGTGAACAAATTTTTTAATGTTGGATTCAGTTTGCTAGTATTTTATTGAGAATTTTTGCATGTGTGTTCATCAGGAATATTGGCCTCTACTTCTCTTTCTTAATGGTATCTTTATCTTAATGGTATCAGGTTAAGACTGGCATCACAGAATGAATTTGGAAGTTTTCTGTCCTTTCCTATTTTTTGGAATAGTTTCAGAACAACAGGTATTAATTCCTCTTTAAATGTTTGGTAGAGGGGTGCCTGGGTGGCTCAGAGGGTTAAGTGGCCAACTCTTGATTTCTGCTCAGGTCATGATCTCAGGGTCTCTTTTTACAGTCTTTGTTAAAGTCTATTTTGTCCTATATAAGTATTGCTATTCTGGCTTTCTTTACATATCCCTTTGTGTGATAAATATTTCTCCATCCCCTCATTTTCAATCTGCAGGTGTCTTTAGATCTAAAATGAGTCTCTTGTAGGCAGCATATATATGGGTCTTATTATTTTTTTAAATCTATTCTGACACCCTATCTCTTTTGATTGGAGCATTTAGTTCATTTACATTCAAAGCAACTACTGATTTATTGCCATTTGGTTACTTGTTTTGTTACTGTTTCTGGAGATTTTCTCTGATCCTTTCTTGTCTTTGTCACTTTTGGTCTCTCCTTCCACTCACAGAGTCCCCTTTAATATTTCTTACAGATCTGGTTTAGGGATCACAAACTCCTTTAGTTTTTGTTTGTCTGGGAAACTCTATCTCTCCTCCTATCCTGAAGGATAGCCTTACTGGATTAAATATTCTTGGCTGCAGATTATACCCATTCAGCACTTTGAATATATCATGCCTCCCTCTTCTGGCTTGCCAAGTTTCTGTTGAGAAATCTCCAGCTAGCATTATGGGTTTTCCCTTGTAAGTTAAGGACTTCTTTTCTCTTGCTGCTTTTAAGATTTTTTCTTTATCACTGTATTTTGCTAATTTAATTATAATATGCCTTGGTGTTGGTCTCTTTGTGTTGATTTTGATGGGAACTGTCTATGACTCCTTGATCTGTATCTGTATCCTTCTTGAGATTAGGGAATTTTTCAGCTATTATTTCTTTGAATATATTTTCCTCTCCCCCTTTTCTCTCTTCTTCTTCTGGGACTCCTATAATATGAATGTTATTATATTTATAGAAATCACTGAGTTCCCTAACTATATTCTTGTGTTGCATAATTTTTCTTTCCTTTTGTTCAGCTTCATTACTTTCCATTATTTCATCTTCTAGGTCACTAATTCATTCCTCTGCTGCCTCCAGTTTGTTCATTGTATCAAGCCTGTTTCCAATCTCATTTATGGCACTCCTTACCTCTGGATGAATCTTTTTTAACTCTTTTATCTCTGTGGTAAGGGTCTCCCTGAAGTCTTCCATTATTTTCTCAAGGCCAGTGAGTATCATTATGATTATTGTTTTAAACTCTCCATCAGGCATGGTACTTATATCTGTTTTGATTAGTTCTCTGACCATGGCCTTATCATTCTTTCATTTGGGATAAATTCCCCCATCTTTGCATTTTGTCTAAATCTCTGCCTTCTCTGTGTTAGAAAAGCCAGTTCTGTTCCCTGCTCCTTAAAGTAATGGCCTTACAAAGAAGAGGTCATGTAGAGCTTGGGGCCTGGCACTTCAGGAAGTATCTCCAGTGTGTGTTGTGTACACTGTGCTGTTGTGTTTGGCTGCTCTATTCTTCAAGCCAGTCATCTGCAGAGGCTCTCTTTGCCTGCTGTGGGCAGTGTTTCATCCCTAGCCTGAATGTGGTAAGTTTTAACTACCTGTGCTCTGGCTCTGCTTGTGAAATAAGACCTGCTACCACCTCCACCAGAACTAAGGCCCTGAAGAACTCTGGTTGGGAGATATGGTGGGGACAGGGGTTTGTGCTGGTTTTCTGGGGCAGGGCCCACTGCAACACTGTGACTGAGGCAAGTGACTGAGAATGGCAGTCCCACCAGAGCACAGGGGAGTGGGGCTTGGTGTATGCAAGTTAGGCAGCCAGTGTTGGTCCTATGCTGCTTCCCTCAGGTGGCTCTGTGTTTATGCTGAGGGGAGGGGGAGGAAAATGGCACCGGCCAGCTCCTTTGTTCCAGGAGGGCTATCTCCAGGAACACTGCCTCTCAAGAAAGCAGTCTGAGAAGAGCAAATAATCTCCCCACTATGTGCCCTAGGCACTCTTCAGATCACTGTTTGTGCACTGTCTGTTCCCAGGTTGTTTGCCTGCCTTCTCTCCAGGAGCAGTGCAGTGCCCTCTGGGCTCTATCCTAGCCAAGCCCACTGACCTTTAAAACTCCTGGGTTTAAGCCCTATTGGTTGCAAAAACTCATGAAATTCAGGTCCTCTTGTTTTCCAAGCCAATGGGTTTGGGGAAACATTCTCCATGTGTGTTCCCCTGTGTGTGTGCCTCTTTCTCTCTCTCTCTCTCTCTCTCTTCCCCTCTCGCTCTTCTTCGCGACCATTGCACCCTTTCCTCCAAAGCACCCAAGATCGGTTTCTCCCTTAAACCACATCTCTGTACTTCCTCCCCTCCTTGATGTGGCCTCTTCTCTCCCTTTACTTGTGGAGTTTGTTCTTTCAGTCATCAGATCAATTTCTGAGATATTTAGGATGATTTGATAGTTGTCCAGTTGTGTCTGCTGGACAAGGTGAGCCCAGGGTCCTTCTATTCCGCTGTCATCTTTCTCTTTCTCTATAATTCATTTATTCTCATTCAAAATGATTCTTAATTATCTATGCCATATTGAAATTAAGGCATACCAGCTATGTTGGTATCTAAAGTAAATTATTTTCAAATGAACTAAATGGTAACCAGAAAACATTAATTTACTTTTCATGCATGAGGCATTAATCCCAGAATTCATTTACTTTTACTGAATTTCCAACTATTTCAATTGTCCTTCTTACTGGCAAAGAACTTTTTTACAATTCTTTATATTAGTTTTTCTTCACCACAAAATTCTCCAATGTAAGAGATGATTTGTCTTTTCCATGTAGATTTTCTTGTACTCTACCTCAGCAAATTCCATTTCTAAATTCATCTCAGTAATGAATTATCAGCTGTCAAAAAGAACGATTTCTCAACATTTGCTGCAACATGCATGGCATTGGAGGAGATAATGCTAAGTGAAATAAGTCAAGCAGAGAAAGACAATTATCATATGGTTTCTTTCATCTATGGAACATAAGAACTAGGAAGATCTGTAGGAGAAGAAAGGGATAAAGAAAGGGGGGGTAATCAGAAGGGGGAATGAAGCATGAGAGACTATGGACTCTGAGAAACAAACTGAGGGCTTCAGAGAGGAGGGGGGTGGGGGAATGGGATAGGCTGGTGATGGGTAGTAAGGAGGGCACGTATTGCATGGTGCACTGGGTGTTATACGCAACTAATGAATCATCGAACTTTACATCAAAAAAAAAAATAAAAATTTTAAAAAAGTAATGAATTATTAATATTTAAGACCATAACAAAGCTTTGATTTTGGATGAATTTGGGGGGGAGGATGACAAGTGGTACAATGAGAAAACATATTTTCCATAATGTAGAAATAATTTTTGTGGTTGAAAAGGAAATAAGGTGGATACTTAAAATGTATAAGATGGCCACAAAAACCATGGACTTGAAATTCTTTTACCAAGGTAAAGGATGAGGAAAATAAGTTGAGCAACTTTTTGAAGAGTATAATTTAGAGGCCTGATGACATAAAATAGCTACAATCATTTTCAAAACATGCATAGACAAACACCACAGCCAGGGATTGTAGTCAGGATTGCATTTTTACAGAAACCACAGGGAGGTAATACAAGGGTGATAATGAATTCTTGTATTAAAAAAATCTACTCCCTGCTGTTTCTCCACGGGAGAAGGCCAAGAGAAACAAAGCCTGGTTTTAAAAGAAAAAAGAAAAAGTAAAATATTTTCATTTCAGTAAAGCATTTTTTTTTTCCTTTTGGTAACCAACTGGAAAATATTTTTCAAAATATGCTCACTGAATTTAACCTGTTTAAGCATTACTTTTTCTTCCCTAAAGGGTGTATAGACATTCCCAAAATAGGAAAAGAAAATAATGGATTAAGAAAATAAAGCTTTTCAAGAGGAAAGAATATTTGTAACAAAAATGTTGTATTAGCTATCAACAGTTCAGCTAACTGCAGAAGATACAATACTTTTATGTGGAATCAAAAAAAAAAAAAGCCTAAATAGTTTATTTAGAACATGTTTTATGGATCAATTTGTTGTTTGACTGATTTGTACCATTCTCCAAATTTAAGCTATTTCAAGTTCACTCCAGATACCCTACAGGCACCTCAACTTTAACATGTCATCAATTGTCCTTATGATAAACTACCTCCCTCTCCACCCATATTTGCTCTTCCTTCTATGGAGCCATCTAACGTGTAGTGATCCTTTTGATGGATCTAGGAAAACCTGGTCAGCTACTGTCTCTAATAATGCCTCCAACTCATCACTGTGTCCTAGCAACTCCTCTATTTAATTTTTCTTAAATCTGCCCATCTTTCTATTCCTTGCACCCCCTCTATTACCATATCTTAGATATTATTACACTTCACATAGATGTTAGAAAATCCAAATTACCTGAAATTTCATTACGTATAAACAAGCTTAACATGTTGTTATATATTTTAAAATAATATATACATATAAAAAAATCTACAATATAAAATAACTGTAAAGACTTGACCAGATTCAGGTTTTGTTTGTTTGCTCCTGTAAGAAGAATGCTTTATAGATGACACTTTAGATCATACTGAATTTTGAAAGAAGTTGACTAGCAGATAGTTCACAGTTCTGCCGTCCAACCAAACGCCCTGAATGCCAGTATCCTGTATTATAACTGAAGAACAAGTCAATATCTCACTACTACCAAAAAGGCAGATGGCACAAATAGGGCCTTTAATATCAACTGAACACTTAACTAGACTAATGCCCATGCCATTCCAAATATGTTACTCTGGGAATAAAAATGATATGATTATTTTGTCATAATGAAAACAAAACATACCTACCAAGTGCGTATAGTGTGCCAGAGACTGTGCTAAGTGTTTCTAACTTCATCTCATTTTATTCTTAAATCAACCTTTTAAGGTGGGTACTACTATCATTATTCATTTTATGGATGAGGAATGTGAGCCCTAGAGATGTTAAATTACTTTCTCAAGATGAATCAGCTAGCCTTACCAAAAACTCAGTTTTGTTTTACTCTATAGCCCACAGCTTTTCCATTGATAGCACTGTCTCTTCTTCATCATCAATAGCTGATTTTCATTTAGTGCATATAAGGACTCAAAATTGTATTTAAATTTTAACAAACGTATAAATGTGGGCCCTTTTATAATATTCACACAGATGACTTGAAAAATAGACACAAAATTCTGAATTACCCTCAATGGGTTAATCAGAAAAAAAAAAAAAACACTTAGAGCTCATTGGGGAAAAAAATAACACACTGAAATTATAGTTGTTTCATTCTGAGGATTAATTGTTTCTCCTCTATCATGAGGAATGTATCTGCTCTTTGATGAACTGTTGACAAGTTTGCCACACTGTGGGAGATCACATATGCTATACTGTGATGTTGTAAAATGAAAATGTGAGATGAAATTCTTTTGCCTACAGCTGTTAACTTTTTAAGGAGTGTTAGGAAATTTTGTCAAATTAATTCTAAATATATTAGAATAAATAACGTAATAAACAATTTATTTTGTTTCCACTAAAAAATAAGTATATAATGGAGAAAAAAGGGCACAAAATTGTCATCTTTAAAAAAGACTCACATTAGATTCTGATTAAACACTTCAGTTTCAAGTTGAAAGAAAGTAAACAGAGAGAAAAATGAGATATAAGATGTTTCTCTTATACTCATGAGATAGTAAGCAAACTCATAATAAGTAATTAGGTAGATAAAATCATAAGTGTCTCTTACTTCTGTAAGAAGAGAATTGGACAAACACACATTGGACAATTTTTGTTTGCCAGGTAATTGTCCAAAGAATTCAAAATTCTGTTTTATTTAATATGTACTCTCCTAAGATGTGGTTAACATCATTATTCCCATTTAATAGAAGAGAAAACTGAAACTCGGATTTTACAATCTTAAGAAAATCTAAGGGCTTTTCAATGCTGGAGCAAACACTCCGGGTCTGATTTTATGACTACAAAATCTGTTGTTGTTGTTTTTTTGTTTTTTTTTTTCCTATCTTACTACTTACTCTGTGTTACACGGTATGAAATGGATAAAAATGAAAAGAAAGTATTTGATTCATTATTACTGTTTATTAGCACTAATGGCTTAATTAAGAAAATAGATAAGTAAATCTGACTAGAAGTTCTGGGCATCTGAGAAAAGGAAGTAACATTCACCACCTTGCAGAATTTCAAGATGACTGAGTGGCTTTGAACGTACAGAGTGAGAGGTACAGTACTTGAAAGTCATCTTGTGGACTAAAGCTTATATTTGAAAGAGAACAAGTGGGATACAATCCTGTGGGCAATTAATATTCAGCTGCCACCTTTACCACACCTGCCATTTTCACCCTCGAACCAACTGTCTTGACCAGTATTCCTCCATGTCAGCAAATCACCCTTACTCAGACATTGCAACCTGGAGTGCAAGAGCTGTGCTGTCAAATCAGAAATCTTTTTTATTGTTTTTTAAATTGTTGTCAGAATTCCTCTCTTCTGATAAAAGCATGATATCCCAGATCCAAAGCAAAAGTGACCTTTTCTGATCTTTCCTTTTCTTCTTATTCCTTGTCTGAAAAACTCATTGACATATCTTGAAAGAAAAGCTCAAGGTAGGAGTTTTCACATGAACTCACTCCTTTGGTATTTCCCAACAAGATTCATAAGTCAAACACCAGTTGACCCTTTGACCATATCCTCCTAAGTTCCTTGTATCTGTGAAATTTCTTTCATTCACTGATGGCAGTTTGTCTTCGACTCTTGTAAAGCCTTTTGGGGGAAACATGGACAGGCAAATGGAGCAACTCCTGCTGCCTCATTCAAAACTATCAAAAACTGTCTCGGACCTGCATCTTGACTTTCAAAATAGATAGATACTGTTTTCTATCTATAGAGAACAATAAATGTTATTCGAAATTAATTACATTCAATTAAGTGAATAAGCCAAAATGTCTGCACAGCTGAGTTAATATAGCAAATATGTATTGGCCCGGACCTTACAAACTTTGTTACCGCTAAAACCACAAGAATTCAATTTTTAGTAAACATTATTCTTCCGTTGATCTGCCAAGCAGCTCTCATTTATATATTTATTACCTTGGTAATATAAATCTTTTTCAAATAATAGCTACAGTGACAACTGAATTAAATCCAATGATTAGAATATGCTCTCCAGCTTTGGAATTAAATTCTTTGGCTTCAATTTTCATGTTCTATGACATCAATAGTAGTTGGGCACTGAAGCCCCTCTGAAAGACCATTCTATTTGCAGGGTTTACTTCTATTGCTAGAGCCTGCATTTTGCCAGTGGGACTGTAGAATAACTAATACTATTGGGAGAAATCATCAAAATATCAACGTATAATATTTTTTTCATCTTCAAAGTATAAATCAGGGCATTTTAAGGATTCACTGGTATTATAACTTTAAAAACCCAGAACATTGGTTTCTAGAAATATGCATAAGTGAAAATATCATGTTAACTAAATCTAGTAAAATTAATAACTTCTATTTGGCGCCCATTGTTGACCATTCCGAATTTCTGGCATTCCTTAATAAGAGAAATAGTTAAAATCAGGGAGATATTTTACATTAAAATCTATTTATGATGAAACTGAAATATCTAGTTGCTTTTGCTCACATATATTATTTCATTTATTAATCATTTCAATCTTGTAAGGTGGGAAGGAAAAGTATCATAGGCCACTTTACAGGTGAATTGGTTACAGTGCTACAAATCTAAGTGGCTTCTCCAAAGTCATACAGCTTAAAGAAATAAGTTACACAAATAGGAGGTGCTGAGGCCAGATTCAGAGCACAGTCTTCTAATTTCAATTCTTCCATTCAATAAAATGCCAGAGATCTGGGTTCCTTCTCCCACACCTGTTAAAAGCTTCTGGAAAGGCCAGATGAATTACTTAATTTTCATTACTTCCGCTTCTTGACTGGAAAAATTTTAGGTAATTTTATTTATGTAGTGAGAAAGTTGTAGTGAAGAGAGGATGGAAGAAAGAAAACAAAATGTTCATGTTGAAACTGTTAATGGTTTTATGTTTGGTGCATCCTTTGTAGATTTTTGTTTAGTTGTTTTGATTTTTGCTGTCACTGTTCTTAGCTGGAAAGAACGCAGAAGTTGAACATGCACTCTAATCTAGATAAATATGTAAACTATTCTTGACTGTAAGGCAAATCAGAGTTGAAAACTTGTCTTCTTCACCGTGAGCCTAAAGGTCCCATGTGGTGACTGCAACAGAGTAAGTGCTCATTAAAAGTCTGCTGGGCTGAAATGAACATTTTCTTCCTCTTCTAAACAAAGAATCAAAATGTTACAAGTATTCTCAAAGGTCCTTGTCCAGTGATTCTGTCATTATGATAAAGAGGATAAAGTCAGCGAGGTCAATTACTAACATAAAACTTTATATAAAATGTATATAATGTGTATTTTATCACGCACAGGCATTTTGTTCATTTTCTGCTTTATTATGTGAATCCACGGTATGTGCATAGGTAATTAAAATGGATTCACATTTGCCCAGTTTTCATAACGGAATGTTATGGCAAAACATTATTACTTCATTCACTTCTGCTATTTTTCCTTAGCTTTAAGACATATATAATTTTCCACATTTTGAAAGCAGGTCAGCACAAATGACAGCTGGAGATAGCATAGTAAGTGGTAAACAACTACCCCAAAAGCCACATTTTAAAAATAAGGGTGAATTTGATACTGAACATTTACCTCTAAGCAGTCTGCATTCTGACAGGGCCGGTTTCTCATATTTTCAAACCCTAAGGGATTGTCTTGGTTAAAAACGCAAGCTATAGAGCCTATATCCTAAAATCAGCACTGCAAAAAAGCACTGCAGTTGATCTATGACATGACTGAAGCCCCACTGAAATCTTAATTTTTTTAGTATCTCGAGTGTTCAAATTCAGGTTTTTTTCTCTTCTTCTCACATTACACTTATTAGTTTTACTAAGGATAATGAAGTCCTCTGAAACTGGGAAATGAAATTTAACTTGGGAGTATTTTCACTTATTACCTATTAAGAATGGTTACATAATCCCTAAAATATTTGGCTTTGCCTGTCAGACATAAAAAATTGAGAATTGTAGTTAATGACGTCTGTTTCACAGGTATCATACTCTTACGGGAGAAGTAGTTTACGCTTCTGGACATTGTTCTCAGAGAGCCTCTCAATCCTAAATTACAAGCACTAAAGACCGTTAGAGGAATAAGAAGGCAATTTATTCTCTTTTGCATGCAGCCTAGACTGGTGTTTAAAATTGGGGCTGCCAACATAGCAACTGTGCGGTGTTTCTTTAATGAGGGTGTTGCTGAACCAGAAACACAGCCGAGACATTTAGATTTATTTTATGGCAGTCCTGAGAAACGATCTATTCCTAATCAGAATAATTTGCCCATAAATGACTTCTGACAGAGCTCCGCAAGAAAAGCAAATCTAAAAGTCCTAATCTCTCCAAAGCTGTGAATCCCAAAAGAACATGTACCTTTGTTCAATAAATCTGCAGACACAACTGTTAAGTAGGTATAAACAGAACACATTATAATAAACCTTCTTTCTGAAATGATAAATAAAACTGCAGTTGGCTTTTAATTTTGATTTCCTAGTTTTAGGGATCTTAATAAATGTCTAAAAGATGAACATTATTCAGTCTCTGCAACTAAATTTAAACTATATTTGCTCAATGCAGAACCCTGGTTACAAAACTGTCAATTTGTCATCAAGTTTTAAAATAATAGCAAAGTAAATAATTCATTTACTCTGAAAAATTCTGGTGGTCTATTTCTGCTCTTCAAGCACTCCTTTTACCAAATTCAAATTAGTAACTTGGATATATCAGGAATTCTAGTTTCACATGATTTTGCACAGATCAGAAAAGCAGAACAGGCAAAGGGGTCTTTTTATTCCAAAATATACAAGAAGAGAAAATTCTTTCCCAGAAGGTATGAATTGGGTAAAAAGTGACAATCAGTGAATTTTATCTGGTAATTATCTGGGAAATTTTAAAGGTAAATGCCATGATAATAATTCTGAGAGTTTTCTAAGTCACTATAAAATTGTTGTTTATGACTGCCACATGCCATGTAATAAATTAATTGGGAGTATTACTTTAAAAATACTCTTTTCAGATAGTTTGCATACAATTGTTTCATTAGAAAACACATTGTTAATGTTAAGTAATCTTTTCTCTACCTTTTTTTTTTTTTTTTTTTTTTTGGTAAAATAGGACTGATTTTAGCACGTGACTGGACAATGTGATTTTCAACAGATATAATGAACAATATTTTTTTTTTTTTTTTGTTAAGCACAAGGTTTTCCAATGCAGCACTTCACAATGAACTGACATTTGGCAGTGAGGAACCTTTCTAAAGTTCAGGAACTGCATTAAAAAGAGAATTATAAAGGGCATCATTAAAATTTAGGTAGAAAACTGTTACTGAGCATTTCAATTACAGAGCTACATGACTGGCAGTAAGAAATAATAGGCACAAATTAGTACTATTGACTGTTTCTTAACATCCATTCAGCTGGCCTAAGGAGTGACTGCCTTGAATATTATCATAAATTCTGTAATGTTCAAATATCTTACTTGTCTGATTATCGTCATTTTTTCACTGTGACCCTTCTAAAGAATTTTTGTTGGTGCAAAAATTATAGACCCCAAACATTCACCTTATTAGCTTAATTGCAGTTCTAGTTAGCATTTTCTCCACCTTTCTCTCTGCTGTAGACACACATCCCTTATTTAAATTTTACACAGTAGTTAGAGGCCAAGAAAATAAGGAGGAATGCTCATTCCACAAAATGTGATACTTCTAATTAGTCTGCTGAGACTTTTGGAATATGCATAAAGCTATAGATTTGGTATTAAACCACATTTTTATTACCTAAAAATTAATGTTTACCATGTGTATGCAAAGGTGTTGTGGATATGAAGTGTTAAGTTTTGAAGATCCTAAAAGTCATTTGTTTCTATGATACAGTTCAATATATATTTTTATCCTTTTAAAAAAAACTTTGGATAAAATATCTTGCTTTTCCCACTTTCCTTTATTGTGACTTTTAATTTAATCTTACTTTTTACTAGATTGTTTAAAGAACAAACTGCTACTATTTGGAATATATTCAATTTGGGTAAAGTCTTCCTGTTGTTTTAGATAGTTTAAATGAGCAGGAAAAAAATAAACTCTAAAAAACAAGGGGGCATCATTGAGGCCAACATTGTGTTTAGCTCACTAACAGAGATATAACTTTATAGATTTAAATAGTATTTGGCTGTCACATTTACTCATAAGAACTGACAAATTTCTAATGGCTGACAGACAGGAATTGATTTATGAGTTTTGGGAATGGAAGGAAACCAATGGAAATGCCCTTATTAAAAATCTGCAATTTTTTCCTCAGGCCATGTTACCATAATAAATGTGAAAATAGGCTTGATTTCATTCAGAATTAATGTAGTTTAAAATTGAAATGAATCTCACCCCCTGCCTCCAGGAGGTTTGCTGACATTTCTAGGGCTGTTTCAGAGAGTCCTCATGATAAACAGAATGCATGTGCACATATGTGTACCTATGTATACATTATATCCACTAAAAGCACAATTAATAAGGTAATAATTTGTCCAAATCAAAGATTATTAATTGTGGAGGTAAAACCCATAAACAAAGATTATTAATTGTGGAGGTAAAACCATAAAATGTAGAACTGTTGAGTCACCTGGTGGCTCAGTTGGTTAAGCATCTGACTCTTGATTTTGGTTCATGTCATAATCTCAGGGTTGTGAGACTGAGCCCCGCAACAGGCTCTCTGCTCAGCGGGGAGTCTGCTTGAGATTCTCTCTCTCCCTCTCCCTAAGTCTCTCCCCCTCCTCATGCTCTCTCTCTCAAATAAATAATCTTTTTTTTAAATGTAGAAAATATCTCTCTCCCTTCCTCCATCTGTTTCTCTCCAAACCACAATTTTTCCTACATCAGAAACTGCCAATACCTCATTCATAATGTAGAGAAATCAACTTTATGCTACAATAGGGATCACACAATTAAAGAGAATCAAGTCTAGTGTTATCAACATTATAGAGAGGTTTAACCAAACTTGGCTTCACAGAGACAACTCAAAACAAAAGAAGAAATTAACTTTACCTTGAAATGATAACCCTCTTCAAGTGGGTTTCATTTGAATAATAAATGTCATCTTGTAATTTTGAGAAACATATCTTTGCAAAAGTGAAGTTCCCATGCATACATTCTAAGGAGACTAAACTAATCTGAAATGTGGTACTAAGTAGTTGAAATCAGCTATTGTATATAATGTGGCAGTTGAAGGTCTATCTACTTACTCTCGTTTCCCTCTCCAATAGTGTCCAGAGGCTTTTATAAAGGTCATCTGGTTTTAATTAAGTCAGATTTAAATGTATGGTCCATCTATCAGTAGATCACTCTGGAGAAAAAATCTGGTCACCAATTCATGTGGTGATGGATTTGATGGTTGAATACAGGAAAGTAAGCTCTTATTCTTTGGCTAGCACTAGTTTTATGTATGAGGTGAATATGGACTATATCTCTCTCTGTAGAAAGGTCAAATTTTTGTTGCATGTGAACCCTTGTACTACTACTAAATACTGCAAATACAAGAGAAACCATAGTATATATCTGCTTCAATGAATGCCCCAAAATTCTGAGGTATCAAAGACAACCTAAAATAAAACATTAAAATTGTTTCTTAATACAATTTACAATAAATACACGAAGGTATACAATGAAATTGTTTAAGACAGAATCTAAAGATATGTAAAAATATTTTCAAAAACTAGGTATTTTTAAGTTAAAATAACTCTGGGCTCAAAGTGAATTTCAAAAAAAAAAAAAAACCTACATAAAACAAAAAGGAACAGAAATGAGAAAAAATAGAAAAAAGGCATTTGACATTAATGATGGTGACCAATAAATGAATGGAAGATAAAGCAGATTATTCAGACAGAAGAATAATCAGAGGGAATGATTATCTTTTCATGTGACAAATTAAAGGATTCTCTTGAAGTGAGGTAATTTATGTGATAATTTGAAACAATATAGAAGAAAGCAAATAATATTTAATTTAGGAAAACAGTGGTCCATTTGAATCAGCTATTTGCCGCTCCATTATTCAAAACAACTTTATATTCCACGAATAATCTACTCTAAAAAAAACCTTTTTTGACTTTTGGGGAAGATGTTGGAGTAAAAGGACTTTACACTCACCTTGCCCCACAGATACAACTAGATAACATTCATATCAATTTAAATACCCTAGAAAATGCCCCCAAAACAAACAAACAAAAAACCGGACTCTTGTAGAAAACAAACTGATGGTTACCAGAGGGGAAGTGGGTGAAATAGCCTAAGGAAAAAAGAGTAGACTTATCAGGATGAGCACTGAGCAATATACAGAATTATTGAACCACTATTTTGTATACCTGAAACTAATATAATTGTATGTTAACTATAGCGGAACTGAAATTTTAAAAATAATAATAATACATATTTTTGCCAGGTAGTTTAGAAGAAACCGCATTTGGGACCTTAATTATTTCTAAAAAAAAAAAAAAAAAAAAAAAAAAACAAAAAAAAAAAACATTCACAGCAGTAACTAGTTGAATGTTTGACTGAGTAACTAGTAAAAATGTGTGTACATCTTGGAGGCCATCTTAAAATCCAGCTTAACACAGTCTATCCTTTGGCCCCCAGAGATTCATGCCCATCCCAAAACCAAAAGTACATTCACCCCTTCCTACGCTTTCCAAGAATATCATCCCATTCAAATAATGGCTCAAGTCTAAAATTTCATCATCTAAATCTCATTATCTACATGATCTGAATTAGGGCTGATCAGATTCCAAGTTGTAACCCACCCTGGGTCACAATTACTTTCTATCTGTGGACCTGTGGAACTAAAGATAAAGTTATATGCCCAAGTTATGTGTATGTTATCTTCCTGTGGTTTTAACAAAAGACTGTATAGCCATACCCTCGGCTTTTACTCTATGGCATACTTTGAGAGCAAACCCTAATTTTATAATCTTTTGCCACATGGAAAGATAGTCTGCTAATTTCCAAAATCATTAAGCATTTGGGGTTGTTTGTTTGTTTTGTTCTGTTTTTTTGTTTTTGTTTTTATTTTAACCAGTTATTCCTCAACTGTCTCCCCGTCTCATGTTTACTATAAGCACCAAGAAAAAACCCAAGCAGGACCTCCGGTATTTTTGCCTGTAACATCCCCAGCTATACATCCAAGTTCATTGCTTCAAAGTTCTTTCCACATAGCTGTAGAATACAACTTTGCTAAGCATTCTACATAATAAGAATTCTTCCTTCAGTTTCCAATAACACATTCATTATCTCCTTTTGAGCCCTCACAGTCAGCATCCTTAAAGTCCAGATTTCCATTCACAGTCTGTCCAAGGCTAAATTATTTAGGCTTTATCATGTTCTTCATTTCCTTCTGACTTCCCGCCATCAATGCCTTTAACATCCGTATTTCTTCTAACACTATGTTCCAGGGAATCTGAGCTTCCTCTACACACTCTCCAAATTTCTTCCATATTCTCCATCCTGACCAGTTCCAACTGTGTACTCCCCACATTTTCAGGTATTCATTATAGCAGCTTACCACCTCTGTTAACCAAAATCTGTATTAGTTTTCTTCCTCTGCATAACAAATTACTACAACCTTTGTGGGCTAAAGCAATACAAATTTATGAACTGACGGTTTCTGGGAGTCAAGAGTTCAGTTAGGTTTCCTAGGCCCTTGCCTCAAGGTCTAACCAGGCCAAAATCATGGTTTCAGCTGAGACTGCAATTCACATCTAAGGTTCTACATGTTCTTCCAAGCTAACTATTTCTGGGCAGAATTCATTGTGACCGTATGAATGAGTTTCCCATTTCTTGCTATCAACTGGGGGCCACTGCCAGCTACTAACGATCAACTACATCCCTTGTCAAATGGTTCCCTTCAGCTCAAACAAGCAAGGCTTCCTAGAATCTTCTCATGCTTCAAATCTGTGATTTCATCTTTCTCTGACCTCTTGACTAAAATTTTAAGGTCTCATGTAACAGGTCAAACCGAACTAAATAATATCCTTATCATAAGGTCAACTGATTTCTAAAATCCTTCTATAGCAGTGTCTAGATAGTGTTTGAATGAATAATTGGGAGATACAGCAGAGGCTGGGAATCTTGGGGGCCATCTTAGAATTCTGCCTACCATAGTCCCTACAAGGCTAAAAAAACTATATTTGAGTAAATTTTTTTTTTTTTTATTTTCTTCTCACAGAGATCTTAATATATCAAGCTTCAATTCCTGTCTTGGTCAAGAATTAGGTTTGTGACCTTGGGTAATTTCACCAAAGTCTGTGATCATTCCCTCTTCTGCAAAGTGAAAGTAATCTCATAGATTATTGCAATATTTAAATAAATATTCTAGCTCATAGGTGGTATTTAGTAAGACTTTATTCCTTTATTACTTTCCCTTAAAAGTCTGGCTCAAAACTGCCTCAAGATGCCTTCCTTTCGATAAAAAATAACTCTTTTACTTCCTGAATATGACTGTATTGTTTGTAAATACGCTGCACAGTGACTGTCAAACTGAATCATGTATCAGAATAATCTTGACAGCTTGTTAGAATACAGATTTCTGGACTTCACCCTCTAGTTTCTGAATTAGTAGGTCTGAGATACAACCTGAGAATTTGCATTCCCAATAAGCTCCCAGGTGATGCTGATACTGAGATCCAAGGATTAAACTTTGAGAACCTCTATATTATGTCACTTAAATTATTTCCCTTTAAATATGCATATGGGTATGCATATATTATTTTCTTTAATCACTGTGCATTATAAATATATAAACAGGAGAGTTGACTCTTACCCATCATCTTAAATTTCACTATATCCAAAAAAGAACTTTACATAGAGTAGATGCCCAAATGGTATTAAAGAAAATTGAATGATTATATCACATTATTTTAAGTGGTTCAATACAAGGGATATGATTCTACTTCAGCAAAAATTACATTTTGAAATGAGTATGGTTTTGCCAATTGAATCAATTTTTTCTTATTTTATGAACTAGATGACTTTCATAAAATCAACTTAGCAAAATACAGTACTTGTTTTTAAAAAACAATTTTTTTAAAAGGTTTATTTATTTATTTTACCAGGGAGGGGCAGAAGGAGAGAATCTCAAGCAGACTCCCCACTGAGCATGAAGCCCAATGAGGGGCTCAATCTCAGGACCCTGAAATCATGACCTGAGCTGAAATCAATACTTGGATGCTTAACTGACTGAGACACTTAGGCGCCCCCCTCCCCAAATTTTTATATAAGGGTAACTTGTAGGGCCAAAAAATCTCTCATCAAAACTAACAGAAAATATGAAATAATGGCTAGTAGGCAAATAATAATAAAATAAACTCTGATCATGATCATACCAGGATATATCCAAAGAAAGTCTTATAAATCCCAGGCATAGCATAAATGCTTTGGCATCTGATATCAAAAGGCATTGGCACTCTTTGACAAAACCATCCCATAATGATGTCTCAGGTGCTGTGCTATGCTCTGCAGACAGCCAAAGTAAAGTAAAAATTTTGACTCACAGGCAGTGGTGATTTATTCCATGTTGATTTTATTTGACAGCAGGTGCCTGGTCTGTATTTCAACCATTACACTATTTTTTTCTTTTCTTTTCTTTTTTCTTTTTTTTTTTTTTATTCCTGCCTCTGAGAATCTAACCTGAACAAAGCTAGGTAGCCAAAACCCAGGCACAGCACCTGCTAAAGTAATAAAATCAAGAGAATAATAGTCCCAAATTTAGGGTAACTATGAAACGAAAGGAAAAAATCCACCTTGAATAAAGCCAAAATAGCCAGATAGGTATGATGTTACTTTTTATGGATCTTTGAATGGAATACATAGGATAAAGGTTAAACAGTGACTAATTAAGGAAAATGGTTTTTTTAATAAATCCTATAGAGAAACTCTTTAAATGGCTGAAACAAGAATGAGTTTTTTAGGATCATGACAAAATTTTTAACTCTTTACTTAATCTATACCCTAAATACCTTTCTTACCTTTCTTTTAAAAAAATGCATATGCATGAAAATGTTCTTTTCTAAAATTTTTCACAAACCACATTCTCCTATTTAGAGCTGTAGATTCTTACAGGATCATTCAAGAACGATTAAATTTGTTCTTTAAAAAAAAGAAAAAAGCCTAAATGCTGACTAAATGAGTGTTATCTTTTATCCTACCTATAGTCAAAGTCATGTTTTCTTCTCCAGTTTGTACAATTTTCTATGGGAAGCAAGCTTTTAAGGACTTTCTATAATTTGAAGGACAGTCAAGTTAAGATTCAAATTCAGATTTTTTTTTTCACTTTCTAAATCCCACCCAAGCCCATTCTAATGGCTCCAATTGTGATAAGATAGTTTTGATTCTAATCGCAGAAAGCTCATGCTCGTAGTCACAGACAAATAATTCATTTAATACTGGGCATGTAGTATTGCTTCTATTTCTGATGTTCTGACTCTGCAGAAGCTATAACCCTTTATGGCTCACAGTCCTTTATGCTTTGACTAGTCAAGACTTTTAATGACTTGAAGCATCATTACTTTCACTTTCACCGATCTTTCACTTAAGAGATACTAAAAACAAACGTGATCTCTATTATTTTAATGATATCTTCAATTCTTTTATACCATCCAGTTTCCAGTACCTATCAAAATCCCACAGGTTAACATTACCTTGCTATTAGCCTTCCAAAAGAATATCCCCAACTTACACTATTCCATCCCAAACCTTGATGTTGCATTGATTGGATCTTTTTTATTGCTCTTTATTAAACCGATATGTCGATTCCTGATATTCTCAGAAGTTTAGCTCTAATAGAGGTGTCAAATTCATGTCTCCCTCTGTGAAGGCTTTAAAAAAATTGAGGTTGTAAATTGATTTTGGATAAAGTCCAATCTCCCCAAACTATTTTTTTTTTAACCACAAAATAGCTAAAGCTTAACCCGAGGATGAGTATGATTGCTTAAGATTTCCTTTTATGTCATGTCTAGCCACATGAATGTTGGGCTTTTTTCTCCCATTTCTCCCCCAACACATCCTTACCACTAAACTTACCTACTTTAAAGTTCATAGATTGCCACTAAATAAGTGTTGTGCTGTTGAGTGATGAACAATGCTGGGAATCAAAATGAACAAGCTATCCCAAATATGACACTGTTTTGACATAGATCTCTAGTCAAGACAACTGCCATTTGCAAAGAAGATAGAGATTTTAGAATCACGTCAAATTTAATTTTTATTCTAATAGATATGAAACGTTTTTTTTAAATATTCAATTCAAAGTAAACTTGACTTTGTTGCTCAATTTACTTTGATTTATTTTTGTGTGATTCAATTTTTTATGTGATTTTGCATAACACAATTAATAATTTTTAAATGCTTTCAAAAATTGTGAGCCTCAAAAAACAAGATGTCAAATTGTATCTAACATCATCATATATACAATCCTCTGCAAACCTTACTCACACAGCAAATGTGGATTTGACTACGATTAAATTAATCCTTGTTTACACATACCACATTATTCTATTTCTTTCACCCCAAGGGATAACACAGAGAAGTTCTGATGCATGAGTGAGCATGCTAATTTTAGCCAAAATAAAGTAGAAGGCATGAAGAAATGTTATAATAATAAAATATAGAAAGAAGTGAAGTACCACTCGCCAATTACCTCCTATTCCCAGGCAGACATGCAATTCCATTGAGAAACTTGGTTTCACATGTGCAGTCTTAGGCAATTTCATGATTTACATCATCCTTTTAAGGCAATAATTTCATTGTTGCATGGTAAATTATAAAATATTACCTCTTAACATAAACACTGCATACAAACACAAGAAGACTCCTCTCAAATTTGGGGAGAAATCAGTGAAAGATAGTTGGGCTCTCTATGAGAGTACTACAGAGGGAAGGAAGAAAGTTAACATTCTAGACAGTTATACTATATTCTCAATACAAATGCTAGGATATTGTTATGCTATGTACAGATTTAAAAGTGTACATTCACAAAGGCGGGTAAATTCCATATATCAAAGAGCTAGAAATGGATAGAGCCATGATTTAAAACCAGGTTCCTGTGACTCCAATGGCTGGTTTCTCTTATGTTACATTTTCATTATTGTATTAGCTATTCCTGGGAAAATGACAATGACTGTAAAGACCATATATGTTCTATAGTTTAATGGAACTATTAAATAATTATAAGTATAGCTTTTCTTGTCATTACCATAATTGTGAGTATGAAATAAATAGCAAATTGAGAAACCATCATGTCAGGATACATTCATCTAAGTGCACGTTAAACTAGCTGTAGAGTTTTTTGTTTGAGAAAAATACTACTGTATTGTTCCACAGGATAACAAAGAAAAATGGTCCTGAGCTGTTATGTGAAAAATACAACAAATGGCACTAACAGGATTATCCTTAAAGTTTTCTTGTGAATGAATGGGAAAGTTATTCTGTGAAGAATATCAATGATCTTATCTACTCTATCTCCTCTCCTTTTTGGATATTTAAGGCATAACTGGAAATTTTAGAAGGTGGGAAAAGTTTGGCCCTAGACTTTCTGTCCATAATATCCCATATCATTACTAAGCATTATGATATTTCTAGTTCTCCGTTTCTAGATACTTGTGTAAGTTGTGAGCTTCCGGGTAAATAGTCTAGCCATAGCATTCATTCAGACATAAAAGTAGAGTTGGCATTTGGGTGTCTGGTTAGATGAAACATTTAAGAAAGGAGCTGAGAAGCATACCAAATATACCTTTTCTTCCCTCCTATTATATATAAAAAATGATACTAGGGACAAAGAAAGAGTGAAGACCATACAGATTTCCTATCATGGATGGCTTCTGAATATTTAACAAATTTGGAAATGGAAGGTTGCATATTACAAGGCAAGTCTGGTTAGTGCTGCTTTATTGATTAGGGGTAGTTTGTATAGTTCAGAGTAAGCTTGTAAATAGTCTGAGGGGAATTGAGATTTTATTCAAAATGCTATATAGTAGCAACATTTGGAATTCAGCATGGCAAAATTGTACAACTCTAGCTCAAGTCCCAAGGCTGTTAACAGTTAAAGCAAGAAGTAAAATTATTTAACTAAGTAAATTTAACATATAATTTCACAAAGTATTTGTTTTTAGGCATATCTATCTATGCAATAGTCTCTGCCCTTCTTAAATATCATTGAAGAATTACAGAGAAGACAGCAAACATTTTAAATGCTATGATATTCATAATTACTTTAGATAGGTATATAGACAGATAAAACAGTTTAGGTCGATAAATATTTCTCCCCTTTACCATTTTATTTAGTCTTTTCTAAACCAGAGTATCATTTTCAAAGACACTTTGAAGAAAATTAGTGTTTACAGCAACAAAATTCTCATTTTAAAACTTAAAAAAAAACAACAACATTTAGATGATTTGTCCAAGACTTTATGAGTATTAAGGGACTAACCTAGGATCTATAACCCCTGATTTCTGGTGCAATAAATGTCTCACACTACAATACTGCCTTTTAATTCAAGCTCTAATTTGCATTTATTAAAATTTGTTACCCAGAATCATACTTAGTAATACAGACTGAGGCACGATACATCCAGTATGTTACTATATATAATGGAGTATAGTGTCTATTGTTTTTGGCCACTTAATGTGTCTTTCCTCATCCTTCTATTCTTGATTATAAACTTACTGCCCAATTCCCTGGCCTCAGTGTACATATACTGATGCAGAGTTGTCAACATAAATTAGCTCATTTCTCTTGGACACAGGGATTGGTTTGGGAACAGGGCATACTAATCAGAGTCCAGGAGAAGAGAGTGGGAAAAAAATGCTGTCTTTCTTGGGAAAATGATTAAAACTGGGAGTGGCTAATGATGGTCTTTCGTCCCAACCATATGAAGGGAAACAGCCTGCAAAATAAAGCTAACAATAGACAAGTAGAAACAGAAGATGGATGGGGAGAAGAGTCCTGGTGAAATTAAGGCTTTGGGTTACCTTTGCCATCATGGTTCCTACAGATTTTCTAGAAGACTTGAGAGCTTTCAAAATGTTTCTGACTTTCTGCTAACACTAATGAAAAATAAGATAACATAATGTTTTCTGGGTTGTTCCCCATATTATTTCTGATGACAGATGGAATATGATTGGGCTTTTTGACCAAAAGAGTATATTAGAATGTCTTCAGGAAACAATCTGAAAGAAAAATTATTTCATTTCTTCTCTTAGAAAATCCAATCCCACTTGTAGGGAAAATTAATTACCTAAAATAACATATATATGTGCAAACAATGAATCATGGAACACTACATCAAAAACTAATGATGTATTGTATGGTGACTAACATAAAAAAAATAAAAATAAAAAATAAAATAACATATGTATTTCTCTTACTAAAATTAACGTAATTTTTCTGTCCATTTTAAAAAACTTAAGACTTCTTTACACAAATAATTTCAGTAATTTTCCTTTCTTTTTGTTTTTATCCTTTAAGTTTTTTTTTTTTGTTTTTTGTTTTTTTTTTGGTTTGTTTATTCCAAACTTTGACCCAAATCATTGACCTAATTCACTACTGAAACTTGCCTGGAAGCCCAAACACAGGCATGACAGATAAATAGATTATTACAGATAGATTATCATGATATGTATATTGTGATGTATTATGATAGATATTTATTTATATATATATACATACATAATGTATATATTCTATACGAATGTCAAGAGAAAAAGAATAGACATATATGTAAATATATATAATATATATAAATATACATAAAATACATACTGTTTATAAGTATGTATTATATAATAAGGATTGTAATATTTAAAATATTTAAAAATCTTAAAATGTCATATATTTATTATAAGAAGTTGGTTCACATGACTATGGAGACTGGGAAGTCCCACCATCATCCATCTGCAAGCTGATGATTCAGGAAAGCAGTGGTGTAATTGAAGTGGAAATATAATTCAGTTTGAATTCAAAGGCCTGAAAACCAGGGAGCTGAGGGCATAAATCTCAATCAACAGACGGAAGAAAACTCTTGTCCTGGTTAAACCAGGGAAGCAGAGAAGAATAAATTCTTCCTTCCTCCATCTTTTGTTCTATCAGGCCCTCAAAGGATTGGATGATCTCCACCTATATCGGGAAGGCCAATCTGCATCAATGATTCAGACACACCCAAAAATACTGTGTAGTCAAGTATCTGGGCACCCCATGATCAGTCAAGAAGACAAATAAGGTTAACCATCACAATATTATTTACTGTAGGGGATATATCTATATCTATAGAAATAGATAGGATATATCTACAGAATATATCTGTAGAGGATATAAAGATCCATAGAGATGCATGGATACATCCCTTATAGTGAATAATATAAGGCCAGCAGAAATAAATTTAGATGAGAGTAAAGGTCTATATTCATTGTAAAGATAACTGCTATTAAATTGAGCATAGTTGTAGGTGTATCAGACAAAGTAATCACTAATGTGAAAGACTTGTGAACTTCAAAACATAGAGGAGTTCAGAAAGACAGCAATAAAAAGAGAATAAATTAATTTTAATTTGTATTATTAGAAGTACATGATTAGAATTAGTAGCATTTTATTGACCACATCTGGCATTCTTCAATTCTATATATATCAAAGTTGTAGAACACTTAAGGAAATATAGAGGGGTGGCCCGTCAAAAGTGGGAACAAACATTATGTCAGATTAAGAACAAGTACAATTTGCATAAGGTATGCAATTGTTTTTTAAATGCAGAGATTTTAATACTCATTTTGGAATATTAAAATTGAATAACTTTGTAGACATTATAAATACTAACTGCAAACATGTGA
Organism: Ursus maritimus; assembly: GCF_017311325.1. Lineage (NCBI taxonomy): Eukaryota > Metazoa > Chordata > Mammalia > Carnivora > Ursidae > Ursus > Ursus maritimus. The sequence goes on from NW_024426663.1 coordinate 8,038,691, forward strand.
AGGAATGTAAAGAAACATACAGTTTTCACACTATTTCTTTCTGTTAATGTTTTCATTAATGTTGTATTTAATATTTATGAAATCTCAACATCACACTTAATTGGTTTCATTCTTTTATTTTTTGTAATAGATGCAATAACCAAGAGAAATATATTATATATTATATATTATATATATATTATTCTTCAAGTCACTTAAGTATTTTTCATTCATTTGAAAGCTAGATAAATATACACTCTAAATGTATCTCTCCATACCACATCCCTAATGATAATGCTTACTAATGATGTGCTTATAACCTACAAATACCCTTCAATGAATTTTTTTTTTTTAAAGATTTTATTGATTTATTTGACAGAGAGACAGCCAGCGAGAGGGGGAACACAGCAGGGGAGTGGGAGAGGAAGAAGCAGGCTCCCAGCGGAGGAGCCCAATGTGGGACTCGATCCCAGAATGCCGGGATCACGCCCTGACCCGAAGGCAGACGCTTAACGACTGCGCTACCCAGGTGCCCCTTCAATGATTTTTCCAGATAAAGAAAAATTTCTTCACTACTTCATTTGCTTTATCCTAGTTCTACTAAATTACTCTTTATGGTGCCATTTAAGAGCACTTTTTTATTGATCAAAATTACATTTTTTTAGAGGAGTTGGAGATAGTCTTAAAAATTTTTATGAACTATTAACATTAACTGAAACACACTTTCCACAAGTTGAGAAATAATATTTAATGATATGCCACTAAAATGATAGCTATTAAATATGTAATACATTAAAGCTGCATAAAATGTTTTCATTGATGTTTATGAATTTATTCTGCCATTTGTACCTGCAAAGTAATTAAAATTTTAAATTACATACATGCCTTTATTAATGTCCTCTATTTAAAGGTTGAAAGAAAAAAAGGCAGGTCTATAATAAATGAAAAATGACTAGGAGCAAAACAGAGTTACTGTGAAAGAACATTTTAAATAATTGGGTGGTTGCAACAGTGGAATAGGCTACTCCAAAATATACTGAGCTTACCATCCCTAAAGGTGCTCAGACATAGGGTAGATGACCTTTGATTCATATTACTCCACATGGGACTCCTGAGTGAGTTAGGAAGATATAATGGATGAACTTAAGTGTCTCTTTTATTGTTTCAACATTAATATTCTATGACTTTATGAAGAGAAAAAAAAGATTATGGCCTAAGAAAAGAAAGATGTTTTGAAAACAGCAGGGTTTTGAGTAAAAGTGACTTCATACCTCCATGAAGCAAAAAATAAGGGTGACCAGGGCTTTTCTAAGACTTCGTACTGGGAAGCCCAGAAGGCTTAGGCATTGCCTCGTCTTGTCATAGCACACAGTGCACTGCACTTTGTTTATGCAGTAATCTCACTCACTAGACTGTAAGATTCATCAAGACAGGTCATATATTTATCTTATTCACTTTTGAAAATCCAGTGTAGTCACCAGCTTTTGAAATAAAATGTTTTCAGTATAAACACTAAACCATAAAAAGGTAAAGCCAGGACCAAATAAATACCTTACCTAACCTGTTCCATAGTCCTAAAGTCCTTAATTACTGGGAAGTACCTAGACTGTAGGAAATGAATCAATGTGCTTACAAATAAAATCTTAAATCAACAAAATATAATAGAAGCTTAATATTTAAAAATAGCCAAATTTGGGGAATCTCAAATTTCTTAGATTTTATTCAAAATTTGCTCTTATTCCCTGTCCCATACACTTATTCCTCTCTTGTATACTAAGTATATTACTCATGTCTTCTATTTCACTTTTTTGATAAACTTACAATCTTAGAACAGATTAAATGTCAGGCTTCTTCACTGTAAAGTCATTCTTTCCCCTGGCTTTCTATACTATACTCTTTGAAAGGAAATCATTATGGGCAGCCCATATGGGAGAGGGGAGTTATGTTCTGCCTCTTTGAAAGTAGTAGAGACTGAAATCTAGCTCCTTCCCCCATGATTTGAATTAGTAGGAACCTCAGATTAGAAGAATCTGATAAAAAATGTATCTGATAAAAAAAATGTCTTTTTTGTCTATAAAAGAAATTTTTAGGGAGTCCCCTTAAATTATCTCTTAAAGGTATTTTATATTAAAGGGAAGTGCTATCCACACAGACTCTTGATTAAAATGAACAACTGCATAGGACTGCTATAGGACAGAGACTACAATGACTTTTTAGACATGCCATGTAAGTCAACAGCTAACAACAATATTAGGGAAGATCTATTTCATAATTGTCTTCAAATGTCCTGTTCTTACTGCATTCGTACAATAAATAAATTTGTCTCTATCCTATGAATAAATGTGTATTTCTACTGTGAGTACTTGCAGGTTTGTGGCATATCTGTATCTATATCTGCTGCTCAAATGTGAACTCTTTCTTCACTGTATATTTTTCTCCCTCTTTTGACTACTCAACATATAGAAACAAATTTAATTACTAAAGATTCAAAATAGTGATCTAAACATCTGTTTAAGCAATAATATATGCATTTGTGTATGTAACATATAATATTTAGTATTTCCCACAAAATGGATTTTGGTTCTTTCACTCGCCTAATAAATATACTTCGAATTAGTAAATTTTAATATAAGGTTCACAATTTCTGATTCACTTTAAATGTTAACTCATTCACCTAAGAAATATTTATTGAGTCCTACCATAATCTAGGCTCTGTGCTTGATACTGGGGACAAAATGATGAGGAAAGAAGTTTGGGTTTGGGTTTTGGTTTTCTCCAATATATATATATATTAGACCACTTGTAGTCCTCCAGGTCTCCTGGGATCGGTTCATTTTTCCACCCTTTTCCCCACTGCATTCATTTTGGATAGTTTTTGCTACTATGTCTTCAAGTTCACTAACATTTTTTTCCTTCCGTATCTAATATCCCATTAACCTCATCCAGTATGTTTTACTCGTGTATTTTTTAACTCATGTCTCTACATAAAATGCCCAACTTCCCTTTGCTTTTTGAATTTATAGAATAGAGTTATAATAACTGCTTTAGTCCTTGTATGCTATTTCTAACATCTTATCAGTTTTAGGTAGGTTTAGACTGATTTTTTCCCTCCTCATAATCATACGTCCCTGGTTCTTTTTTGCAGGCTTCAAAATGTTTCATTAGATGAAGGACATTGCGAATTTTACATCATTAGATTTTGGCTAAGATACACACACACACACACACACACACACACACACACATCTGTATATCCATTAATATAAACAATATATATAACGTAACTTCTATAAAGATGCTCAGGCTTTGTTCTAGAACATAGTAAAAATACTTCGAAATTTGTTATGTGGAACCAAAGCAGAATTTTCTCTAAAGCTAATTATTGTCAAGAGGCAAGACCTGACCATTCTAATCAGTGCTCTATGAACCGTGATTGTTCACAGCTGGACTTAGAAACAGGCACTCATCCTGGCTCTACGTGAGCTCTGAATATTATTTGCTCTATTTTTTTCAGATGGCCCTCTCCCTGACTTAACATAGTTTTACCACATGCATTTCTTAATGCATCCACTGAACACTAGAGGGAAACCAATGAAGATTCCTGAGTTGTCTTTCTTTGGATTGTGGATATTCTGCTCTGAGGACTTAAACTGCCCCGTTTTTCCTAGAATGTGTGCTCTGGCTCCTCAAATAAGGGAGTCTTCTGGACTCCATTTAAGCGTCCCCTCCTTGCAATGTCACCTGAAAACTCTTTTTAAGGCACTAAACTGGGCAATCACAACTTTACCTCATTAGTTTCCCATCTCTCAAATATCATTGTATCTGCCTATCTGATGTCCAAAGTCTTAAGAAAACCTATTTCCATGTAATTGGTCCAGTTGTTTACCTGTTTCAGTAAGTATCTAAACAACAGTATTAACCACTTGACAGTTACAAAACAATATACCCAATTCGACTAGCTATCTATCTCTTGCTGAATAACAAATTACCCCCAAAGTTTACAGGCTTCAAACGACACATATTTATTATCTCACAGTTTCTGTGTATCCAAAATGTGGGCACAACTAAAGTGGGTCCTCTGTTTCCAGGTCTCTTATAAGGCTACAATCAAGCTGTCAACCATGGCTTTGGTATCATCTACAGACTCAACTGATGAATGATCTGCTTCCAAACACAGGAGGTGGTGGTTTTCAGTCCCTTAGTTCTTGCTAACTGTTGGCCACGGGCTACCCCAGACCTTCAAATGGCAGCTTGCTTCATCAATACAGAATAATAAGGCAATAAAGAGAGAATGCCAAAAAGACAGAAATACAGTCATTTGTAACTTAACCTAATAGAAGTGGCATCATGTCACCTGTGTCATATTCTATTCATCAGAAACAAATCACTGGATCTAGCTCACACTCTAGGGAAGGGTATTACACAAGGGCATGAATACCAGCAAATAATCCGAATGTCCATCAAAAGGAGAAAAAAATAACAAATTGTAATATTTTTATAGAATTAAATACCACATTGAAATCTAGAAGAAAAACAGTGAGTACACATCAAAACATGGATACGTCTCAAAATACTGTTCTGAGGAAAAGAAGCCTGACACAAAAGAGAACTTGCTGTATAATTCTATTTACGTGAATTTCAAGAACTGGCAAAAGTATCTGTCAATGAAAGATGATAAAATAGTAATTATTTGGGAAGGGTACATTACTGATTAAGAGTCACAGGGAATATTCTGGGGTGGAAGAATTGTAATGACCAGAGTAGTCATTATGCAGAGATATACATATGTAAGATTTATCCAGAGGTGCACTTAAGATCAGTGTACTTCTATGCTTATATATCTCAATAAAAATTTCTATTACATCAATTAAATTAATAATAAAATAAAGACACGTCCCAACAACCTTCTGGTTGATACTGGTTAGTGTTGCTGACTAACAGGTGCTGCTGTCCAATGTCATCCTCAAATCTAGTTTCTATGGTCTACCCTCCTCTATCCCAGGACTACAACACATCTCTTTCATGGAGATTCAGGTGCTGTAGTTTCTTTCCTAAAGCCATACTAAAATGTATGGTTCTCTGTGAAGCTTTCTTCAAGCCCATCAAGTTAGATTCACCTCGGTACAAGTCTTCATTAATAGAATTGGACTCTACCTTGAGATACAAGGAAAAAAGTCTTTGGCTTGGGGATTCTCCCAAATCTACCTGAGTAGTTCTATCACCACCCTATCCCTCTCCTCCAAAGGATTGTGACTTTAAGAGATAGCCATGTGGCAAAAAATCTTCCCCAGGCAAATACCAGAGTATATACTTGAATCTCTTCTCTTAATTTCCTATAAATTGATCTCCCAAACCCAGGACAACTGCTCTTGCATTAGCATCCTACATTCACTTTACTCTCTGTTGGTTTTAAAAATCCAATGCTAAAGATTCCTAAGGTTCAATCCCTTAATATAGAGAAAAATGGATTTGTAAAACTGATCTTTATTTTTTCCACTTTTTAAAATATTTTTTAAAATTCAATTAATTAACATATAATGTATTACTAGTTTCAGAGGTAGAGGTCAGTGATTCATCAGTCTTATATAATACCCATTGCTCATTACATCACATGCCCTCTTTAATGTCCATCCATTCCCCCCCTCCAGCAACCCTCAATTGTTTCCTATGATTAAGAGTGTCTTATGGTTTGTCTCCCTCTCTGATTTCATCTTGTTTTATTTTTTCCTCCCTTCCCCTATGATCCTCTGTTCTAAAACTGATCTTTAGAATAACTAATTTGAGCAATTTATAAACCAGTGCATTCATTACCACTGATATACCTTGAGCGTAAAAATCTCTGATTTTCCAATCAAATCTGACCAATGCTTTCTTTTTTCTATGATAAATCTGCCTTAAGCAATGAATGTTACTGAATTGAAATGTGAAGATGGTCTGAGGATCTAACGTTACACATGATGACTATAGTTGATAACACTGTATTATAGAACTGAAATTTACTGAATGGAACTTAAATGTCCTTACTTAAAAAAAAAAAAAAAAGTCACATCATATGAGGTGACAGATTTATCAATTAACTCAATGGAGGGAAATCTTTTTCCAATGTATACCTTTATCAAATCATCACATTCTACACTTTAAATGTCTTACAGTTTTGTCAATTATACCTTAAAAAAGCAAAACAAAATGTGAAATGAATAGGGAAAATAAAGGAAAAGAAAAAGGAACTCCCAGGAATAAATAAGAATAAAAAGTACATTAATTGGGATTTCAAAATACTACCTATTAATAAATACTATCCATTCTACCTAAAGAATAGATCAATTTAGCTTGCTAATGTTTACTTATATCTACTTAATATGGCAAAAAAAAAGAATGGAATGCAAATAAAAATCAAAGAAAGATTATAGTATCTCCTGTTTGCTTTGACTTGCCTTTCAGAACAAACTCTAGTCATTTCACAAAGAATTAGAGAAACTTCAACAAATACCTTTATTTTGATTTTTTAAAAATATTTTTTACTTTGAGTTTCAGATTTTAAACCTAACCCTAATTATGTTTAGGCTTTCTTTTTCCTTTTTTTTTTGCCTCTTTTTATGTACCTATTCTTATTTATAATACTACAGTCCAAAGGCTAGTCAATTAAATCAATGCATGATCTTTCCTTTCAAATCCATTTTTATTCAATAGTTTCCCTTCAAATGGCATTATGTGCCACTCAGTTACACAATCCAGAAACTTGTGTGGCAACCTTGACTTCTTCCTCTTTTTCTCTCTGCCCCCAAATTAATCAATGAGCAGATCCTAAGGCTTCCACCTCTTAAATCCATTCATCTTTCCATCTCTTTCTTTATCACCATATTATACTAATTCATGATCATCTCTCTCTTGGAAAATCATAACAGCTTCCTAACGGATCTGCAACCATTTTTATTCCTTCTAGCCCATTAGCCAAATTGTGGGTAGAAAAACTTTATCAGAATTGAAGACTAATTACAATTCTTTCCTGATTGAATCCAGCAACCAATCCTGCCTGCCTCAATTCATGCCAGTTTTTTCCCGGCTCTTCATGCCTTGCTATTCTCTGCATCCTCAGGGCCTCTAAACACGTTCCCCCTGAAGAACCGCCCCATTTCTAGGTTCACATCATCAATGCCTACTGCCTACCCATGCTTCAGTTCTTGGTTTAATGGCCACTGTCTCAGAAAAGTCTTCCCTGATATCCAAACTAGACAATTTAATGTCACTAACTTTATACTCAATACATTCATAATCTCTATTGCTCTTTTCCAGAATCAATGCTTCTCAACTTTGTCTGCATGTTAAAATTGCCAATTACATCAAATTCTCCAAGGTGGTGTTAGGTAGAAGTTAGAGAGAAGCAGCGGAAGGAAAAGTCCTAAGTCCTTGAAGGGGAATGACACAGACAAGAGCTAGAGGCAAACACCATGATGAATAAGCTACACATTAAAAGCCCAGGGGCACAACATCCTGATCGTGTGGCTTCCAAGACCTTGGGGCTGACAGATCCAGAGCCACAGGTGTGGAGCATGCGCTCTCCTCTTCTACCTCTGCTCCAGGTTAACCCCAAGACTCATTATAATGCATCTGCATTGCCAGTACAGCTCCTGCCAGGATGAAGAAAGACTGCCATGACAGTTCAGGTACAAACCTTAGAGGGCCCAAAACTCCCCCTCTCAACCTGTGGGAGGAGTCCCCCAGATGATTGGAAACAGCCTCCATTACAAACCACCCCACCGCACTTCCCAGCGCCTCTCAGTCCTGGGAGACCCAATAGTAACCAAAACAACCTAGGGGCCAGTTCCACTTCCTGGACCCTGCCCCCATTCCACCTTGAGAGCGTACATTTGCTTTAATAAACTGCTTTGTATTTGCTGCTTTCCTTCTTGCTGTCAGTACTGCAGCACAGATCCCCACATAAATCTTCTTGTGGGGAATCCAAGGACCTAGACCTCCATTCATACATTGCGGACTCTTACACCAGTAATAGAGGTACCCAGACATTAGTATTTTTCTAAAACTACCCTGGTGATTACAATTGTTCACAAGACTGAGAACCACTACTTTAAATATGTGGTTCTCAAAGCACAGCTACATATTAGAATTGCCATGGGGAGGTTTTAAAAACATCTGAGCTTCGCACAAATTAGTTAAATCAGAATCTCTGGGTATAGAGCCCAGGCATTGGTATTTTATAAATGTTCCCACATGATTCTAATGTGAGATCAGGGCTGAAAACCATTCAACTAACTAGATTAAACTTCCAGTGCCCCCAGATTATTCCAGACTTATAACAGTCACAACAATTTGTTGAAAAAATAAATGAATTAATTAATAAATTAATAGTTAATTGACTTTGGTTACTTTGATTATGCAATCAATCATTCTTTTTTTGTGTAGTCCATAGTTTTTATAGAAAGCAATATAACCTTTACTTAAACTTCAGAGGTCAGCATAGGCTTCATAGGCTTGGCAAGATTTTAACCCTGACTGTGGACTCATTCTAGATGAGTTCAAAACAAAACTGAGCAAAAAAAAATGAAAAAAAAAAAAAAAAAAACAAGAAAAAAACAAACCTGAGAAGGAGAAGCTAAATTAAACTGAGGGAAGTATACTGCGAGATTTGAATACTGATAAATATTAATAGACAACATCAGAATGTAAAACTTCTTCATACAAGTTATCAGTTTTTCTATACATTTCTATCAACATGCCCCCAATAAGCAAACATAAAAACAGCATGTACCATTTATTGAAAACCTACATGCCAGGCACAGAGATATGCGTTTTCCAGATATTATCTCATTTAATCTCCACACACACTCAAAAAATCTGTAATGTAAAATTGGTGTCCAGTTTCTAGAGGTGAGAGAACTGAAGCTTCACAGTGTTTACAGTATTTAATCATGGTCATTCACCTGAATGATGGACAATATGGGATAATCCAGGTCAATCTAACCCTGAAGCCATGCTATTCTATTTAAACTAAGTCCCTGTTTTCCTGTGATGTTGTTATGATCTGTTTGTCTCTTTTAAAAAGCATCTTTGCAAGTGCCCTCATATTATTCAAGTTTCTCCGAGAAGTAGATGAATATGCTGCAACATTCATAACAATTTTATCAACTGTTAATTTGGAAAATTTTTAGCATGTTAAAAATATATAATCACCATTCCTTATACTTCACTCCTGTTAACACATCAACACCACTTCCTGGAATAACATCATGCTCTTTATTTTGCAAAATACCGCTTCAATTAAAAACAGTGGCTAGCTGCCAGATTCAACAAAAGTAATTGCTTGTCTTGCTAATTGAAAACCCAAACCAAAAATGATTTGAGGAGGAGGGGAATTATAATCTAATAATCTATTTTGTAAGAATAATATAGCCCCCAAAAGTGAAATTCAGTGGCTATCACAGTAAAAAATAAATGTCTTTGAAATTATCAATTTATACGCTGCATTATTTAATAATCAAAATACATTAAATTTTTCTTCATTCATGCCTGTCTTCCTACTTAAGGTATAAGTTCTAGATAGAGAAATATCAATAACATTTTGTAAAATTATGTATTTCAGTACAACCCCACAGAGGAAATCAACAAGTATATATAATCATAGCTAAACTTATATGATAGCATTTTTGTAATCTGGTGGTGAAGCATAAGAATCAGGAACAATGGCTAGGTTTTATTGCTAAGATCATGAGAAAACAAGATTTTGGGCCCAATGATCAACGGTCCACTCCATCAGATTAGCCTTATCTTTGCATCTCAGCACAAATCTGAAACCGTTGCAGTGCCCGATGTGTGATATTAATTAATTAACTAACTAATGGACAAACAAATGTATGAAGTTACCAGGAGTCAGATCCTCAGCTATACAAGTTGAGAACATCATCGAGATCCTTTTGTTTACTTGTTTTAAATTTTGTTCTTTTCTTTGGTTTTTCAAATCCTGAATGATATTCAGTTTCTTGGGAGATGGAACACCCCAGAACTCTTTTCAAAGACTTATTTTAAGCTAGATTGATAATTTATTAGTAGCTACTATTAATTTGCATATACCACTCTCTCCCGGTGTGCAGTTTCATTATGCAAACCAAATTATATAAGAGAATCTGTCCATTAACCACAGAATAATTATAGGAAATGTTGCCACTGATTCACGGATATTTACATCAGGCTAGTATTTTATTCTTTATATCTTCAGAGATACATAAATCTAGAATATAACTAGTACTGGTCATCTGAAGCCTTCAGACATATTCCTCCAGCAGTGCTGGAAAAATACTGAGCATTTTTTGTACCCAGTGCTTCTTTTCAATATCCCTGAGTAGACAGATGTTTCTCACCACAATTCTTTAACAACCATCATATGATATTTACCTAGAGAGCAGCTCATACGATACTAGTTACACTTTCAGTTAACACTTTGGAAACAAGAAGCATATTCACAAATCCTCTCCCAGGATAAAGTTTTCCAATCTGTCAATCATTAAATCAAGAAATGTTTTGTGGTGGACATTTCTGATTTCTTCCATAGTATCAATTCCTACTTCCCAAAAGTCCTTAGTTATCATGCTGGGAGCCACTGGTTCCAGGAAACTACAGTGGTGAAGCACGTAAGCTACACTAAACCAATCAGGTAGCCTATCCCTTAAGCACACGCCATGTAACCCATGCCTAATTAACTGGTGAGAATCTCAAGACATGTAATGAGAAATCTGGAACAAAAATACAATTTTGCTTAGGACTACCTAACATACTCATAAGAGACCTGGAACTCCTGTGACCATTTTTTCTTCCAGGCAGGAAGCTAGTCAAAGGATGGAACCAATACAGGAAATAACTCAGACTGAAAAGTCAAAGAAAAATAGAGAAAAAGTCAGAGAAAAATAGAATGAAATCCTGACATTATAAACCTCTGGATCAAACAGCACCTAAATCTGAACCACCTCTGGAATTTTAACAGCTCCGTCATCGGGCAATTGGCTCAGTTGTACAAGGTTCCATTCCCAAAAGGGATCTCCACACTTGGTTTACTTGGTTTAATGCTCTGCTGTTGCCTTCTTGAAATTCTTAAATACTTTTATCTCAGGACCTATGTTTCTAAGTGAGATCCTTTGTAACAGTAGATCTTAACTATGAGCAAAAAAGATACACTTGGCAGCAACTAGCAAGGGTGGAGTTGTCAAAGCAACATGCACCTGCCTAGCCCTCCCCAGGACTCCTGCGGCTCTGAGAGAAAAAGCTGGCCAGGACCTGGGTACAGATCCACAGCAGCAGGAGTGGCAGTGAAAGAAAGGGAGGGAGAGGAATGACTTCTGGTGGGGGCAGTGCACGTGGGCTGGCTTGTCTCTCTGCACCCAACGGCACAAATGTTAACTCTGGGGACTGTGGGAACCAGAGGCAATAAATCACAAGTAAATAAAAGAATATACTTGGACATCCCAATAAAACATGTTAAGGAATTATTAAAATCCTTCAAAGAGTTTAGAAGCTCTGTTTTGAAAACTGCTGCAACCTGAAACACTGCAAAGCAAATATCCACAGGACTAAAGAAATAGAAATTAAATTTAAAGATAGTCATGTCACAGTACCATGTCAGTAGATAAGCTTCCACACTGTGGTTAAGAGACCAAGGTTTTTTCTCCCTTGTGCTCCACCATTTCACCAAGTCTTCTGGATCATCTGCAACCACATGAGAGAAAAGGAATTCTTTTAATTTTATAAAGAATACAGAAGAGTCCATAAGAGATTTTAAAGGTCACATCTGGTAGTGCTGAGCATAATTTCTGCCCAAATTTCTCTGATCAGAAGTCAGTCAGTCACCTGGCCCCACTAAAGGCAAGGGTTTGTAACCGGATGTAGGACAATGGTGTTGCAAGGAAGAAGGGAATTCAGATATTGGTGAGCACTACTACTTTGCATCCCATGATGTTTACACAAAGTTATGGTTCTCCCCTTATGTGTCATCCCTACTTTCTGATCTGGTGATTGTCCCATTTCTAACCTTCCTATATAGCTACACGCTAAGAAAAAAGTATTTGTATTTCCTCTTCCCATTTCTTTATATCCTATTCTCTATTCATCCTACTGTAATCTGACTTAGTCGCTACTGTTTTAATGAATACGTTTTAACTAAGTTAAAAATGATCGCGCTCTCTTTTTTTTAAACAAATTTATTCTTTCACCCCCCCCACCCCCCACCCCCCACCCCTCTGGACTTGGGCGAGCTACTGGCGGCGTCTCTCCAAACATAAGCCGCCTCCTCTCACTTCTATACTTTCAGGACCTCCTCCTCTCGACGCCTAAGAATTCTCAGGCCAAGACCACCGCCTCTAAAAGCCCCCCTCCCCCACGAGCCCAAGGGAGCCCGCGTCCACCTACCCGCGTCTCCTCAGCGCCCTCCCACATTTCCCGGGCCATCCTTTGACTCTGTTCTGGCCCCTAGATTTTGTTCCCAGGTACCCTTCCCTCAAAATGCCCCCACGCAGCCTTCGCCTTTCTCCCCCAAACCACCTAGGGCCAAGCACCTCGTCCACACTCCAAGAGTCGCGCAGCCTGCAGTAACTGGGCCTCCCGCTGGCGCAGACGGATATCCGGGCGGGGAAAGGGCGCCCTCTGGTGGTCGAAGCAGCCAGGGTCGCAAGACGCTCCACTCGCAAAGCGGTGCCGCAGAGCTCTCACAAATGACCTGAAAACAGCAGTCAATTTACAACTTTCAGCACTCAGTTGAAATAATAGTACATTTGGCTGATTCCCCCAGTCCGATTCAGTTATGCCTTCATCTGTGGTATTTCTTACCTTTTAGTCATCACCATTATGGAATTTAACACATCACATCTTAAATACCTTGTCTGTCTTATGAAGACACCTAGAGATCAGGAACCATTCTTTTCAATTTTGTAATTCTGATCCCGCTTGCCATGTCTGGAACTTACCAGCATCTCAATAAGTGCGGGTTGACAAACATAGGTAAATGAGTAGTCACGTTGTCTTTAAAGTATATATGGGGCATCCAGGTAAAGATGTATTAATACGTTGTCCACTACATAAAAAAAGTAATTGATCAAAAACCTGTCTTCGCGGGGCACCTGGATGGCGCAGTGGATTAAGCCTGGGACCCTTGGTTTCCGCTCAGGTCACGATCTCAGGGTGATGAGATCAAGCCTGCCTCTCACTGGTGCTCAGGGAAGAGTCCGCATGAGTTTCTCTCTCTCACATTCCCTCTGCCCCCCCCCCGCCTTTAAAATAAATAAATAAACCTTTTTTAAAAAATTAGAAAATAAAAAATAAAATCGTGTCTTCCCTAGTTGACAGTCATCCACAAATATGCAGAAGTTGAAACTCATGTGTATCTTTGGGGTTTACTTAGCTCCTAGAATCTATGAGTTAATAATTTTCATCAAATTAGGAACATTTTTGGTGACACTTAATTAAATGTTCTGTTTCCCACTCTCTTTTAGGAAAGTCAGTTACACATATATTAGGCTATGTGAAGTTGTCCCACAAGTCTATATGTACTTTTTATTCTCTCCTTTTTTTTTCCATTTTGCAAAGTTCCTATAGCTTCAAATTTACTATATTTCCTTTGTAACATCTAGTCTCCCATTAATTCCTTCCAGTAATGTTCTTTCTCAGATAAGAGTGAATAGCAAAAGTTTAAGTAGAATCAAGAAGACAGGGGTAATCAATGATGCCAAATAAGTAGAGTCAGACAAGAAAATGTCCTTAAGATATCTTTGGAGTCCCCAGTTACAGTATGTTTGGAAATGAAGTAAAAGTGAATGTTTGCTTATAAGTGGGATGTAAGCATTGTGATTAACTAATATAGAATGTTCTTTCAAAAATTTCAACTGTAAACTAGAGAAAGAAAGGATAGTAGGCAGTATAATGGTGTGAGCAATGAAGTTTTTGTTTTCCCTATTTATAAGGTGGGGGAAGTTAGCAATTGCTTATATGCTAGAGGAAAAGGGCCAAAGGATAAGATATTGCTAAAAATAAAAATAGAAGGGATGACTGATGGAGCACAATTCCCAAAGAGAGAGCAGAGTGTTCATGCCAGAGTTTGAATGAAGAGAGAAAGAACTGGTAGAGACACATACAACTCTGTAGTTTGAAAAGGAAGGGGGAATGAGTATATGGAATTTTGGCAAATACCTTCTAGATTTTCTGTGAGGTACGAAAGTAGTTTGCTGAATGAGTGCTTAAATAGAATCAAGTGCAGAGGAAAATGACAAAAATATGAGCGCGTACATCCAGGAAATGGGAGAAAAACCTAGGTAAATAATTTTATATTTCTTTTTTGTTGTTTTTTTTTTTTTTAAGATTTGATTTATTTATTTGGCAGGGGAGAGAGCATGAACAGGAGGAGGGGCAGAGGGAGAGAGAGAGGGACAAGCAGACTCCCCGCTGAGCGCGGAGCCCGCTTCAGGGCTCGATCCCAGGACCCCAAGATCATGACCTGAGCCGAAGTCAGATACTTAACCAACTGAGCCACCCAGATGCCCCAACAATTTTATCTTTGAATTTAAGTAAACAATAAATCCTGGGGAGAAATAAAGGTCCTGCTTAGCTAAAGACTTACTAATAAAACAAACTAATAAATTTGAAGTAAAACTCGATCCTAGAGTTAGATTTTTCCCCCTTTCATTATATTATGCCACTTATAAGGCACAGAAACAGAGAAGGATGGTGTGAACAGAATCAAAGTTGAAATTTTGCAAGGTGGCTGTGATGAAAGAGACATCAGGTAAGATTAAGGTGACAGCCCAAGGAGTTGAGCGTGTAAAAGGAAGAAAGGGAACACAGTAAGGACTAGTGGCATCCAGAAAAATAAAGCAACGGAGTGGGAATTGTAAGGGTGTGGAAGAACAAAAATAAGGAGAGCAAGCTGGTAAGAAATCCAAAGAAACAGAAAACTATAAAAGTGGAGCAATGGACTCCAGACTTCACAACTGAAAAAATTCTCAGTTACGACTGGTACTGTGTGGCCTCTTAGGTGCGGGTTGCTGCTGATGTGGAATGGAGATTCACCGGGGAAATCAAACAGACAAAGTGCTGGATTCATCGTGCGAACAGCCCTGAGGTTCGCAGGATAACTTGAGAAAACTGAAGGACAGAGGAAGACCTTGAGTTAGTTGTCAAATTCTCAAAACAATACACGGACAGTGTTGGCTAAGAGTGGGTGGGGTGTAAGAAACCAATGTCCTGAGCATTCAAGAAGGAGCCCTTTTGATCATGAGTGGAAGCTGCATTCCCATCCTCACCCTCAGTATGAAGCGTGTGGGGGATGTGAGAAGAACAGACTCTCTACGGAGAAAAGTAATAGAAATAGTGCCCATGAAATCTTTCCACCTAATTTCACATATTTTATGTGTATTTCTAATCGTTTCAATGTCAATTGACTTTGTTTTTGAATTCTGGGGAGTGCCTTATTTAATTAAATCACACAGAGAACCCTAATAGGCTATCTACTGACACAGGAGGAAAAGCATTTAGTCACATTAGTCAATGAGGGCAGGCGGAATGGCAGTCAGGAAAATCAGCTGGGTAATAAACAGAAATTTCCCGATCGGTTGATCCAACAGACAGTATTAGACCGGCTAGGGAACCAAATCACAATCAGGTCGGCATGTACGTGCAAAGAGAGTTTACTCCAAACAATCCTTGTATAGAGGATATTGCTTGATTTTTATTCATAAATATGATTTAAAAAAAAGAAACTGATATTTTTTCAAACTGAAATGAGAAAGCGTCATCCCAAGTCTTCCTAATGCTCCAGGGAATCACATCCTAAACACTAGGAATAATCAGATTTGCTTCCTCAGATGCCCAGGGGTACAGATTTCACTCTCTGTTGCCCTTTGGACCAGGACAGTCTTCACCAACATGCAGCCAGAACAGTGGCAGAGGGCTCTGTGCACAGTAAAGGCCCAACACTTGGGTTTGAATGGGACTTGGATCACTGACTTGAAATTCTTAATAATTTTATCTTTGAATTTGTGCTTTGCATAGCTCAGGGACTTCGAATGGCTCCTCACCTGCAGTCCCATCGTCCTCCACCTCTGGGGGACCAGTTCTCGGCCTCTCCCTCTCCCCGTGTGCCCAAAGATAGCACCGACCCTCTGTCACCAGCTGAGGCCTGGTCACGAGGATCCAGAGGGTGAAGGTCGGGCACCTTCACCCTGGCGGGACTTGGTGGTGATCATTCCTGTCCAGATGGCAGAGCCTTGGAACATTCCACAGGAGTCTGTCACTCACCCAGAGCTATGTAGCTAGTGCCTCCAGGAGCAGAGGTCTTAGTGCCCTTTGTGGTTTGGGCCTGACTTCCCTGCTCTATGAGATTCAGCACGTTGGTCTGGAGCCTGGCAGGAGGTGGGAACCCAGCAATTGGTGAGCCATGCAAGCGTACTCAGTCACAGGACAGGGCCCTGAGGTGCTGGGGAATGTGTGCGATCACCCTCCAGGTATCGCAAGTAAACAGTAAATTTAAAACCATGTATCTATATCTGTATTTACATCTATATCTTAGGTTGAGAAAGAGGAAGAAAGACTGAAGAAGAAAGGAATTTTGTATTTTATATTTTAGTACTTTACTAACACTTGTTTCCTGCTATTTGAAAGTGATCGTGCATTTTAATTTTGCATTGAGCCCCACAAAGTATGTAGCTGATCTTGCTCTGAGCTCCCAGCCACAGGAAATGACTTGAAGAGTTTAGGCCACTCACTTGATCTGGCAGACTCTGGAGAAGGTTCATAAGAACGTTCCACTGTTCTTCCATAGACAAATGCCCCTCCCTTCCCACAGATATTCTAGTGGGACGGTTCTGTGTCTATGCCTGTCTATGACATCTTAAGTGTTGGAGATTGAAAATTATGTAAGGTGCAATACTTATGAATTGAACGACTTCTCTTCAGTATCCTGAAACATCATTGTAAATGGTGAGTTCACACTTCTTTGAAATGTGCTATTGATAAGCTTATGTTAAACGAATGTTTATTTCAGATTTTGTGCTCTGATAAATTACCTAATTTAGCTATAAACATCCATCTATTATAGGAATTAATCATTAGTCCTATTTTATTTATTTTTTATAACATTTTTAAAATTTTAATTTATTTATTTATTTGACAGAGAGAGAGAGAGAGAGAGCAAGCACAAGCAGGGGGAGTGGCAGGCAGAGGCAGAGGGAGAAGCAGGCTCCCCACTGAGCAGGGAGCCCGATGCGGGACTGGATCCCAGGACCCTGGGATCATGACCTGGGCCAAAGGCAGACGCTTAAGTGACTGAGCCACCCAGGTGCCCTCATTAGTCCTATTTTAGATAAGAGGAAACTGTCTGAAAAGGGTTATATGTCACTAGCTACGTAGTAGAGTTGGGAATCACATCATAGCCAATAGGCAACCCTATCTACAGACTGGCAAGGTTGGAAATGTTGTACTATATAGAAAATCCTTGATTTGGGAATCATGCTGGAATTTAAGATACCCATATGACTTTTAGTTCAGAGATGCCATTTCAAAAATAAAAATCTATTAATCTTCTTAATGCTTTAGATCTCAAAAGTCTTCTCCTCTCCGCCCAAGTTTTAATTAATATAACTTGTCTTAACATCCTGGAAAAGGATTTTACTACCCCTCTATCAATAACTATCCACTCATTTTAAGAGAATTCAGACTTTTGTGCAAGACACAACAGGATATTGCAACATCAATTGTGTTATAAAGGGATTTTTGCCATATGAAGAAAAATAATTCATCTATCTTTGAAAAAGAATCTTTTGTTTCTAGAATTTTACTATTGGATAAGACTAGAATGTAGGTTCCCAAGGCAAGAAATGAGAAAAACTTAAGTGGTAATTGCTAAAGCAGAGAGCTCATTTAGATCAAAGAGATATTGTTTAAAGGACTAAAGGTAAAATATGTTTTTATTACAGCTTTTAGCTTGCTTCAAGATCTATTGCCTTTGAGGTTGAAAAAGCACTCCAAAGAGGGCAATAATGATTCCAGAAACAGAGATTATACTCTATTGATGATGTCCTTTCCTATCCTCCTGTAAGTGGCTTTCTATTACTGATATATACCAGACCAAATTGTGTACCTTTCTCTAATAAATAATGAGAGCAGGCATAAGCACAAGAAATATAAGGGGACTGTTGTAAACAGATACTTCTGTTTCATTACCACTGTTTTATTAACAAATCACCTCCATTAAAGAGATTATGAGATTGCAAAAAGCAATCCAAAATGAAATAGTCAAGGCCTAACTTCCATTTTGTAATGAATTGAAATGATTTGCCTACAGTCACTTCAGTTCCTCCTTGTTTCTGTGACTGCACTAAGTCCATTTTGTATCCTGAATTGTGAGTGTGCTCTCCCCAGTGGGGTATGTGAATCATCTTTTCTAGGGGAAAAGGATGTTTCCAATTAAATCAAGATATACATCTCTCATCTCCTAATACAGAAAGTGGTGTGTTTTATGTGCTATACCTTACATTGCAGCACTGTGCTCAAGAGCCCCATACTTCTTACTATCGGTATCCTACAATCCAATAGCTCGTGACAAACTAGAAGCTTTTTTAACAGTCACGACTCCACAACTTACTATTAGCACATTTTAATCTTTTTTTTTTTTTTTTTTTTTTAAGAGATAATGGTGTTTGGGGAGGGCAGAGGGAGAGAGAACCTTAAGCAAGCTTCACACCCAGGATGGAGCCCCAGCACAGAGCCCAGTCTGTGCTGGGGCTCCATCTCACAACCCTGAGATCCTGACCTGAGCCGAAATTAGGAGTCGGACGCTTAACCGACTGAGCACCATTTTAATCTTAAACCAGTACTTCATTTTTGTTTTGTTTTGTTTTGTTTTTTTTTTAAAGATTTTTTAAATTTATTTATGTGACAGAGAGACAGCCAGCGAGAGAGGGAACACAAGCAGGGGGAGTGGGAGAGGAAGAAGCAGGCTCCTAGCGGAGGAGCCCGATGTGAGACTCGATCCCAGAATCCGGGATCACACCCTGAGCCGAAGGCAGACGCTTAACGACTGCGCTACCCAGGCGCCCCCAGTACTTCACTTTTGAATACTGAAACTTTAACTTCTGGGGAGAGCCACAAAGTGTCCTGTTTCAACCTTTTTTAATTGAGGGGAACCAAAAGTGGAAAATAGGTCTTGTGTTTCAAAGCCTGTAATTTTGGGGGATTATTCAGGTATATACAATATTTTCTTTAACATGGTAAAAAGAGATGGTAGTCATATTTTGTTTCATTTTGGAACTTGAAAAAACAAAGTGCTGGCAATATTCTACCAATTCCAAAACAGATTGTGAAATGGACCTAGTCTATGGAAACCAGAAATCTGAAAATCACAGTTCCTAAAGAAACCTAGTGCAGCAAGTTAACAACTCACCATGAATATCTCCGAGTACAAGACTCAGAAAATAAGGGGAATTAAACAGAATTGGTTTCTGATGGATTGAGCGCTAGATACATAATTGAATAAATTTTGATTTTTGTAAAAGCAGTTTGAGGTTTGCATTCCTCAGAATTTCCCATATCTGCATACTATTGTATTTAAACTTTCTGCATACTATATATTTAATAGACTTCATTAACAAGGTTCTACCAGTCAGTCAACATTTTACATCGAACTTACACATAACTGAATCCTGCAAAATACAAGTAATTATTATTTTTTATTTTGATATGATTGAGGAATTTTTGTATTTCCAAAATAATTCAGTTTTTTGCTTGGGCAATCAAAGCAGCAAGTATTCAGAAGAATAAATCTGAAAAACAGAATTTAAAATAAAGAATAAAATAACCAGTAAAGCCCTAACGAAAGATATTACTCCTTATTTTACAATTGTTTTTCTAAGCATTTGTTTGTTTTAGGATATGGGGATATCCTGTTCATATCGATGTCTTTTTTTCCCCAGAAATGTATCATTTAAAAGGAGAATTCTGGGGTGCCTGGCTGGCTCAGCTGGTAGAGCATGCAACTCTTGGTCACGGGGTTATAAGTTCGAGCCCCATGTTGGGTGTAGAGATTACTTAAAAAAAAAATCTTAACAAAAAACATAAAAAAGTAATAAAAGGTGATTTCTAGATAACAAAGCAGGATTACAAAATCTACATCCCTCAAAATTAGATAAAATATTAAAAAGTAGAAATAACCAAATAGAAATTTCAACATCCGCAAAACAAACCAAGTTAGAAGTAAAATTTCATGCCATAATCTTTGAAAAATCTAGACCAAGGAAAGAATTCTGCTACAGTAATGTTTGTGTTATAACACGTGTGCATCATTTCCAGAGAGAATGTGAGTCAAGGAAATCTCCAAAATTCTCATCAATACCCACATATTTGAAGACGAGGGGATAAACACAATAAATAGGTAGTCTAGGGAAAGCAGAGGCTCAACCCCTACAGAATAAAAGCTTCTAGCCATTTACAAGTATTGCATGATGAACTGGGGGGAGTGGTTTGAGGCACCCAGGTCTTCTGCCAAAGGATCATGATATTCCCTCTAGCTAAGTACAGACAACTCTGGTTCATACCATCTCACATAAACTAAAAAGTGTAAGAAATGCCCAGGATATCAAACAAAAGCTATATATAATTCCAGCAAAGCTCTTCCTCCTAAGCAGACCAAAAAGTCACATCTCAGGTCACAAACTGTGGGTGGGTAAAGAATGAAAGATGGGTTTTAGACATAGTCGTCATGGAGTCAAGGAGAATTAATCCATACGGCATGACAACAAACAAAGGTTTTGGCAGAGCGAGATGAGATAAAGAAAATATTTAGCAAGTAAGCAGAAATGGATAAAAGAAATGTACAACATGTTCTTAAAACTGTCAGAGTCCAATCTAAAAGGAAACACAATGCAAGAAAAAGGAAAAGGGGCAAAAAAGCAACAGCTCTTTGAAAGTGCTCACAATCAAGAAAAACCAGGAACGTTACAGTGAAACGGACCAAAACAAATCTTAACAGAAATAAAAACTAAATTAGAAACATGTGATATAGACTAGCTATACCCAAAAATCATACTATTGATATAAATGAGTCTGAGAAAGGAGAATCGAACAAATGAACAAACATTTAGCATAAAAGAAGTATATATAAATATTAAAATGGCACACTGCACTTTTCAATAATGTGGCATATAATAAAATATTGAAAATATTGTAATTATACTGTCAAACTTGAAAAATAAAGAATTCTTCAGGATCCTTGCAGAAAATGTCACCATTGGAGGGTTAGAGGTAGACCTAGTCAATTGGTGTCAGGTTTTTCCACAAGAAATTTCACATACCAGTGAAAAAATTATCTATAGATCTGCAAGGAATATACGTTGATGCAAGAATATTACAAACAGTGGTAAGTTTTTGTTCACATACAATGGCAGTAAAAGAGATATTCCTGAAAATTCAAGAACTAGAGGAATCTGTGAGTAAAATAAATACATATATATTATATATAACAAATACTCACTTATTTTTATATATAAATTAATAAGTAAAAAGAGAGAGAGAGAATGGGGGATGGGGGAATTAGGAACAATATTTTCCTATGTATTATTTCTGGTTGGAGACATATTTTAGTTAATTTTCTGATTCCTCCTCTTTCTTCTTAAAATAATGTTTAGGTATTATTTGGTATAGAAAAATTAACTGATTATTCTAAAAGTTTAAGGCACATTTTAATTATTGCCTAATGTGCATTTTGCGTATATACTATATATAATTATAATAGTCTACATTTCATTTCTCTCTAATTTTTTGTTACTGTCAATCACACTGTAATGAATATCTTTATATAAAATCTTTGTATCACTGATTATTTTTAGGAACTGAGTCTAAAAACTACTTCTTCAAAGAAGAAAATATTTTAAGTTTCTTTAGATATTAATATGTTGCTTCACACAGAGATTGTCTCCATTTACCCTCCCATCAAAAATGAAAGTGTTTATTAGACTATACCTTTTGCTTGATTAAATATTTAAATATTTTACATTTTTACTTTCTAGTCATATTTTTATATTAATTGTCTTTTCACATCTACCATCTGGTACTAAAACGCCCTTTTAAAGTGTAATAAAGATAACTGGATCACCTGCGTGTCTTAGTTGATTAAGTGTCCAACTCTGGATTTCGGCTCAGGTTATGATCTCAGGGCCGTGAAATTGAGCCCCACACCATGGTCTGTGCTGGGTGTGGAGCCTGCTTAAGATTCTCTCTCCCTCTTCCTCTCCCCCTACGCTCACACACTCTCTCTCTAAAAAATAATGGGGTAAAATTTACCTTTATTTACTTATTTTTAAAGATTTTATTTATTTATTCGACAGAGATAGAGACAGCCAGCGAGAGAGGGAACACAAGCAGGGGGAGTGGGAGAGGAAGAAGCAGGCTCCCAGCGGAGGAGCCTGATGTGGGGCTCGATCCCAGAACGCTGGGATCACGTCCTGAGCCGAAGGCAGACGCTTAACGACTGAACCACCCAGGCGCCCCTAAAATTTACCTTTAAAAAAATAAAATAAAGTTTAACAAAGATAATTAATTTATACGGCCGTTTTTGAACTTTAGATAAAGGTCATTACACTGCATATGGGGTTCCCATTCAATACTATCATAATAAGGTCATCCATGTTACTGAACACAGCTACAATTCATTTATTTTTCCTGATACCTAATATTCCATTATGTGGTTATAATAAGATGTATTTATCTATTTCTTATGGAAGTTATGATGTTTGAGAGTTTTTTCTCTATTACAAAAAGTGTTTTGTGAACCTTAATTGTTTGTTTCCTGGTGCACCTTTAAAAGAGTTTCTTTCATATAACTACTTAGGAGTCGAGCTATCTGATCACAGAGGAAGCAAAAGCTCATTTTCACAAGATAATGCCAAACTGGTTCCCATACTGATTTCCCAGTCTATGCTCCTGCCAGCAGAATTGACCCCAGTGACCCATCTCTTCTGTAAAACTTAGTGTAAGCCAGATTTAACTTCCTTCTACTGATTGGATGGGTCTAAAATAGTATCTCATAGCCATCTTGACATAGTTTTGTGATACTAATGAAGTTTAGCCATCTTTTTTAGCCATTTGTATTACTTTTCTTGCAGAATACCTATTCATGTCTGAAGATTTTTTTCAGTTCTGGTTACTTGTTTATTGATCCCAAGAGTCCTCATAGATTTGGAAATTAATACTTTGTTGTTTACATATACTGCAAATATCTTATTCCAGTTCGTGTTCTATCTTCTCACTTTCTCTAAAATAGATTTTTACAAGCTTAATTCTTTTTTCCTTTTTTAAATTTTTTTTCACTATGTTCAGTTAGCTAACATATAGTACATTGTAAGTTTTTGTTGTAGTGCTAGAGTTCTTAATTTTGATATTACCAAGTTTTTTAATCTTTTACTTATGATTGCCATCTTGTTTTTAAAGAAATCTACATTTTCCACATCCCCAAAGGTGATAGTCACTCCTTTGGTCAATAACCTGCCATGCCACAACGTTCATAAAGCAAAGTTCCTCCTAAATAGAAGTATTTTTCATAATCCTCTAGTCTCTACTATTGGCAATTGTCTGTCCCTGAATCACTCCTAAACAATCTTAATATTTTTGTTTTCTAAGAGGCTTCTTAATCTGCTTCTTTTTTAATTTCCTTTTATTGGGGAGGTTTGACTATTCTTGGCCCTTTGTACTTTCATATAAATTTTAGAAACATATCTGAAATTTGGAATATCTTAATCCTTTCTCTATACCATTTGATGACATTTTTTTCTCTAAAATATAACTATATACAGATATGTGTGATATATAATATAAAACACAACATATGAATACAAATTAGGTATGAGAAGAAGGTGTATATACACAGATAAATTATATAGAATGCAATTTATAATTATCTAATATAAAATACATACTATATAGAATTATATGTAATATAAAATGTCAAGGATATCTACATAATCCACAATTACTTATATTACTCAAGTAGGCAATATACCTCTTTATTATTAACTCATTTTGATTTTCTAAACATTGATAATGTTGTTTCAAAGTATCTCATCAATATTCTTTGTTGATATTTCATTGTATTTTATAACATCTTTGTGTCATGAAGCTACCTTGTCTGGAGGGAAAATATTAATATTTTTGAGCTTCAGCAAAGATTGCAGTCTCTTTTATAAGGTAAATATTTTTTGTTGTTTAATACTTTCTTTCTATTGTGTGTTCTTCAAGAACACTATATTGCCATTCTGCTTTCTTATTTTGCTTATGGTAATCCTCTATCTTTGACCAGCCTTTTTTAACTATTTCAGATGTAACTCTGTAAACAGCACATAGTTACATTGGTATTAAAGATGTATTTTTAGTTTCATATCTAGATTGTTAGTTTCTTGGGAGGTAGAACTGGGCCTTACATGTCTTTGTATCTCCTTAGTAGTCTGCACTGTTCCAGACATGAGAGAAGCCCTGTAGGATTTTGATCGATTAATTCTGACATAACATCATTAATGAATTGTCAATATGAACTGTTGTAGTTGAAATATCCGAGGACACTTTGCCTAGATATTAGTTTGCTATCACAATGCTATTTAACCTCCCTTAACTACTGTTCTTTTTTTTTTTTTAAGATTTTATTTATTTATCCGACAGAGATAGAGACAGCCAGCGAGAGAGGGAACACAAGCAGGGGGAGTGGGAGAGGAAGAAGCAGGCTCATAGCGGAGGAGCCTGATGTGGGGCTTGATCCCATAACGCCAGGATCACGCCCTGAGCTGAAGGCAGGCGCTTAACCGCTGAGCCACCCAGGCGCCCCTTAACTACTGTTCTATTAGCTGAAAAAGAAGAAAAAATATGTTTACTCATCAGGAAAACTGTTAGAAATGCCCAGAGTAAAAGGCATTTAGAGAAATGCTTTAAAACATGACCATGCCTTCTATAAAAATGAGCACAGGTGCTACTGGTTTCTCAAAATAAATTCCCAGAGCCTAGACACTACTTATTCCATACCATAGAGATCACAGTTTACACTTCCGCTGAGATGATATGAAAACCTCCTATGATTCAAGTCTAGCCAGGAACCAGCAGACTGAATTAATTGGTTAAGTCTGCTCAAGGTGACAAGCTGCCGGCTGACAGACAAAACATTTAGAAACCAGGCTGAAAACGCTACCTCTAATTTTACTTAGGATGTAAGAAGAGATCCAGAAGACTAGTCTGTTTACTGGCAATGTACCATGTATCCCCACGCTATTCTCAGATCATCTGGGAGGAGGTGTGCTCTTGGAGGAAGAAGGCAGCTCATCTCTGGGGGTCTTTACCTAATTATTATAAAAAAACGCTTGTGGCATAATGTAAAGTTTGACACAAAGAATGGTCATATTTTTGTTACAAATGTAAACACTGTTGTTTAACCTAATTTAAAAACAAAGCAAGCAAATTTTTAGCAGTCTAAATTATAATACAGTACTTTTTTTTTCTAGTTCAGTTTCTTAGTAGATAATTCATTAGATTCAGAGTTGTATTTCTTTCAAAGCTCTGTGTGCTGTGTGCACTTACACATCTCATATATTCTGTGCATGAGGGTTTGTGTAAGGGGTGTGCAAGAGATGAGTACGTTGCAGATAGAGAAGGAAGTAAAAAGCACGAATCTTAGCATCTTCACAAGGGCCATCTCAACTCTTCCAAGAAAATCCCTGAATATAAAACCTTGCCATGCAGACAGTGATAATCTTTCCATTTAACTTTCTATTTTCTTTTATGCTTTGATTAGCAGTCTATGTAATCATTCATATATTTTTGGAGTTGTGTGGCCTCTAGTGGTCTATGGAAAAAACATACAATGAAAATACTGCAAGATTTATACCGCTATCTCCTGAGATTAAAAACTCTGAAAGATGCTGAGTATTATCTTAACTTAAAACAATTATAGATGCACGACTTTTACTTAATACAATGCTCTTATTTAACAGTTTTAGATTTTGGTCCCACTTGTTCCAAAGCCGCTGCTACCTCAAGACATATATTTATGGGAAAATGATATGGAAATAATTATCCTATTTCTCTTCATGCTATTTCTCACATTTTTCCCCAGAGGTCAGCATCAATATTTGGACTTTATAAGAAGATATTTTCCCTAAGTTAGTAACAATTATTTTTCAAAAGAGTATAGTCAAATTATTAAAACTTGCTTAGGAGTGTTATAGGCATTTTATTCTTTTTACTTTTTTAAAGGTTTTATTTATTTATTTATTTTAGAGAAAGAAAAAGGGAGGAGGAGAGAGAGAGGGACAAGCAGACTCCTCATTGAGTGCTGAACCCCCTAGGCGGTGCTCAATCCCACCACCCTGAGAGCATGACCTGAGCCAAAATCAGGAGTTGGATGCTTAACTGACTGAGCCACCCAGGCACCCACCCAGGCATTTTATTTTTAACCAAAAATTCATTTTTAATTAATCTGACTTAAAATGTTTATTTTCTAGATGACCTGTTTTCCCCCAAACTTCTGAAGCATTTACAAACCATAACACTGGGTCAGTCAGAATAAGCTGATAGAAATCGAAACAAATGTCACTTTGTTTAATATGAAAAACTGCTAGCTGCATCTTTATTTAGAATCACTGTACGTTGAAAGACCCTAAATGGAAGACTGACTAAGCTTAACCAAATTATGAACTAATTTACGAATGTGTTCTTCAAGAAATACTGGGCTAGCTAGTTCATATCTTTGAAATGTTACATGATTTCAATTATATTCTATATTTCAATCAACTGGATCTCTTCCCTATTCTGACAAAAAAAAAAAAAAAAAGATAGTATTGATTCAAAGGGAAATCCGAACAAGTAAGAAAAAAGTACAACTTGCCACAATAGGCCATTTGGCACTAGTGTCTTTCGACATATGGTACTATGTGCACAACAGGGATTGCCTTTGGGATTGCCAAGATCTCTTCTGAGGGATTCTTTGTTTCTATTTCAAAAGCTCACAGATCGAAAGTCTAAAAAAAAAACAAAACAAAAACAAAAAAATACCAAAACACTGAAAGCAGACAGTAATATACTCCACAGTTAAAGAATTTTCAAATTTATTACAAAGTATTAGCCTGCTGCTGGAGTTATTCACTAGACTACAGATTTTAAAGGCATTTCCCAATTCATCATGTTTACTAGCACAATTCCCCTCAGATTATAATGAAGGAGTTTACAACTAGAGATTAGAAGATAAAGACAATGTTGTATTTAGTGAGAAACATAGAGTGATAAGAAAATACAAACTAGGTGTCTACTGATGCCCTTTGCAAGAGAAGATTATTTTGCAGCATTATCACACTTCTACTTTATAAGATAGCGGAAGAAAATGAAGCATAGGAATATGTGAGCTATGTAGTGGCAGTTATTGGAAATGGGTTTTTGATTTAGTTGCCAACTGAGAATTCAGAAACAAAATAAAACCCTTTCATGGCCATCAGAAAATATGACTTTCTAAATAAGAATAATGAATATCGTCTACATAAATGATCCCCATGTTAATTCATCTAACATCCTTCAAAGCCAGAATAGCACTATTTTAATAGAATTCTGATGGTGAATGTCTAACATTGAAAAGTCATTTGTATACACACATAAAACTGTATTATATAAAACTGTGAGAAACGCCATTCCCATAATGAAATTGACAAGGCAAAAGTGAATACTCTGTGAAAGAGCAAAATTCTTCACAGTTGCCAACCTCCCTTAATGCTGATATTACCAAGGTGTTTAGTGATGGGTGAAATTCAGCTAGATTTGGCTGGAGTAAGTTTCTGGGTCCAAGAGAGTAGGGAGAAGGAAGAGTTTGAAGAAAGGTTTCTATTTGGGGTATATTTTGAAGTCAATAGAGTCAGCTGTCATGTTTGAGTTTCTATTTAATTTATTCTTGTCAATCAGTATTTATTGATCATATTAATATTTTTTTTACTGTTTTATTATCGGGGTGCCTGGGTGGCTCAGTCGGTTCAGCATCCCACTCTTGATTTTGGTTCAGGTCATGATCTCGGGGTCGTGAGATCAAGGCCTGTGGAGGGCCCTGCTCACAGCAGAATCTGCTTCTCTTTCTCTCTCTCTCTCTCTCTCCTCCTGCCCCTCCCTTCACTCATGCTCTCTATCTCTCTCTCAAATAAATAAATAAATCTTGAAAAAATAAAATAAAATGTTTTATTAAGGATTTTTTCAAATATGGGCAAAACATACACAAATTACTATGATGAATTTCCATATATATAATATCCACCTTCAAACATATTATGCTTTCTATTCTTTATTTATTAGGATCAAGATGCAAAAAGTTTGGTCAAATAGAAACCATAGGAAAATAGCATCAGAAATTTCTAAACATTTTTAGGAGAATGTTTAGTAGTCACACTCCTCTCTGCCAGCCAAATAAAACTAGATAAAACACTTAAATACCAATCATTAGCTTTGTTCATTTGGGGTAGTTATCAATTTACTAAAAATTAGATACTAGGAATTTTGGTCCTGATTTGATTGCTATCATATACCTTTTTTAAAACTTTCTTTTTTCACATTTGAAAAATGTATAAAACACAAGTAACATATTACATATGTATATATTATATATTTATAAATATATATATATATGCACACACATAAACATGTGCTTTAATAAGCTGATATTTATACACATATAAATACCAGATATGTGTTTCTTTACATGGATACAAATATCAGTTTACTATAGCAGTTAGTAAATTTTAAAAAATAAAATCTTCTGAACATTAGATAATTTTCATTTAGGTTCAAACACCATAGCTCAGTTTGCAAAATTCCTGAAAAGCCCTCACAACTCCACTCACAGAATTTTAGGGGAAAAAAAAAAAAAGACCATCAGTGTTAAGAGATTCACTCTGAAGGTGAGATAGATGGTGGTTCTGATATACTAAACACTCTGGCCAATATCTCTTTGGAGATATCGCCGTGTTTAGTAAATCCATCTAAATTCAATTAGAAATGTTTACCAAGCTGGAAGTAATGCCTCTGAGAATTTAGAGATATTTTCTCTTAATTTGTATTTTGTACAAATGTTTTTGCATCATTTCAACACAGAGCACAGGAAGTAGGTCTCCTGATCTTCCTGTGCTGAGCTCAGATGTCATATTTCCTCCAAAGAATGTAGAACAATATAAGAAAGAGCAAAGGACAGGGCCTTCAGTACAAATGGCCAGATCCACTCCTCTCCGGTGAGAGAAATGTGAAGACGTAGCTCAGTGTTTCTGATACTATGTATAACCTTGAAGTAAACTTGGTTTTTTGTTTTTTGTTGTTGTTGTTTCTCCTAGACCTTTCTTCTTTGACAAAGTTCAGCTTGACTTTCTAAACAAGATTAATGTTTATGGTCGACACAGATTATTCTGATGTCAGTCAAGGCACTGCTCTTTCCTTGGTTACTAAAACAATACTGGTACTGGCAGGTATAAAACACTCTTTCCAACACAGACAGACAGTGAGTTCAGTTTGGAATCTGACTCCAAATTAGTTCCCATATTAATTGCAAATGGTAAAAACCTTTGCTTTAGTTTTCTAATTAAGATTAATGACGGTGGTTTGAGGAGCTGATACCAAAACCTTGGCATTAACAGCAATCATTTTTCAACTATGGCAAACATGCTTTTCTTTCGAAGTCCTTCCTACTCCAAAATAAGAGTTGGCAAGAAGGTGGTGTTGAGAGGGGCAGAAGATTCGACAGCAGCATTTCGTAAGACTAAACCACAAATATATTGAGCTTGCAAAAATCTCAGGAAAAATATCATTCCAGGCAGTACATACCCAGTCAAAACCTGCTCTCCAAAATAAATAAATAAATAAATACATAAATAAAGAGCTCAGCTAATATGAAAAACAAGGGGCTCCATGTTCTTGAATGAGATTCTATTGAAAGTCATTAGTAACTGGTAAAAATAAATGTTTCCAATTAAAGTGCTTCTGGATATCTGTTGATTGTGAGTGAGATGATTTACATGGAGTGCACAGCCGGAGCACAGACACACCATCTGGAATTACTAACCGAGAAACCCATAAACTCATCGATGTATTACATGACTTACTGTCAGGCCTCCGTGGAGTAGGGACCATCAGACTCTAAAGCTTCACATTTAGACCACTTTAGAACTCACTTAAGACAGAACATGTTTCATTCAAAAAAGCCTCCCTTTTTGGATTGTGTTGTGTATGCTCTGAAAACAAATTCCTCAGAGGGAGATGAAAGAAAATCTGGGGAAATAGCAACCAGTAAGGTTTTTCTCCCAGCTGCTTTGTCTGTTTTAGACAACCACAGAAATCTTACAGTGGATTTTGTTCTACAATCAGTAATACACGTCATGTCTGAAAATATAGACCTCTTTGGAAGGATGACTGCTTAGTGCCCTTAGGATTTTGAGGTGGGTGTTTAACTTTTTTTACAATTATATGAACACAAGAGAGCTTTTGTGTGCCAAGACATACATGTTCTTTAAGCAAACAAAAGTGGAAAATTTTAGCACATTCCGCATTAATAGAAACAGAATTGAATTTGCCTGAGTTCTGCTTATGAATGGCATTATTTATACAGCTGTGAATTGTATTGAAACACGACAATGTGGGGGAAAAAAATCTACATTCATTGAATTACCCAGCTGACTTCTGTTTTTTTAATGCGCACTCATCACAAAATCTAAAGCACCGATTTTTTAAAATACTGAATGCTTTTAGAAAGAGTTCCAAAATTCTTTCTCTTCTGGTCTAACCGCTTTTCAAATGGGGTTATGACCTATAGAAATGAATTGTATACATGGGTTTATTTTTTTAACATATCTTATACTTTTCTTCCTTTAAGTCTGAAGACCTTCTTGTTCTCTAGCCCTAAAGGAGAGAAGAACCCTGTAGGGGTCTCTCCTGAGATTGATAGGCTATAGAGAACCTATGGGTCATTGCTTGAAAACCATTCCTAGTAGCATATAGAGATTCCTCCAGCCACTCTTCTTGAAATGGGCAGAACAAGGTGTCAGAGTATTTTATTTCTTCTCTAAAGTAGAAGGCAGAGTTAAATTTTTGACCATTTTTGAGAAATCAACATTAAAATGGTGTGATCAGGGGCACCTGGGTGGCACAGCGGTTAAGTGTCTGCCTTTGGCTCAGGGCGTGACCCCGGCGATCTGGGATCGAGCCCCACATCAGGCTCTTCTGCTATGAGCCTGCTTCTTCCTCTCCCACTCCCCCTGCTTG
Organism: Ursus maritimus; assembly: GCF_017311325.1. Taxonomy (NCBI): domain Eukaryota; kingdom Metazoa; phylum Chordata; class Mammalia; order Carnivora; family Ursidae; genus Ursus; species Ursus maritimus. Next base: position 8,069,963 of record NW_024426663.1, read on the forward strand.
TGTTCCCTCTCTCGCTGGCTGTCTCTATCTCTGTCGAATAAATAAATAAAATCTTTAAATAAATAAATAAATAAAATAAAATAAAATAAAATGGTGTGATCAAAATGAAAACCAATACTAAAACCGTGTAATCAAAATCCAAATCTCTACAATCATCGCCAACGCTAACCTCAGTTTCACCCCTGGGAATAGTACACTCAATGGGCTATTTACCCCTGGCAAGGGCAATTCAGAAATGCAAATAGGTATGCTGTGCAACAGTTAAGAGCAAACAAAAGTGAGTAGGAGAGGGCATGTTTTTGGTGATTTCAGGTGGCAGCAGTGAGCCTTGCTTAATTATAAACTGTTAAGTTCCTTCTCTTCATCTCCATCACTATCATGTCAAACACTATATGCCAAACAAGTGCATATTCTTGAGTTTCTGAATAACACCAAGCTTTCTATGCATAAGTTATTGACCTTTTATATAGTTATTGGCAGAACCGATTATTAACCTATTGGTTGTCTTTTTTATCAACCTTTTTTCACCTTAGTATAGGGTCTTTCTTGATAGGCATCTGCTTTAATCAACTTTTTCCCAAGAGAGCTGGGATTATCTGTTGTATTTTATTTCTTTATCCAAAATTTCCAAGTTACATACTTTGTGAACCCTCTTTTTTTTTTTTAAAGATTTTATTTATTTATTTGACAGAGATAGAGACAGCCAGCGAGAGAGGAAACACAAGCAGGGGGAGCGGGAGAGGAAGAAGCAGACTCATAGTGGAAGAGCCTGATGTGGGGCTCGATCCCATAACGCCGGGATCACGCCCTGAGCGGAAGGCAGGCGCTTAACCGCTGTGCCCAGGCGCCCCTCTGTGAACCCTCTTGGTATAAGTATTTGATTACTGTTCTAACAAATCCCCACCAACCTACTAGCTTAAAACAAGATGAATTTATCATCTATGTTTCTGAAAGTCCATTATGGATCTTACCAAGATAAAATCAAGGTTTTGCCTGGGCTATATTTCTTTCTCTTGACTCTAGGTGAGAATCTATTTCCTTGTCTTTTCCAACGTTTAGATTCTACCCACATTCCTTGGCTGGTGGTCTTCTTTCTCCATTATCAAAGCCAGAAAAGTCACATCTCTCTGACTCTTTCTTCCTCTGTTTCATCCATTTCTTTGACTACAGCCAGGAAAAGTTCTCTGCTCTTGGAGACTAATACATGTGAAAAGATTGAGTCCACCAGATAAATCAGAATAATCTCCCAGTCTGAAATTCCTGACCTTAAATCACATCTACAAAGTCCCTTTGCTATGTTAGGTAACGTATTCACAGGTTCTAGGGATTATGATGTGGACCTCTTTGTACCTACCACATCATCTGAATAATTCTTCTTAATTTCATTTGCTCGGAGTTACTTATCTTAACCCTAGGGACTACAAAAAGTTGAGATTCATACTTGGTAGAAGAGGTAGAAGTGATGTGGGTAAGATCAACATATATGCCTCTACCCCCATTATCTTAGCCATATGCTTCCAATCAGAAGCTCAGCAAGTCATAGATATGTAAGTGTTGTCCCTGTCCCTGAAGTTATTCAGATAAGTGGGGAAATAAAGTGATTGCCTTTCATATTCTCCTTTTCACTGATGTCATGTCTGTTTACCACATGTTCTGTCCTTATCTTTTAATTCTTGTATTCTGATAGTTTCTCAGAACTTTAGACCTGCCTATTTTCTCTGATCTCTAATTTCTGTTCTCTAAGGAATTGTTCCTCTGCCTGGCTGAGTGTTCTCAACCTTAATAATATCTGAATACTGCCCTCTTGGCAAGATCACGATATTCCTTCCACTTAACACAGCACATACTGCTACAACCTTCCGCTCTAGTGTTGTTCCTTCAGTGTCGCCAGAAGAAAGGAGATATCATTCTCACATTAGGATAATTTGAAGAGAGTTTAAAAAGAGATTATTTACAAAAGTTCACAACACTGCAAAGGACTGTGGGATAATGCCCAGCTAGTAAAATCAGAATTGTTCTAAGCCCTAGAAGACCCAAAGAAACAAGAGGTAATGGTTACTGGAATACATTAGGTGAAAGTCAGTCACAGTTGAAGGAACACTGAACTGCGGCGAGGGAAACAGCCAACACAAGATGATCCTGCAGAGAGGAAGTCAGGAGAATACCCTTCCCATTAGTCGAACCCAACTGGAAGCAAGAAAGCCCATCGTTGTGATCCACAAGAGTAGGACTGATGGATATAAGAACAGAGTGAGAAAGAGTGGAAAGCAAACCGGGAAGGATAAATGGCAACTATCTAATAATCTTCCTTCCCCACTATTCTCACCCTGATACGAGCTCTCATCATTCCAATTCTTTGTCCTGAATCCAATTCTATTTTAATTAATTTTAATCAATTTGAATTAAATTATTTCTATTGTTTCTGATACCAACATAGATTATCCAGATACAATGGAAATTAATTAACAATAGTGTTAAAACAAAAAATAACTTATGATACCTGTTCAACATTGAATGTAGTGACTGACATATCTTAAATATATATCTCCTTTCATTCGGTGCTTCTATTAATAATGTAGTAGACTAAAGACTATAGGTATCACAGTGTCTGAATCAGCAGTAACATATTCACGAAACTTTCTTATGTTTATACATAAGATTTAAAGGTTATTTGTTTATTTACTTAGATATAATTTAAGTATCATAAAAACTCTTGTCACACCATTCTAAATAAAGTTGACTTTCTCATGTAAAAATGAAAGAAGAGTAAAATACCAGTGAAAACTAGGAACAACTGACTATGATAAAAGAATATTCTTACCTTGCCATCAATATGTAAACATTTAGCTGAAAATAATTAAATTCCAGAAACATCAATAGAAGATATTTATTAGCGTGTTAAGTGTCATCATTCAGCATAGCAGGGACAATGTTTCATTCATTTTATTCTATTTTATTTTATTATTATTACTTTTTAAGTAGATTCCACACCCAGCATGGAGCCCAATGTGGGGTTGAAATCATGATCCTGAGATCAAGACTAGAGCAGAGATCAAGATTCAGACACTTAACTGACCGAGCCACCCAGGCATCCCTGTTTTATTCATTTTAATATCCCTAATAACCAAGCTGGCCAGTGTCTGGCAAGTAGAAACTGTCCTATACATACTTTTTTTTTTTTAAATCATGCAATTTGTCTTACTTATGCAAAACCACATACATATGTAGAAGTTATTTTTGTAATAGTCATGGACACTCATTTTATTTGTCTACTAATGCAGATGTGCTTTCACGTTTGACTAATGTATCACACAGTTACCATAATCCGTGATTTAATCCATAAAGTACACTGCTTTCTTATATTAAGTAAAGCTCTGTGACCTTGTCCTCTAATTGATCTTACCAATCCCAATGCTTCCCATACCAATTATAAGATCTGATTTATAGCTCCAAACATGGCCCTTCTCTGCTAAAAAAAAATTTCCTTGATTAGGTTGCCCACTGCCTCCTGAATTAAGAACAGACTCTTCCCAGAAATATTTAGGATCTTCTGCTATATACCCTTAACTTTTCTTTCTAGACTCATTCCCCAATACCTTCTTACACAAAACCACCCGAGGCTATAGGGCACATTTGTGCATATTAGAAAAAGACATTAACTCTGGGAAGACACAATCCTGCAGGCACACATTTGGGCTACAACCCACGACCACCTGGCCTCTTCCTTTGGATAAGCATACCCTGCATACCAACGAGGGCACATGTCTCATCTAACAGAGCACGGTGGGACATCACAAAATGCAAAACCATGCACTTTATATAACACACTGTATGTTCCTGATACAATGGTTCATTTGCTACTGTTCAAGGCACCCTCTATTATTGCCTAATTTGGTGCCTTAATTCATGTTCCTTCTCCCCATTTATACATTTGGACACTCCTTAAATTTTCCTAAGCTTCTATCTCATTTAGTTAGGCACTCAACCTACATTTTGTGTGTGCCTATGTCGTAGGTCCTATGACTGGTATTGGGGATACATAGAAAATGTAGATTTCTTATTCATGAGATGTCTTCTCATCCTCACAACTTAATATGATTACTCCTTTCCTCACTCCCTGACACACATAACACTTCATCTGTACTTTGGGAATTTCCATTTGCTGCTGTCTCTAGTAACATTTCCCTTGCCATGAAATGTGATGACATAGACTTACAAATCTTGATAGTTAGAACAGGGCCTAGCTCTATAACTTAAGAAAAAGAATTAAACTTAATTGAATTATTCATTACCTGCCCTGTAACAGCCACACTTTGACTATAACTCAGCCCAAGTATAATGTATCAGTAGAGCTGAGTGCATTTTCCGTTCACTGCCTCTTGAGTTACTTAAAGATTACATCCTTTTGCTAGAGCTCTCACCTAGCATTCAGTGGCATCTTTCAGACATGTGGCACTTGCACAGCTGGAGACAGGGTGGTAGAATTATATAGCTCTTTTACTTTTTTTTTTCCTTTCGTCTTATTTTTAGTAGCTCTTCACGTAATGATGAAGACTATTTTTTACACACTCTAGCTTTTTTCTTTTGCTAAATTCCCCATCAACACATGACCTAGATAGATATAGCTGTCAACATCTTCAATTTCCTTTTTCTATTTATCTTGACAGATCCCTTGGTGCAGTATTAATTTTATCCACTTTACCATGAAGGTGATTATTTAAACTCATTTTATGCTGCGCTTGTATATAGATGCACCATTCAATCCTAGATACGACTGCTATGTGGAAATGGAAGTTATACCCATAATGAACATAAAATTGGCCTACTTAGCGATACTGATTTAGAAGTATTTTTAAGAAATAATTTTCATACTCAAAGAAAATATCTAAGATTCCCCAATAAAAGCATTAAACTTTCCCAGTCCAGCTGTAAAATTATTCTATCCTCCATAACTGGTACAATAAGGAGAGAAATCCAATTGGAATTTGTTGAAGAGGAAATATGAAATGAAGACACAGAAACAACTGTTTTATCAGTTCGTTTGAAGGTTTTCTGACAAAAGGAGAATAATGAGTTAGTACTAGAGGTGTATGAGATAAAGAGAGGACCTCATGAGAGCCAATACAGTATGTTTTATGCAAAGAGGATTATTAATAATAATGTGTAAAATTTTAAACCGATTCTTTAAGAAAGTAAATTGGGATGAAATTCAAAAAAAAAAATTGTCTCTGTCCTTACCTCATCTGACCTATCGGGGCATTCCATAAGTCTGTCGACTTCTTCATGCCTAAAATCCTTTCTTCTTTTGCTATTTCTGCTACCACAGGTTCCTAGGTATTCCTCCTACTTCAATCACTATACCACTTTAGTGTTGACTGTAATATAATGCTGTATAGTAGAACTTCCTGTAAAAGTTTATAAATCAGTAAATCTGGCAATTCTACAATTCTAGTAAGATTCGAGGTGATGCTGATGCTGTAGGTCTGTAGAACATATTTTAAGTAACAAGGACTTACAGAATCTTCGTATGCTAGTGTGTTTTAAGGCCTAGGTCAGGCTTAATCCTCACTTTTCCCCTCTAGGTATTCTCACATAGTCCAATGGCTTTAAACAACATATATTTGCAGTACAGTTATCTCAGAGGAAAGCGTGACTTAACAAAGGCCAATTTGACATTTTTGCGTGTTCAATCTCAAACTCCTGGTTATAACTCCCATTATCTGCTCCCCCCTTAGTCTTTCCCAGCTGACCAGATGATACTACCATACATCCACTGCTTACATCAAATATCTATGGAACATCTCTTCGTTTAAACATTTGTCTTGCACAGTCAGCCCCTCAGTACTTGCCCAGTTCTACTGATACTCACTTCTATACATCTCCACCTCTAATGCCATCTTCCTACTCCAGTCACCATGTTACCCAGACTTCTTCAAGAACTTTTTACCTCTCTCCACCTCCCCTATGGTCTTCATACATTCCATTCTTCTCATGTGACTCAGAATTATCCTTTAAAAAGGTAAATTAGACCATACAAATTCACTGTTTAACAACTTTCCATGGACCACGCATGGACCCAAATAAAATTCCTGCCTATGTCTCTGGCCTCCTTTTGTAATAGTCCTCTCTCTACAGCTAGCTTAAGATGACACTGACCCCCTTCCTATTTCTTTTTTTTTTTTTTAAGATTTTATTTATTTGACAGAGAGAGACACAGAGAGAGAGGGAACACAAGCAGGAGGAGTGGGAGAGGGAGAAGCACGCTTCCCGCTGAGCAAGGAGCCTGATACGGGACTCGATCCCAGGACCCTGGGATCATGACCTGAGCCGAAGGCAGACGCTTAACGACTGAGATACCCAGGCGCCCCCCCGCAACCCTTCTATTTCTCAAACATGCCATGGCAGCTTCTTTTCGACCTTGGTCCTCTGCATTTGGTGCTGATGGCCACCACCCCACCTTCCACCCCAGGATGTTCTGCCTCCAGCTCCTAATATGTCTAATTCTTTTTTTACTCCTTTAGATTCATTTCAAATGCAGTGTCCTTGTAGAAACTGTCTCAGGTAACTGTATTGAAAAACGTTATCTATCTTCATCTTTACTCCAGTTACTCCCTAATACAACACTATATTATTTTCTTTGTAGTACTACTATACAAAATGACCATATTTATACTACTTGTTTAGGTGTGTAATATCTGGTTCCATGCGGTTAAACATAGCTTCCACAAAGTCCAGAATCTTGACTGCCAGTCAATCTCCACTGCCTAAAACAAAGCAATCAAGAAAATATCCATGCTATTTCAGAATAATCAAGAAACCATCTGTATCGTTTTAATAGAACCAAATTCTATTCAGTGCATTTTTTGTTGTATAATAACTATTCCCACTTAATCCTCTGATTGCTAGAGAAGTGGGTAACTGTGAATTCTCCCATTTAATTTGTTCTCAGGATGATGATAAATTCCATATTAATTTAAATTTAGAGCTTTCTTTCAAATGTTTCCATCATATTGTTTATACTACTCACTTGAAGCCTAGCTTCTCCGCAGGTAAAAAACGTTAAAGTTCTTTAACTATCTTGTTGTAAAGTTATTTTCCATGAGTGCCTTGTATATTTCACAGGCACAGTATGCTCTATCCCCATGGAAGACTCTTTCACAAAACTTTTATTGAGTACCTATTATATGCCAGACAATGTGGTATGTACCAGAGAGAGAAGGAGAGATGGAAACTTGACAGATGGTTCCTGCTGTCATGGAGTCCATTGTAGGAGATAGATTTTAAAGACCTAATTATCCAAATAGTTATTTAATCATGTGGGATCTGCATGTGGAGTGAACCTTGGTTTAATCTGAGTTTCTGAGAAAATCAAAATATTAAGACAAAAATAATGGTATATAGTTACACACTACATACTATGCATATATTCTACATATATTATATTATATACTTACATATAAATTAACTTTATGTTACTTATATATTAACATTTAATTATATATTATTAAGTATATATCAATCATAGATATATATCACATAGAGGGGAGTGGGAAAGTGACCAGCTATGAGTAGATGTGGATAAAGATTATAGGGAAGAAAAGAATGAAGATGAGAGTTCTAGGGCTAAAGATATAATAAATATCAATTCTCAACCAACTCTTTGCTTAGTCCATCTATAAACTCATTACCAAAAAATACAATCAGACCAACTGAGCAATAATCCCTCATCAGGAATCTTCACAATTTTCTCCTAGTGTCTATTCTCATTCCTTTTCCCTGCAGAAATACCCTGGAGAGAGAGACATCCTAATTCTCCAATTTCAAATCCTTTTTGGAAGTTAGTAGGATAGAAGCTATAAATAAATCATAGTGACTTAATCCCTCTTTTTTTTTCAATAATTTTCTTAGCTTAACTACTCCCACTGTGGCTTTCCTATATTCAATTGACTTAAATGAGCCCCACTTCCCTCCACCCATCCCTACTTCCCTACACATCAGTTTTGATCCTTGATATTATTTATATGGCCTGTAGAAAAGTGCTACATAGCGACTTGGGATTGGAGAAAATTATTTAACATCTGTACTTCATTTTCTACTTCCCCATCTGTAAAACTTGATGTCATAATATTTATCCAATACCGCACAGAAGTGATATAAGAATTTATTCATGTTGGTAAGAAACATTGAGATGTAGGGCACAGCAGAAGTATAAAATGCTGTTATTATTCTCTGACAGGCTGGTCAAGCTCTATAAATAACATGGTCAGGACTTGAGAAACACTTTATGGTCTGTAATGACTTGCAGGTGGGCCACAGTCAAGAGATTGTAGCTCTCATTCTAAAGTGTTGTGTCATTGAGGCTGTGTAAATGTCATCATGCACATTTTGTGGTAGAGTCCTTTCAACTCCATAAGTCTGAAAATTAAGATTTCACTTTTCTAATGCCAATGTGAATGTACTGTGGTAAGGATGCACACTCCATTTTACAGGTAAGATTTGATTAAGTGGCTTTAGAGGTTATGGTTTAAATGATTTTCTTGTGTGCTATCATCAGAAAAGGAAGAGAGCAACCACATACGAAGGTAACTTTTTAAAAGGGCAAAGCAGGACCACGGCTAGTGAAAATAAGGCGGTTAAAAGAAAATGAAGAATCAGCCTAATAGTCTTAAATACTTTTAAAATGAAAGAATGGTGTCCGATAAATTTGGTGGTCACTAAGGAACCCACTCTTGACCCTGAATTCATCTTATTTCACTACGTGACCAAATACATTTAACTGCTTCTCCTAGCCTCGTGCCTCTATACATATCCCAACTAGACCTGTCTAGTCTTCTCAAACTAAGAATGGCTAAAGTTGATCGACAAGGATAACAATGCAAATGTTATGCAAACCTTACACCTTTATAAACATCAGGAATGACTGTGCAAATGTGTAACTTGTATTAACTACTAAAGCCTTAGGCTAATCAACTGCACTTGAGTTGAAGAATGCCTAAGTCTTTAAATTTGCACAGCCTGGAGGCTGTTAAACTACACAATTTTCAGTGAATTGATGAAGCTACCTACAAAAATGTTTCTGCCCTCATAAAACTAGACTATCCAGAAAAAAAAAAAAAAAAAACTAGGTTTATAGGCAGTAGCAAGGTTTTAATTTCAAGCCAGAGTACATGAAAACCAATAGGTGAATTTGGAACTACAAGAAAAATGGTCATAGTGAATATTTACATATTTTTACCTTGTCTTAGAATGATACTTTGTCTTAGAATGTGTTAGCTTATTAAAATACATTTATGCAAAAGAAAAAATTAGAAAATCAAAGCAATACGATTATAAGTGGCACAGGAAAATGACTATTTTTTGCACTATGTTGAATGATATGGAAAGTAGAGTGATCAAGGTAGCAGCAGACATTACTGAGAGATGTGGTATATACTGGTGGCTTCAATGAGAAAAGAGGCAGGCCTCCTGCATTCTCCAGTACCTCTCAAGTTTTGACATGGGCAAAAATGTCTCTTTAATAATATGTCCAGAGACAGTTTTAATAAAGAGATAGCTTCAAGCATCCCTCCAAAGAAATCTCAGGACTTCCCTAATATAAAAATGTACATACAACTTCTAGTGTTTAAAAAATATAGATTTTTAATAAGTACAAAATAACTGAGAGAAAAAAACATAACAATTTTCTGCAAAATTGATAACCATGGTATATTTGGGGGATCACATGTAAAAAGAAAAATAGTAAAAGTTGCAAAAGATGGTAAAGGAAACCTACACCTAAATGGTAAAGAAAATTATAATGTGTTGAACTTTACAGAGAAGTAAGTAAGAAGGGTGGATTAAAGAATATTTGTTCACCACACTGAGTCAAATATGCTAAAGAAATACGAGGGTGTAAAAATTAATACCTAGGTTTGAATATCATCACATGGGATCCTAGCCAAGCAGAATGCTGTTTTCACAAACATTTTTTTTTCTCATTTCTGCTTGCCCTGGAAATAAAATATAAATATAGTTTAATATCCTTTTCCCCTCCTAATTCTTCTCTCCTGTTAAACATTCCTCTCCTGTTCATTATTTCATCCTAGCATTTACCCTTCTTTTACCTTCATTCCCATTATGGACAGATGCTGAAGAAACTGGCTAACAATGCAGTGGGGGTGGGGGGTTGGTAAAACAATGGGAAAAATTTCTTTCCAGGTAAATCTGTTCAGCATTCACAGAATTAGACAGAAATCCAGAAATCTTTACTCTGAGCATCTCTTTTTATCAGAGATGATCTAAAATATTATCTTTACAACAGGAAAAAAATATCTTCCTATTGTCTCTGTAACAAATTAACCCCCTTTATCCTCCAAAACATTTTTTTTTTCATTAACAAGAAAGTGAGCTCTGAGTAGAGGCCCTATTTAATCTACTGTTGCATCCTCACAATTTTAAACAGTACAAATAGCAAGCATTTGATAAATACTTGTTGAATGAAATAACACACTTTTAGGATGATGTTGCTACATTAAGTCTACCTGCAATTTCTCAGACCCTTGGCATGCTCATCCTCACTGCCCCCGACAGTGTCATGCAGACAGCCCCCTCAGCCCCACAAATACACATATAAACGCCAGAAAGCAAACTAAATGTACCAATTCTACTGATTCCACAGCATATCGTCAACTCTCTTTCCTGACATATTTGTGGTTGAGCTATCGTTCTGATTTTGGTTTTTGAGTGGTCAATTCTCCCTCTCATAAGTTTACCCCTTTATAATTATGTGTATATTGTAGATATTTTATTCATTCAACAACGGATTATTGAGTCCTGGCCATAGACCAGAAATTGTGCTTGTTCAGTAGACACAAACTTAAATAAATTACAATGCTTTTCCAATAGATGTTCTTATAGTTGATGTGCTGAGAGACATTTAAAGAAATAATGACAGCTCAGCATGTCACATCCTATAATAAAGGATGTCAAAATGTGTATTTAATGACCATTGCTTATTAAAAATAGATAGTTTTAATTATGACTCTCAACATTGTTAGTGCTTAAAAAACATTTATCAGTCAAACAAATATTATTAGAGCATTTATTTTAAAATTTATGGACCAATGTATAACAATACAAATAAAATTCCAAAATGAATCATTCATTTCCAGATATGTTCTCAGGTGGCATTTAATTAATATTCTAAGCGGAAAAAATATAACAGTTATAAAATTTGACCAAAAAATTTCAAAACTATCAAGTTTTTGAGTTTTACATGTACATTATTTTAATTATTTCTAGTTCTTAATTTTAGAAGAGATTTATTTTGAAGATTTTTGCTTATAAAACAAAATATAAAGTAAGGCAAAATTTAACAAGTAAGTTAATAATGAATTTATGAGATCTGCATTAATTAAAATTGATTTCTTTTGTTTTCTAGATCGGTAGGAATAATCTTCATTCCTACACATTTAATAATGGAGACTACAGAAGGTTTCCTTCTCTAAATGTTGCCAACAATGACTAAATTAAACCTGCAAAGTTACTAGGGAATAATCACCAAATGAAAAGTTATAGAAAATTATGAGGAAAGAAAATTTTGACTGATAGAAATAAGCTTTGTTATTTATTTTATAAAAATGTCTAACACTTTTAGTCACTGTCTTTATGACAATACTAGTCATTGGGAAGATTTCTACACATTGCTAAATAAGCACTACCATTAATGCACAACACCAAACTGTATTTCAAATGTATCTGGTACCTTTCAAGGGAATAGATTACACACCACGCCTTGGGGCTAAATAAACTAAATACCAGAGGCCTTCAATATATCCTCAGATGCTTTGACATGTGGCTATTACATCATCTACGCTGAAGGTGGACATGGAGAGGCTTAGGAAGAGCTTTGAATCATGTAATTATAGGAGTCATATGCCACTTTGCAGGTCAGCAAAGCAATGTGAAGTGTTTCCTGCTGTCCTGTAGATCAGAGGGCATTGATGTTTTCATAATTTTAGCTTTAAAAAAGTGTCTGCCATTAGAATCCAGAGTTTATACTTTTCGATCCACTGACAGCCAATGGGCTAAAATATGTGAGAACATTTATCAAATTTAGCATGATCCCGGACTGACCCCTTTTAAGGAAGCTTTCCTCAAGGCATTTATAACAAAGGTCATTACCAAATTATCTATGACTCAGGGTATTATATCAATATTGTACTTCGGGAAAATTCTGATGACTTGGGGGCAGAGGTTATGGCCTCCCATGTGCTCATTAAACAAAGCTACAGTGACCTTTTTCCAGCTACCCTCTTTATCTGGCACACAACTGTACCATTTTCTCTCACCTCTCCTTCAGTGAGCTGCAATGCCATCATGCTGGGAGACCAGTGAGCAGTGAGCCAAGAATGGACTCTCTCACCATGGAAAAATAGAAAAACAAAAAGGTCCATTGGCTTGCCTACATCCAAATATTTTTCTCCAGTGGTTAAACTCTAAAATTGCATGGGACTCTGCATCTTACCCTGCAGGACTGCAAGGCAGAAATCATCAGCTTCCTCCCACACTAAACCAAACACACACACACACACACACACACACACACACACACACACAACTCCTGCCATTTCCCTATTCTTGAGTGATCTTTCCCTTTCTCCCACTCCAGTTTTATCCCATTGGCACTTCCTATGAAGAGGAAAAACTCTCTGATGAACTAACTCAGAAAAAAGAGACCTTAACCTTGCTTGAAGCTATTCACATTTGCATTTTAAAAAAGTATCCAAAACAATTAAACATTTTTTTCCACAAAGGTTAGCAAAGAATATGAATTACCATCTCAGGCATTGAAAATTTATTTATTTGAAAAACTTTGTTGAATGTACATTCTGTCCAAATATTGAAAGGCACTGAGGATACAACAGTGAACTAAAAAAAACCCACATTCTGGGGCGCCTGGGTAGCGCAGTCGTTAAAGCGTCTGCCTTCGGCTCAGGGCGTGATCCTGGCGATCAGGGATCGAGTCCCACATCAGGCTCCTCCGCTGGGAGCCTGCTTCTTCCTCTCCCACTCCCCCTGCTGTGTTCCCTCTCTCGCTGGCTGTCTCTCTGTCACATAAATAAATAAAATCTTTAAAAAAAAAAAAAAAAAAACCACATTCTTTGCCCCCACAAAGCTTATAGTCTAAAATGGGTTATAGAAATTTATCACAAAACCACCCACTACAAATGAGACAAGAGCTACAATAGAGAGTGTTTATGGTGCTACTGGGTGAATCGGGTAGAATTTGAAAGCCTGCCCTAAAATGTGAAGACTGAGATGAAATCTGAAAAAATAATAGGATGTAAGTGGATAAAAATACTTGTAACTCATGGACTAGAAGAAAGGCATTTATGGTGAATTTCACAGTAAGAGAGATCTTTGTACATGTTTTCAGAGACCAAATCAGGCAGGATCTCCATAGGTGGGCTGGCCATGTAGGGTAATCATCCAAACCAAGGCACTTGTGAAGTTAAAACAGCTTTCTACTAATAACACCGGGCATAATTGGGTTGCTGGGTAACAGTCATCCATTCATTGGCCATCTTAAAGTGTTAGGCTTTATCCTAAATGCAATGAAGAGTTCCTGAATTTTTTTAGAAGAAAGGAAACAGGTTTGAACTTGCATGACTCTCTGCCTGCACTGTGGAAAATGGGTGGAAAGGGGACTATTTTGGTAGACACGTAAGATACAACGGCAGCTTGGGGGTATTACAGGTGGTGAGGAGTGAGGCTGAGGGAGATAAAAAGTAAGCAGGATAATTCCTGAGCTCCTATCTTACAAGTGAATAGATGGAAATAACATTTATTCAATAGGAAACAGAAAAATAGCTTTAGCTGGAGTCATGGGTGGGAAGAGGATGCCTAGTTCTGCATATGGTCCTACAGAGTTTAGAATGTGTTTGAGAGAAGAAATCATGTAAAATGAGTTAAAAATAAAAAATGTTTCACAGATGAGAAATCAGAATTGGAGATATAAATCTATGAGTCATTTGCATATCAATTGTAATTGAAGCTTGCACATGGATATTGCCTAGCAAGAGTTTAAAGTGAGCAAGATAGGAAAGGAAAGAAGAAGGGTTAAGGTACTCTGGCTTGAGAATGGGTGATTACAGGACAATGAAACTGCAAAGGAGGCAATAAACCAGTATAAAACAGCAATATAGGAAAAGTAGGAGAGGATGATATCCCAGAAGCAGAGGGTAGAAAGTAGTTGAGAGGAAACAAGAGTAATGACAAATGGCGTAGGTCAAGTAAGGTGAGGGCTGAAAAATGTTACTGCATTTATCAAAAAGGAGGTTCAGTACCCGAATTTGGTAGCAGATTATCCCAGTTATAATCCCACCTCCGTCACTTACTACTTGGTCCTAAAATAAGCCACACAAACTCCCTTTGCCTCAATGTTTTCATTTATAAGATGGAAATAATGGTAACCTTACTCAAAGGGCTGTTTTGAGCAGTGCTTATCAGAGTGTGCTCTGTGGATGTGAGGGGATTCTAGAGACCCTATCAGGAGATGTGTGAGATTAAAACCACTTTCATAATAAGGTTAAAACATTTGCCTTTTTCACTGTGTTGACTTTTACAAACCAAGGTAGTAGCACTAACGTGTATTATGATTCGATTCTTCTACACAACCTACTTGCTGTAAAAAAAAAAAAAAAAAAAAAAAAAAAAAAAAAAGCCAATTTCCTTTTTCCTTTAAGAATGTTATTGACAAACCAGTAAAAAATATTAATTTTATTTCATTTTGTTCTTTTATATTATATAATGAAATGTGTAAACACTGCCAAGATCTGCATATACCCATGAACCAACATTTTTCAAATGACTAATGCATGATGTTCCAAAATTTCTACATGGGTAAAAATATCCATTCAATGTGAAAAATACTCCAGTGGATTCAAATGTAACAGACTATAAAAAATTTATTGACATGATTTTGGACTCAACATTGAAATAACCTTTAGGTTATTAAAATAGTCATACATTTTCCAACTAGATATTTAAATGAAGCTAGAATTTCTTCATATGCTTCCTATAAAATATCACAACATAACAGACTAAATGCAAAAGAAGATATGAGAATCTAGCTGTCTTTTATTAAACTAGCCTTTAAAAAGATTAGAAAAATATAAAACAGTCTATTCTTTTCATACATTGTTTTTGTATTGGAAAATATTTTTATTCTTCATAAAAATGCTATTTGTTTTGCTTGCAATGGCTTTAGCACTGTTGTTAAATTAATTAACAAATATTGATGTTTTCTCAATTTTATGTTCAAATATGAAAAACATCAATAGAGAAAGCCTACATAAACAAAAAAAACCCTCTGAGATCTTTGATAATTTTATGAGTATAAAGGGTTTCTGATGAAAAAATTGAGAATCACAGGTTTTGAGGATAAAATAAGGTAATTCTTATAAAGTATGAGTTAAGTCTTGTAAAGTACTTAAAACAATGTCTCAGAATTCTTAGGATTGATAAACAGAGATAAACAAATAGATGATAGAAAAGCAGATGACAGAAACATAAAAAAATTGATGATCAGCAGGTAGATAGATAGGGAGATAGATACACAATCATTGGTTAAACTAAAGTGTTTTGGGTGAATTTTGAGAATGGAAAAATGGATTGGAATATATTGAAGAGTGAGGGAGATATTTTGAAAAAAGAACCACCACCCATAAGCAAGAAATGTTCTGCCTCCTCTAGAGTTTGGTTCTGTATGAAAGTACTGATTATTATTCTACTTACTATCATGTAGATGAGACCTAATGACTTTTATAAGAAGAACAGGAAAAAAAAAAATCAATGAAAGAAAAAACAAAGGCTTGATAGAGCAGTGTGATAGAGACAGAAACTTCAATAAGAATACTATAAGATCAGTTAGTACTTCAGAGAAAGAAAAACACAGTAAGAAACAGAACATACACATTTTATTTTAAAATAAAGTCTCCTATTCTGATTTTCTCAGTGAGAGAAATCTGCTTCTTTTCTTTATCCTAACAGAACCTTTGAATACTTCTGCTGTTTATAGGTAAAAAGAAAGTCACATAGACAAAAAGCCTCTTTCTCATATCTACCAGTCAAAAGTTGATCTGAAAATCCATCAGTAGGTCCTAAAGAAATGTGAAAACTTGTGAAAAGATGGCTCACAGTACATGATAAATGCATTTATGGGGGCAGTAGGTTATGCATAAGTTATGTATTTGGCAGCCTGGAACTCTAACATCCCCATGTCTTCAAAGGAGTAGGGGTGAAGAAAAAGAAAAGGACAGTGGTCCTTGATTTTTTGTGAGAAAGGAAGTCATTAGTCCTTTGAGAATCTGGTCAAAGGTAGGCAATCACCTCAGAAAAACATGCAGGGACACCATTTTTTAACATATAATTTCAAAGGACTATACACCCTCCCTAAAAGACCATCCATGGACCTTCCAAAAGATGACACATCTCAACTTAGGAAATGCTAGAATTAGGAAAAATGATTTAGAAGCAAAAATGGCACTTTCTAGCACAATTCTCCATTAAAGTTGCTCTAGATTTTTAATAGACCATCAGCAGTCTTCTGAGTGCCTAGCATATAGAGGAGGCTTAATAAAGGAATAAAACTGTGGTCATGGAACAAACCATTTGTTTGGCCCAGCCTTCTCACTTCACAAAAGTGGAAATTATAATCTAGAGACATTAAAAGTCCTACTCAAGAGTTACAAAATCAACAGAGAACTAGCTCACCCTTCTCCACTCTGATCATTTTCCCCAAACTCTCCTGAAAACAAAGAGTTGCATCTGGTCAGCCTGAATAGAAAACTAGTGTCCCTTCACTGTTGGATTCCAAATCTAAGAACATATATTATCAAAATTGAAAGACTATGTAGTAAGGGAAGGGAGAAGTTTTATCTCGGGAAACTAAGAACACAAAGGTAGAATGAAAGTTAGTAAGATATAATTAAACAGCATCAACTGCATCCACGACTTGTAACAAACAACATTCTAGGAATGCACCATACACAATGGTGGTGCATAATTTGTTGGATTAGTTATTCATAATCACAATCATTTGATTACAAAATGCCTTGGTATCATCCAAAGCCATGGAAGAAAGATATATCAAAAGGGGCTACGGAGGAGAATTTACCTAAGGGACTATTTACAGATGGGTGGGTAGTTTTAAGGTAAACCAAGGAAGGAATGGTTTAGATTACGAGGGCTTAGAACATGGAGAGCTACTGTACCTTTTAGGACTAAAGGAGCAACCACTATAAAAAATGGTGTAGGGTGGGAGCCATGGGACTAAATGTCCCTACCTTACTCTCCTTTTATCTCCCCTTCTCCTGCCAGTGCCTTACTTGGCCAAACCAGAAGCCAGAGGGCAAGTGTACCTACTGATGCAGTTCGAAATGATAACCTCTTGAGGCATAGGACAAGGTGGAGAATGATGGGTGTGGTGGGATAAATGGAGAACACCTGGACAATCTCTGGAACACACTGTTGGCTCTTCACAAGCTGTAGGAAACTCAGAGCCATTCCTTGAGCACCCACCAAGTTCTGTGCACAAGACCACTTATTTCTAGATCTCATACCTCTAAGGAGAACCACTAACGGGGGAAACATTTGGCTCCAATATTCAACATACACTAATGCAATGTTAGAAATCACCTTTAACTAGTAGGCTGTGGAAGGAATACAAGGATATCATGCTGTGTTTCCAAATCTAACTTTACCAGGCAATCCTAGGAGATCAAAATGTGTTTCCTAAGTAGCTGCTGCCTAAAGGAATAATGCTCTGCAGTGTGGTGTCCCAAGAAGTGCTCTAGATGATAGAACTGATGAATAAAGTAACTGATTGAGGAAGGAGAGGAAGAGTCTATGCCCCAAATTATTGCTCTCTACTTCTCAAAAGGGGTCACATGGTTATTGACCAGCAGCTCCTTGGAGCAGCTTTTCTACTAAGGATGCTGGGAGTTCAAGACTAATAAGAGAAAACACCCTGTAGCAGCAGCTGATAGAACTCTAACACCCAGCCCTGACAGTGAGGAAAAAGTTTGCCTCAAAAGTACCCAGTAACAGGGGGGGTCTGGGAGGCTCAGTCCATCAAGTGTCTGCTTTTGGCTCAGGCCATGATCTCCAGGTCCTGGGAACAAGCCCCTCGGCAGGCGGCAGGCTTCTTGCTCAGCAGGGAGTCGGCTTCTCTCTCTTTCTCTCCCCGCCCCCCCACCGTCTGCCTCTCTCCCCTGCTCTCTCTCTCTCTCTCTCATAAATAAATAAATAAAATCTTAAAAAAAAAAAAAAAGTACTTGCGGCCTATAATGCCTGAGATAAAAGACACAATGTAAACAGGCTTAGGCTGACCAAGGCCTAAAGCCCATAGGACACTGAGCATATCCCTACCCCTCCTACTCCTAGCCCGTTCTTGGGGAGCACAATAAATTGGAATAGGAACGTAACCTTTACTGTTTGAATATCTCAGGCAAGAGAACAAAAGCTGTCTGAATGTCTCTTTGGACAAAGAGGAAAAATATTGGCCTGCTAGTGATTTGGAAACCCAAATGGATACTGAAGTCAACCTTCAGATTTCCAGTAGTAAGAGGTGCATGAAAGAGGTTTATGTTTCATTTCACTTTGTAGTCCTGACCTTAGTCAAAATAAATTTTGATATTCAAACTGACACATAATCCCTCATTGCTATTCTTACTTTAAACTTGAATAACCTCAGTAAATTGCGCAGACAGGTGCTTAATGAAGCCTATATTTATAAAACAATATTTTTCTTCACAGGACTATGGGCTCTAATACATCTTTTCTAACTGGAATCAAGTTTCCTGATCAGAGCTCCTCTGGCCTTCTCCAAGCCATATGTTCAGAGTATGTGGAATCAATCCGCTGTGCCAGCTGCATTCTCATTATGTAAAATGCACTACGGTTTGGATAGCATGGTTGACACAGATTACTCCAGTCTGGCAGAGGTATGACAACAAATGTGGATGTGTAAACACGTGAGGTGAAACTGAACACCAGGAGAGCCAGCCTAGGGTGGGGCTATCCAAACGAGTGCTTTTCAGAACAAAGACTATATTTCTCATCGTAAATACGAAGTTACTTCCAAAAAATGTAGTAGGAAATGTTGTTTTTACCTAATTTGACCATCAGTGGAAAGCCTGGCCATCTTAGAGAGTTAGGTAAGTATGTATATAGCACAATACAATCTTGCCTAGCTATGTTTAAGATACAGCGAAAATCAAGGAAAAACATTCTCACATTATTCTGAGACAGAAACAATTTTTTTAAAAAGCCAGTGAGTTAAATTTTAAAAGATCTTTTAAGTAGATCTTATTAATGTTTAAAATTACTCTCTTCACCTCCCTTAAAAGCTATCGGGCACCCCTTCCCCATTGTCATCAAGTGCGGCAGGTGGCTACTTCCTTGACTTGCTGAATTCAGGCATGAACGTGTGATTTGTTTAGGGTGATGAAGTGCCACTTCTGAGCAAAAGTTTTAAGAACCAGCATGTGAGTTGCCAGGTTTCTTTTGTCTTCCTGGAACAACCAGTGGTAATGTTCTAGCTAGAGGCTGATCCATCAGCCTGAGTCCTGGAAGGAATAGGATAGAGCAGAACAGTGACCAGGGATGGATGGAAGGAAGAAATAAGTTTTGTTGTAAACCACTTCAATTTTTCAGGTTGTTACTGCAGTATAATCTAACCTACACTGTTTAATGTAACAATGTATTGAAAAAGTCATTTAAAAAAAATAGGTTTTTAATCCTTCCCTCCCCCTTGCTGATGAGATTTTAAATAGCTTGTGTTCTTTTTTGTGTTTCCAAACTGGGGGATGAATCCAATCAAAAATTCTAAAAGAAATTACATCCTCACTCTAAAAAACATTTAAAATAATTCACCCAGGAAAAATTACATTAAATTAGCTACGTTTTTTGTTGTTTATGCTCCTTATACTTGCAAGCAATTTCTCATGAAGCAGCTACAAAATGTTTACAAAATAGCTAAGTATAAGAATAAGACGCCAGTCATCCTTAGTGTCACTGAGCACCAGAAGCCCAAGGATTATATAAAGGTCAGAGTCAAATAAATGCTAAGGAGCCAACAGATTGAAATTCAGCTTTAAATTCTGGTCAGTGATTAGACTCTAGTTTTGAGAAGAAACTGAGCTATCTAAAGTCAGGGGTTATTTACTCTACTACCAAAGAACTGAAATCCCCAAAGCAAATTCAGAGAGAAAAAAAGCAAGTTTCTAATCAAGAAGAAACTAATATGATTACATATATTATTCAAGGGCTTCTTTCAGACATATCAAGGATAAATAAAATCTCATATGAAGTATAAAGAATACGTACACTGGAGTCAGATACAAATGGGCCTGAAGTCCACCATGACCTCTTACAAAGCACATGACCTCAAACAAGTTACTTAACCTCCCTGTTTCCTCTTCAATGAAATGGGACTAACAACTACTCATAGGTCTGGTATAAATATTAAATTATGTGTGAAATGCAGCTATAAAAAAATGAATGTAATAATATCTGAGCTCAGTTTATATCAATTTATATTTATTTATGTATCTAAATCTATATTTTTATTAATAATAATATTTATTGAATACATTTACACAATGTAACATTTATTTGGCACTCCTTTTGTTCCAGGCTCTGTTCTAGATAATTGGGATATGTCAATGAACAAAACAGACAAAACTACTGGCCCATGGCAGCATGCATTATGTCTTTTCCCTGCGGAAAAGACAGAACTAATAAGAAGAAAGAAACACTGTGTTAGTTGCTACGAAATCCGATGAGGAAAAAAAAAAAATAGAGCAAGGGTAGAGAATAAAGAGTGGGTTGTGGTACATGTTGCATATTTAAATAAGACAGTTATGTAGGCCTCACTGAGATGACCTTTAAACAAAAATTTGAAAAGATAACAGGTAAACGTAGCAATAAAATACATTCTAGAAATACATTCTAGGGCTCAGTACAGTACAGTATTTAGCATTTGTAGAAGGCTAAATATTTATTCACAGATGGGCTGAAGAACACGCATTCATCTAGCCTTAAAATTTTTCTTTCAGAGGGGTAAGCTGCAAAAATACCGAGCAGCAGTCTGTAGACTTACTTCATGGCAGCCTAGAGAGAGGAAATGATATGCTCAGTTAATCTTTAATATACAATTTCCTTACTGCAGGGAGACAGCAGAATGTAGTAAATAGTTCCAGAGAAGTACACTCTGGAGCATAATACCCTTTCAGGAGGATGCATGGTGTCAGTTTATTTGAGGTATTATATGAAGAAGCAATTGTGCAACTGCGTAGGGGAGAATCCTGTATGTCCAACGTTATGAGTGTAAAAATCCAGAAAACAAAGCACATCTGAGAGAAAAAGTGAAAGTAAACATGGCCTCTGAACTTCATTAGGCAGTTTTCTTTCCTTCATCCTTCAGTAGTCACGTTAAACCACAGTGGGTCCCAGACTGAATTTTAAATTTACCATATACCAGGAGCTGATCTAGACCCAAGGGAAGGGGGGGGGGGACAACGGCTAAACATTTCCCGATGCAGGTTCCCAAATCCTCCATGGCCCACCTTAAACCTCACACTTCTCTTAGTGTTGAAATAGCCAACTACTTTGTTCCACCCATTCCATCCTTCTCACCACTTGAAAAAATAAAATGGCTGAAGGATTTGGTGACCCCTTGGTAAAGGAGAAATTCACAGGCTGTATATTTGCATTCTTTCATCCTAAATATCTGGCTCAACATAACCAGGGAGAAGTCAGTTAAGGTGGTACTTCACAGGCTAAAAGGAACAGGCAGTGTAACACTCAAAATTGATTTGCCCCCGGGGGATCTAACTCTTCTGCAATGCTCATTAAAACTTAACTTAAAATTTTAAAGGGTTTATAAAACCCTTTTAAAAACATTTTCCAAGTGTGACCTCACTCCAACTGACTGTCCTGCTTAGTTAAGCTTACTGTGGAAGGAATGGAATATTTTTGCTGGGTTGCAAATGATTGTGTAGACAAAGGGAATAGTTAAAATGCTTTTACTTGTGATAAAATCGATTGAACAAGCATAGAGGTACCAAATCTCCCTAATTAAGCTCTGAAATGGCTTCTGCATTCTTTTTTGAAACCAGTGGGAATTCCCTTGAAATGAACAAATATTTTATATGGTTAAGTGTTCATTAAAATGAGCAATAGGGAATGAGCACAGTATCCAATATCAAGAGGAAAACTGTAAAATGGAAAAGGATAGATAAATAAATTAATAATCTAGGATTTTGGCAGCCTGACCAAATTGTCACCTGTTGTTCTTGTTTTTCTAATTATTCTTCCTGTAATTTACTCAGCTGTGCCTATAATTCTTGAGCACGTACAAAGTTAATACAGGAGTTAAAGTTATTAAGGTCAGGCTGTTTATTTTACTTACCATGACCTGAATAAAAGATAATATGCATTTCTTTTTTTTTTATAAGAAATTTCAAAAAATAAGAGACTTAGCTCTTTCTAAAGACAGAAAGTAAATACACATGTAACTGATTTGTACATTATGTAAGCTACTGTTTGGTATTTTGCTGTCTTTTTTTTTTTTTTTCTGTTCTCAAAGTACTGAATTTAGTAATTCAATTCAAATGGTGGGAATTTATTTGCTGATATTAAGTCATAGTTTTTTGAAAGGGTGCTTAATGCAAATTAAAACACAGCTTTGTCTAAAAGCAGGTTTTATAGACAACTTGTTCTAAATGGGAATTTACTTGTTTTTCTTCACATAATTTTTATTCAAACATAAAATTACTTTACAATGTACAATTTAGATATAGGAAGGAAGCCTGGGAAGATGGCAGAGTAGGAGGTTCCTAAGCTCACCTCGTCCCACAGACACTATCACCCAGATAACAGCTATATTAGTACAACTAAACCAGAAACCTTCCTGCAGACTGGCAGAACAGACTCCTCACAGTTAATCATAGAGAGGAGGCTGCATCTAAAAGGGTAGGAGGGGTGGATACGTGGTCAGAAACCAAACTCCTAGGAAGACTAACCACAAACGCGAGGGACACTACAAGCATGGAAAAGGGAGAAGAACAGACCCCACGCCAGGCACCCCAGACATTGGGGATCTGCACTGGGAGACAAGTTCCACTAACATTTGGCTTTGAAAAGCGGTGAGGCTTAACTTTGCCAGTTTTTACAATCAATGGAGCTTCACATGGGTACTTTAAAAATCAGCTGACTTAGCTCTGGGAAAGCCAGAGGGCAGTAGGAAACCGAGCCCCCACCCTTAAAGAGACCACATAACAAACAACCCCACATAGAAGAAGCAGTTGGAAAAGTGCCTGCACTATATGGGAAGATTTATTTACTAATCTCAGAATGTGCACTGAAGAGGCAGGGATCTTTAGGAGACTTCTCCAAGAATAAAAGAGCCGGCAGGTGTCATTTTTCTCCCTCCACCCCCAGCCTAGGTAAGTCTGAAATCTTTGGAAACCAAAACAAATATTCTCCATCTAGGCTTACTAACACCCACACTCTGCCCATGAATTCTCTTACTGACTTAACCCATCTAACCTGCCCCACTCAGCAGGAGTCCCTCCAAAGTAGCTCTCCTGACACCCTGATAGTGACCAGCACCGCTCCAAAGTGACTTCTGCCCTGGGGAGAATGGCAGATTATCAAAGACTCTAGTTCCACTGCAGCTTGAGCAGTGGGCTGGGAGAAGACATCTGATTTGACTGCTGGCCCCATTTACCATCAAAAACCTCACAGGGGGCAGCGCAAAGAGAGAGCTCTGTAGTTTAGGGTCAGCGCAACCCCAACAGATAGACTGGGAGCAGACATCTGGTCTGACTGCACACCACGCCCACTGACAAAAGCCTTTCAGAGGATGATGCAAGGAAAGCCCTACTGTTCAGAGCAACCACAGTTCCAGCAAATGGGATAAGGGAAGGCATCTGGTTGATGAGAAGAGTGGAGGATCTCAGTGAAACCAACAAAGAGATAGAAAATATAAAAAAGAACCAATCCCAGCTGAATAACTGAAATTAAAAATACCCTAGAGGGAAACAATAGTAGAGAAGAGGAAGCAGAAGAGCAGATCAGCAAGCTGGAAAACAGAGTAATAGAAAGCAACCAAGCTGAACAGTAAACAGAAAGAAGAAGAATAAAAAATGAGATCAAGTTAAGGGAACTTGGTGACATCATCAAGTGTAAATACATTTGCATTATAGTGATCACAGAAGGAAAAGAGAAAGAAAAGGGGGCAGAAAACTTATTTGAAGAAATAATAGCTGAAAATTTCCCTAATTTGGGAAAGTAAACAGACATCCAGATTCAAGAGGCACAGAGAGCCCTCCAACAAAATCAACCCAAGGAGGCCCACATCGAGATATATAGTAATCAAAATGGCAAAAAGTAGTGATAAACAGAGAATTTTAAAGGCAGCAAGAGAAAAGAAAATGGTTACATTCAAGGGAAACCCCACAAAGCTATTGCCTGATTTTTCAGCAGAAACTTTGCAGGCTAGAAGAGAATTGCATGATATATTCAAAGTGCCGAAAGAAGTGCAACCAAGAATACTTATTCAGCAAGGCTATCATTCAAAATAGAAGCAGAGATAAAGAGTTAAAGGAGACCATAAGATCATGATCAAAAGTTAAAGGAGATCATCACCACTAACTCAGTCTCACAACTAAATCAGTCCCACGGCTTAATCAGTCCCACGACTAAATCAGTCTTACGACTAAATCAGTCCTACGACTAAATCGGTCTTACAACTAAATCGGTCTTACAAGAAACATTAAAGGGACTTCTCTTAGTGGAAGGAAAAGGCCATAACAAGGAGTAAAAAAAATAGAAAAGGAAAAACTTTCAGTTTTTCAGTGAAGGGATGGGAAAAACATTCATCGTGCAACTGAAAGTGAACCAAAGCTAGGTTAACAATACTTATGTTGGTCAAAATAGACTTTAAAACAAAGACTGTAACAAGAGACAAAGAAGGACACTAGATAATGATAAAGGGAGCAATCCAACAAGAAGATACACAACTGTAAATATTTATGCACCCAACATAGGAGCACCCAAATATATAAAGCAATTACTAAGAAACATAAAGGAAGAAACTGATAGTAATACAATAATAGTAGATGACTTTAATACCCCCATTGATCATCCAGACAGAAAATCAACAAGGTCACAGTGGCTATAAATGATACATGGGACCAGATGGATCTAACAGATACATTCAGAGCATTCCGTCCAAACACAGTGGAATATACATTATTTTCAAGTGCACATGGAATATTCTCATGAATAGATTACATAACAGGCCACAAAACAAGTCTCAACAAATTCAAAAAGACTGAAATCATATCATGCAGCTTTTCTGAAAACAACGGTATGAAACTAGAAATCAATCACAAGAAAAAATCTGAAAAGAACAGAAATACATGGAGGTGAAATAACACACCACTAAACAATGTATGGGTCAACCAAAATCATGGAGGAAATAAAAAAAATACATAGAGACAAATGATAATGAAAACAAAACAGTCCAAAATCTCTGGGATGGAACAATACCTGTTCTGAGAGAGAAGATTATAGCAATGCAAGCCTACCTCAAGAAGCAAGAAAAATCTCAAATCAACAATTTAACCTTACACATAAGGAAGCTAGAAAAAGAAGAAGAAGAAAAAAAGCCCAAAACCAGAAAAAGAAAGAAAATAATAAAGATTAGAGCAGAAATAAATGGAATAGATACTAAAAAACAATAGACCAAATCAATGAAACCAGGGTCTGGTTCTTTGAAATGATCAACAAAATTGATAAACTTTAGACAGACTCATAAAGAGAGAGAGAAAAGAACAGAGACACAGAAAGAGAAATCAGAAATTAAGAAGAAATAACAGCCAACACTATAGAAATATGAAGAATTATAAGAGAATATTATGAAAAATTGGATAACCTAGAAGAAATTAGCAAATTGCTAGGAACATATAACCTTCAAAAACTGAATCAGGAAGAAATAGAAAATTTTAATAGACTGATTATTATCAATGATATCAAATCAGTAATCAAAAAACTTCCAACAAACAAAAGTCCAGGACCAGACGGCATCACAGGTGAATGCTACCAAATATATAAAGAATGAACACCTATTTTTCTCAAACTATTCTAAAAAGTAGAAGAGAAAAGAAAGATTCCAAATTCATTCTAGGAGCCCAGCATCACCCTGATGAAGATATCACAAGATAACACAACAACAACAAGAAACTACTACAAGCCAATTTCTCTAATGAACATAGATGCCAAAATCCTCAATAAAATATTAGTAAACAAAATCCAACAACACATCTAAAAGTCATTCATCACAATCAAGTGGGATTTATTCCTGGGATGCAAGCGTGATTCAATCTTCACAAATCAATCAATGTGATACATCACATTAACAAGATAAAGGATAAAAACCATAATAATCTCAATTGATTCAGAAAAGGCATTTGATAAAGTACAATATCCATTCATGATAAAAACTCCCAACAAAGTTGGTTTAGAGGGAACATACTTCAACATAATAGCCATATATGAAAAACCCACAGCTAACATCATACTCTATGGTTAAAAACTGAGAGCTTTTCTCCTAAAATCAGGAACAAGACAAAGATGTTGACTCTCATCACTTTTACTCAAAATAGTACTGCAAGTCCCAGCCACAGCAATTAGACAGCAAAAGAAATAACAGGCATCCAAATCTGTAAGAAAGACGTAAAACTTTCACTATTTGCAGATGACATGATACTTACATAAATATAGAAAACCATGAAGACTCCATCAAAAAGCTACTAGAATTGATAAATGAATTCAGTAAAGTCACAGGTACAAAATTAATATTTTGTATTTCTATATGCTAATAATGAAGTAGCAGAAAGGGAAATTAAGAAAACAATTCCATTTACAATTGCACCAAAAAGAACTAAATATCAAGGAATAAACTTAACCAAGGAGGTGAAAGACTTGTACTCTGAAAACTATAAAACATTTGAAAGAAATCAAAGATGACACAAACAAATAGAAAGATGTATTATGTTCATGGATTAAAAGAACCAATATTGTTAAAATATCCATACTCCCCGGAGCAATCTACAAATTCAATGCAATCCTTATCAAAACACCAACAGCATTTTTCACAGAACTAGAACAAAGAATCCTAAAATTAGTATGGAGCCACAAAAGTCCCCAAATAACCAAAGCAATCTGAAGAAAGAAGAACAAAGCTGGAGATATCACAATCCTACATTTCAAGATATCCTACAAAGAGGTGTAGTCCTCAAAACAGTATGATAATTACACAAAAATAGACATATAGATCAATGGAATACACTGGAGACCCCAGAAACAAACCCATGCTTTTATGGTCAATTAATCTACAAAAAAGGAGGCAAGAAGATACATGAGAAAAAGTCTCTTCAACAAATGGTGGTGGGAAAACTAGACAGCTACATTCAAAACAATGAAACTGGACCACTTACTTACACCATGCACAAAAATAAACTCAAGATGAATTAAAGAACTAAATGTGAGACCTGAAACCATAAAAATCCTAGAATGAGACATTGGTAGTGATTTCTTGACATCAGCATAGAAATATTTTTCTAGATATGCCTCCTCTGGCAAGGGAAACAAAAGCAAAATTAAACTATTGAGAGTACACCAAAAGAAAAAGCTTTACACAGGGAAGGAAACCTTCAACAAAACAAAAAGGCAGCCTACTGAAAATGAGAAGATATTTGCAAATGATATATCTAATAAGGGGTTATTATCCAAAATACATAAAGAACTTATGTAACTCAACACCAAAAAACCCAAATTATCCAATTCAAAAATAGGCAGAGGACATGAATAAACATTTTTTCAATAAGACATACAGATGTCCACTGGACACATGAAAAGATGCTCAACTTCAATGAGTTATTACCTCACACCTGCCAGAATAACTAAAATCACAAAGACAAGAAATAACAAGTATTGGCGAGGATGTGGAGAAAAAGGAACCCTCTTGAACTACTGGTAGGAGCAAACTCATGCAACCACTGTGGAAAACAGTACAAAAGTTCCTCAAAGATTTTAAAATAGGATTACCACATGATCCAGTAATTCTACTACTGGGTATCTAGCCAAAGAAAATGATATCACTAATTCAAAAAAAATACGCACTTATATGTTTACTGACGCATTATTTACAATAACCAAGATAGGGAAGCAACCCAAGTGTCCATCAATAGATGACTCAATAAGAAAGAAGTGGTATATGTGGAAAATGAAATATTCCTCAGCCATAAAAAAGAATGAAATCTTGCCATTTGCAACAACATGGATGGATGTAGAAGGTTTAATGCTAAGTGAAATAAGTCAGAGAAAAACAAATCCCATATCATTTTACTCATATGTACAATCTAAGAAAGAAAATAAACAAAGAAAGGAGACAGACAAAAACAGACTCTTAAACATAGAGAACAAACTGGTGGTTGCCAGAGGGGAGAAAAGGGGGTCAGGAGATAAGTGAAACAGGTGAAGGGGATTAAGAGTACACTCACTGTGATCAGCACTGAATAATGTATAGAATTGTTAGACTGTATATGCTGTACACCTGAAACTAATATAATACTTATGTTGATTATACTTAAATAAAAATATAAGTTAAAAAGATGAAAAATAGAAAGGCTTTTCATAAAAATAAATAAAAATAAAATTTAGATATAGTCTTTAAATATTGAAAAGAATTATACATTCTCAATAACACATCAATTGAAGTATCCTGTAAACAGCATTTTCTCATCAAACAATACACACACACACACACACACCATTCACACCTACATACTTAGTATAGGTGTGACCATTAAAGCAGTACATTTTGGCATTGTAATACATAAGGAACAAGCCAATTCAAATCCCACTGCCTGCCGGCTGTAGAACGAAGGGCACTATCTCAACATGAGCACTATCTGTCTAACCCAAATGCTTATACTTTGTCTTATCTTTGGGAAAGTATAGTGATAACAGGCCAAGTTTGCCTGCAGTGATGCCCTCTTGATTGAGATAGCACCTAGATGTTATTCCCATTCCTATCATATAGCAAATACATATTTCAGTGGACTAAAGCTTATGCTAAAATGGAAAAATGTAACATTTTGCTGTCTCTGAATTAAAGAAGCGAAGCACACAAGTTCATACAAAAGGAAGCGTGTTTAATAAGCATTCTGTACTCTCATTGAAAGTAGAGGCATCTTATTTATCTGATCAAGTTTTCCAGGACCAAAACCACTTAAACAACAAATTAAAGCAATCTCTTTGGGATGAAAAGTTCTTATTTTCTATACACCATATTCCTAGCACTCGTTTTTTCTACTTTTTCATCATTTTCTGCATTCTATTTCCCAAGTTTGTTTCCAGGAGTCTTGGTAATGCTTAATAGCAGTCATTAACTAAATGTCAATAATTTAAATCAGCAGGTTGAAGGAAGGTTTTTCTTTGAGGGTACAGTTTTCCACAAGAAGGGCCAACAGAAAGACTGAAACAAATTTTGAAAGCCGAGTCCCACAAAGAACACATCGATTTTGAAAATTCTGTCATAACACCTGTGGGAAGCAAAACTACATCTACTCCCAGCTCTCTGGAGCAGAGTATACAGAAGATGCAAACCTATGTCAAACAGAGTGGCTTGGCTGGCAGAAATTGTTTGAACTGTGGCAAAAATATATTCTTTTTTTTTCTGTTATATATTTTAAAAACACACAAACATCACCGGTAGTAAGAAAAGTCCACAGTTCAATTCCTCACATAAATTAAGCAAAAAGACTTGTATAAACTGGCTTCAAAAGCATGATAATTTTTCTTCTAGCTTTTGTCCCTCAAGAGGTACATAGAATTAGGAGTGATTTAACTCAATGTATTTTAACTTTTTCTTAAGTTTTTGCTGTTGTTGTTGTCAGATTGAGAGAGA
The DNA here is from genome assembly GCF_017311325.1 of Ursus maritimus. NCBI lineage: Eukaryota > Metazoa > Chordata > Mammalia > Carnivora > Ursidae > Ursus > Ursus maritimus. The sequence continues at coordinate 8,099,988 of NW_024426663.1, forward strand.
GAGAGAGCACAAGCAGGGGAGCAGCAGGCAGAGGGAGAAGCAGGCTCCCCATTGAGCAGGGAGCCCAATGCAGGATTTGTGCCCAGAACCCTGGGATCATGACCTGAAGGCAGATGTTTAACTGACTGAGCCACCCAGATGTCCCTGTATTTTAACTTCTTAACAACTATAAAATATTTGAAAGTGAGCAGTTATTTGTTTAATTCAGACATATGATTCCAAAATGTGCTAAATCAGAAGACAAATGAATCTGTAAACAAGCAATAATCAGAGATATTTGACCAATAGGCAGTCCTGTAACAACACAAAACTACTTCTAGTGTTGCCTTTGCCCCATGAGCTAGGACACTAGTTTTATATTCAGGATGTATGGCAGAGATTGTTTCTACATGGTGACTAAGGACTACCAATATTTCCTGGTCAGTGAGAGGAACATTAGCACTACTGGTACTACTTCCAGAGAAAATTAGTGTATGGAAATTATAGAAGATGGTCTGAGTACTGGGTTAAAATGCCAATGGATGGAAAAACGAATGACTTTCAAGCACTGAAAGGGTAGTTTCAAGCAAGGAGAGCAGGGCAGTGGGGACAGGGATACAATTACTCACAATTACTTATTATTTGCAAAAAGAAAATATTAATAAGGCAATCCACTTCAGATAGAAATAGAAAATGACTATATCCAATTGTAGCTTTCCATTTGTTTCTCATCATATAGTTGGACAAACCCATAGTCAACTTTTTTCCTGTTTTTCGGATGACACTCTAATAAGACATAAATACAATAAATACAATTCATAACAGAGAAATGTTAAAGACACAACACAGTTATAATCACACAATTTATCAGAGAAATGTAAATACTGCACAAGTAATTCCCCTTCTCCCATGTTTTGTGGGCTTTCATCCACAGTACAGAGAACACCTGCCTCCGCATGTATATGACAGAGGACATATAAAATAATAAGAGTCCCTACACAAAAAAGTTGAAGTGCATCATGACAGTGGGTTGGTTCAACATGAGGCCTTGTATACTTGGGTGCTAATGTGTGTGTCAAAATCAAATATGTGTATGCAATTTTCTCTCTAGTGCCCTCAGTCAAACTAAAGCATTGATTATTCTAATAGATCACTTTGGAAGGGGAGCCTGGTAGTCACAGAATGGCCTTGCCTCACCCAAAGAAAGTTAAAGACAAAAACCAGAAAATAATGTTAATGAATTAAAATTTGCTACCTCGACCTTTATTTTTATCCATTACTTAAGAATGAAGGGATTGTGGAGGAAAGAACGAAGGAATGAAGTTTAAAATTAGATCTGAAAATATTGTAATAGCATTATATGGTGACAGATGGTAGCTACACTTGTGGTGAATGTAATAAAATATGTAAACTTGTCGAATCACTATGTTGTACACCTGAAACTAATGTAACTTGTGTGTCAACTATACTTTAATTAGAAAAAATTAGATGTGAAAAAAGAAAACAAGGGCACTCTAGACTACCACAGAACCCCTGATTTTCAGGCTTGATTTTCTTTATGCTTAGAAAATATGTGTCACATTATTAAATGCACGTTCCTCTGCTAACATTTGTGAATATTCTTTCTGTCCAATTCAGAGCTATCATTACCAGGCACAATCCCCTCTGGGTGCCAAGGCAGTCTGCTTACTTGGAATTCTTCAATTAAGCATCTTAATTGGACCTACAAGAGCACTGAAATTTAGAATATGAAAGCAATAAACCATTTGGGAATAAAAATTTCAAAATAACATTTTACCTAATTATTATCCATATTTCATTCTGCAAGTTACATTCAGGATACTATTGCATCAATCTGCATGGTTTACTAAAGCACACTTTAGAGGTGCCTAAAAGGCTTTTTACCCTTTAAAGTGTCAGTTCAGGCTTTTCTGTTTCCCCAGATAACTGATGTCAGTCCAATGTCCTTAAAAAATGCACAGGAAACAATTCTTATTTTACAAGAGGTCATGGGTGAATCTAAATGTCATAAGCTGATTTCCCCATTGATCAATTAAGGTGTTGTACTTGACCCATTTAAAAAATATATATGCATAATGTTAACTTTCCAATATAATTTACATAATAAACACATTGTAATACTTTGAATTCTATCTACTTTTAATATTTTATGTATATGATATCGCTGAACAGACTGCTTCAGAGCAAACATTTGTTGAAACTTTTGTCAGTCTAATGTACTTTCATTTTTGAAAAATTCCTGTCCATACACTTATGTATCAACATATTATGCTCAAATACATTTTTACAACTCCTTATATTCTACTTTTTCTCCAAAATCAATAAAATATGAATGTTTAATGTATTAATTTCTGATTTATATTTTCTAATCTGATTTTTTAAAAGTCATTATTTAAAGCCCTTTAAATTTTCAGCATTTTTTGTTTTATCCTTGATATTCACAGAAAAGGCAACACAAATGTAGGGGAGGAAAAAGTTTTCTTCAGTCTTCTTAGGGCCCCTTGCTGGGACTGAAAATTACACTGACAAAGACAAACTGACAGAAGAAAAGCATACAAATGTATTTAATATAAGGTTTATCTGACACGGAACCCTTATAAGGAAATGAAGACCCAAAGAAGCAAATGAGTATTTTTATGCTGGATTTGATGAAGGATGGACAGTCATGGAGAAATACGATAGATCAAGGAGTAGGAAGTAAGTGCAGTAAACTGGGGGAAACTTATTTAGCAAGGAAGGTTTGTTAGGCTTGTCCTGGGCATCCTTTTGTCTTCTTAAGGATGTTCCTTTACTCCTAGAATAAGAAGGGCATTTCTCACTTGAGGGTTTTCTAACCTATTTCAGGAAGAAGGTGGGAGAAAGCTCCCAGAGTGACCTTCCTGCTTTTGCTTGTTTTCTCAAACTTCTTCAGCTTAAAATAATCGGTGTGTCAATTGCCATATTTTAGGGGAGCACATCCTGAACGCTATCACAAATCACAACTCAGATTGCAATGGTATAAGATTCATCTCATACAGAGCAGGATTCTAAAGTCAACTAGAATTTTTGAACTAGTTATATACACAGGTGTGGACTCCATTGACCGTAAGATTTATTTTCTAATCCAGACTATTTTAGAGTGAAAATGGGTGCTAATAATAGTTACATAGCTAGAAAAGTTGTGAACCAGGAAGGAAATAATGGTCACTCTAGGATAAGCAAATGGTTGATTGTGAAGCAAAATATTTGTTTGATATGTGCAGAAACATTTCAAGTGGAATCAGCTTTTCAAGGGCAACTTATGAATTGAGAAAAACTTGAGAAAGTGACAAATCATTGTTTTTTCCAGCTTTTAGTATTTATGACGGGAATATGAAATCAGAACTGTGTGTAAAACGGTACAGGCAATGATAGCATCTCTCATCACTCAGTTCATAATACATTCTCGCTTTTTTTTTTTTTTAAGATTTTATTTATTCATTTGAGAGAGAGAGAGACAGCCAGCGAGAGAGAGGGAACACAAGCAGGGGGAGTGGGAGAGGAAGAAGCAGGCTCCCAGCGGAAGAGCCCGATGTGGGACTCGATCCCGGAGCGCCGGGATCACGCCCTGAGCCGAAGGCAGACGCTTAACGACTGAGCCACCCAGGCGCACCTCGTTTTGAAACTACTTTAAGGTAGGAAAGAAATCTTCATCCAATTGTTTTACCCTTTCATTTTTTGTAATTTTACAGGTGACACTAAGGCATAAATCAAATCATCATAAACATTTTAATTATATAATGTAACCACTAACTGTTCATTCATAGATATGTATAGATAACAGAAGATTATTTTCTTGGGAATCCTCATTGTCATAATATAAATTAATTAATTAATAATTATTTTTAACTTCAAACCATCCTTTTCTTGAGGGAAAAAAATGAGTCACAATTAGTAGAAAAGTATTCTTGTGTCCAAAGCAAATAACAAAAGTTCATAATAATTTACTTTCTCTAAGGAAAATAAACCACATAAAACAGTGCCCAGAACACTGGAAATAAAATATTTGCTTTAAAAATCATGCTAAAAAAATCCTTTAGACACCAAACACAATCAGCAAACACTGAATTTCCTAGAATCAAGAATCTTTGGCAAAAAGACTTCTGTTTCTACCTATCCACGAGCATCTAAAACATAAGTGGAATATTTAACTTCAAATATTATAGCCAATTAGGGGTCTTTAGCATTTTCCTGGAAAAGGATTTCATCTTGCCGTGTGATCAAAAAAAACCCAGCATATCATGTATTAATGCACAAAACCTGTTGAAATAAGTGGCGTGAACTGATGTGCTGGTATAACCTTGCTACTCACCCCACCGCTGTTGGCGGCAGCAAGGCTGTGCGGTGCAGGCCATCAGGCATTTTGTCAGGCACATGCTTTCGTCACAATCTGACTCCTCTCCCCTGCAGACTGTTGAATGAACACGTAACCTTGAGATTTCTGTTACAGAGAAGAAACAAGGATCAGGAGTTGCATACCTCTCAAGTTGTCTCTTCCGTTACAAGTGCTGGTAATTTATGGTGGAGAAGTAAAACTGTGGTAAAATGAGGTTTTGAAGTATTCTGCTTAACTATCCTCAAATGCAATAAATGTAACCTTAATCTAGCAGATAAAGTAGTTCTCATAAGCATAGTGTACTACAGATGTTATATATATTTATGGCTCTGGCCCCATAAATTCATAATGATTTCCTTCTGGGTATTAAAGGCCAAAATATGATTTTTGACAGATTATATATTTTGGAATTCTTACTTTGATAGTTAATTTTAAGAACAGTTATTTCTGCCATTCTTGAAGGAAAATACATCGAATAACCAGTAGGGCATGGTTTTCCCAAAGCATATAGTTATGCTTCCTTGAAGGAAGTCAGCCAGGCATTACCAACGAAAGTTAGCACTTCTGTTGTGGCTGAAGTTATTCCCATATGTGGCATTTTCTAACTTTTATGATTATACTACCTTTTATTCTTTTAAATCAGGGATTACCTTTCTTAGGCCATTTATCTTCTAATATCTATAGAAAAAAATTAACAGTGCACATAGTGCTTTTCTTTAACAAAGTTTGATCAATTTTTCTTAAGGAAAACGTGATCTTTCTTTGCAACAAGTTTCATGTTCTAAGCCCCATTGAAATATGCAATGAAAACACAGGTAGTGTACTCTACTATAATGAAAACATAAGAGTAGTTTGTACGAGATAAAACACAGAGGAACTGCAGTGGTCTATATTTCCTAAATATATTCCCAGCTGTCTACTGAAGTGGGTACTTTAGGGTACATCCTGACTATAATTTAATCACTTTTGGTAAATGAGTACCACTTAGAGTAAATCTGATCATATTCTGTTCTGAAGGATTTCGGCAATCTTTTTATTTGCTGTCAGCTCCTTCTGAAAACAAATTTTCCCACTATCGTCCCTTAAAGTCACAATGATGCTTGCAGAGTTCTTCATGAAAGAAAACACAAGCTAATTGAAGTATGAGAATGACAACTCGTAACATAAGACCATAAGCATATGAAACTTTTTGGCTCACTCTTATGTAGTAATTAATTTCATATGTTGTTATAAATCACACAGTTTTTGAAAATGACTGAGAAGATTGTCATTAATCATCCTTTTTCTGTATTTTTCTTACTTTTAATTTTTAAAAATTTCAAATACACAAAAGAAACCAGAAACAGAATAAACCTGCACATCCCTATCACATAATGTCAACTGGTTTCAATCCATGGCCAACCTCTTATCTTCTCTACTTTTACCCCCTTCTCCCATCCAGTATTACTTTGAAAGAAATGCTGGATAACATATAATTTTATCTTTAAATATTTCATATAATGAATATATATATTTAAAATAAATACATATCTGGGGGCGCCTGGGTGGCACAGCAGTTAAGCGTCTGCCTTCGGCTCAGGGCGTGATCCCGGCGTTATGGGATCGAGCCCCACATCAGTCTCCTCCGCTATGAGCCTGCTTCTTCCTCTCCCACCCCCCTGCTTGTGTTCCCTCTCTCGCTGGCTGTCTCTATCTCTGTCAAATAAATAAAAATAAAATCTTTAAAAAAATAAAATAAAATAAAAATAAATACATATCTGAATAGGTATAAATGAATATTTGAAATTTTCATCTCAAATATATATATATAAAATGAATATGAAGAGTCCTTTTTTTAACTTAGCCACTTTATAATTACATTTCAAAAACTTTACAATGAGTTGTTAATATCATCAAATCACCAGATCAAATTTCTTATGGTCTCATTAATATCTTTATTAATTTTTTTTCTTGTATAAGGATCCAAATAAAATTCCCTACATAGTCACTGGTTGATATATGTTTAAGTCCCTCTCTTTGGGCTCCCTGCTCAGCAGGGAGTCTGCTTTTCCCTCTGACTCTCCCTTCCTCATGCTCTCTCTCTCTCTCTCTCTCAAATAAAATCTTTTAAAAAAAATAAATAAAATATATTAATGCTAATTATTACTAGTGGCTTAAATTTGCTTAATCTCCTACTTTCTTTTAAATGACTTTATTGAGGTATGATTGACATACAAAAAGCTGTAAGTATTTAAAGTATATTTTAGAGTAAGTATACAACTGTGAAACCATCACCACAATTGATATCATGAACGTATCTAGCACCTTCAACAGTTTCCTCCTGTCCTGTTTATGTAATTTTCTTTTTTTGACATAAGAACATTTAACATAAGATCTACTCTCTTAAAAGATTAAGTATACAGTACAGCACTGTTAATTACAGGCTCTATACCATGCAGATCTCTACAACTTATTCATCTTGTATAACTGGAATGTTGTACGCTTTGATTAATACCACCTTGTTTCTTCTCCTCCCCAGCTCTGGAAACCACCATTCTACTCTCTACTTTTATGAGTTTAACTACTTCAGATTCCTCATATAAGTAGTATCGTATAATATTCATCCTTCTGTGCCTGACTTCTCTCACTTAGCATAATATTCTCCACATTCACCTATGTTGTCACAAAAGGCAGAATCCCCTGCCATCTTTTGTAAGGCTGAATAATATTTAATTGTATGTATATATCACATTTTCTCTATCCACTCATCTAGTGGTGGACATTTAGGTACTATCTACCTCTTGGCTATTGTGAACAATGCTGAAATGAACATGGGAGTACATATTCTTAAGCCTTTTTTAATCTACAGATTTCTACTCCTTTAACATGCAATTTTATTCCTTGAAGAAAGTAGATTCCTTGTACTATACACCAATTTCCCATAGTCTGGATTTCACTGACAGCATCACTGTGGGTTCCTTAACACTATTGTTATGTCCTGTAAATGGGAAATCGCATCTAAAAGCTGAATCAAATTCAGATTTAATACTTTGGGCAAGAATACTCCATAAATGCTGTTGTGAAGTATAGTTTAATAGTAGAAATCTTCACATTATGACCATCGTAGAGTTGTGGTTAAAACCATAGGCTCTGGAGACTCAATACATGGAAACTAATTCTGGTTTTGCCTCATCGTAATGCTGAAAACTTAGGCAAAGGAATTAATCAGTATCTCATTTCCTTCACCTGCAAAATGGGGATAATAAATACACCTAACAAATAAGATTTCTGTCAAGACTACATAAACAAAGACAAAGCACTTCAAATAACACTTGGTACATAGTAAGTATTCAATATATTTTAGCTATTATTACCAAATAGCTGAAATTAATTATAAAGAGGAACATGCAGAAAATATTCACAATTGTTATCCATACAGCAGCCAAATTGACCAGTCTAGTAAAGACAGATTTTCAATATCTAATATAAAGGCTGAAATGTGGGGCGCCTGGGTCACTCAGTCGGTTAAGCATCTGCCTTCAGTTCAGGTCATGATCCCAACACCCTGGGATCCAGCCTCGTGGCAGACTCCCTCCTCAGAGGGGATCCTGCTTCTCTCTCCCACTCTGCCTGCCACTCCCCCTGTTTGAGCTCGCTCTCTGTCAAATAAATAAAATCTTAAGAAAAAAAAGTTGAAATGTGAGCGGACTAAAAGGTCCAAATATATCAATGAACTGGTAATGGAAGATGCAGCCTTTTGCTGGTAGGTCAATGATTAAAACACCCCACAGGTTACTAGTGATTGAAAGAAATTGCTGCTTCCCAGTTCTGTTAAATGTATTATGTCCTTCCATTTGTACCATTCTTGGCTCCACCTCAGAAAACAACCAAAACATGATCAATTCACATTTTATTCTTTTTTAGAGATACTTTGATAGCACCAAACTAAGCAAAAACAATTCTCTCACCAAGGCAGAAGAAATGGGTTCTTTTCTTGCTATCCAAAGCAATAGTCTGTGAATAGTTTTTACTCTTTTAGGAATTGGGCATAAACGTTTAGCACATTCCATCAGTAGTTTATAGAATTTCTAAGGGAGGAAAATCACTTAATATACATTTTTTTTTAAATCACAATCTTGAGAATGGCTATTAACTAAGGATTTAGCAAACATTAAGTTATAAAGTCCATAAGATTGGAAAATGGTGAAGATTTGAAGTCAGATGAGCAATGGAAAATTTAGGCTGGGTATTTAAGGAAACTGCCTATTAGCAAGAACTATTAGATAATGGAATGGTACTTTTCTTAAGCTCCATAAATTTCAAAAGTAAATTGGAAAACATATTGGGAGAAAATGTTCCACCCCACCAGGGGAATAAATGAAATGGTCTTTTCATCTCCTGTTTCTATAAGCTGGTCTGCAAATTAGATGTATAAAATTTACCTACCCAAACTATGAACACGATAAGTCCAATATTAGGTTGAGTCCAAGTTTCACTGGGAAAAGTTCCATTTCCAGATCTTCAGCCAAAAGCTGAATAATACCAATATGGAAATTTGGAGCAAAATCAATTGTTAAAGTCAGATTATGAGATTTTAACTGCCATTCTAAAACTACTTATACAGCCTTTCTATGTTATTTCCACTTGCCAGATCAACACCCAAGAGTCATTTTGACATTTAAAAAAAAAAAAAATCCCAATTACACATCCAACTGCTGATTTCCAAAGCAAAAGCAACCTGTGATTTTGGCTTCAAAACCCAGTTTGCCTTAGGGATAGACGGATGAAAGAAATTCTAGCCTACTGTTTAAGGGCTAATATTCCCACATTTTCATATCCCATTTAGGGCAGGCCGATTTTAGCACTTCAGCTTAAGCAGTATCACTTGATATAAGGTGCTTGAGTGGAGTAGGCGGCAAGAGGGAATGGGAGAGTAAGCGGCAGAGAAGCAGAGGCTGCTGCAGGTAGACTCCTGTGCCAACTGCCAAAGGAAAATGGCTATGAAAGCGAACACATTTTTTTTTTCCATGAGCGAGGGATGAGAATTTAATAGTAAAACAGTAAATTGAGTTTCTGTCCTTTTACCTCTTACTAGAATTTCTTTGTTGTCCTTTGCATGGGGAAGGTTAACAGCTCAACCTAATTCTTCACTCCAAGGAACTTTACAGGCTGTCATTTGGTTAAGGTCTAATGGGTCTTCTGGGATTGGATAGCTGAAGGCTGTGCTTACTCGAGCAAGCGGCTCCACAGAGGGCCTGGAAAAGAATGTTTGAGTTGGAGAGAAGGTGCTGCTGCTCCAACTGCTTTTCCACCTGCAAAAACAGAACCTTTGGGGACAGTAGCACCGCAGTTAACAGGGGATCTCAGGAATGAGAAAGGTGTTAAAGTAGCCAGTTCTTCTGTTTTGCCAAGGATTTTCCGGTCTTGCTGTTTTTGGCAAAATTTTGAAATATCCCACTTCTCTCACCCTGTGCTTTTCCCTTCCCATTTCTCAGGGATGGTTTTGAGGACTGGGATGACTAGTCCAAACAGAAAGGCAGAATTTTGAGAGGATGTGGGAGTCACACTCCTGGCCTCCCCACATGCCTCAAAGCAGCACTTGGCTGCTGTGGGGAGCTGGGGATTCTTGCGAGGGGGAGGGTGGCCAAGAGCAATAAAAGGTTCAAGTTGCCAACCACCTCAACCTCCATATTGGAGCGGGATACTCCTAAAACCCCTTGTTGATTAAATCAGATGGAAAATTTCAAAACATTATCAATGGAGTCACTCAGAGGATGCCATAGAGTCACTCAGAGGACTCTAAAAGTCAAGTTCATATTCAACCATGGTGAACTCAGTAAAAAAGTTCTCAGTGAAAGCAACTTATAAACTATTCCTTTTCTAAAATTTCAGATGAAGACCTTGAATCATCGACACGAGCCTGTCGTGATATAGTGGCAGTCTTTTGTCCCAAACCTAATGTTTCTAAATGTTATTTTGATTACAAAACACACAGAATTTAATTCTTCTCTGAAGTTTCTTAAAGTTCTTAATGTTTTATTGTACTAAAAAATACATAGCATAAAATATGCCATTTTAGCCATTATTAAATGTCCAAATCCCTGGCATTAATTACATTTACAATGTTGTGCAACCATCACTACTATATTTCCAAACCATTTTCACCACACGAAACAGAAACTTGGTAAAATAAAATGTTTTTAAAAAACCATTTTGGCTCTTATGGCTGCCATAGGTATAGTCGATGCAACCTCAAAGTAATATGATTGGTAGTCATGTATGTACTTTCTAAAAAGAAGTGAATCAGGTTAAAATAATTATTGGAAAAGTGTAAAACCACTGCAACTCATCACTAAACCTGCACAATACATACAGTAGTTTTGGTTAATTTCATCTAACTGATCATACATTTTTGTATAATATAAAATTTCAATGATTAAGATTGATGACCTCAGGGGCGCCTGGGTGGCACAGCGGTTAAGCGTCTGCCTTCGGCTCAGGGCGTGATCCCGGCATTATGGGATCGAGCCCCACATCAGGCTCTTCTGCTATGAGCCTGCTTCTTCCTCTCCCACTCCCCCTGCTTGTGTTCCCTCTCTCGCTGGCTGTCTCTATCTCTGTCGAATAAATAAATAAAATCTTTAAAAAAAAAAAAAAGATTGATGACCTCAAAAATCATACTAATTACAAGAAAAATGAACAAAGGCAGAAAGTTATGTCAAAGGCTATAAAAATGTAGAAACACAAAAATGAAGTCGCAAGGCTAGAAGAATCAAGGCATTATTAAAATCTAGAACTATAAAATATTGTTTTAGAAAAACATTTCCAAATAATACATTTAAAAAAAATTTAGATGTGCTTTAGAAGTGGTTTTAGGTAAGGATCCAGGATATAAGTTTTGCAGGTTCCTACATAATGTTATCTCAGCCACTGATCAAAATTGCCCTGTCTTTCAAAAGGCAAAAGTAAAATATGAAATATAGATTTACCAGTTTTAGGCACAGCTTCTCATTTCAGTCAATTCTTGCTCATTGATTAGTAAATCCAATCAATAGCAATGACAATTTGAGAAATAAATCCCTCCATCAAATCGTAAATCTTGCACATTGCACCTTTGAAGTTCACCCTTTCTTTTCATCACCAGGAATTTCACTGCTGTGTAAGGTAAGTGCATCATTTATTTTAATCCTGTTGAAATGAATGGATGGACTTCAATAACAATGCAAGCCTTTTTCCATAGAGTGTTGTAATTCACTTTGAAGTGATAGCACTTTCAGGATTAAGATGTATACATTTTGGTTCTTTGACTAGTTGTCCTTTCTTTGTGTACTATATTAATAAGAATTTAAAGCTAGACTAAGTCACATCTGCCTTCTAATGCAAGTCTTAGAGACTTAAACAAAATTCTACTAGAGTAGCCAACCACGATGAATATCTATTTTGAAGGGAGTCAAACTATCATTTAGTAACTACAGACTACGGTTTTCAACTTAATCACTTGTGTTCGAGTGGCTACTGATGGAATCATTCCTGAAAATATTTTCATTTATTATCACATTGCCACTATTAAAATGAAAGAAGTTTGAGATACTATTGCAGAAGAAATGAATAACTGGGGCGCCTGGGTGGCACAGCGGTTAAGCGTCTGCCTTCGGCTCAGGGCGTGATCCTGGCGTTATGGGATCGAGCCCCACATCAGGCTCCTATGCTATGGGCCTGCTTCTTCCTCTCCCACTCCCCCTGCTTGTGTTCCCTCTCTCACTGACTGTCTCTATCTCTGTCAAATAAATAAATAAATAAAATCTTAAAAAAAAAAAAAGAATTTGTTTAAAAAAAAAAAGAAGAAATGAATAACTATTTAATTCTTAACTCACATTAACTTTATGCTTACCGCATTCTGCAATGAATTCATCCAATACTTCAAAAAAATTTATAAGACGTTCAAAATAGATATTGTCAAAAGATATGCATAATAGGAAATATGCTAGTTATTTATTTAGAACATATGGTAACATAGTAATATAGCTTTCTGAAAAGATGATTGTTCTTCTAGAAATAGTTATACACAAAAATAGTTATATACAATAGATATTAATACGTTGACTTATTTTAAATAAAATTGAAATGCTCACAGTTGCCATTATAGAAATTGTTCAAAAGAAAATGTCAAAACAAGGAACTCTTCTCACATAGTTCCACTTAAAGATAATCATTCTTAATATTTCAGAATATTTCTTCCCATATTTTCCTTTTATAATGTTATTCATTTTCCTCATTCAAAAATAACATATACCAAAACATGAAAACATGGATAAATCAGCTGACACAAAGTAAAATAATAATAATAACGTAATGTTTTTAAAACTCGCACATTTCAACCATCTAAAGATACTCACTGTAAATAAATTGGTATATGATCTGAGTCCAATTTTTGTGTTTAGTTTTATATCCTTTTCTCAAACATTCTTTAACAGTAATAGTTTTGTTTTCCCCTAATTAAAAAATAACTAAATGCTTAATGTAGAGCCATCAGTAGAGGGAGGAAAAAAAAAGAATGCAATAAATTATCCGTAACCTTAACCAAAGGAAATTTACAGATAATTTTGTTCATGTACTATCCATATGCTTTGAATTCTATATATTTCCATTACCTATAAACAGATGCTAACTTTTTAACGTGACTCAGAATACCTCAAAGTATATCCAGGGGTTCACTTAAGGAAGAAAAATTAGAAATATTCTCTGATACTGTACTGTCAGGGCAAGTCATGATAAATGGTAATCCTCATTCTTCGCTACCAAGGCCCTCCAATGTCCAAGTGCCTTTTCTGACAAACCATTTCCTACCCCACCCCTTCTACCCATCTCTTAGCAAGTCAGATCCCTTCTTGTTCTTCATTTCCACCTTGCTGATTCCACTCAAGCTACTCCTTCTTGCAATACTGCCTTTTTGTTGCCATTGTTGTTGTTGTTTTTCTGTTGCTGTGTGTTAAAATAATCCGGTGTCTAGTCTTTCTAGAAGCTTGAGTCAAAGCTTTTCTAAGCAGTATGTCCTTTTCTACAGCTCTGAGATTATATTCCCTAACAAATACCCCAGGCAGGGACTCAGGGAAACAAGAAAGTGACTTAGTCATTAGAATAGGCCAGGTGATGACAACAAACCGGAAAGGTCCCAGATTCCTAGAACCTGACTACAAGATCAGAGAAGGATCCAAACATCACGGACCTTCGCAGATAGACTGTCTTACTGCTTTCAAGCTTTGGCTGGGAATAGGACTGATTTGTAACCAGGCCTGACATTTATCTGAAAGATGGCTAAGTTTCCTCAGCAATAAAAATGGAATATGGAGGTACCTGGGTGGCTCAGTCAGTTATGCGTCTGCCTCCTGCCCAGGTCATGATCCCAGGGTCCTGGGATCGAGTCCCACATCAGGCTCCCCACTTGGCGGGTAGCCTGCTTCTCCCTCTCCTTCCTGCTCCTGCTCTCTCTCACTATCTCTGTCTCTCTCTTTCCAATAAATAAAATCTTTGAAAAAAGAAAAAAATGGAATATGTAGGAATATGAAACCAGGCAAGGCATTACTCTGACTTAAGTGAGTGAAATAATGTGATAATTAGGGATGGATCCAGATGTGGGGAAACCTGAAGCTTGTATAACGTGTGGGGCTAAGAAAAAGAATGTAAAATTACAAATGCAAAAGTAGGTATGAAAGTGATCATGGCTTTAGAATAAGAAAAGAATGTCAACAAAATATTGAAGACCTGAGAGAGTCATGCATGTTTATATTTTTAGATCTCTTAAGAAAATTTACAAATGTGATTACATATACATGCTTCCTGAGAGCAACCTGCCTCCATTCTCCACTAGAACATTCCTCAACTCCCAGAACTCACAGGGGCCTGTTCAAGTGAGGGGCACTGAAGCTGAAACTTTGTTAGCTTCCTGGCAAATCTGCTTCTGGTTTTAATTGTAAAACTTTAGGCAATAGGAGCCAGATGGTGAGATCACTTTAGCAGGCAAGCAGTCTTTCCTAATTTCCTTGAAAGGGCACCAAATAGAATTCTCACTGAGTGCTATAAAGGTATAAACCAAGTACAGTACTGTGGAAATACAATGGTTTAGTAGAGGAGGAAGCCTAAATGAAGTCTAAGGGACAGGTGTGAGGGGTTAAAGAGGCTTCCCAGAGCTGGGCCCTGAGCAGTGCCTTGGATTTCAACAGAGGGGCAGAGAGCATTTAAGATGGCAACAAAAACAAGTGTGAAAGAACAGGGAAGCACAAGGAAAAACAAGAATTGCAGGTGGAGATTGACTTATGATATATTGGGATTTGGAGTGAGAAAAATGAGTGTAGTAATAGACTGCCTCAGAATTTCGGAGAATCTGGAGTACCAGGTTAAGGAGTGTGCACTGGATTCAGTTGGCAATTAGAATAACATAGAATAAAAACAAGGGTTTATTTTGTTTTACTTGTTTGTTGTAAAGAAAATTAGAAATCTTTAATGATATGCTTAAGTCATCAAGCTAAGTATTAACTGGACAATCAGAAAATTGTAAGAGAGTTTTATTATTATAATACCTTAGCTCATAGTAAAGAACATTTTATATGTATGGGAGTGGAGATGGGAGTACAGGCTAAAGAAGAGAAAACTCAACAGGTTTCTCTCCATAGAGAAAAGTCCTCTAAGCTCACAGTGCATGTGAACTGAAGACACTTGCCAATGCTGAATCAAACGTGTTTACAGAGAAGTTCTATTCAGAGCAGTTAAGAAGGCAAGTCCTACCATTAGACTTTCTGAGTTTGAATCTTGGCTCCACACTCACAGTGTGATTTTAGGCATGTTGCTCAGCTGTGTGCCTCAGTTTTGCCGTCAATAAAATGGAGTTGGTAATATCCGCCCCACTGCTGTGTTGAAGATCCACAAATGGTAAGTTATGAAAGCACTTGGCAGTGCCTGAGGTTAATGGCTTTGTTACCGTAAGCTATAATGCTAGATGTAGTTCTTATTATTCCTGTTTCTGGTTCTAGTGTCACTTAGAATACTAAGACAATCCCCTTTCTTCGATTCAAGATTGAATCCCGTAAACACATTCTTGCTCTTTTCATTCTCTCTCTAAACCACAGCCAGTGAACTTTCTGCAATTCAAATCTGCTCGTATCATATCTGCCACAAACTCAGGACAAAGCTCAAATTCTTATGTGGCCTGCTCTCTATCATTGCAGCTCGTTTTCTGTCTCTACACCTAACATTTTAGGATCCAGTCCTCCTGAATTCCAAGCCATTTGATTTCAAGCCTCTAGGATTCAGTAGAAGGGCTTCCTCCATAGTTTCTCCACCTGGTTAACTCCTCCCTGGCTTTCACCTCTGGTATAGTTGACCCTTCCACTGGGATGCCTTACTGAATGTCTAAGCTGGATTTAGCTGCTCTTCCTAGGAGTTCCCAGGCAACTCCATCTTACCTGGATCGTAGCCCCTAGCGCACAATATTGAAGTCTCCTGCTTATAGATCTGGATTCTCCACAGTCATTTCCTTAGAAGCAGAGACACATTGTTCATTTCTAGCAGGCAGCACGGAGCAGTTAACACAATAAAGGCTCATTGAATAAATTATTAAGAGTGGTGGTTATCTCTGGGGAGAAGATGAGTATTGACAGGAAAAGGGCAGGAAGAAACCTTCTTGCATGATAGAAATCTGTATCTTGACCCGAATGATATGAGTATATAATATGTATATGAGTGTATGATGATATGAGTATATAAACATTTGTTAAGCTGAACTCTTAAAATTCTTGTACTCTTTGTTTGAATGCATTTTTACTCCTCATTTTTAAAACTCAGAAAAATGCAAAAAAATTTATCTGTGTTATTAGAAGTTAGGATACCATTTACTCTCATAATGAGTTGAGACTGGAAGAGAACAAGAGCACCTGGGATGTTGGAAATTTTCCTTTACTTAACGTAAGTCCTAGTTACCTGGGTATTCTGAGTTTGTGAAAATCCATTAACCTGCACACTTATGATATATGCACATTTATATAGCAATATTATTCTTGACAAGTTAAAAGAGAATAAGAGAATAACATGTATATACATATATACATATGCATATATATGTGACTATATGACATAAGACCTCCCTCTATTTGTGATGAGATAAACAAGTCAGTTTCTTCAAACTACGCTCCCTAGTCCCACATCAGAATCAACTAAAATGAAATTACAAATCTCACTTTCTCTCTCTACTATATGACCCATCTGTGTAGATGAATGTATATAAGGACAGTCTGGTATTATATATACATGGTAACAGTACATTTACTAGTAATTTTTGCACAATAACAAATTATAAATCTTCTCTGCAACACAGCTCTTTCAGATGTTACTTTTAACACATAGGTTTAAAAACAATTAGCTAGAACTACTTTCGGTGTAAAGTGTTTTTTCAATTATTTCCTTTCACAGATCTTAGAGTTACAAAAATTTTTACATATTCCTCTTGCCTCAGATGACCTATTGTTTAAAACAAGACTTAAATAGAAATGTAATTTAGTTGCTTCTACTAAAGATGTTCTTGAAACATTCCTAGGGCTTAAAGAAAAAAAAAGTTTCACAGACTTTGCCCAATTTCCCTGTAGAGCATTTATGCATGACTTGGACTCCATTTGGTACACCGATGCTAACAGCAGGAATTCTTAATATAGGTGTACGTTCAGCAGCCACATTGTGAACAGCATGAAAAAAGGAATAAACATGACCTCAAATCAAAGTATCAGCACAATGCCCTTAGCACCCAAAGGCAAGGAGGGAGGCTTTGGCTCCAGCTTCCACGAATGGAATTCGGCAAGATTTCAGTTAATTAATTGCAGTCAAGTCTGTGCTAAAGAGCAAACCCACGGGATAAAAAGGTACCAGACCACAAGGAGAAGCAAAAACTTGGGACTCAATCCATCCTACACTATTCCACATCATTTCCACATCATTTCAATGAACAGACTAAGCTGCAGTACTTTTAAATAAAATAATATTTACCACAAATATTTTTATATTATTAAAGACTTCTAAGTGCCAAAAATGCATTTTCTTTAACTAAAAACCTTATTATTTTCTTCTAAATTCTCTTTCCCATGTATGATTTATTTTCCAAACACAGATTTCAACAACTTAGAAAATATTGTTTGGAGGAAGATACAAGGGCAGCTTTCTTCTTTCCCAGAAGGCAAAATCTAGAAATGCATCAGTCACTGGTGTCAATCTGTGACAGTTCAAATTGCCAAAGGTGTTTGGTAAACTTTAATCACTGTCACAACTGTAAAGGTTACTGGCAGCTCCAACACAAATCAATTACAATTGTGTTACACAAATGTGAAAGTGTGTGTGTGTGTGTGTGTGCATGCACGCCCTTGACAGTTAAATCTGGTAAAAGCCGCAGTAAGTTCAGCAACATACAACAGCAGCAAAAGCCACCAATAAAAGAGGATGAACAAGGTCAACGTTTATTCTCATTCAGTAAGATTAACAGCCCGGGGCTGTTTTGTAGCTTCTTGCTACTTTACCATCCTTAGTGTGCTGCCTCATTTCACAAGATGGCTGCTTGTGCTCTGGTCATCATGTTCACATCCCAGGAATAAAGAAAGAGAATCAGAATGGAAAACTCATTCCTTTTGAGGAATTTCCTGGAAGTTGCAAATAACACTTAGTTCTCATTGGTCAAAATTTACTCATAAGGCACAACCATTTCAAAGAAAATCTAGTTTTTTTTTAAGCTGGGCAGCAAGGTAATCAGCTAAAATTTAGGGTTCTTATTAATAAGAAGAGCAGAAGAACTGATATTTGGAAGGGACAGAATTTTTTCTCTCACTTTAAAAACATTAAAAACAGACTACTAGCCTCCTGGGGGGAAAAAAAAACTAGAGCAGATGATTCAGTCTAATTAAAATGAAAACAGTCTATTATTTACCATAATGTAAACAAAAGCTAATTAAACTTTCATTTTTAAACTGAATATTTCACTGACGTTCATAAATATAAGTGAAAAAAACATTTCCATATATCAGAGAATACCCAAAACTTTAAAAAACTGTATAATTACATTTTATTGGTTGGGGAAAGAGAAGAGGAGGCTGATTAATTTCTTTTAAAAGAGAAAAGTTAACTTAGAAATAATTTCATCCCACTCCTAAATCAGAATTAATGCTCTCAGTTGGGAGTTATGCTGTCATATTTGAGAACCACTGATTTGAACATACTATTTCTGGAAATGATTTCTTTTAGTAATTACTAACAGTTTATGAAAAGATCTGCAATTTTATTTTTCCAAGTGTTCAAGTAATCTTAACTCATCAAAATGCTAAAATCTTTTATATCAAAGTTGTCTAAGACTTACTCATGTAAATGGCCTGCCTGTTCCCTGACAGCTGGAACCTCTTAGTTCGGATCTGCAGCCTCAGCCCCACCCCAAGCACTGGGACTCATCTGGTCTCTAAGCAGGAATCCATAGCTCACTGTCCAGCTTGCAGCCCCACTCTAACCAGGCAACCAGGTTTTCGTAGCAAAGCCTCTGCCCTTTGCCTGATGCCAGGCTTTCCTCGTACCAGGCTCTTAAAGAACCATTCCACACCATACTAGACAGTCCCTATCAACAACTGTAAATGAATGAACCTTAAATTAATAGGAATCCATACCTCGTCACTTAGCTCTTTATACTGTTTTTGAACACCCATTCATGTATTTAGCAAACCAGCACTGAAGTTGACTGCAAGTCAGGCATGTTGCCAGGCATTTGGTCATAAAAAAGATCAAAAGCACAGTAACCTGCCCTCAGGTGGGAGGGACTACTGAAATTGTTAAAATGATATTCCTTATACACAGTTAGTTTTGGTCTCCTAGGAATTTTCATCCATTGTTCTTAAGTCTGAACTCCGTGGTCACATGGAATTCCCATTCAGACTTCTTCAAATTCATACTCCAATGTGGAATATTTCGACTAGGATTCCATTCCTGTCAACATTCCCAAACTTCACTGAAACCCCACATCCTACAAATAACCTTCCTTCAAAATCATACACACACACTTTTCTTTTCCTTCTCCTAGCTCTTAAAACCCCGTGACATGTAACTGTTCAATGAAATGGGTTTTAGTTTCTTCACTCTCTGTGGGATAAATCCCAATTTGAAACTATCCTTCTTAGAATTAAGCATTTAGAAATGAATACAGCACAAGAAAACTCTCTAGTATGTCTTACCTCTACTTAATAAAACTTAGTTATTTCATCTAGCATAGAATGACACAATTCTTAGCCCCAAAAAAGGGGGTGGAGCTGCAAATGCAAATGAGTTTAAGGACCTTAGATCACTTTTGAAACGAACTGGTGGGTGATTTTAAGTTCTGGAAGTTCTGTTTTCTTATCCTTGGTGCCTCCCTTTTGTTGGTGCCCTCTGTGAGGCAGGCTGGCATAATGGTTACACTCTTGTCAGAACTGGGTCCACATACTGTTGCCCACTTGCTCACTACATGAACTCAAGAAAATTACTCTAAGATTCTGAACCTCAGTTATTGTAAAAATCATGACAATAAGGGTCCTTACTCCTTAAGGTTTCTGAAGGTGATATCAGCCAAAATATATAAAGCACACTGACTGTTACAGAGTAAGGACTTGCCATGTGGGCAAGACCAGAATTAATAGTTATTGTTTTAGTTATAAGTGTTTCACATACAACTTAGGAATCATTCATCAGAAATGGACTTCAAGTCATCTTAAAGTAACCTAGGACAGCCTTGTCATTCAGTTCAAGAACCCTTCATTAATCACCCCATATATGTTATGTTTTGTGCTAAGTGCTGGTGAATAAAAGTGAATTAAACTATCTTAAGCATCAAGAAGCCAAATGTTTAATGAAAAACTGGAGATGCACAGAAACAGTTATTCCATGAATGCACAGATTGGGCTTGCTAGAGCAAAACTCCTGCCATCCCAAAGCATCCCATTTCATTCTAGAATATAATGCTCTCCCAGCATGCAATGAGAATTCAATAAATGTTGGTTGATGTTCCATACTCAAATATTTCAGAAAAACAGTAAGGCTAGCCTTGTTCACACAACACTTTGACCTGGAGCTTTATAAATTAACTTCTTTCCATCTTGGAGTAGATTTACATACACTTCTATTTCCTATTCCTTGGGATTTAAGGAATGGTGAAAAGGCACCACTACCATCTTTCAGAAGAAATCTCTAGAAAATTGATGATATGAGGTTAAATATATATTTATATAATATTATACTAATTTTTAAAAGTGTAGAGATAAAAAATGATTTGAAAGACATATCTCAAAATATTAAAAAATATCTCTGGATGGTGAGATCATGAGAGACTTTATTAATATCCTTATACTTCTAAATTTTTAAAATCTCCTCAATGAGTGTGCATATTAAAACAGATACAAGAGAAACTCTAATAGGAGAAAGGAAACAGGTACGTGATGGGAGTGCAGGAATATGGATGGCAGGAAACTAAGAAGCAATATGGGGGTCCTAGGTATTTAAAGATTATAAGCTAAAGAATAAAAGCATCAGTAGAAGGGATCAGAATGATAATAAAAATATAGTTTTACTACTATCATAGTGTCTAGGTCTCTTTAGTTTTTCGGCAGGTCATATCTCCAATTTTGTTATTGAGAAAGTCCATTGACCAATGGAAGGATTGAAGCATAATGATTTTGCCTATCTACCCAAAACTTAAGTAGAAATATGAGAATAAATCTTGTTGCAACTTTTCAAAAAATATGTGTGGAATGTTCTTAAACACACTAGTCTTAGTAATGTTTCACAACAGAACAAAAAACTACTCAGTGAACCATAAATACACAGCCTTGATTCATTAACAAAGCAATGAATTTTCTAAATACAAGATCTTTGTTTTTAAATATAAGAATCAGAAATGAATATTTGTGAAATTAATGAACCACATTAATCTTTTTATATTGTTGTTACCTTAAATTCTTCTCTCAGAAGCAATTCAATAGATAGATAGATAGATAGATGATGGATAGATAGATAGATAGATAGATAGATAGATAGATAGATAGATAGATGATAGATAGATAGATATTGGCAAAACTGTACACTTTAATTAAAAGTATTCTTTGATTTCCCCTGATGGATGCAATATCTCTTCCTCTGAATTCCCCAAATATCAAATCAATATCTCAATCATGAAACTTCCACATTCTCTTTTGTAGTATAGATATTTTACTTAGGCATTGTATTATACTTCCCCAACTATTACTTCTGTGAATTTATTATTTATGTGTCCTACTCATTTTATATTCCTTAAGAGCAATCTTAAATTATTTTTAAGACTGGTATTATATAAATATAATAAATTAAAGTGTTCCCCAACGTTCTGAGAATATTTTATGGCCTCAATCAACATTTATTATTTAATAAAAAAAATTGTGCATTTTTGAAACTGATTGTGGAAACTGCCCAACTGGATTCCAAAGCAACATCTCCTATGAGTGGCTGTCAATCTTTGATCTATTCTCAATATTTCTTTATGAATTCTGTGCTTTGTTTTCCTGTGCAGTTGGTTTCTGTCATCATCCCTCCGCACATTCCGAATGGAGTGGGGAGCCTTCAAGGGGAGAGTCTCATTCTGAACATTCACCACGCTGATAAGTTCTATAGCGAAGACCATTTCGTCTTAGATTTTGTTGAGTTTTAGATTTCTTTTTAATAATGATATAGTCAATCCATCAAAATAATGTTACACCAAATCTGATTTCATCTATATTTTTTTCTTCCCGAAGTAGAAAACTCTCAAGCTGCTGAGTGAAGTGCTAAATGCTTTATATTGACAGACGACCGCTGTTCAGCAATCTCTATTTGCCGCCTGCCAAAACGAAAGCCATGGTTGGATCTTCTTTGTTGTTCACAGTATTTTAAATTACAAATGAGGTTGATTTTAATCATCTTTGCTCTATTCACTCACAAAGCTCGATGCTGCACAAATCAGCTCTCAGATTCAGTATAAAATACTTTTTATTGGGTTTAGCACTTGCATATAGCACTTTACACCTTCAAAATACTTTGTAAACGTTAACTAGTCAATCCTCACCAAGAAAGAAAAAAAGAAAAATATCGTGAGGTACTGAGAGGTATGTGTAACACAGATCTTAGGAAAAGAGTTGTCCTATAGATGAAATTTGAAGGCAAGATCTTTATTTAGCTGTTTATTTTGAGCCAACAGAACATACTTCAGGAAGTAATTGTCAGTTCTTCAGTTCTTCACTTTCCATTGTGAAACAGCACATAATTTGTGAAGAGAATGTGACTAGAGCACGGAATTTCAATTTTAGTGATCATATGAATTACAGAAGTATTAATATTGTTAATGGCCAATACAATTTTATGCCACACAAGGAAGTCTTAACATACTGAATTCTGCTTTGCACACTATATCAAACAAATGTTTTGTGATAAGTCAGTAAGAATCAACTAGTCGCAGAGAACTGACATGTATAAGTTACTGCTTCTCCTGCCTGTCCTATAAGTCTGCAGCAACTTCACTAGGTACAGATGCAGGTAAGAATAACTTGGTCCAAATATAAATGAGTCCCCAAGTTCACATTAAACGTATGAAATTATATAGCACAGCAGGAGTCAAACTAACATATTATTTAAAGAGTGCACTATAAATTTTGTTCCTGGTTTTCTAAGTAAAATATAGCTTCTGCCTTCATTGGATCTGCTTTTCTTCCATTATTCCTTTAAGATTCTCTCATTTTAACCTATGCCGTTAAAGGGAAACACTGTATATTCCTCTTGGAAAAAGTTATACTTACTGTGATCATGAAGAAAACTCAATGAGCAGGCCTAAGATGTTTAATGCTATATGTTGTACTGGATATGAATTAAACTTTTTTTTAACCATGTCATAATTCAAAG
This sequence comes from Ursus maritimus, assembly GCF_017311325.1. Taxonomy (NCBI): domain Eukaryota; kingdom Metazoa; phylum Chordata; class Mammalia; order Carnivora; family Ursidae; genus Ursus; species Ursus maritimus. Next base: position 8,123,266 of record NW_024426663.1, read on the forward strand.
GAAAGCATTTGCCACCACTGCTTTTTATAAATTCAGAAACCAAAAACAAAGAAAATGGTCATATCAGAAAGAAACTTCAAGGCCAAGAGTGGATAGATAATTTAATCTCCATTTAAGATATGACCATAGCTCAGAAACTGAAAGTTGTATATGAAATATATGTTAAGAAAGGCCTCAACTATATTTTCAACAATTAAACAACCAAATGCAACATACTATAGCGACAATTAAAAGCCGTATGCTTGAAAGTTTCAATTTCAATTAAGAAAAACTGCAAATTGACTAATTTATTGAAATCATGTTTCCATGATTTCTTCATCAAGGACAGACAAGTTAGGGACAAAAACTTACACTAAAACTATTAAGTATTTCAACTTAAAAACTGTAGATACAACCAAAAGGAATCTCACTATCTTCAAGCTCCTTTCTTTTGTGTAAGAATCACAAGATTTACTTCAGACAAATTGATGGAAATATTATGCACATCCATCAGTTTATTGACATATCTAGGACAATCTTTAAAAATGCAAAGCAAACCTCTTAACCATATGGTAATGCCACAGAATTTTTACATTGGATTTCATATTTAATTAAGACTTTCAATATTATTAGCAACATTTTAATCTTGCTCAGGTATCACTGCAAAAACATTGATTTCAAAGGTGGGGTCTTTGATCATGCACACATTCAGGAAACTGATGTTCCAACTATAAAAAAGTAGATCTAATAAACTTTAATATTAAAGTTCAAGGAACAACATTGAATTTCTGGAAACTCATGGGTTTCTATGAATTCATTATATGACTTCTAAAGGCAAATATTTTAGAATCCCCTTAAACAATATTTCATGTCCACATCAATTCCTAAATCACTATTTTAATCCTTTCCTCCAAAAGATCATTCCTTATCAGATGTCAGCTCCTTCCCGTGCATTCAAGAAAGAGGTTAAATAAGCCTGGTAATGAATTTGGAAATAAGAAGAAAATAAATGACTACATAGTATGTGGTTCCCGTAGCCCCTAAAAAGTACATAGATGCAATATCTTTCCCCTGTTCTCAAGGGCCTGAAATTCGACAGTTTGCTATTTCTGGATTGGTATTTAATTAAGAAAGTATTCTTGGAAAGAACAATACCTTAAGCTGTAAAAATCTAAAGCCACCAAACAAACAAACAAAAACATTATTTTTACTTGACAAATTCTGCTAGTACCAGCCTTGGTAGTTATCTGAGCTACAGATAAAATGTGACCACTAACAAAGGCTGTTTACTCAAAGCCTGGCCATGTCTCATATAACTGGTTGTAGTTATGACAATTTTTGTTTTATAGCTTCCACATATACTTTGATGAGAGATTGGCACTGACATAATAAAATGTGAAACAGCAGGGAAATATTATAAGCCAAAGAGGTAGCCTATTTTAACAACTTACTGTCAGGAAAATCTCCTCACATCAAAACTCGATCTTTCCATCAGCAGCTATAAGTACATTGTAGGACAGTCTCAGTTGTTCTAGGGTTTGGCTGATTTCCTCTTTTTCTTATAGTCAGGACTTTATATTTTCACAGTGCTTTTCAACCACATTCACTAGTTTTTCCTCACAAATATGCCCAGAGTTTAATACTTTTTTCCACTCTTTTACAGATCCTGATATTGAAGCACAGAGATATTAAGAGGCATGTTCAAGGTTACACAGCAAATTAAAAACCCAGCAGGGGATGGGCTACAGAGCACCTGAGTTTCCAGACTGCTGCTTAGCCAACTGATCCACAGGGACTCTCACTGAACAATGAGTTATGCAAGAGAAAGAAACTTAAACTAGAAAATAAAATAATAGAAAAAAATGCAGTTTCTTTTTCCACAGATAGATATAAATACCCCCTGATGTAATGCTTTCCATCAAGCTTTTAGGTAAATTTACAGACTGAGAAATCTACTCCTATCTGTCCTCATATTTTCTCACCCATTTACATCAGGACATAAAACATTAGGAAGCAGTTTCTTTATCTGATGGCTGAAATGAGCATATTCTGTTGCCTCATCTCAAAGGGCCATAAACATGGACATTTCCAGAGGAATGTCTGAGCTCCTCTGCTCAGCTTCTCCTTCCCAGCACCATCTTTCCCAATCGGCCCTTATGATAGAACTTGGGGAAAGAGGGAAAACATTAAAGACTTGGAATTTGAGTGCTGAAGATTAGAGCAATGAATTTGGAGAGCAAGAGCTCTTGAACTTGCAACTAAACACTAATTTGGAACGGAAGCTTATAGTCACTGGGGTATGAAGTATGACGAGGTAGTGAAATAGCAAAGATCTCAGTAACTCTCACATAAAGATGTATTGATACTTAAGAAATATAGTCTGAGAGACTTCAGAAATCCAACGATCCCTCAGTCAATAAGCATTCTTTGAATGCCCTTAATGTGTCAAGATATGAGCTACGTGATAGAAAAAGCCATGAAAAAGTACTATTCAGGAGCAATTACATAATTCTGTCTGGAATGATAGAATGGCACTCCAGTGTCCAGAGTGACAGAAGAAATTATATTTCAAGATGAGACAGGAAAGATGAGTAAGAGCCAGATTGAAGAGGTCTGCAAGAAAAGCTTTCAAGCATGGGAAGCAGTATATACAAAAGACACTAAAGCAGGCAAGAGCATGAGATGCTGGAGGAACGGAAAAAGGTCAATAAAGTTTCAGAAGAAAACAAAGAGACTTTAGGTGAAGTTTGAGAGGTAAGCAGGGAATGGATCAGACCAGGCTTTGTCGGTAAAGGTAAGTATTTCTTCCCCCACTTTATTCTAAATGCCATGAGAAGCCATAGTATGTTTTTAAGAGGGAAATAATTATTGCTATTGCATTTTATAAAGATCATTCAGGCTTCTGCATGTATTTACCTGTTATCCATTTTTCCCAGGTCCACTTGAAGATTTTTTAGCTCTTATTATATACAAATTCTCTCTGTTGAAGAAGATCCGGCTATTGGAAGAGTCAAGTAATTGAATGATGTCAATTGCCTTGAGTTTCCATGAGTTTCCATAAGTTTCCATAAATTTAGCCTCCAACTGAAATAAGCCAACTGGTATGCTTCTGAAACTCAAGATTATGCTATCGTTAGCTAAGCTGAATGAAAATAAATTAGACATGGAAGTAACACACGGCTCATTTTAAAATGATGTGCTTTTTCTTTCTTTTTTTAATGTAAACTCAATGCCCACTTTAGGGCTTGAGCTCACAACCCTGAACTAGACGAAGGTTGCATGTTCTACCAAATGAGCCAGTAGGGCACCAATATAAAGAGGGAAATTTATTTGAATATGTATTTTAGAAACACAGTTAAACAAAAGAAAAAGTCTAGCCAAAGTACCAAAAAAAAAAAAAAAAAAAGATGACCCACTCTGAAACAATTAAAAGGCTACACTCAATAATAGGAGATTAAAATCTACATAATAAACAAGAGATAAAATTCAGAAATATGAAGCATAATTCGTATGCAATTGATAGTTCAACTCATTAAAATACTAAAACTAGTAAGATGCTGCCTTTGTCGTCAAAATTATACGTTATTTTATACTATTCCTTCTTAGTTACAACACGGTAATCACATATAAGTAGCATTAAATATTTAAATACAAGTAACTAATAACTCCTCTCAGGCAGCACATGTGACAGGTGTTTGTTTTACTTTTAATTTTTATTTTCACTTAATTTTTCAACCTTTTAAATTAATACCAAATTTGTCAAGCCCAACAAAACATTTTGCTAAAGAATCTCCTTTAGTCATGGAAAGGAGGCCCTCTCCTTAACAGGTAAGCCTTAATCTGCTAAATCTAATCTAACAAAAAAAAAACTATTTATTAACCTCTGTTCCACTCAGTGATAGAAGCATAGTTCCAATCAATCTAGGCCTCCTCCTAACTATACCCAGGGTTGCATTAGGTTTAAGGGGATTACATTTTTTTTTAAAGATTTTATTTATTTATTTGACAGAGAGAGAGAGCACAAGTGGAGGCTGGGGTGGTGGCAGGCAGAGGGAGAAGCAGGCTCCCACTGAGCAGGGAGCCAGATGTGGGGCTCGATCCCAGGACCTTGGGATCATGACCTGAGCCTAAGGCAGACGCTTAACCGACTGAGCCTCCCAGGTTCCCCTAAGGGGATGACATTCTGCCAGGGCTGGTGTAGAACCATCTGTGCAGGGACTTCACTGTACATAGCTCTATCAGGTGTACAAGCATCACTACTTGTAGGGAAAATTAAACCATCCCTGTTCCCAACTACATGGTCTCTTCAGAAACCCGTCTTCACTCATTACTAATACAAGTTGGCCAGAGGCAAATGAGTTCATTCTGTTATTTGGGAACTTCACTGGAGTGCATCAAACTACTGTGCTCTCCATCTGTTTCTCCCTGACTAGACACACCTCACAGCCACTTCCCCTCTGTGTCCTGAGGCTATCTGAACTTCGTACAGAAAGGGAGGCAGATCATCTATGCCCTCAAATTACCCTGAAACATCAGTGCTCTGCCCAGGCCCATTCCTGGCAGGTAATGACCTGAAAGACTTTTGTTTGGGATCCACCTTATCTATGTATCTACCTGTTCACTTAATCTTTTGTGATACACATTCTTTCTCTTCCAATTCTGTTTTTCTTCTTGGGCTATAGGATATTAAAATGAACCATGGGGCACCTGGGTGACTTAGTCGGTTAAGTGTCAGGGTCTTGATTTTGGCTCAGGTCATGATCTCAGGGTCCTGAGATGGAGCCCCACATCAGGCTTTGTGCTCAGCATGGCGTCTGCTTGAGATTCTCTCTCTCCCTCTGCCTCTGCCCCTCCACCTGCTCTCTCTCTCTCTCAAAATAAATAAATAACATCTTAAAAAAAAAAAAAAGAACCATAATTCTTGACTCTAAATTTGAACTGGCAATTTGAACATCTGAACTCAAGAAGTAATGTGCTTTGTTTTCTCTACTTTGTGTGAACTTATCCCTTCTTGAAGAAAAAACGCTAAATGCTTAGCTGTCTGAATGAAAAAAGTTTCATTAGGACAAAGAAATTTAAAAGAATAGATAGCAATTCAAAAATCATATACCATCACATCATTATTCTTCTCATCATTCCTTATGGGTTTTATGTTTCCCCCATTCAGAAACATAAAATTTATTACCTATTCAAATTGATTAGTCTTTTTATTTTCTTTATGGTTTCTAGCTCTGGAGTTTTTCATGGGATCAATACTTTGGTTTACAGAAAAGAGTATGAAGTAGGTTGGGGAATACTAAACTATGTTAAATAATCTGTCTTCCTTTTAATCCTTAAATATTAAGGAATAAAATACACGACACATACAATAAAGGCCATACTAAGTAGACAGTGAATGTGAAGGTGTTTGTAAATTACAATGTCTTATATAAATATTATATTATAATCTGAGCTCCTAGAAGGAAGTCATCCTCAATCATCTAAAAAGCAATATCATCAGCTGAGAAGGGATAGGAAACATCTACCAGTTTGGAGAAAATAAATAAATAGATAGATAGATAGATAGATAGATAGATAGATGATAGATAGATAACAAATAGGCAGTGTTTATTTTATATATTATATATAATTGTTCCCATCTATGATGACTTAAAAATTGTTCTAAATATCTACTTCTGGAATTTTAATATATAAGAAAATGTTCTAGTTTTCTCAGTATTCAGCATGTAATTAAAGCTATACATTGTTTTTCTTTAGCTAGTATTTCTCTCTCAACTCTCTCATAAAATATGTGGGTTCAGCTATTGTTTATCCTTCATATTGACATTGTTATCCTGTGCATCAGTCATGTGGAATGTCATTCCAACTGTACTTTTCTAACACTTGAGAAAGCACAGGGCGGCGACAGGAGAGCTGGAGCCCAGAGCCCTGAGCAAGCAGGAGTTTTCACCTACGTCTCCAACACTGCCTCTGAACTGAGGACCTGACTCATCATTTGCCACTTCAGGCTTGAGCCTTTCTTGATTATACTGATAAAGTACAAAGCATTGGAAGCAGACACAGCAGGCCTTTGACGCCAAGTCTATCCCTGCAAAAACAAAGCAAAACAATAGCTTTATAAGTTCAGTGTATCCTTAGCTTTCCATAGTATCATTTATCTACCAATCAGTTGCTAATCCTCAATCAATGCAGGGAAATTGGGATGACCTTAGCATAAGTTCTCCTCTTTCACAAGACATAACTAGCAAAACCCATCGGGCAACTGTGGTTTTTGAAGTAGAAGTAGTCAAATTACAGTGAAATATAAGAAAATAGCAACATACTTTTGATGAGATATATATTTTCATCAGCTTGATAAAAAAGATTAATAGTATTATGAATCTTAGCTACATAAAATCTATCCATATTACATAAGGTTACATTTAAATTTCATCCCAACCTTTTGTTCTGTTCATTTTTTAGGTTACCATATTTTTCATAATTTTTATTTAAAAAATGAAAACTCAACTAACTCAAATTTCTTCTTCTCCTTCTTTTTTTTTTTTTTTTTTTTTTTTTTTAGGATGTAAGGCATCAAAACCTAACCCAAAGCTGTTATTGTTATGGAAGACCAGTAAACCCATCCTACAGCAAGGGATCTGGCCCTTAAGGATTTTGTGAAACCACCTGAGTGAGTAGAGGATATTCCGCAAGCATCAAAATAAGAGATTCTTTTGAAAGATTATAAGGTATAAATAATAACAAATTTTTTTCCAGAAATACTAGATTTACATTGGGATGACTTCCAGCTTTGGAAAAGATCATTGCAATGCATGGTTGTGATGCAACATAAGCCAATATTTCTCATTGTATGTAATATCCAATTTCATTTTTCATCATTAGCAATCAACAGTTCTTTCTGGAGCAAAATTATGCTATTTGACACTCTTTTATTCCTCACCTTATGGCATACACCCACATGTGTAGGGTTACTTAAACAAATGTTTACAACAAAATGTGCAAAGAATTAGCTTGTAATGAAAACAGTGAAAATATATTTTCAAGAGACTTTAAAATTCCAGACTAACCTCACTTTATTCAGTAAAATGTCAAAAACAGAAAAACTTTAAATCTTTCCATTTGCCCATTCTTATTCACACATATAGAAAAAGAAAAAGCTACTCTAAACCTAATACATATGCAATGTTTGTTTCCTGATGCTAATGGTCAGTCATACCCAGGCACTTGGTTAGGTTACTTAACGTGCCTCATATCTGGCAATGCTGCCGCGTTGTCAGTGAGCTCTAGGACTGACAGAAATTTTCTTTTTAGGTGCAGTCATATGATGCTTTCCTATAGGAATAGGTTCTATCACAGGAGCAAATTATTCAAATCTAATTTAACAGACTCAATAATTCTCCTCAGTTTTATCTTGGGCATTCTGTATTCCTTTCCCTATACCTAGTGGCTATGTAACAATTCAATTACCAAAGTTCTTCATCCAGAAAGTGCAGTTGGTTTCCGGTAATTCTTATTCTGTTTGATTTCTTTTTTTCTCCTAGTTTAACACATACCAGTTGGTGTTGACTGAGTTAAAAATCTTGAAATAAGCCTGGCACTGTGTCACTACGTAGGTTAAGAAATGAAAAAAAAAATAAAATAAAATACACACTAGAAATGGAAAATAAGATTAGTGGTGACATTTCTTGTCATGAGGGCATTTTTTGTCTATGTGCACAAAATAAAACAAACTCAATGCAGCTGAAGAAAAGAGGAATGAGAGATGATATGAACTGAAAGATGAAAAGGCAGAGGGTGAGTGTAAAGAAGCATGCTGAGAGCACAAACAGCTGGTAAGAAAAAGCAGCTCCAAGAACCTCAGAAGGGAAAACCACAATTAACAGATAGAGTGGGTAAAAAAAAGTTTCCAAATAAAAGAGCAATAATAGTATAAGCAATTTCAAAGAAGATTAAAAGTACAGTAAGGTGATAGAAGTAGTCAAGTCTTTGGGATTATTAGGAATTTTAGGGAATTACACTAATGAGAAAATTATAAGGGAAAAGTCCTTATATATTCTTTCACAAAAGAAAATCATCTGTCACAATCTGTCTGCATGGACAATTGAATTAGATTCTTGTTCTTCAAGAATAAGGTATGTCTTCTGGTCAGATTTCAGTTCATTTTTCCTCCATTTCTCTAAATAATCTTTCTCTGATAAAATATGCAAATATATGAATTATATAGGTGTGTGTATATATATATATACATATATATGTGTATATATATACATATTTACCTATACACAAACATTTAACAGTGGATTTCAAAATTCAAAGAGTCATTGAAAATAGACTTAATATTGGGACTTTAGGAAACATATTAGTAATCTGAAAAAGTCTAGCAATTAAATTTTATAGGTACATTAATTATATCTACAAATAATAAATTCATTAGCAATCAACAATCATCTGATTAAATTATCCAATACAAAAAGTAGATTTATTTATTTTTTAAGATTTTATTTATTTATTTGACAGAGAGAGAGAGACAGCCAATGAGAGAGGGGACACAAGCAGGGGGAGTGGGAGAGGAAGCAGGCTCCCAGCAGAGGAGCCTGATGTGGGGCTTGATCCCAGGGATCCAAGATCACACCCTGAGCTGAAGGCAGACGCTTAATGACTGAGCCACAAATCAGAAAGATATATATTTGCAGAGGAGGCCTGAGCAAACTCACTTTGTGTTCTATTGATTAAATCAATTAGACAGTGAGTGTCTACTTAATATTTGACAAGTGCCCGAAGACCCTCTTAAAGATTCCCTTTGGGAATCTGCAAGTTAGGTAAGAGAAATTCATATAATTAACGTTTTTGGAACTTGTCTACCCTATTTTGTACTCTTATGCTCCAAAAAGTGTCTTGATAGACTTCTTTAGAAAGAGCACTGTAGATTTATAGTCATAATAAATAAAAACTAACAACTATTCAGCCCTCACTATGAGAAAGGTGACTTGAATGTCCATATTTTGCAGATGCTAGAAGATAGGGCTGGTAACTTACCTCACTCTTTTATCTCCTTCATGTTTAGATTTGTACTAGATACATAAAGTACTTCTACATATCAATAAGAAAAAAAGCTTGATAGAAAAATGGTCAAAACGTAGGGATATACAATTCCCAGGAAAAATATAAACATTTGAAAAGCTGAGCTACACTATCAATAATCAACAAGATGGAAATTGAGATAATAATGTAATAATAAGTAGACAATAATTATAATTGATTATATCTGGTTTGGCACTGGTAGAGACAAATGATCACTTACATGTTGTTGACAGAGAAAGGTACCGTAGCAAGATGTGTCAAACTCAAAAGTGAGAATGATGGTGAACCATTAATTCTTTTCTTAGGAACATATCTCTTAGAAATATTTACTTGTGTATACAGACATATCACAAAAGAAGTTCACTGGAGCACAGTTTGTTAATAGCAAAAATATGAATAAATTGCTCAATAATGAGGGAATTCTAAATAAAATTGTATCATATTCCTACTATGGAAAATTCTGAAGTAATTAAAAAGAAAAAGATAAGTCATATGAAAAGAACTCCAAGATATTTTAAATGAAAGAAAAAAATCAAGTAGCAGTAAGTAGATAAGGAAATTGCATTGTTACATTGTAGAAGGAACTAGAATTTGTTGCTGAAAGCTTAAAAGTAGGTTTGCCTGTTTTAATTCTATATACTTCAGGATTTTAGAATAATTTATCAAGTGTTTCTGTATTTTTCATATAATTAAAAAGTAATACACATATAAAATTCTTTATGGCTCCTATATATCTCTCAAGGAGCTATAGGATTTAATTATACATCAAAAATTATTTGAATTTTTATAACCTATTTTGTATATATGTTTAAAAATGGCTTAATAAAATTAAAAATTCTCCAAAAATATAATAAACCCCACTATATAGGAAAGAAGAGCACATTATGAACCAAAAAAATTTGCACTTACTTTTTATATAAACTTTTATAAAAATCCCTTAAAATCTGAACCTCAGTTTTCCTATACAAAATCCTGTCTTTCCTGCTTGACTTCTCATTTCAATAATCATATCTACCCTAACTCAACTTTCAGAGCTACCACCAAACACAAAATAATTCTATAAAATTCACTTTGCAAACAGCACAGCATTTAGTACACTGATTGGGTAGATATACATATTTAAGTTGAGACTATTGGGGAAAAATACATAACACCCAACATTTTTGTTGTTGTTGTTTTGTTCTTAAAGTAACTCACTATGCAGAACTATACTAGAATTCAAAAACAAAACTCCCAGATTCAGCTACTTCATCTTTTACATCTAAAAATATTATCATCAAAAAATTGTTATAAACTGAAAAAAAAGGCATTGGAATTATTTCAGAAGTCAATATTGAAATTTTACTGCCTGCCTATAGTCAAAAAGGCTTTGTAAGACTGAAAGAAGAACATTCAAAAGTTTTTACTCTCGAAAGATACAGGGTTGGTTAGCAGCTTGTTGTAATTATTGTTTGAATGTTCAGAGACAACATAACTATAATGAATAGAAACTGTATTTCTGTGTTACTTTAGAGAAAAATCAATTAAAATCATTCCCAAAACTGAATAAATGTTTCAACTTAAAATTGCTTAGGTTAAAAATCATATGTCAAATAATTAAGATAGATGACAGAGATACGATGGGGCATTTTGCAATCAAAAAAATGCATTATAAAGACGGAAGTTCAGAATTACATTAAACAAAAAATAAATCATTTGTTTCTCTAATATTTACCTAGTATTTTTTACAGAAAATAACTTGACTAATAAGCAAGTTCATGGCTTGAAAGTTAATGTGCACAAATAGTTCTGATGGTGGAATATGAAATGTTTACTTTAGAAAGTGACAGCTTACAAAAGAAAAAAGAGAAAGGGAAGACACAGTAAGAAAATGATTTAGATTGAAGGTTATAGCAGCTGTGCAAATAAAGAAAATGGTGCAATCAACAGTTCACATCCTTCTGACGGATCATTGAAAAAGCTCTGTGTAAACAGTTTTGACGTTCAAGCTCCTGTAGAAAATAATACAGTAAAAAAATGCAAGTAAGAAGCTATAAAGTATGAAGAATCTCACAGTCACTTTTCCTCCAGTAGATACAGACCACTGATCAGCTGATTTATGTATTAAAAATATAACTCTCAGGATTAATGATTTTTAAAAATGACAAAGAATTGCAACCTTTCGTGGAAAGCTTGGTAAAGGTTGTACGGACAATATGTCCCCTTGGATCATGGGTACTGTGCAAATGACAACACGATGGCCCAGACCTCAGCCTCAATACTAAATCAAGTCTCCAAATGGAGAAATTTCTCTCACCTTAAGATTTTTTAATAAAATAAAGTAACAAAAGTTAATGGCCCGCCAGATGTTCACCACGGGGAGTTTGCTTCACGGAAATTGAAGAAGGAACTTAATTTTGAATTTATGGGAACATTGCCCCGTTTTTCCTTGTTTGTCCCACGTTGCTTTTCAGCTTTGTTGACCAATGCCAGAAGCACCACAATGGGACTCTTTCATTGCTATTCATCTCTGCATTAGAACAAGATGTGTTTAACTTACCCTTTATTTTTTTTCCCTCGCCAAGGTACAGTTAGAAGTAATAATATTATTATCCTGAAACTGACAATTGCTCTGACAATTTGTGATCACCTCAACAGAAAGTGATTCAAATGAATCAATGAAAATATCTTAAAGCATAGTCAGCTACTCAAGCCACAGCATTCTCTGAAACAGGCACTTTATTTTTCAGCTTCTAGATTGAGAGCATTGTACGTGTATTGTTCATTTCTTAAGCATTTTTGAAAAGGAAATGAAATTGAAATATTGTACTTGGGTGGTCTCCAAGAGTATATAAGGATAATAGTGGAGGAATCAACTTTTTCAAAGTAGTCTTAGTTAAGCAGTTGGGGACCTATGTGTGGTTGCTTTTGGAGGGGTTTGAAGCTAGAAGGAAAAAGGGGAAGGAAAAGAGGGGAGTTGAGAATGAAAGAAGAATAAAACCAGTCAGCTATTCCTCCAATTATAGAACCATATTTATTAATTACTTAAGGAGTGTGTTTAACATCTATCTATATGTAGAATTCCACACGATTGCTAGATTCAGTCCCTACTCCTTTCTTCAGTGGCTCCCAAACTTTGAAGTACTAATAGAAATCCCTTAAGAACTCATTACGGTTATGGACTCCCAGACCCGACCTGTAGAAGGTATCTCAGGAGACTTCTTAAGATGGTGCATGACCTAATACTTGCGAAACACTGCTTTAGATTCTTACAACAAGAAAAATATTAAAATCTATGATAACTTTACCTAACAAATAATTGTGGTGTCTTTCTTTTTCTTGGTATCAACAAAAGATAAACTAAAATTTTAAAAAATGAATATTGTAATAAGTATACCATGGTTAACTCAAAGAGAAAATAGAAACTTAATAAATACTTGTTGAATGTACAAGTGAATGAAAAAATGTGCACACAGATTTAACCAACATGTGTTCTCTGGATACTTAAATTTTCTAACCTGGAATATGAACCCTACTTAAAACTGATTAGCTTTCTTCACTATGTACAATTTAAAACAAGTTGCTGTGTTACCTCAAACCAAAGTAAGCAAAAGAAACGCATTAGCAGACAGTACATACAAAGTTCCTTATGTTCTCTCCATTGGAAGATATTAGTCTAATGCATTCACCCTTGTTCATTGGTGGTGAAAGCACAAAATGCTAAGTATCCACCACTGAAATAAGACAAACGGAGTGAAAAATACATGATTCACCTATTTTTTTTCCCCTTTTAAGGGCATTTTTTCCCAAACTTCATTTATATAATATCTTCATAATTCTGGCCATACCTTTATAAGACATGTCATGAATCATGAAAAAGAATACAGATATTTCCTATTGACACCACCTCTTTGATTTCACACTAACTCCGGTTATCTCATGAAATCTGTGGTTTACTTAGCTAGCTGTTATTTTCCTACCCCACATTTAAATTAAAAATCTCAGCTATTAAAGTTAAGAAGTGTTTGTTTTTCTACCACCTAAAATTAGCTCATGTCCTAACAGTGCTTGACTCTCTGCATTTTGAGAATCCATGCTCAAAAAGTCCCAATCCAAGGACACAGCTCCTCAGATAATCTCACACCCACCTATGAATGAGGAACAGCTCCAAATCTTTGCACGTATAGGAAATTCTCAAAATGTTCAAAATACTTTAACCTTAAAGAGCCAAGCATTCATTATCTCTTCCCAATGATCTTTGACAAGGAGAATATGTTAAGTGGTGACTTTATATGACTTTGTTTCCATACACATACACGCACACACAAGTAAGCCTATGTTGAAGGAGAGAAACCCAGGCAATCCACAGGATCACTCTCCATGTTATAGTGGAAAAAAAACTTAAAACTACATGATTCAGTTTGCCATGGTAACTCATACTAAAATGAGATGGACATTATTCCTAAATTACCAATGTAATCATCTCTATCCGTATGTTTGCCTAAGGAGAATTGGCCTTAGCGCGATGAGTCACATTTTCTAATTTGCTTAAGTCTACTTTGTATGTGGTTTTCTTTATTGTGTTAAGTTTTACTTAAGTTATTTCTATTTTATGCCTAATTTGGGGGCTTAGGAGAAAATAGATTGTTGCTAAAATGTCATTAAGTATAAAAGAAAATTATATATGTTGCTATTTTATATCACAGAGAGAGAAACTCAGGGGTAAGAAAGTATTGTCCTCAACCTTCAAAACTGTTTCTGAACTCTTATCTTTACACTAAAAATATACTTGTATCTTTAGACATTTGAGCATTTAGGCAAAGTTTAATACAGCAGCATTTTGCTTCAAATTAATTTGCATCCAGTTTCAGAATAATAAAGCCGTTTTATTGAGGAAGTTGAATAATGTATGGATAGTATCAACACCTTGCCCATATGGTGAATTGAGAAATTAATGCCTAAATGGACCACGATCTTTTTGAAATTTTTGCATTTTTTTGTATTCCCTTAGAATGGAAATTTAATCTCATAAGTGATCTATCTACCCCTCTCCTTGTCTTTGCTGAGGCACCAACTGTTCTGCTTTGTCCACAATATACCATGAAATAGAGGTTTGAAACTTACATATTACTTAAATGTGATTAAAACTCAATATAAATAACTTCATCGAGTTAATAAAGTATTTTGGTTTTCAGTCAAGACGGAAATACACAAATAAAATTTGTGATGAACAATACTTTAAGTTTAGATATGATTTTACATGAACCTATCCCCACTTAGTGTATACCGAGAGATCCATATCCACTCCCAGATCAAATACTCAGGAAGCCCACACTTTCCTTTGAGTAACAAGGCAACCAAATTGTTAAATCACAATGACAATGTAGAGATGTATCGGGTAATGAAGGAAAGAACACAAAGTTGACACAGAAATGAAGTGAAAAACAATTGTCCAACTTATGAAGTGCCCTAGGAAGGTATTTTAAAATTCACAATATCAAATAGGTATCTTCTCTTATGACCACCACATAATGTTAATAGCAGGTGTGAATTAATACAAGCAACCATATACGAACCACTAATCATGTGACAGGGTGTACTAAGTATTTTACACTCAGTATCTCATTTCATCTTTGTAACCACACAGTATAGTAGTACTCCCATTTTACAGACAAGGAAGCTAACATTTACAGAAATTAAGTAAATACCAGAGCCTCCCAGCTAGTTAATAATGGAACCAGAACTCAAACTAGATTTTTCTGATCCTAATACTTGGAAGTCTTGGCCACTAAGCTCACATCACTTTGTGAGCAAGTCCTCCAGAAATCATGGGCAGAGAATAAAGATGCCTGTTCCAAACCCTATATCCTTTTGAAATTCTGAGTTTATCACTTAAATTCCTGTGAATGCTGCCTATACGCAAAAACAACAGTAAATGTTTATTTTACTGCTAAAGCCTTGGAACCTGTCCCCAAATATTAGAGTACCATTTTCATACTTTCCACAGAGATAGTGACATTTATCCTCTGGCTTTATGTACTACCAGGATACCTCTACAGTTTGAGAATGAAAATACATATTGTTAAAGAAAAAGTTTTAAAGACAAGAAATTTAAAAAGAGGAAAATAAAGGTGGAATATATTTGAAATCATGAATGACATTAGTAAAATGCCTAACCAACTGTGGCTTTATCAATCGTGTTTTTGTTTTTCTGCAGAATAGTTGCATATGAAAAAAATTTTTAAATAGCACACATATATTTCCACATATAATAGACCCAATCCCTTTAACCAAAAGAGTCTACTGGAATTATTACTTCCCCAGTTTTCTGAACCATTTAAATGAGTCTAGGGGACGCTTCAAGTATAAGGCATCTTTTTAAAACCCATACTCTTTAATATGTGGAGAGAAGAATAGAAATACATTGTCCTTCAGGATCTTGGCAATTTGTGAACATGTGAAGCAGTTACACAAGCACTTAGCTGAAACTTGCTAAAAATGCAAAGGAGAACGTAAGGGTAAGATACACTAACTTTCGAGTCAGTAAGGAGTGGTTTGAAAACTTTAAAATGAAATTCACATTCAATAATATGAAAATTCTAAAAGAATCTGCCCCAGCACATTCCATCACGTCAGCAATATTTCCTGAACAACTAACAGTGATCTCAGAGAAAAGTTACCTATGTGGTATATGAGTGCGTACGTGTGTATGTGTGTGTGTGTGTGTGTGTGTGTGTGTGTGTGTGTGTGTGTGTGTTTAGTGTTGGTTTCACCGAGACAGGTAAATTTAAGAAAGATTTCTAACTCGATGATCTAGTTTATTTTGGAAGTGGATTTTTACTAGAATTTTTATTTACTGAAAGTGAAATTTTAAAAAATACATTACATGAATTTTCTCTGCATTCTCTTGGTGTGGTCAAGCATAGTTTTGCCACACACTATCCTTCTCAGTAATGTCATACCTATGGTTGGCAGTGCGTGACTGTGCAAAATATAAATGGCAGGACAACACAGCATGCTTAGTAGGTGTGGAACACAGATTTAGATCCAAGATTTTAAGAATGTAATCGATTATGTGATTCACAGCATCCAAGAGAAAATAATAAACCACTGACAGGACATTCTTTCCCTTCCATACTTGGTTTCTCATCCAGTCTCAAAGTGTCTGGAGTCATCACTGACATCTCCCTACTTCAGGTCACATATTTAATAATCAAGTCCCGTAGTCCACTGTCATGGACCTTTCAAATCAATTTCTTCCTTTCTACTCTCATTGCCACCACCATATTTCAGGCTTGGTTCACCACAATCTGTTCTGTCACAATACAGGCCTCACGCTAATCAATCCTGAAAATGCCATCAGGTTAATCTTCATAAAACCAATTCTGGACATGTCATTCACATGCTCAAATATTTTCAACGGTTCCCCAATGCCTAGAGAATAAAGTCTATATTTCTTAGCTTAGAATTCAAAGTGTCCCCTAAATTATAGTTATAGGTAGATATTTGGTTTCTTCTTAGGTGGTAGGACCATTTTTTACTTTTGTGCCTATAAAGTAACAGGCACAGAAATTTATTCATTCCTATAGATTCTATCATGGCTCACATATCTACCTTTCTCAACTCTAACATTCGATTATCATAGGATTAAGCTGTCTTATTTTTTAATTTCCTCTGGACTATAACATTCATTGCTTCAGAAATTTTTCTACCATAGCTTTTCAGAATTAAGTCAGAGGCAATTTCTCAAAAGTAGCCACCATTGTTTATTCTTTATTATCGATATGAGACAAAGAAGAAAATATATTCGGTTACTTACCTGTGGAGCATAAAGCCCTTGGAGTCAGAGACTGACCCTAATCTTTAGTCCTCCTCATCTTTCTATCTTTACTTCATTCTCCAATTCTTCAGTAATCTTGTATAAATCCAACAAATGTGTTTGTTAATTTCTGAATGCCCTGCCACAGAGAAATTAGGTAAAAGAAAAAAAGGGTCAAGTGATATTTTTAAAGGCCATATTTGCCTGAACTAATTATTTTATTTTGCTGTGAGTTAGACACTATGGCTGCATTAACAGTCCACTTATTCAGGAGTAGTTTATCAACGCTGCCTCTCTCCGCACAGAGAATGATTACAGGTGAATCTCCACATGGCTAATTTAGATGGGAGCTCACTTATCAGACCACTTCTGTTCAATTCAGAACTCAAAATACTTTGGGGGCCCCATAAATGTTAAATAGCACAAAGAGTAATAATAACTAACCTCTTCTTGTACATGTGTTCCTGAGTACACATACTTAAAATTTTCCCAATTATAATTCAAGAACATTTCAGTTCCCTTTATTCAGGACCATTATTCAGGCTCTTCTGGAAATGTTTTATTCAGGTTGCACATCTCTCCTCCGCAGTCTCTGATTTAGAATTCGGCTCTCTGGTAATGAGTGGAAATTGGGGTCTGAAAGAGAAAAACACCATTTTCTTAAATAATGCTATAGGCATACATTGTCTTAATCTGGAAAAAAGATGAAACCCTAAAATATTTTCCTAAACTGTTAAAACACCTGAGCTTTGAGAACAGAGGGGGGAACAAAGCAAATTACAATACAATTCAACTATATTTTTTAAATATCTGTGATCACATCTGTGACATTGCAACATAATCTTATGAGTAACATGAAAGAATGGTCTGAAAGCAGTTTAGTGGTGTTCTCCAGGCAAATGTGCAACCTGACTAGACATGCATTGTGGGTAAAAGTAAAAACTAGGAAATATCTTTTTTTTGTGGTGGTGACAGTTGCTGTTATTGTTGTTGCTATTGATAATGAAGAAAAAGGCCTGATCTCAATAGGACATCTGCACTCAACCCTTTCCCTGGGCTGTAGTTTATTCTCCTGTTCATACCTGAGGACAGTTGGGGCAGCCTCTTAAGCACTGTAATGAACTCTGAACAAAAACCCTTCCAAAATAAATCAGCCCTGTTTATCCCCAGCTCAGAGAGTTGGGGCAACTCATCATGAGACTTCCCTGCGCTTCACCGTGGAACAGGCTGTTTTGCTTTGGCTCTTTCATAAACTCAAGTCTAACACATATCTACTTGGCCATTCTTGGAAAACACAGAAATAAAAACAGCCAGTCCTGCAGCATGCGAGTACTGTAAGTTCAGAGTGCTTTGAGGGTCCAGCTGAGGCAACGGGGACCTCACAGCTGAATGACTGCTTGCTAATGGCAGAGTGGAAGGACATGGTGGACAAAGAAGCACAGTCAGACAAGTGTCTCTGTGAGGAAATGTGCCTACCCCACAATGACTTGCCCAGGAAATAAGGATGTATTTGGAACCACCTTCTTTTTAAATGACCACCATGACAAGAGCTGTTAAGTATTAAACAGGTGCGTGCTATCCGTGATTGCATCTGGATCTCCCAACTTAGTGGTGTCAGTAGAACTAATGACTGAGACAGATAAAGTGGCATACTTCCTGCATGGATTAAGATTCTGCATGAAAGCCAAAATAAAGTGCTGCACACCTGCCACGTTTGAGAAAACATAGTCATAATTCCTAAGATGCTTATCTAAACTTTCTGGTCTTAAATTCTCAAATGGATCAGCTCAGAAAGATTTCAGATACTTGGAAGTTAGAGGAAATCACAAAAACGTCTGCGGGCATATATCAGTTCCAAATCTTTCACTCAGGAGAGCTTCAAAATTACATTTGCTCTGACTCCTACATGTGTGATCTGATAAGATCACTGACATATATTAATTACTGTAAAAAGAAACAAAACAACAACCCAGAATGAATAAAACAATGGTTTAAAAATATCCCTCATTCCACTGCTCTATACTTCAATTAGTTAAATTTAAAAATATATACGTAAACTCTTATTTTGCAGGTAAAATAAAAACTTGCCAAATATTTTGAAATTTCCCCTTCGAATTTTAAACTACCTTATAGACATTATCTTTTTTCCTTTTCTTTCTTCTATAGGAGTAAGACTGTATTTGAACTTTTTCTGACAACATCTTCTCAACTCAGTAATTCAAAAAAATCATCTGCTCTATTCAAGAGGTATTGCTATGCATTATACAGTGTAAAGTGATAAATAAGACATTAGTCCATATCATCAAAAAACGTATTCTATGAGTGCAAATTACATGCTTAGAAAACACAAATATAACATATAAAGAATTAAATGCCCTGAGAGGGATACAAAATAATTAGAGGAATGAAAAAAATTTAAATTAAAATATTAAATTATATTTTCAAAAATTGAAGATTTTATTATTAAGATACATTTTGGACAAATATAAGAATTTTAACAAAAATAAAAGGTAAGGTCTTTTCAGAAAAAGAAAATATTTGAAGTAATATTAAAATAGACATAATAGGGGCGCCTGGGTGGCTCAGTCGTTAACCATCTGCCTTTGGCTCAGGGCGTGATCCCGGCGTACCAGGATCGAGCCCCACATCAGGCTCCTCCGCTGGGAGCCTGCTTCTTCCTCTCCCACTCCCCCCGCTTGTGTTCCCCCTCTTGCTGGCTGTTTCTCTCTCTGTCAAATAAATTAATTAAATCTTTAAAAATATATATACATAATAGAATGAAGTCATCTTTGTAGATAGGTTAGGGGCTCAGATTGCCTGAAACACAGGGTACATGAAGAGAAAGTAGTTGATTAAAATGCAAAGGACAATGGGGATAAGATCATAGAAGCCTTTAGCAGTATTAATCAGTATGAAATGTTTTCCAAAAGCTGTGGAGATTTACTAACATGAAATTTTCACTAATTCATTTTATAATTTTATGTGGCAAGTAACATGTAATAATATGACAGAAAAAATAATATTACATGATATCTCACCACAGTTAACCATTCCGTGTACACAATGTAAAACACTTACAAACATGAGATATACTGAGCATCATGTTAAATTACCTGCTTTTTAAATGGTATATGTATATATATTTAATATATAATGAAAGTCCTTGCATAACACACTTTTCATATCTTTCTTTTAAATAACTTCATGAAAGATAATTTCTTGAATGTATCCTAATTTATATAACAATTTCTATATTTTTACACATTAAATTGCTTTTTTAAAAAAGATAGTTATTTATTTATTTATTTATTTATTTATTTATTTAGAGAGCACTTCAACAATGGGAGGGACAGAGGAAGAGGTAGAGACAATCTCAAGCAGACTCCCCACTGAGCATGGAGCCTGACATGGGGCTCGATCTCATGAACCCAAGATCATGACCTGAGCTTAAATTAAGAGTCAGATGCTTAAAACTGACTAAGCCACCCAGCCACCACACATTAAATTGCTTTTTATCATTATTACAAACAAGTACAACAAAAATAAATATTTATTAAGTACCTACCATGTGTCAGATGCTGTTCGAGAAAATTTTCACGAAACAGAATAAAATACACTAATTTCGTGCTCCCATGGACCTTAACATTTGGGATATACAATAATATTTTTGTATACACATCTTTATCATTGATTTACTTGTATCTTTACAACAAATGCTGGATGTAAACTTTCAATGCCAATAGAATTGAATGTTTTTAAGGGTATCAATGCATACCCCACAAGCTGTGTATGAGAGTATATTTCTGCCCATACCTCTGATAACATATGGCATTACCAAACTTTTTGTCCTTTGTCAAAAAGTATGTAAATTACAAATTATTTTTATAAGGTATCTTTTTTTTTTCTTTTTAAAGACTTTACCCATCTTAGAGAGAGAGAGAGTGTGTGTGCAAGCAAGTGGGGGGAGGGGCAAAGGGGGAGAGAGACAGAATCTGAAGCAGACTCCACATGCTCAGCATGGAGTCCAACACAGGGCTCAACCCACCACCATGAGATCATGACCTAAACCAAAACCAAGAGTCTGTTGCTTAACTGACTAAACCACCCAGGCACCCCTATAATGCATCTTTTTACATTGCTACGGATTTTCAACATTTTCATTTTATTGGTTATTCTTTTGCATGTATAAAATGCCTATTTATCCCTTTAGCATTAAGATTTTCATCTTTTTCATTTTTATTTCCTATTTATTTGTGACATTTCATTATAAATTCTTAATTTTCTTTGTTAGCAGTGCCTGGGTGGCTCCGTTGGTTAAGCACCTGCCTTCAGCTCAGGTCATGATCCCTGGGTCTTGGGATCAAGCCTCACATCGGGCTGTCTGCTCACCAGGGTCTGCTTCTCCTGCGTCCTGCTACTCCCACTGTACTCTCTCTGTCAAATAAATAAATATAATCTTTTTTAAAAAGAAAATTCGTTGTTAGATATACATTTTTCAAAAATTTCCCCAACCAACATATATATGAGGGAAAAATATCTATTTTTTCATTTTTTGTGGTAAATTTTACTAGAAAGGTTTCTGATGATTTTGGCTTCTGGTGTTATGTTTTTAAATGACTTACTAACGTCAATAGTTATACAATTTACCTATTTTTCCTCAAACACTATAAAACATTTTTTTACATTTGAGAGCTCAACAGCTTTATGTTGTGTGGTATAGGAGTCAAATTTGCTTTCCTAAGAGGTGAGCCTCCTACCTCCATACCATTAATTGACCGATCCATCATTCTCCTCAAAGATTTGTTCTCAAATAGTAAGTTCCTCTCTACAAAAGTGTTCTTTCTCTAAGATACAGGGTGCAAAAATTTTCAAAATAGCTCAGTAAAACTACTTTTTCCTTATGTTTTCCCAACACTTCAGTAAATCCTGTCCGGGATTAAGACAGTGGCTGCAATTCCTTACTGATATAAGAGAATTCTGAAGCTTCTGAAGTTCCCTCCTAATTTATCCCTAAAAGCTGATGATTCCAAAAGTCACTGTTTGCTTCTTTTTTTAATTTCTAAACATTTTACTTTCTAATATCCATGTATTATTTCATTTTTTAATATGAATACATGGCCCAAATCTTTTAATGAACTGTAGCTTGAAACATGAGAGACTATGGACTCTGGGAAACAAACTAAGAGCTTCAGGGGGGGGGGGGGGGGGAATGGGATAGACTGGTGATGGGTAGTAAGGTAGTAAGGAGGGCACGTATTGCATGGGGCACTGGGTGTTATACGCAACTAATGAATCATCGAACTTTGCATCAGAAACCAGGTACTGTATGGTGACTAACATATTATAATAAAAAAACAAAAAAAAAAAAAAAAGAAAGATAAAGGGACAGTGGCTGCTTACAGGTAAGATTTCTATCTGTAGTTTAAGATTTATGCTATTTGGATAAACCATAGGACCTAACAAGCACCTCCATATACCTGTTAAACAGGGGGCTAGTACAGCTAAGTCCTGATCTTTAAGGAGCCATTAACATTAACATTAATGGAAAGTAAAAGAATCCCCAAATGAGAAATGAAACTATTAAAACTAGATTGGGAAAATGGGGGCAGAGGTAACTGCTTAGCCATTTTCTTCTTTTCTTGTAACATCCAAGTGATAAGGTCTTTTTCTTTTTCCCTCCCCAAGGTTTAGGTGTAAAGGCTTTCAAGTCATATTTAAAATGTAGCTGGTTTTATAAGAGCTCAAACTTCTGTGCTTAAATTACTGAATCTAGTTCAGAAGCCATATCACTGCAGAGGAATGTATGAGTTACCTCAGGAACTTTTCAAACTAAATACGCCTTCCCACACACACACCTCCTATAATGGAGATCTTCCTGTGCTTCCTATTTGCCTTTAAAATCACTACAAAGTAAGCTATAGCTTCTAACGGAAGTGGATCAAATTCCTGGGATGCATTGAGAATCATTTTTTTATTAACCATAAAAGACTGAGAAACACCTTTACATTAACTAAGAGTTTAACATGCACTCATTCAATAAACATTGTTTGAACAACTACTACCTGCTTAATGCCTAGCCTTTAGGAATACAACAGTGTGAGGAAGAGGCATAAGATTAAATAAGCCAGCAAGTTTAGCATGGAGAGACCTATTACAGGTGTGAAACAGAACATTAGGGGGTACGCAGAACCAATATCAATTCCATCTTGGCCAGTCAGGGAAAGATGTCCAGTGGAATTGGTATCTTTGTTGAAAACTAAATGATGAAATAAGTGAGGCAAAAAGTAGGAGAACAAAGTCCCTGACAGAGGCAACAGCTTATATTAATGTCCAGGAGTGAGAAATTATATGATATCTGGAGAAACTTAAAAAAAAAAAAAATCCAGAATGACCAGAGTGTAGAAGTCAAGTCAAAGACAGGAAAGACATAAGAGAGAAAAGATGAGGCTAAAGAAGCAAAAAGGGTGATCATGAAGCCCCCACTAAGCCACATGAATTTGTTTGAATTCTACCAAGAGAGCACAGAAGAGCAAAGTGATTATTTTAAGCAGAAAAGCAACCTAAGTTTTTCCTTTGGAAAAAAACTCTGACTGCAACGTGCAAAACATATGAGAGGAGGGCAATTCTAGAGCTATGGAAATAAGTTAATATGCAAAGGTGTCTTGTGTTCACTTCTTAGTAAGAGTTCAAATAAGTATTAAACAACCAGAACTCTCTGGCTAACCATTGATTACTCTGTGAATTATCTAGTTAAAACACAGTGTCTTAATGGTTATACTTAATAATTGCACTGTTTATAATTTAAGTTGTTTACTATCTGAGGTTTAACACTCAGAGAATTGATTAAATTGGGTAACTCCCCTCTTGGATGGAAGCAATAACCTTCAATGGAATGCTAACTACCTCTGAGAATTATGTTGAACTCAGACTTTCTTTGCCATAGGCAGAAGTAATTGATTTTAGGCTGGGTGAACAGGTTCTTAATACATATGCCCACAGGGAGAATGTCATTTTAATAAGATGCTTCTATAAGCCACATCCTACTTAAAACAGAAGGTTTTCCCTTTGCCTTCATAAGCAAAAACTGAAGGAGTCCTGTTTGCCCTTAAGTTCATAGTAAACAACTGTGAAGTAATGGAATACTGAGTCGGCAGTCTGCAAAGTATCTCTTTGCCAATTCAGCTATCTATGTTTTGTTTTGTTTGTAGCTGAAGCTTTCCTAGGAAAATACATCTATGTTTAACATTCTCGAAAACCACTAATTAGTATACCTAAATCTGCTTGGATTGGCTCTGCAGCAGTTGTTCTCCTGATTTCCCAATCTATTGTTTTGTTCTGCTACCACCATGTTGTAGCTAAAATAAAAGTATTCAAATAATTAGAAATTGGGGAGGGGAGATAATAAAATAAACAACTACACTTCAAGAGATCAAGGCAAAAAATGGAGAGTCTTAGAAAAATAGGAAATCAGTGATTCATTGATGTGGTCAGATTTTGATGTTGATTCACAGATTTGACCCAATGAAGTATAAGCACTGAGCGTTGTTCAAGACTACTGATTGTAGGAAAAATCGTTTTTCCATATCCACTTCAATTCATGTTTATATAGTATCTGTTAAAATTTTTAATTCTGGTAAATGTTTTCCAGCTCACAGAATACATTAATGTGTATATATATTTATAATATATATGTATACTATATACATATATATACATTATATACATATATAATATATATGACATTAAATTTATGACTACATCCATGTTCATATATTTAGACCTAAGTTATCAATCTAACAATCTTAATATTAGAGAATCAAATTTACTGCCCATTGTTCTTACATCTAGTTTACCAAAATCCCACATATAGCCTACTTTCAGGCATTTACACAAAATTAAATATTTGTTTTTAAAAAACAGTTGCTTTAAACTTTTCAAGTTACAGTTGGTATTATAGTCCTTTAACAATAATTTTCACAAACTTTAATTTATCACAAACTGCTGGTGGTAACCTGGCTTATTTTATGTAATACACAGATGAACTTTTACAAATATTTTATTAGTTGTGCATTTGTTTCCAAATCAGTTGGGCAAATAGAGCTAGCACACGAAAGCCATGGATATTAAGGTGCTTGGTTACAGGGACTTGGTTGCCAGCCCCAAGGACAAAACTATCCTGGACATGAATGGCCTGAGCTCATCATGATCCATAAGTGCCACTGTCCCTATTCCCTCCTGTAACACATGGAACTGCGCAGAAGCCAAGATCTCGCTGTCACCCAAATCCACATTTCCCTACCATCCCCAGAAGTGCGGGCAGAGAGCAGGGCCCCTGGAATCATCTCCCAGGCTTCAGCCCCAAGAATCACTGGGACCCACCCAGAACACCCTGGCCCATTTCTATCATCATCCTACCCAGATTCCAACATGTACAAGCAGCCATGCATCCACAAGCAGAAAATCCATGGAAAGCAGCTCTCAGAGCAAGCCTTTCATTGAGGATCTTATCATTGAGTCATCCATGTTCCCTGTAGTCCAGCCCCTGACTCCAACCAGCCCACCAAGATTGAAAATGATTATTGGACATCC
This sequence comes from Ursus maritimus, assembly GCF_017311325.1. Classification (NCBI taxonomy): domain Eukaryota; kingdom Metazoa; phylum Chordata; class Mammalia; order Carnivora; family Ursidae; genus Ursus; species Ursus maritimus. Next base: position 8,148,713 of record NW_024426663.1, read on the forward strand.
CTCTGTCACTGGTCATTGTGGAGAATGAAAGAAGCAGAAGGCATCACAGAAAGAGGCAGAGGAAGAGGATAACTCCAGAAAAGAGATGAAGGCTCTCAGGAAGGGTCAAAGACATGAACTCAGTAAGGCGACTTTCTAATTTGAGAAAGATAATCTTGAAGGAAGAGATAAAAAAGTCATTGCCTACCTACATGAGGAAAACCCAGTCTCTACTGGATCAGACACCCTTCCGAATCTCCCTGCACCCTAGGATGTCTAAGTGTTCTCTTCCTGACTATGTCGAAACCACCTGAGCTAGTTACAGTACACAGACTTCAGCCCATGGGGAGTGAGACTGGAAGGCAAGGCCTACAGATCTGTCACTATGAGGTGCTGGTAGCAACCAATGAGAGTGTGAACCAAGTTTCCTCCAGGTAGGGATCAGATGAAGTTTGAGATGTGTCTCTCAAGTGAGGACTTACCAAGGGTATTTTCCATATCTCCTAAAGAATTTGACAAACTGTTCTGTGTAAACAGAACAAACTCAAGAAAATGTACTCTTCTGATCATCCCCACCATGACTCTCCATGACTGACACTCACCCCCGCTGCTCCAGGGCTCTGGAGCTGGGGTCACTGATCCCAAGGCATCCTTTTCCCATGGTGAGCAGGGAGCCTCTTGGGGGAGCAGAGAGGTGGCGCAGAGCTGGATCTGGCTCCATTCCCCAAGTGGAGAGGCAGCCAAAACCTTTGCAGCCCTGGGGTTGTGAGACATGGACTTCCTTCCCCATAATGAGGGGCGGGGGTGCTCTTTCTCATCCCTGGTACTCATTGTAGAAGGCAAACTCAGTCTGGACTCCAGTAGATACAAAGTTAATGTCTGTGCCCTCCCTCTGCCCACATCCCCACAAGAAGGCTCCCATAAGAGACTGAGAAAAATGAACATGGCCCTTAGTGGTCAGGCCTGTCAGGTGTGTTGACCAATGGGTAGGTAGAACCTTTGGCCTTGGTAGGAGGAGGGAGTATGGGAAGCAGCCAGGCAGACAAGGAAACTCCAGGATCCTGTGTGCCAAGCTCTTCTCATCTCAACTTTTACAGCTTGCCCTACACCTGGGCCTCTTGCTTCTCTGACTAGCAGGCGCAGGCTCCAGCTCAAGGAGATCTCTAGCACGAAGGCTGCCCTGCTCTCTATCTCACTCTGTCCTTTACTTGCCATCCCCAAGCACGGTAGCTTCTTGCTCCAGTACTAACTTCCTCAGAAGCCTTGGTTTAAATTGGATATGTTACCTATACAAAACCCCAGTCTACCATCAGTCTCTAGGCAAAGTCAACTAGAACTCTACATTCGAAAACCAACTCAGATCCTGGGCTGAACCCAGGCCTTCAGACTCCCTTGGATGGGCTTAAGGAGAACAGGTTACAAGGACATTTCTCAGTATCTTGGCTACCAAGTCCCAATTATACCCATGGATCCCTCAACATACTCTCTAAAGAATGCAGTGTATTGGGGCACTGCCCCCCCTTTCCTCACCTAACTCTCTGCCCTACCTAAATCACACTATCATTTCTTTATTCTCTACAAACATATACGTGTATATAATTTTACATAATATGTATGTTTGTTTGTTTACAAATATAGGAATATCTGGGTCTGGGTTTTGTTCCTTCCTGGCTTCCCTTTCCACTATGTGTATGATAATGCTGGGAAGGGGGACTGTGTTTGGAATTAAAGGTTGCAGTGAGTCCCACCCCCCCCAAATTATATATATACTATATGAATGCTCCATTATTGTCAATATTTAAGTAAAACAAAACAGTGAAAAAGAGTGCATTTCAAATGTGTGTGTGTAGACAAAGAGAGAGAGAGTGAATCCAATTACAGGACCTTATCTGATACTCAGATAAGGAAAAATTATGAAGATAGCTTTTTTTCTGCCTTCAGACTTGAACTAAAATATCGATTCTTCCTGGGTCTTGACTCTGCTGGCCTTTGGACTAGACCTATACCATCAGCTCTCCCAGATCTCTAGCTTGCTCAATCACCCTACAGATCTTGGGACTTGCTATTCTCTGTAATCATGTGAGCCCATTTCTAGATAGTGATAGAGATATATAGATATAGATACTGATGAAGATACACAAACTAAAATGTTGGAAAAGAATTTTGTTATTGTACTGATGCCATTATACACACACACACACACACACACACACACACACACTCCATTTCTCTGCAGTACCCTGAGCAATATACTGTAACATAAAGGACTGAAGATAACATCTCCATCCTAACATGAGGACCAGGAGATCAGCTCTTGTTTCACATGTTATCCAGTAATGAAAACAACATAAAAAGAATAGTTATCTCCCAGAATGACATGATGACTTTGATAACACCTGCACATTTTTATAAAATGCTTTCCTAAAAAAAATAATTATTATTTTGGGGCAGCCAAAAGGTAAGTCAGTCTCATCAATATTATAATTGTATTTAAAATTTTCTCCTCACCAATGACTTACTTTCATGTGCTTCTAGTCGTGAAAGTGCCCTTTAATAGAGCTATAGAGTATAGTGTTAAAGAGACAGCACATTTACCATTGTGCAGTAACATAAAATCAATGGCAGCTACTCATACAGGCTTTTTCAATTTCTATCACACATGGTATGCGGCCCTTGGTTCAGTGGATAATCCAATTGTAAACAGTGACTCACTGTTAACAACTCTAGGAAATAGGATTAGCAATTTCTAATTTCAAAGTAAACCTATTTCATTTTTGTCCTGCAAATAAAAACAATGTGTTCCGAGATTAAGCTTTTCAGCTTTTAGAGCTCCCCAGAAACAAAAATGCTGGAAACAAACTTTTATTGTACTAATGCCATTAATGGAAGCCAATGAGTATACGTTCCCAACAGCTTTTTAACAGTTTGGTACTACTACTACTATTACTACTACTACTGCTACTACTACACTGAATTTCAATTAAAGGAAACTTAACATTTGAATTGAAAGAAAATTTAATTGAACCTTTAGAAACTAAAAATCTTAAGGCAAATCCTCTACTCAATGTAATCGGGGGGGAAAATAAAAGTTCATATACTATTACAAAAGTGTTTCCACATCAAAAGTTTTAGATGAGATTTTAGGAAATCGGTTTGTCTTGGAACACAGTTAAATTGAATCAATGATCTTGTAATTTTTTGTGAATTATTTATGATACCACTATAAAACCTACTTTTCTCTACTTATCTGTGAAGTCCTTTAGTAGAATATTGCCTTGATCGAAAACTATACTTCCGTTCTGAGTTATAGACTTCTCAACTCCCTATTCCAAAGAACAGAGGATGGTGTCTTTAATTCTGCTTTTAGAACACAAAAGTGTCACTGTGTCAGGCCACTGGGTCTCTGTCAATAATACTCATGTCTGGCTTTTTAAAAAATGCCCATGCTTGCACCCTATATCCAGGGATTTCTCTAATTGGTCTGGGCTGGAAACTGCTAATCTGTGTTTTTTAAGCTCTCCAGATATTTATAGTATACAACCATTGTGGGAAACACTGGCCTAGATTAACCAAGGAAGGGTTACACCAAAAGGAAGCCTGAGGCTATGTAACTGGGATTTAGAACCACAATATTTATTGTCCAAGTTTGTAGCAAGAAAACTGTACTGAATCCAAAGGGCAAATAAGATCAATCAGGAGACAGAATAAAGTTAGTGGACAGGGAGGTCAATATTGCAAACTGAAGGATTTTTGTGGAACAGTTTTTATGACTAGTGACCATTGGCAGAAAGCAGATTCAGAAGTTAACTTGAATAAGCCATTCTAGCCTGAAAAAAACTAAGAATAAATATCTCCCTAGCTCCTTCTGTGGGAAACTTGACTACTTGTCTAAACAAAGAAATTATATTATAGTGACATTGCAAGGTACACTTCTTTCCCCTTTGAACTCATTAATCATCAACAAACTTGTTCACACCATTCTGATACGAGTACATGCTATGTAACATGAGATTAGAGAAGGTTTGTGTCATTTATAAGTTTATGGTAGAAAGCAGTTAAAAATCAGAGCTCCAGGTCCATGACTGACCAGGCCCACTTACCTCTGAAATCTCACTCACCTTACAAATTTGTTAGGTCTTTTTATAGAACTCACTGGACTCTGGAAGCCACGAGAGTTAATTCATTTATCAGTCTTTTATTTTGTATTAGCTATATCTCATAGGCACTATACAAGAAAGATGCTAGGAACTCAGGAAAAGATATAGCTCCTGTCCTCAAAGAGCTCACATTCTCATAAACTAAATAAAAGTTACCAAACTATTAAAATATACTTAGGATACTGCATCATTAGTGATACGCTAGCAGATAAGAACAAGGCATGAGAAAGGCAGCACAAAAGAATTCAATAGGTATGCTTGGGAGTGGATTGCTGAGGACCATCAAAATGCTTTTGAGAGATTATATTTATAGTGATTCCTGAAGCAAAGAAAAGAAGCATTAAGGGACTGCAGTGCAGAGCCATAGAAAACTCAAAAAACATGCATTAGGATATGGAAGGAAAGACATGGAAAGATCAAATAAGACAAATACATGTTTGTTTGTTTGTTTTTGTTTGTTTTCTTACAGCCAAGATTGCTTAAATTCTATCTTAAAGATAAAAAAAAAAACAATTTGAAGATTTCACACAAGTGTTTGAACAATCAGGTCTTTAAGAATAAAAAGAAGCTAAGTGAGAGACAAAGCATTAGTGAGAGACAAGACTACTGAAATAATATAGTTGGTATTTATGCTAAACAAAGCAAACATAGCTAAGATAGAGTCTGAGTACAGAGTGAACAGAATTCATTGAAGAGGCATTTAGAAATTGACAGGATTTAGGGATCAGTAAGAATGAGGAAGGCTGGAATAATATAAAAATTACCTCCAATTTTTAGCTTATGAAATCAGATGAAACTGAAGTGCCATTTACTAAGGAGGATAAAATGAAACAGTTGATTTAGGACAGAGAAATTATGAATTCAGTCTTATACAAGTTGAATTTGAGGTGCCACTGGCCAGTTAACAGGAGCAATCATAGAACTGTTGGAGATCGGCTAAGATACAAAGGAGCAAGTTTGTGTTTGAGTCAGGCATTGTGAGTCATCAATCTATATTTCTTTGTTATAGCCAAGGGTCTTCTCAGAAACTTGATTCCCAAGGTTTCCCTTCCTGAGGAGACCACAGAAGCAGCTGATGGTAATAGTGACATAACAGAAAATGTGGCAGAATTTGTACCTTTGTCACCCAGCATATTTTTTAAGAAGGTAATGGGCTTCAGATGAAAACATAGGAAACAAAGAATGAGAGAGTATGGTGGAGGATACATCTCCAAAAAGGATGCTAAGACAGACAGTTCAAAAGGTAGAAAGAAAACAAAGAGACCAAAGAAGAAAATGAAAAAGTCAATCCTACTATCAAATACTACTCAAAAATTAATTATATAAGAGCCATAAATTACTTCATTCAATTTTACAATTAGAAGCTTTTGGAAATATTGGCAAAAGTAGTTCCAGTAATTTCCAGGAATGGGATTCTAATCATAGTGAGCTATGTATAAGTGCCATGAGTGAGAGATGAGGGGCATTCTTTCAATAAACTTTGTTGTTAATGGACAGAATTATACGGTGTGATGGCTAGAAAAATATGTAAGATTGAAGTGATTTCTGGGTTTATTAGTTGTTTAAGTTTGCAGAAATGGAAATTTATTGAAAGGAATAGTTATAGGAATGTTATAAGGTTCAGCCATGATATTTGATGGATTGATGTCCCTGAGGAAATGGGAATGACGGCACCCATAGCAAAGTAGGGGGAATTTTTTTTAACAGAAAGAATGACTGCTTCCTCTGAGAAGAGAGGAAAAAAGCTAGAGTGGATACGGATATGTTGAGAAACTACAAGAGCCCTCCTAGTCTGGTCTGTTTATGAATTCCAAGGCAAAGTCAACTTCTGTGAGTCAAAGGATAGAAGTAGGCTAGGGAATTTGGGAAGAGTTATGGGAGCCTAGAATAATAATGCATAGAAGAGAGACTGATGAAAAGCTTAAAGGATTTCCAGGAAGATTTAAGTTCCAACTGAAGCTAGAAATTATAAATCTGTTCTGTCCCATCCTTGCATAGTTATGTGATTTCCTTTAGCAGTGCTCGGTTGCCTGAACACAGTTAAACAGATAATCCAGGTTGATAATGAGGGCTCAACATGCAGATGTTGAGAAAGATAGGGAGACAAAGCTGTTGAGGTTATGGGAGAAAGGGAGACGAAAATGAAGTTCATGGTTTCAAGATGAAATGCAGAAGAAAATGAGGCTAGGGTAGAGAAATAGAAAATTGAAAAATCAAGGATCTAAAAGTTACCTTGAAGTTAATGTATGGGTAGAGTGAAAGTAAGTAGACTGTTGGAGCTTACTATTGCATAATACAGCTATTATTTTGTACCATTATCTTCTGCAACCATCCATTGTACTTAATAAATGTTTGTCAAATTAAACTTATTCTGAGATATGTAGAAAAGAATTTTTTTTAATTGAAAGATAAACCACATAGTACTCTACACTGTAAAATTCTTTGCTCACACAGACAGAGCATATAAAGGTCTTATATTCAAGCTAGTAAACCACTCAAAACCAATAGCAAGCACTAAGCCTCCAATTCCATCCTAAAACTCAGAGGATCTGATTCAAATGCCATGTTTTGGCCAGTAAGATTTAATTTTAAAACCTAGATGTGTCATCCTGTTCATGAGATATTTTAAGTAAAGATTGCACTGCATGAAGAGACACCCCATCTAACCCTAAAACTAATACGGAGGAAACGCAGCAAATTATACACAATCTTTGTTGTTGGCTTTTTTCCACAGAACAGTAGGTTAGTTACCAGAATTTGACTTCACTCAGCTGAAGACATAGATCCTAGGGATGCATAGGTTGACAATCACTTGTAACAATATCTACTTTTCTCATTTTAGAGGAAAAAAGTCCTTAGAGATCACTTAATCCAAGCACTTCATTATGCAGCACGAAGAGCAAGTTCTGAAAAAGATTAAGTGACGTATCCAAGATCACACAGAAAGTAAGCAGCTGCACTGTAACCCAGGACCAAATTCTTCCACTACAGTGAAAATCGCCAGAACATTAAAGAAGCTCTCTGGCTTATTTATGTAAGTACATATATCAGTGAAATTGAGTAAAATGACCACGATTTCAATAGAAGCAACTGCTTTCCATCTACCCTTTATGAGAACACTGTGGGCTAAATTCCTGCTTATACATTCTCTTTTTTTGTTGCAAATGAGCAAAAGAAAGTTTCAAATAGGTGATAACACACACGCACACACACACATACAGAGAGTGGGGGAGAAACAGAAGAAGATCTATGAAAACATAATTCACAAACGGAAGTTTCTCTCCTTGGATAATTAGAAATTGGCTATATTTGCTTACATTTTTTTTTTTGTAATCCCTGATGTGACTAAAATGGTAATTAGCTATATTTTCCATTTTGGTAGAAACATATTGTATTTCATGTGTAGTGTAGTTCTGGTCTCAAAAGGGAAATGGAAAATCAGGAGAATATTTTTCAATGTCTCCTCTCTGTAAAGATTTGCTGAGTTGTCTCTAATGTACACTGACAGCTTCTGCATTAAAATTAGAGGAAAGTAGACATCGATATTGTCAAGGTAAAAAAAAAAAAAAACCTCTCCCCTTTCATTTTCATTCTACTAAAATAAATCAGGACCATATCTTTTAATATTTTATTAGAATTGTTCATTTCTGAAGGTCAAGAGCAAAAGGACTTTTCAAAGTTTAAAAAAGATTCCCAAAAGGTGGCAGTTAATTGATAGTCTCCAGACATCAACAAAAGTCTGGACTAGAAGCCTAAAAGCTATGCTAATTTCCTTGTTCAAAGTTACCGGTGTTACTTAACTATGTAACTTAACTTCAGTGTGACCTATATAACTTGTTTGCAAACAACAGAAACCCATTCTAAATAAACTTAAATAAAAAGAAACTTATTAGAAGAATATCAGGGTGTTACCAAGTGGATGGAGTTGTGGAGAAACCAGGGTTAAAATCAGAGCAAAAACCCAGACTAGAACTGCTCTTCTGTAAGAAAAAAAACTGCTGCAATGAATGAGTTCTAGCTATTTGTTCCACCCTGCTTCATTCTACTCAAGATTTAAAATCCCAGAAGAGAGATTCTATCTAGCTAAACTTGTTTCACATGTACCCCTTGAGTGTATATGACTATTGAGATGTGGGGGAACTTCTTGCTGAATTCAATAAGACAAAAAATAGTATAATATTGTTGGGGTTAATGTAGAGCATGAAATCAGCCATAACACCTGGCTTGCTAAAATGTAACACGGAGGCCCCTGAGGGTCAGGGAAGGTTTCTGAGAAGGGCATAGGCCTTTGGAATGCCAAGGCCTGCTTGACCACTCTGCAGTTGGAATGCCGCGGGGAGTTGCCTTCCCCAAACTTTCCTAGCCCAAACAGCCGCCCTGTGATCTAAGAAATGTAGGCACTGTCCCTTAGGCTCTGTTTAGCAGAACTCATAGAACACAAAAATTAGCATATCCATCTTTCCCGTAAACAGGTCCTCCCAGTTTCAGTAAGACCCCTGGTCACACATCCTGTGCTTGAGAAATAGTGATAAGGATTTGTGGTTATCCTGAAGGACCAATAAAAGCGAGAGCAAAGAAGAGCAAAGGGTCTTCGTCTCTGAGCACTGATACCCTTGTCTTTTCCTCTCTCTCACAGCAAAGTTTGGAGTAATCTTTCATCCGTCGGTACAGGAATTGCTGGCTATTCCCAGCACAATATGGTTAACTCCCCCTTACAGACTACATACAACGGGAGAGAGGTAATTTTTCAAAAGAAAATCAGAGTATTGCTAAGAAATGGGAATTCATGCTGGGCAGTCAAAATTTATAGACTTATCCACTACAAACAAAATATCTTAGCATTGATTTTGAAGGAAATAATAATAATAGTAATAATAATAATAATAATAATGGCTACCCTTTAATGCAAATATTTCTGTTAACATATAAGAAAGTGTATATATTATCCGAAGGTCCCCAAATCAAGACAACAGAGGATACACTGGAAATCTGGGACAAGTGCCCTCCTCAAGTGATAGTGTTTATAAATATCTTTTGCTTACCAGCAGCAGTCTAAATGCCTGAGGTGACCAACAATTTATTTTTTTCTTTCTACAGCTACAGATCAGGCTTCACATTTATAAGTCACCGTATATCAAACATAGAGACAGCAGTTAGTCCAGCCCAAAGGAAAAGAAGTGGAATCACCTCAGAAATGATTTAATCCATGCTTCAAACTAGCATATCTATCCTGAAAATCATTCCTGACTGCATGAACACCTGAGAGAAATTTGCATTTGATAGTTCTGATCTGACAACCACAAACATTAAACCTTAATAACATGTAATGTTGCAGAAGTTTTGCATATCTGCAATTCGTAAGCACTATCTGTTTTGAGCGAAAATAAGTTACCCAAAGTAGATTCAAATGGTTTCAGCTTAATGTGATGACTAATAAAATAATGCTGAACAGTGAGCAAAACTCTAAATTCCACCTCAGTGGTTCTGACTTTTCTATTTCCTGAATGAATAATTATCTTAATACAGATTAATCTTACATAATATGACCGTTTGTGTATTGTGTGTTGTATGTTGCTCAAGAAATACATTGTAAGATTATATACTGAAAATCAATGAGCAAGTTGGAATAATTACAAAAATTTTGAAATAGTTTTATGAACCAAAATGATATTTTAGGACAATTTCTAAAGGATGTTACATAGAGTTATGAGACATATGTCTCAGAAGGTAATTGAGAAACATTTTCGTCTAAGTTCTTCATGAGCTTACCAATGTTCTAATAGCACATATTACATAATTAAAATCAAAGACAATTCAATACAGAACACAGGACTGAGTGTGGACAATATCCAACATGCTCCTGAATGTAAGAAATATATTGTTCAAAAAAATGGTAAGAAAGCTGATACACTGGGGCGCCTGGGTGGCACAGCGGTTAAGCGTCTGCCTTCGGCTCAGGGCGTGATCCTGGCGTTGTGGGATTGAGCCCCACATCAGGCTCCTCTGCTATGAGCCTGCTTCTTCCTCTCCCACTCCCCCTGCTTGTGTTCCCTCTCTCGCTGGCTGTCTCTATCTCTGTCGAATAAATAAATAAAATATTTAAAAAAAAAAAAAAGAAGAAGAAGAAAGCTGATACACTGCCTAACTTTGACATTTACCTTTGTGTCCAGAAAAACTCAACATTAACTCTTGCCCTTTTTTCCAGTTACTAATTCTCAAATTTCTAATGGAAAACGTACTGCTGTATATTGTGTCAAGTAACACAATTGACAGTCCTCCTTTTCCTTCCTCAATAATATCCTAAGTGTTCATGAAGAGTAAACAAGCACCTCAGAACTAGAATAGATCAAATAATTCCCCAAAGAGATATGGCAATAAATTCTCACAAATTAGGATTGCAGGGAGGAAGAGAGGTTTTCATAAAGTATTATCTTAAAAATAGATATATAAAACATATCATATGTTTAGCCTATTTTGCTAGCAAAATATGCACACACACGGAATCAGATTTTTAGACTTAGCCAAACATGTACAAATAAACTAGACTGTTTTTTCAAAAATGCAGTAAGATTATTTTGATAGAGGGACATTAATTTTTTTAAAGGCATATTATTTATGCATCAAGAAAAGTATAACTAGAACATCAAATGGCTTATTTCCTTGATATTTGCATTAAGAAGCAGCTACGGTCTGTTGTTTGGTTAGGGCTTGGTTTGTTTCTTCTGTTTGTTTTGGTTGCTTTTGTTTTTCTTTTTGTTTCTGTTTTGTTTTTCCCAAAGGCTATTTTAGAATGTTAACGATTTGGGGATATAGGTAAAGGTAAATGTGTATTCACTACACAACTCTGGAATTTTTCTATGTACCAGAAAACTGTTATAATATTAGTTATTTCATGCCCCTATGCACTTTGCATACATTGGCCTTCCCTATTTGCTCCACAGATCTAAACTCCAATCATCTTTAAACTAATAGCATTTCCTCAGTCAGGTGACCTGCCCACGCAGAGCTAGGCACCCTCCCATCTCTCAGTGCACTATATGCTGTACCCAGACAATGATATTTGTTGTATTCTTTAATACCTATTTGTTGTCAAGGCCATCTCTTCCACTTCCAAGAGACATGCAGACATGCAGTAAAATCACATGGAGAAAAATTTTAAGGTATTGCTATAAATCTCCACTCAGACTTGGTGAGGAATACAAACCCACATTTTTTAAAAGTCCTCCACTAAGTCTAATGTTCATCTCTAGTTAAGAATAACTGCACTAACCTGCAAACGTCAATGTTAAAGAGCTTTTTTCACTTATTTACTTATAACTTGTTGACTGAAACACAGCACATGGTAGGCACAGAGCAATGTTTAGGGAAGCATATAACGCAGTAGTAAATAGCAAATCCATAATAATGATGCAGACAGCAATATATGGACAAGTACAGATCAAGCTGGAAGTGGGCCTGCATAGACCTGATCTTTAAACGAGGCTTGGCTGAAAAGACAAGAAAACTATGAGGGTCATCAGCTCTGGCAGCACAAACTGCTTCGTGCATTCAAGCATAAGTCTGTGATAATAAAGAAAAAATACTTCCTGTTGTGGGGATCGGAGCTCCTAGCTAACTGGTCCCTGTAAGAGCAAAAGCTTCTAATACTCCAAAATAACTGCAAACTTTCTATTAACAAAGAACTTAGTTGCTTTTAAATATGTTTCAGGTGGTTCGGAGAATATTTTCATGCAACTTTATTACAGGTCATCTTATTGTTTTAATGGGGTCCCATGTCTCTTTCCTTGGCAAAACCATATAACTCTGTCTTTAAAATAGTTTCCTCAAACTGAGCACTCTGAATACTATAAAGAGATCCCTTATTACACATAATTTAGATAAATACATCAGGCATACAGGAAGCATTTGGTTTACTGAGGAATGAGTCACTATCTGAACTAGAATATAAGAAAAGTGTCCTTGCACCAAAGAAAGGCCATTCCTGATGGATGAGGCATGAGTGAAGGCCTCAGCATCACTGCCACCTGCAGAAATTTTCCCTCCCATTCAACCCCCATTACTCATACATAAAACTATTCTTTCTCTCCTAATATGCCCTTCTTTTTAATGGCTAAGAAGTCGTGAGATTTCATCAGGTAATAGAAACTTAAGTTTTTCAGAGTCAATTTCAATAAATAATACTAATAACATCATTAATTCATTAGTGAGAAATTAGTGCTGTAAAGGCATGGACATTGTAATCACCTCTGTATCCTCAGTTTCTTGAAAAAGATCTGGCAGACAACAGGTACATAACAAACATTTGTTAAATAAATCAATGAATTAGTGATACTATATCCATTCTTCCACACAGTAAATGGAGATAAAGCAAATGTAAGTTAGTGTTCCTGTGTTATGAAATACATTTCTTTTTACACTCAAAGCCTAGACTTAAGAGAATCCAGAGTGGCATATCTTCAAGCTCAAAAATTTGCGGTCAACCACAGTGCGAAGATTTGGGACTATCAGTCGATACTCTTCCTATCCTTCTAAAGCCTGGGTTCAAGTGCCCTTGAAAGTCATCCAGAGTAGATTGAAAGAGGATGCAGACGGATGTGAAGTTTCTATCCAGTCAACCATAATAAGGAAAATCACAAGACCATCCAGAAAGGGAAATAGTACATTGTAGCAGGTAGAAGAAAATGTATTCCCTTCTACTCCTGATAAGTTTATAAAATTTGGGATTCAGTTTCCTATCATCAAAAACCCAGAAACCTAAAAATTTATTTCCCAAATTATTCATAACTTAAAAAAAAAAAAAACCTCATGATGTATAACACAGAACCTCAAATCTGGTGCTTTTTAAATTTTTGCTGGGTACAAGATCATTAACAGAGAAATATATCGTGACTAACATGTCATACGGAGGTCTCGATGTCTTTAATGTTGCTATTAATAGCTAGAGCAATTCAGAGCCTCTTACTTATTCTCTCATTGTTTGCACCTGATGTCAACTTAGTCAGAATGATTTGTTTAAAATATGTAATTCAGAAGGCATCTCAAGAAGTAATGTGGAATGTATAATCCGGGCCTGCCTAATTTCAAGTGAAATACAAGAGAGAAATGCATATTAATGTAAAATGACTATAAATCAAAAGCTATTTCATTTTCTAGGGTAATATAAAAGCCAAACCTGTTTGAAACCATAATTCAGCTGTCATAATCTCTTAGATATACCACTGACCTTCCTTGGAAGTTTCTGTCACATAGAAGTGAATGGATCGGGAGGAGCAACGTTAAATCACATGGCGTTACTGAGAGCCAGGTACTTGAAAGTAATTTAGCTCACTTGAGCAAGTCCTTTAACCACAAGTCACACTTTCTCAGATAGAGATTCCTTGTGCTGTACACGCACACACACTGGCATAAAACACACTCACCGTGTACACTATACAAAGAGGTTCATTGTGTATTCCATGCCTGTGCTTACAGATTTTTTTCAATCAATATTGAACTCCAGTGCTCCAGTGTTTTCAAGAAACAGCTGAAAGATTTTGTGTTGTAATTCCTGAAGTCACTCGTCTGATTAACTTAAGAATGTATATTTTCTCTGGGTATTCTACATTTATTATTAATAAATAGCCAGTATCTAGCATGCTTGCTTGGCTGCCTATCTCTCCAAAATGAATCATTCTATTAACACTGTGACTTTCAATGTTAAGCCTGAGGTAGGAAACGGGCTTGAATCTAAAATCATGCTATTCACCAATGCCAGAGATGGGTGTTAGAAATAAAAAAAAAATTATTTTTGGAAGAATGGTTAAAGAACAATCTGCCTTTGGGACTTACGGGGACGCTTAAACTGGAAGGAAAGAGAGGATTTTCATTTGACTCCATGCGCAATTTGTTACTGGATTTTCAATGAAGAGCTAGTGCTGTTTTTATGGACAATAATTATTGTATCATTACCTCCTCCCCCAAAGACAGAAGATTAAATTGTTACTTTGAAAGCTTTTTAACTGTCAGAATTTCTTATGATTGTGGATGAAGGAGGGTAAGGTGTGGAATATAGAGACCTCTGCTTAGAGCTTCAAACAACTATGGGTAGATCCATGTTTCACCCTCAAACCTTTCCCTTAGTGAGTATCTGCTGATCTCCAAGAGGTTTTTTTTTTTTTTTAAAGATTTATTTTATTTATTTGACAGAGAGAGAGAGACAGCCAGCGAGAGAGGGAACACAAGCAGGGGGAGTGGGAGAGGAAGAAGCAGGCTCCCAGCAGAGGAGCCTGATGTGGGGCTCGATCCCAGAACGCCGGGACCACGCCCTGAGCCTAAGGCAGACGCTTAACCACTGTGCCACCCAGGCGCCCCTCCAAGAGGTTTTTTTGTTTGGTTTGGTTTGGTTTGTTTTTTGTTTGTTTGTTCGTTTGTTTGTTTGTTTAAGGTAAGGACAAAACCACTTATTGTACAGTTGAGGAATAACTGATTCCCAAAGGGCTAAATCTATCCACAAGGAAAAATACACTTTAAGAATCATTTCTATTATCTAATACAAAGACTAAGACTATAAAGTCCTTGGTTCCATTTAAAACTCTACTAATAAATTTCTGGGTAAACCACTCTGTACCTCAAATTTTTATCTATAAGGCATCCAAGTTAGGGAATTAAAAGCTAAAAACAAACATCCTGAATACAGCAAATACTGAGCTTCTACCAAAAAAAAATCATGTATTAAAACATGATTTCAAAGTACTTATGTAATTAACAAATGAATGATCAGTAAATATTTAATCCCATTTATGTGGATGAGGTGCTGTGAATGACGAAAAGTATTTTAAAAAATAATGCACAGTCCCTGACTTCACAAATGTTACAATTTATATGGCAAAGCCAAGTTTTCAATGGTTTCATTCATGTTTCCAGAGGCATTTATAGATTGATTGCAAACAATTTTATAACAACCAATAGCCATCCCTCATACTGGGTGAACAGAAGCCTATACAAGAGGCTTGGATGACTTTTAAGGAATCTTAACATAACTTGGCATAATTTCTTGAAAAAGATAATACTAGGCAGGTAGTTCCCTTTTTCACAACCTCAACCCTCAAGCTCTTTCAAAGCTCTTACATAGAAACACTATCCATTAACAGGAAGCTATAAGGAAACTATTACTCCAATTGTCACATAAAACCTGGAAATATTTCTTATCACTAAAGTCAGTCAATTCATCCCCCACCTCATGAATCTGTCTGGAGTCTCCTAAGACCCCTGTGGTGTACCTTGTTGCCTGGGATGAAAATAGCATACTAAGGATGCCTGGCCCCCATCAGTTCCTCAGCCACATAACATTTCCGTCCACTCTTATGAGCATCAACACTTTCCCATCTGAGGACTCCTCTCACATTTACTCTAAAAAATAAAGAAAAAAAAGAAATTAAGTTACCCCCAAAGTAACTACTGCAGAGAGCCACCACTAACCTCTACCTTCCCGAACTGATTCATGAAATTTGGCTCTGTTTCTGACAGGTGGAAAGAATTCTGAGTTCCCTATTATTACAATCAGTAGCAAATTAGAGGCTAACTCCATCCAAAAAGGGGGGGGGGGGAAGCAAATTATCTGTCTGATATCTTAAACTTTTTCTCCTGAGGAAAATCATTTAGGTGTGGGTCATTTAAAAAATGTAAAAAGGAATAATTAGAAAGAAAGAAAATAGGAGGTGTTAGGAAAATACTTATGTGAATATAACATTTTTCAAGAGCATTTAAATAAGACTGGAAAGAGTGCAAGATAAGTAGCCTTTGCTTCTGGAAACTTCTTAGTTGTCAATCACCAAATCTTATAAGGTCCCCATATACTTAAGTAACCTAAGCCATGAGATAGAACATGACATGTAAGATATAATATGAAATAAAAGAATGGCTACATCTCAATGAAGGGATTATATTCCTGGTGAAGAAAATATTGAGAGAGTGAGTGTGGGAAAGGTGCCTTCAAAAAGGAGTCTTCCATGGTCTTGATGAAGAAAGGAAATTTCTACCAGGAACAAAAATAGCTGCAAAGAAGAATTACTACTGATATGATATTTTCTTTCACCAAAAGCTGAATCACAGGATAGAGAACTCATTCACTCTCGTTATTTCAAAGGCCATCTATAGTTTGAGACCCTCACAAAGTTCTATTTCTACATCAATTCATCATCTGAGCTTCATACAATATCTCTAATGTCTATTGGATATCCCCAAAAGAATGTCAAAAGGCAATTCTCACACAGAAGGTCTAAATCCTGAACATTATTTATTTTACCATTAGCCCATTCTTATTCGTTTAGGCAGTCAATCAGTCACTCAACCATTTATCCAATATTTATTCAGTAGCCACATGTGCTTGGCATTGTATTAGAAGTCAGGGATACAACAGAGAACTAAACTTTCACAAATTTCTTCCCACAAGGAGTTTACATTGTAGTGGCAATGTACAAACTCAGAAAAAATAAAATATAACACATATTGATAAGTTCTAAAAATAATTAGAGCAGGAAATGGGGAGGGACTTTAGATAGGAGAGCTGCTTCAAAGAATGTGATCCTCCTATGTTTTTTGTCTCAGAAAGTCACCAACATACACTCAACTGCCAATCCAAAGACAAAGGTTGATTTATGATGTTGCAATTATTCTATATACATAATAACCCTCCAATTCATTCAATTATTTCCTTCCTACTGCTACAACATGAGGTCAACCTGACATTATCTCTTATCAAAATAATTACAACAGGTCTCTAAAAGGTCTACCTAATTCCAGTTTTGCACCGCTTGAATCCATTTTTCAAACCGTAGCCAGAGAGATACTACCAAATCATAATCTTTAGGGCGGCTCAGTTTCCTCATGAATAAAATCCAAGTGAGCTTTTCCTCTCTCACTCCTTCTCCATCACCACCACTCTCTATTTCACACTGTACCCTCAAGCCATAGACTGAATTACTGACAATCCCTTGACTCCTTTATACTTTTTTTCTGGTTTCTACGTGTGTTATTTCCTTTCTCTGGAATATTTGTCATTCTCTCCCTCCCTCTTTTATTTTCAACTGGATAGATTCAACTACCTTCTCAGTTTAGACATCACCCTTTCCAGGAAGGCATCACTGAGAGCCCCTGGAACCGATTCCAAGGGCTTCCCATAGTACATTGCGTATATGCATATGAGAAACCTTACAACATTATATTGAAAACCAGTCACTAATGTAGTAGAACGACACTGTGATGTTAACTGGTATTTTCTTCTCCCTCTTTTCTATTCCAATAGGTAGCTGGTGCTGAAAATGTTGCATTATGGAGAGATGCATCAGAAAAAATAGTCCATGAATCCTTCCGCTTCCAAGGGATAGAGAGGATTTTTAGGTGTAGGTAAAACGACTGGGTTTACAACATGAAGGAAAGCCGATTTCCTTGCTATTAGAAAGAAACTGTGAGAACAGAAGTCTGTGGGTCCAAGAGCAGAGGGAACCTGGGCTTGACTCCCAGAGCAGAGTCTGGGGGGTGGGGGGTGGGTAATATGACTGTGTGGCAGTTTTCAAAGGTGTCCCAGCCTCCAAAGTAACATGTGAGAAGGAGAATGCCGTTGGACCTGAAGCAGCCCTGTGAACCCGGGTGGTGGGTGATACACTGATATTCTGGAGCACTGGGGACTGAGGACTCCATGTCTTGCCAGCATGTGAGAGCTCATGTTTTTAGCATAATTAAGGTGGAGAGATACTCAAAAAAAACAAAGATAAGTATAGAAGACACGCCTGGCTCCCTACTCAATATCTATCTGCTCTTCCACCTTCTTGAGAAGCACCAACTTTCTGCAGGGTGTCAATGTACCTACCAAAAAAAACCTGTGATTTCTAGCCTTCCTCATAGCTAAGAGTGGTCAATGAGATGTAAGCCTAAGGCCTTGCAGGGACTTCCTGGAAAGCACAGGAAAATGTGCCAACTCAGTTGGCATACAGACTCTGCCCTTTGCCATTCCTCAAGGTCCTGCCTGTAAGTTAAATGGTGACATTGAAGACTGCCCTTTGTCACCGTATTAACCCCAACAAAGTGCATATTGCATAGTAATCATTTAATAACTACCATTCAGTGAGCTACTATATAGGGAAATGTTACTTTCCATAAATGCAAATGATTATTACATCTGAGCTCTGGATTTCCCAAAGCACCTAAAATTAAAGGACAGCATTTTGGTCACATGTTCCTAAAGAGAAGGAACTACATTTTATCTGTATTAGGTAATTGGGTACATTAGGTACACAGAGCCTGATGTCATTTTTTAATTACCTCTAAAGAATCAAAAAGTAATCAATGAGAATTTTGAAAAAATATTCTGAATCACCTTTTATTCTAATAGTTTGAGGGCGTTCCCTTAGCTCTCAATGTAAAGAGCCCCTAAAATTGTCTGTCAATGCTGGTACAAGCCAGGATAGGCTAGTTTATGCAAGAGTAATAACCAGCCTGTAAGTTTCAGGGATTTATCACTAACAAAAAATTTTTCCTCGCTCATGCCAGGTCTACTGCCGGTCTAAGTGGTCCCCCAGAGCAACTCTTCTCCTAAGGTTCACTCAGTATTCCAGGCTGCTTTAATCTTTGGCATATTTATGTCAACACATGCCTCCATGGTCACAACGGCAGGAAAACAAGAGTTCTTAAAAATCTCACGTTGGTCATCAAATGTTCTCACAGACAGTGACATATAGGTATCACTGCTACCCACAATGCATTCTAGAACTAGTCACCCAGGTCTGCTTAGTTATAGGGATGTGAGGAAGTATCTCCTCCCAAGTTTCCAAAAGGAGAAGAGAAATGGACATTGGCGATCATGTGTAATCTCTTAGCATTCCTAGGCAGTTTTTAGAAGGAATATTCTCATATCCCTAAAGACAGAGGTTCTGAAACTTTTTGGATTTAGGATCTCTCTATACATAAAAAAAAAAAAATCACTGAGGGTGCTAAGAGCTTTTGTTGATGTTTATTTTATCTACCTATAGTTATCATATTTGAACTTAAAGCTGAGGAATTTTAAAAATATTTACGAATTTATTTTAGGAGAATAGTAGTATACCCATCATACACTAACATAAATAATATTTTTTTTTTAGTAAAAATAACTAGATTTCCAAATGAAACAAAAAAAATAGAGGACGGGCATGCTATTATATTTTTGGAAACCTCTTTTTAGTACCTTTACTAAATAGAAGACAGCTATATTCACAAATCTGCGTTCCATCTGTTGTGATATCACACTTTATGTAGCTCCTGGAAAAATTTTATTGTGTATCCAAAAGAGAATAAAACTGGTAGAGGCAAATAACATCTTAGTATTACTATAAAAATAGTGTTGACCTCACAGAACCCTGAAAGGGTCTCAGAATACCCCTAGACACTTTAAGAAACACTGCCTTAAGATGGTTAATGTGATCGCTCAATGGCACTGCAAAATGTACAAAGGTAAAATGCTTGCTGCCCATAATGTCTTCTATTTTGCTTTACTTTTGCTCTGAAAACTTTTATTAGGTCAACTCATTGTGCTCTGATTGAAAAGTATTCAGTGCCTCAATCAGGGGATAAACTTGCTGGCTGGTTTTTCCAGAAATGATCTGTGAAGAATGTCTCCATTATCTTAAATAATAGTATTGTTTTCTTCTTCTGGTGTGCCTTTTTCAACTTTCTCAGCGAATCCATCTGTCATTTTCTGATCAGCAGCTGAACAGGCACATTTGCTTTCATGTCCTCTTAAATCCACTTTCACTATCCATCAGGACCCTAAATCTCATAGCATGAGGGTCGTTATCCTTAGCATCCTCTTTCTTCCTACCTGTGGGGCTTATTATCTTACCCTTTCTTTTTTTTTTTTTTTTTAAGATTTTATTTATTTATTCAACAGAGATAGAGACAGCCAGCGAGAGAGAGGGAACACAAGCAGGGGGAGTGGGAGAGGAAGAAGCAGGCTCATAGCGGAGGAGCCTGATGTGGGGCTCGATCCCATAACGCCGGGATCACGCCCTGAGCCGAAGGCAGACGCTTAACCGCTGTGCCACCCAGGTGCCCCTATCTTACCCTTTCTTGAATAGCCCTTTGGTTTAAATCCCTTTATCAAGGGGACTCATGGATTCTCTGAAATAGTATGAAGATACTCCTTTCCATTTTCTTCCTAAAATATTCAAATTAACAAATAGTCATTGAATAGCTACCATAAACAAAAGACTCCTAGTACATACACAAGATTCTACATTTATTCAAATAGAGTTAAACTATAGATTCTTCATAATGATTTAAAGTTATCAAAACAATATATTGGAGTAGAAAATAAGATATAAAAAGTCAGAGGACAAAAATAAAATGTTTTGAGTCCCTTTCCCTCTTTTGAACCTTAGTTTTCCAATCTCTAAAATAGGACTAACAGAGAGGTCTCAGAAGTCTGGGAATTATTCTTTCTGTGGGTCAGGGCAGGAAGTATATACCCCCACCATACTCCTCCCCGGCCTCCAGCAAGCTGCAGGGTTGTGGGTGTCCTAGGTGTTAGTGGGACAAAGTGGGACACCCTTCTCAGACCCAGGACTCTGACCAAGAACTTCAGGGTCATTTCTCTTACCCCCTCCCCCTCCCGCCCCTGCGGAACATTCTTGGTACTGCAGGGACAGAGCTAGGGTGGCACATACAGAAACCCACCAATAGTGGAGATCCACTCAGGTTTGGGGAGGGGGCCTGGAGATGGCATTCTACCAATGTGAGTGAAACTCAGAGGCTGGAGGTACAGGGCCATCTCTTTCCACGCTTTCTGCAGATGGTTGTCGTCAGCCATTTTGCCCCTGCCCTGAGATCCCCTGGGCTCTTTGTCTTTGTACCCAGCTTCGTCATCGTCTTTAGGGGCCAGCACCCTGATGCTGTGAATGATGTCTGCTGGGAGTCCAGTGAAAAGCCTGTATCTTGGGACAGTGTGCTGCCCCATGGGAGATAAGTCCTTGGCATGGAGCTTACACTGTCTAGAAGCAACTAGATACCTACAATACTGTAGGTAAGGAAGCTACCCTGCAAATGCCCATGGTGCCAGGAACACTTCCAAGCAGCTGATGTCCTCCAAGTTGAAGGGCCTCAGTGTTCAGCAACTTCCTTTCCCACAGTAGGATCTCCCTCTCTAGGGATCTGAATTTAAATCCCCTCTGCCACTCCTGGCCTTGTGGTCTTGCACAAATCTCTTAACTCTCTGAGCCAGAGAACATGGTATAATACTAGGCACACAGTAAGTGCTCAATAAATGTTAGCTTACTATAGCTATTATTAGTATTATTACTATTTTTATATTTCCATTTATTAATTGTGTGGCCTTCATCAAATAACTGTTCCAAGCCCCATTTTCCTCAAAATGGAGATAATTTCACCTGTTCTCCCAGTAGGGATTTGAGAATTAAATAGCAAGGCAACTCATAAAGGTTAGCTTCTTTTACTTTTTCCCTACTTAGTAGCTATGTGACTTCCACATATTGCTTCACTTCTGGGGCTTTAGTTTCCTCATATGCAAAATGGGGGTAAATAGTATCTACTTTCCTAGAACTGTGAGCGTTCAGTGAGATGATGGTTGACATATAGTAACTATCAAGCATGTTACCTTAGTATTATTATTCCTGCTGTCGTTATTATTCGCCCTCCTTACCAGCTCTGTGACCTTGAACAACTTCCTCATGGAGTAAGATGGGGAAAATCAACCCCTCTCTAGTTTTGCTGCAAAGAAGAAAGAGCTACGTCAGTGCTCTGTTCTTACCAACTATTTCCTGGCTCTGTGACTGTAGGCAAGTCCCTCCCCCCTTCTGTACCTCGGTATCCTCATCTGCCCTGTGAATCCAGCAATCTCCACTTGCCCAAAGCTGTGGAATAAGGAGGAAACCCTCTCAGCCTGGTGCCTGACTAGGAATGGCATGGATGATGCTGGGGCCGTGGTGACTCCTGGGGCTCACTGACGAGGAGGAACTTGAATCTATCTGTGTAGAGCTTCAGATTAGTCCTGGACTGGCATCCCCATACAGAAGTTCTGCAGCAGCAACACAAACTACTTGGTGGGGCAGTGTGGAGGCAACTTACTCTACAACTGTGGGGGACATCATGTGAGGTCACTTCCAGAGAACAATCCATACCCGACCTCTGCCTAAAAGACTCGGAAATCACTGGAAGGAAATATATCACCCAGCCCTCCTCTAAGAAACCCTTTGGTGGCCTACTCAGGGGACATCCAGATCTCATAAACTACAAAGAATGATGGGATGGGAACTCAAGCAGCCAGACTTTAAATCACGGCTCCTTCATTGATCGATCAGCTCTGTGGATGAACAGGTTTTTGCCTTGGCTCTACTATCAATTAATTATTCCTTTAGACTTCATTCTCTTCAACTAAAAGAAGAATATGTTATCTTTCACTCATTGATCTCTATCATTCTATGATACAAGTGAGGGTTTGATTGAGCCATCTATGTATTAGCAAATTTCTTTTTTTTTTTAAGATTTTATTTATTTATTCACAGAGATAGACAGCCAGCAAGAGAGGGAACACAAGCAGGGGGAGTGGGAGAGGAAGAAGCAGGCTCATAGTGGAAGAGCCTGATGTGGGGCTCAATCCTATAACGCCGGGATCACGCCCTGAGCCGAAGGCAGACGCTTAACTGCTGTGCCACCCAGGCGCCCCTAGCAAGTTTCTTGATCTATTTCTTTTTCACCATCTGTATCACATACCCGGTGGAAACCCTACAAATATTAATGAATATTCCACTGTTAATTATCATCTGAAATTCAGGACAAATTCTAGACCAATATTATAAGAGGGGTCCCTGAGAGAAAGAGCAAAGTAACCAAGGCATCCCACAGAATTTCTATTCACTTTTACTCCTTACAAGTGGTAAAAGTTGTTGGTTAGAAACCTCTTCTGGAACTTCCCAATATAATCTGAAACTAGACCTCATACATGGAGGGAAGGGAGAGACCTAAGAGGCAGATGACTCCAGATTGGTAGATGACCGGTTTAATAATCAAGGGAACTGATGCATGAGGCTTGTCTTGGGAAGCCTCAAAACAGGTAGATTGCACTCACCAGCCAGCTCTTAGAGGTTTATATAGAGGACCTAACTGGGTTTAGTCATATACCCAGTCCAGATAGCCTTAATGCATTCCTATCTTAAGGCTGAATCCTTGGAGCAGCTTCTGGGAGCAGGGAGAGCAAGCAGAATACACATTCCAAGGCAGGTGAGGGGGTGGAGAGCCTCCAGTTCCCCAGATCCAGCTCACAGGTCAACTGGCAGTTATATCTCCTTGATGACCTCCCCCAATAGAAGTAAACTGAATAGTTAAATTGTTAGTAAAATATGTAGAATATTAACAACCATATAAAATATGGTTGATACCTGAGAACCTGAGGTTCTCTCACTGCTGTCTCCAAATACCATGAAAATTATTTGCAAATGATGGGGGGGAAAGCTTGAATTTTGAAATGCATGAATATTGAGCCTCTTACCTCAAATTTTAGGTTTCAGCCAAGCTAGTTCTTTTATTGAATCATTTTAAAAAATCTCTTGATGAGGAGGAAAAATGTTGGCAATGGAAACCTTAAAAATCTAAGATTCAGCTTGTATCCCTAGATTCACTACCGAGGTCTAAAAGAACCCTGTTAGCATTAGAGGTAAGGAAAACAAACATGAAAGAAGTGAATCGAAAAATTCAGTAGATCTCGGTCTTTGGAATCAGAAAGACACAAATTTGACTCACACTTCTGTCATTCAGAAGTCAAGTTATTATATTGACAATAACTAGTCAAGTTATTCAATCTTGGTTGAACATCAGTATCCTCATCTGCATGGAGTCATCCCCATCAGTATGGCTGAAATGACAAAGTGCTTGTACCTAACATACTTTAGGAATTCAAAATAATTGCTTGACAACATCTTTCTTTTGACAAAATTATAAGGTTCATATGGATTTGAGGTCTAAATTACATGAACAGGCAATTTAAAAATACCCAAACTTCCTGGAATATATACTTTGGCATATTCATTTTCATGTGATTCACTGTAATCACTATAGAGAAACCTGGCTCATTCAAATAAGGAGACATCTAAGAAGAGAATCAAAGCTCTAACTGCCATTTTGCTGACTGAACTGGTTTCACGTAAAGGAAAGGGGACCTTGAAACACTCTTTTATTACAGTATTAACCATAAGATTTAGAAACATGATTTTTAAAGGGTAAAGTTAATATAAATGGAATATAATTTTTAGCCAGCTTTACAAATTAAGTTCTTGAGAAAAAAGCCACAACTTAATGACTGTAAAATTAATATCACTAGTAATAACAATAATACTTTTGTCTATAATGTCATTTACTACCCCAACACAATAGTCCCTAAGTTCATGTTGGAGAAGCAAAGTGAACTGCTAATAACACAAGACTAGATTAGTCATGCAAAGGAAAACCCAGTGCCTTTTGAGTTCTTTTGAATGAGAAAATGAATAAGGACTGACAGCTTTTATCAAAATGATTGAAAATGATCTCAGAAGAATTGAAAAAAGGTTCAATGATATACAGCTTACTACAATGGCTCATATAGGCAGGGGGTAAGTGTGGGTAAGGCAAATGTGACCAGAAGGCATGTCTTCAACAGGGTTGTCCAATGCCTAAGGTGTATTTTTACATTAGAAACAATCTCATATCTGAATAGAAAATAAATCCAAAGGAATAAACTTAGTAAGTGGTTTAAGAAACAAATATAAATTTCAAATATGTGAAAACTTAGAGAAGTCTGCACAGGAAGAATAACAGGAAGTTCTCAAATAAAAAATAAAATAGATTTGAATATTTCCCCCATACCTAATTAAGTACAATAATCAATAAATCTTTACCAACCGCCCATTACACACACACAGTTACAATAAATTCCCCACTGTGATAATTCCCGAGTAAATATTTCTGTAATGAAAACTCTAACATATCTCTAAGTCTATATTTACAGATACAGAAATTATTCTGGTAATATCTCTATCTGGTATGCTATATAATTTATATGCTATTTTCAAGCTGTCACATATTTGTCTCTAAGCACTTCCATATTCACATTTATAGGAGTAGAAATTGTTTTGTTAATATCTGCATCTGGTAAATATTCCTGTCATTTTCCAATCTTAAATATATCTTACAAATGAGACAATGCCCAGGAAAGCTTTACTGAACTTATTACATTTTGTCCATGAAGGTGGCCCATCCCCCAAAAAAGTCATTTGGGGAGTGGTGACAAGGTGTGACTATGTTCGTTGTTTGACTTAAATCAAATCATTCCTGACACAGTTCAAATCCTCAGGAACCTATCTATGGCCAATTCAAACAAATAAACACTCGAATAAGAAAAGTAGAATGAAGTCCTGCTGTCATACATTTCACTTAATAGTTGCTTTCCTGATGTATCCGAGAGGAGTATTTGAAAGGACAGTATGTATTTTCCCGTGATGTCAAAATGTCAATTCAAAATCCATCTGTTTTAGCAGAAAAATAATACTTTGTCATAAATGCGAGCTAACAGCCAGTACTCTACCTGGCACCCAAAGGAGATTGAGAAAATCCTCTATTGTCCTAGCACAATGTTAGTTATTATTTATAAGGCCTTATAGAAAAAAATAGTTGCCTGACATTCATACAGTTTTCTTAGGAGAAATGTTCCCCTTCCTCAACAGTGTTTAAAACATACCTAGGCAGCCAGAGCTATGGTTATTTACCTTGATATTGAATTATTTTTCAAAAGCTTGTCATTTTAAAGAAGAGATGCTAAATATTGATAGGGTTTGGTTAGTTCCACAGCCTCCACACCAAGAAGCATAGAGAAAACCAGGAATAAAATAAAACTTTTCTCCCACTGTGCTGTAAATACATTTCATTCAAACCTGGTGTGAATTCCCCTCAAGTCTAGAGTCCTTAGAATTTTAAGACTGAAAGCATATCAAAGCTAAGATTGCCAAATTAGTACCAATTTAGTGCAATTTAAAATTGTGTAATTTTGTATAAGAGAATACAAGCTGAGACTCTCATTTTGTGTAGTGACATGTATAGCTGTCTCCGTGGTCTTTATTGCTTCACTATTGATGGTATAGCAAACCTCTTTTCAAAATATCATGTACCTTTCTGGCTAACATGGGGGATAAAATACCTATAGAGGCCAGTTGTCGGTCCAATGGATATTCATCTTTCAAAAAACCCCCGCAAAATTTAAGAAGCTAGCCAAGGAGACCAACTTGCTGTTAATAAATAGAAGTGTTATATTCTAGCCATAACACATATATAAGATGTGATACAGGTACGGCCAATGATTCTTTTTAGAACAAGTTTTACTAATAAACATAATATATATAAAAAAGGCTAGACAGTAGGAGATGGGGTAATGATTTCTTTAAACAAGATGATATTCTTGAATTTTTTTTGAGCATCTTTGAGGATTAGAGAAAATTTTCCTCCCATCTTCTTCTCAAGGTATAATAAAACACCTTTGGTTATGGTTCAGCAATATCTGGAAAACAGTCTCATCAGTCCCTACATCTTCATGTGTAAAATCACAGTATTGGATCATACCATTCACTCATTCCCTTGCTCACTCCTCAAGTATTAATGAGTGACCACATCAGGCCTGTGCTATACACTGGGACAACGTCAGCAAAAATGAAAGGCATGGTCTCTGAAGCACTGAAGTCCACAGACTGTGAGGGAAGACTTATGCCATGCGCAATGACAACAAACACATATTTCAATTGTGGTAAATAAGTTAAAGAAAAATTGCATGGTGATAAGAAACATTTAACAAGGAAACTTGACCTGCTGTTGGAGGGGAGAATCTTCCAAGCACAGAGAATTACATCTGAAAAGACCCTGAGGTGGGAAAGTGGAAAACCAAAAGAATATGTGGTTAGAACAAAGAGAGGTGACAGGGAAAACAGAAAAGGATGGGGCTACAGGGCTGGCAAGGAGCAAGATCCCGTGGGTCTCACAGGCTACATGAAAGATTTAGAGCTTTATGCAGAAAACAAGGAAAAGCATTCAAATATTGTAAGAAGAGCGATGACAAAACTTGATTATCCCTGAGGTTGATTCCTACTCTGAATTTCAATAGGAATGCGCTTTTTTTCTACTAATTAAAATTAAAGTAAGTAGGGCTAGCATTTTATTATCATTGTCTTAATATAGATATTATTAATTGACATAGGCGCAGAACTCAGGTGAATAAATTGTAACTTTATTATTACATTGCTAAACTTAATTTAGCTCATTTAGCCTTGATTCCTCAATTCCCAGTGAGGAGATGGTAACTCGGTCTTTGCAATTCAAGTTAAGTACAATCACTTCTATTTTAAATCTTGATGATCTCCTTTTAGTACGACTGGGTCAAGTACGGTCACTCCTTAGCATACTTCCACCACTTCCATCCCAATCTGACCTTCCCTTCCTTTCTTTCTTGAGGTAATCTATGTTCTCAAAGGCCGTTTGTATTGTTGGACATCTGACCCAGGACTCTTCACTCTCCATGTTGTATATAACTCAACTCTTCTAGTCTCCTTCATAAGATGCTGATATTTTCTGCTGATGGCCTCAATCCAGCAGAAGCACGTATTCACTTCTCATCCTGACCTAGGCTTCTTTGTTGTAAGATCTCCTTCCCCATCTTAAGAGAACAGGACTTCGAGAGAGTCCACCAGGTATCTCAGACATACTCCTCTCAGCCTCGGCTGCTCTGTCTCTTCAACAATACACTAAACACAGGTCTTCCCAAAGAGGTTTGTAGTTCTCACCAATTTATGTTCCGTGAAGCAGGTCACATGTGTCTTCTCTTCTCAGATTCTCTTAAACATACCTGCGTATTTACAAAGTGCCCAGCCCCCCTCCTCACCTCCACCACCCAGATCATGATTTGAGGCAGCCTCTGAGTTCATGTCACATTCCCTCTGATCTTCTCTCAACCAGCGATCAAAACTGGCTGCATGTGAGTGGGCACAATGCTTTCATGGTGTTGATACAGTCTTCCCTAGTCTGTGGTTTGCTGTGTAAACTCTGTGCCCTGAGTGCTCCAGGTTTTGCTCTTGATAATCCGAGCCCATCTTTTGGAATTAATTCAAACAATACAAAACAAAACGATTCTCTCTGACTAAAGCCTACCCATTCCAGCTCAAAAAAGTTTTGACTTTCAGACTTTTGACTCCACCATAGATTTATAAAAGTCTACCCATGAGCTCAAAAGTCAAGAATTCGACTCTTTATTCCCTTTAGATTATTCTGCGTGCTTGTTTCAGTGGGTAATATGCCTCAGCCTCCTAAACTAGCTCTATGGGGAGAAAGGTTCCAGGATGCAAAGAAAAAAGAACTATATAAGAGGGGAAACTTACCTCTAGTATTCTTTCAAAATTTTATCCCAATAATAAACGAGGGACTGAAATAAAATAATAGGGGCACCTGGGTGGCTCAGATGGTTAAGTGTCTGCCTTCAGCTCAGGTCATGATCCCAGGATCCTGGGATGGAGCCCTATGACGGGCTCCCTGCCAGCGGGGAATCTGCTTCTCCTCCCTCTGCCTCTCCCCCTGCTTGTGTGCTCTCTCCCCCCACCTTCTCTCAAATGAATAAATAAAATCTTTTTAAAAATTAAAAATAAAATAATAGATTGGAAGATCTAAAAATGAAAACATAGCAATCCATGTTACTTTGCAAAGGAATGGAAGTAAAACATTTCAGATTTTGTTTCCAAGATGACACTTACTTTTTGATAAGCTTATCCTCATAAATTTACAACAAAATAAAAAATGTGGCTTCACTATTGACATAGGTCAGGAAATCTGAAAGAAGTCTTACATAGAACAAGGAATATCCTGGAATATAGGATTTGTTCTCTCAGCTTGATAGAATGTCATTAGAACGCCTTTCCTCATAGTTCTGGAACTGAAAGCAACCAATCCCAGAAGGACCAAGGCATATTTTTCCCTAATTTAAGGCATTTCCATTAAAATAAAGTAACTGCCAACATGTTGGCTCAGGCTTTCCTACTCAAAATGCGGTGCATGAACTACAGGCAAAGGCATCAACTGATAGTTTGTTGGAAATGCAAAATTTCAGGTCCCTCCCCAAACCTAACGAATCACAACCTGCATTTTAATAGAATGGGTTCCCATGATGCGTCTATACAAAGTTTGAGAAGTCCCAGGTCTTAAAAAAAAGGGGGGGGGATATTTTATTAAAGATAGATGCAACCATGGAGTAATTAAGAGTTTCTTTCTAACAATAAAAGGTAATCTTAATGTGAACTTGCATAGCACTCAATGCTGAGATATGTAGAGTTACCTAACAAGGTACA
Source organism: Ursus maritimus (assembly GCF_017311325.1). Taxonomy (NCBI): domain Eukaryota; kingdom Metazoa; phylum Chordata; class Mammalia; order Carnivora; family Ursidae; genus Ursus; species Ursus maritimus. The sequence continues at coordinate 8,178,219 of NW_024426663.1, forward strand.
TTAATGTTGCTCATGAGCCAAGCACAATACATGAGTGAGCCCAAACTGTCTATTCTTACTCTATTCTTTCTGTCCTGACATGAATTACACCAAGTCCACTGGCAAAATAGAGTTCAGAGAGTCTCACTTAGTACAATTATTAGTACTCACTCTGTCTGCTCTAAGTTATTCTGCTGTAGCCTGAAGTAAAGTTGGGATCTTTAAATATTTCTCGGAGCGAATTCCCCCATGGTATCTTGTGTGTGTGTGTGTGTGTGTGTGTGTGTGTGTGTGTGTGTGTAAGGCTGTGGTTGTAAAACTAACTGAAAAACTGGATAGTGTAGAGTGATACAAAAACAACATCAAAGAAATGTTGTTTTCAAGTCTTTTAAAAATTTCATTGGAACAGCTCGTACATTAAATAAAGTCATGTTGATGAATATGACATATTTGAACATAACGATATTTTCAGTTGCTCCATCAAAAATCTGAAACCATGTGTGACATGTTTTTCAGTAGTCATAATAAAAGCTTACGGTGATCATTTCCCATCATGACTACTCCCTTATGCACCAATGTATAACCAGGTCTCCAGAACTAAAGTGAGACTTGAAGATAAGCAACCATTCAGTAATTTCTAGGGCCAGGTACGGTCTTGGCCTTCGTGGTTGCTTATAAATGTTTATTGATGATAATTGTCTTATAAAGCCACCACTATTTGCTATGAATTACCCAGATTGCCTTTTTGGAATTGTGAATGTTCTCTAAATAACTCTATGCTTCATCTTGATTCTTCAACACTGGCATGTATGTCTATCTTGAATAAGTTCTTCCCAAATGCCCTGGAATACCAAATTTTGAAGACTTAGTGTGCCGTTCCTCTTTTAGCCTTCTAACTTTGTCTATTAAAGTGTCTATTAAAGAATATTGATAAATTGTGAAGATTAAGCCTCAAACGTCATTCTAAATTATTTCTCAGGCAGAAGGAATGACTTGCTCCAGACCATCTGTAATCTCTTTGCTCTTCTGGCCCACATAATGGTGAGGCAGCTGGTTGGGTTGGAAATATACTAGATGGCAATTCTACCACAATCACCACCCCTTTAATGAAGTTTACTGATCTAGAAAGAATTACAGCAATATCTATTGGTTATTCAAGATTTAGTGTGTTTCACTCAAGTAACTGCTAGGTGCTTTTCATTTGGTATCTCACTTATTCTTAAAAACATCCTATGAGGTTGGTGCTATCATCATCATTATTCACATTTTACAAGTGAAGCAACTAGGGACTAAAGCCAAATAGCTAGTAAGTATTATAACCAGGATTTAAGGCCAAGTTGTCCTGCTTCAAAGCCCCCTCTCCTCTGAGATTTTCATTACCATGAGGTGTGGCTAATATAGTTCCCTGACTTAAGCTATCCCATCCAACGGTGAATAACACTACTCAGGTGAATATAATTAACCTTTAAATTCTTAAAATAGAAACCACATACAAACTCACAAACACAGGCTTGAAATAGAGCTGTTTCTGAGTCATAAATGCTATACATGAAGTGACACACACCAGGTACAAACCTATAAAATGTAAATGAAATGAGAATTAGTATGCCATTCCTACTGGATAATATCCAATCTCACAGAGGTCAATGCAAATAGCAAAATGCATAGGAGAATGAGAATTTGTATTCTCTAAATAGAGCATACATGTGCATTTTGATTTGCATATACAAATGGACACACATATGGACTTCCACTGTTAAGACAGAGAAAAGACAATTTTTACTTAAGAAAATCCTGAGGACCTAGTGAATTCAGAAGTCCACTTCAGGAATTTGTTCATTCCACGTGCATGGACATCATTACAGGCTGAAAGCTTATTAACTATAATCAAGAAGGTCCTTTTGGAATTATCTTTCTTAGCCTACTTCCAAGGGAAATCATTTGTAGGTTTCTTCAGGGCAATGGTTATCAACCAAGTGTTCAGGCTCATTTTCAAATGTTCCAGACCAAATTTACTGTAATAATGATAACTGCTCTTTCAGTATCCTGATCTTTTTAACTGCTATACATCTTTTCATCTATTTCCATTTCCCTTAGGTAGAGTACAGACTAAGAAATCATCAGACCCATTTTTCAATACTATACATCATCAGAAACAATTTTGATAATCATATTATTAGTGTGCATAACCCCATCCTTCAGAACTCTACTAAAAGAGTCACCTAAATGTCCTGCTCTTGTTCGCATGCTCTATTTGTAACTACAAATGTCAAAAATTCTAAATGAAGTGTATGAGCCTTGATTGATAAAGAAAGACGGCTCTCTTTTCTAGCAAGTAAAAAATAGTTAATAAAATCCTAGCACCTGCTTAAAATTGATCTTTAAATTCTTCAAAATTGTTCTTTAGTTAATTCAGGTGACACACATTTGTATCCCTGTTCAGGAATAGTTTTTTTATGCATGATTATTTGGGAGAGATTATTAGATTTATTACCTTTGCTAATGAACACTTAGATAAAAGAGGTATTCTCAAGATAAGTATTCTCATGACATGAACTCTGATTACCATATATTAATTTTCATTTCAAGTTAGAATTATATAAAGAGTGAACCCAGTGGCTTTTACATATAGAAAATGGGACCTCTCCAAAGTACACTCTGCTATAATTCTCAAGTGTCCCCTGTCACATTTGTAATGTGGCATATCAGTAGAACTAGAATTCATCATCATGAAAGCAATTCCAGAGGTTTAAAGAAGCAGTGGATACACCTTAAAGACACAGTGTTTAATCTCAAATGTTTAAAATACTGCATTAGCCCAGTTTCAGTGGGATTGGGGAGACTGATTTAAGAATGGTCAGTAAATTGGTTGAGATGCCCCTTCCCATATATTCTATACCCAAGAGAGTCTCTTACTTATCTGCCCCTTTTTTCATAGCAGCATTTAACACAGAGTCAAAAGCAATAGAGAATACAATTCCTTAGTAATCGCAAGGTGCATCTGCATCTCCAATATTTGAGACAATGCCACAACTTCTCAGTACAAAACAGTGCCACCAGGGCCACAGAACTCACATTCTCTGTAGGATATGTCCTTGTCCTGAGGAATCTTAGTCTGATGGATATATCATGAAGCCAATGTAAGTAGAATTTTAAGAAAAAAAATGATTTTTGTCTTCTCACTGGAATTGAGCAGGGAAAAAAATTAATGGCCTTCATGAAATCTAAGAACTAGAGGTGCCTTATGAGGCCAGTATCACCCAGATACCAAAACCAGATAAAGATACCACAAAAAAAAGAGAAGCACAGGCCAATATCTCTCACAAATATAGATACGAAAATCTCCAACAAAATATTAGCAAACTGAATCCAAGAATATATTAAAAATCATACACCGCAATCAAGTGGGATTTATTCCAGGATGCAAGGGTGATTTAATACTCACAAAACAATCAACATGATACATCACATCAGTAAGAGAAAGGATAAAAACCATATGATCACTTCAATAGATGCAGACAAAAGCATTTGACAAAGTATAATATCCATTCATGATAAAAATCCTCTGCAAAGTAGGTCTAGAGGGAACATATCTCAATATAATAAAGGCCTTATGTGAAAAACCCACAGGTAATATCATCCTCAATGGGGAAAAAATGAGAGCTTTTCCCCTAAGGTCAGGAACAAGACAAGGATGTCCACTCTCACCACTTTTATTCAACATAGTACCAGAAATCCTAGCCACAGCAATCAGACAACATAAAGATGTGAAAAGTATTCAAATTGGCAAGGAAGAAGTAAAACTCTCTTTGCAGATGACATGATCCTGTATTTAAAAAACCCTAAAGATTCCACCAAAAAACTACAAGAATTGATAAATAAATTCCAAAGTCACAGGATACAAAATCAATGTACAGAAACCTGTAGCATTCCTATATACTAATAATGAAGCAGCAAAAAGTGAAATTAAGGGGCACCTGGGTGGCTCAGTCAGTTAAGTGTCCAACTCTTAATCTCAGCTCAGGTCTCGATCTCAGGGTCATGAGTTCAAGCCCCAGGCTCAGTGTGGAGTCTAACAAAAAAAAAAAAAAAAGTGAAATTAAGAAGACAACCCCATTTACAATTACACCAAAAGAATAAAATATCTAGTAATAAACTTAACCAAAGAGGTGAACAACCTATACTCTGAAAACTATAAAACGCTGATAAAAGTAATTCAAGATGATACAAAGAAATGGAAAGATATTCCATGCTCATGGATTGGAAGAACAAATATTGTTAAAATGTTTATACTTCCCAAAGCAATCTACACACTAAATGCAATTCCTGTCAAAAGATAACAGCATTTTTCACAGATCTAGAAAAAACAATCCTAAAATTTGTATGGAACCACAAAGGACCCCAAATAGTCAAAGCAATCTTGAAAAAGAAAAAAAAAATAAAACCAGACATGTCACAATTCCACATTTCAATTTATATTACAAAGTGGTAGTAATTAAAACAGTATGGTACTGACATAAAAACAGACACATAGATTAATGGAATAGAACAGAAAACCTAGGAATAATGCCACAGTTATATAGCCAATTAATCTTCAACAAAGGAGAAATGAATACAAAATGGGAAAAAGGACAGTCTCTTTGACAAATGGTGTTGGGAAAACTGGACAGTCACATGCAAGTGAATGAAACTGGACACCTTTCTTTTACCATACACAAAAAATAAACTCAAAATGGATTAAAGACCCAACTGTGAGACCTGAAACTATAAAAATCCTTGAAGAGAGCACAGGTAATAATCTTTCTGGCATTGGCCATAGCAACATTTTGCTAGATAGGCCTCCTGAGGCAAGGGAAATAAAAGCAAAAATAGACTATTGGGACAACATCAATATAAAAATCTTCTGCACAGTGAAGAAAACAATCAACAAAACTAAAAGGCAACCTATGGAAGAGGAGAAGATATTTGCAAATGACATATCTGATAAAGGGTTAGTATCCAAAATATATAAAGAACTAATACAACTCAACACCCCTCCCCAAAATAACCTGATTAAAAATGGGCAAAAGACATGAACAGACATTTCTACAAAGAAGACATACTGATGGCCAACAGACTCATGAAAAGATGCTCAACATCACTTATCAACAGGGAAATGCAAACCAAAACTACAAGGAGATATCACTCCACAACTGTCAGAATGGCTAAAATCAAAAACACAAGAAAGAACAAGTGTTGGCGAGAATGTGGAGGAAAAAAAACCCTCTTGCACTGTCAGTTGGAATGCAAACTGGTGCAGCCACTGTGGAACACAGTATGGAGATTCCTCAGAAAATTAAAAATAGAACTACCCTACGATCCAGTCATTGCACTATTGGGTATTTACCCCAAAAATGCAAAAAACACTAATTCAAAGGGATACATGCACCTTTATGTCTATCGCAGCATTATTTACAATAGCCAAACTATGGAAGTGGCCCAAGTGTCCATCCACAGATGAATGGATAAAGAAGATATATATATATAGATATAAATATATATAGAGATATAAATATATATATTCAATGGATTATTATTCAGGTATAAAAACGAAATCTTGCCATTTGCAACAACATGGATATTATTCAGGTATAAAAATGAAATCTTGCCATTTGCAACAACATGGATATTATTCAGGTATAAAAATGAAATCTTGCCAGTTGCAACAACATGGATAAAGCTAGAGAGTGTAATGCTTAACAAAGTCACAGAAAGACAAATACCATATAATTTCACTTATATGTGGAATTTAAGAAACAAAACAAATGTGCAAAGGAAAAAAAGAGAGAGAGACACACAAACCAAGAAATGAAGTGACTCTTAACTATAGAGAACAGACTGATAGTTCCCAGAGGGGACATGGGTGGGGGGAAGGGGGAAATAGGAGATGACTATTAAAAAATACACTTATCAAGATGAAAAATAAAATGTTAAAAAAAAACACTAGAGGTACCTTGAAGCATCATATATTGTGATAATTTATGCCAGAGTATTTTGGTGTTCTAATGGACATAAGATATATCAATTTATGGTACAACATTTGCTATAACGGAAAAAGGGATCATCTATATGATTAATTAGCCCGTTTACACTTACAGTATTTTTTTATTCTGTGTATTTCTTTAAAGTATCTGTTCAAATGGTTGTCTTAGTGCAAGATGATCAAAATTACCATTAAACATTTTAACTCTTCTATTGTAACATACAATCAGAAAAATTCACAAAGTATAGAGCACCGTGAATTACCACAAAGGAAACATACCAATGTAAGCAACACTTAATTAAGAAAGAGTATCCTACAAGTTCCTCCCTCCATTTTCCCTCCCAGTAACTCCTCCCTTCTCTCCAAAGGTATTACAGTTTCAAAATATGTCCATAAATGCTTTTGTAATCCTACCTTCAAAAAGTGGAGCCCAACTCCCTTGAGTGTGGACTGAACTAAAACAACTCACTTCTAACAAATGGAATGGAGCTGAATAGTCAGTGGGTGACTTTGGGAAATGGACTATAGAAGGTAGTATGCTTCTTCTTTATACGGGCTCTTGGATCACTCTCTCTGGAGAAAGCCAACTGCTATGCCATTTGAACTCTCAAACAACCCAATGGAGAGGCCTATACGGAAAAGAATGAAGGCCTGTTGGCAAAGGCAGTGAGGAACAAAGATCTCTCAACAAATATATGTGACTGAGCGATTTTGAGTGAGTGTATCCACCAGTGTCAGTCAAGTCTTCAGACGATTGAAACTCTGGCATTTAAACTGACAATTCATGAAAGACCTTGAGCCAGAACCACCCAAACTGCTCCAGAATTCTTGACCTGCGAGACAGTGAGATAATAAATGTTTATTGCTGTTTTAAAGCTCTAAGTTTTAAAGTATTTGGTTTTGCAGTATTAATATTAATACAAAAGTTAACCACTTCCCTGACTGCTAACACCATAGTTTAGTTTAACATGTTTTTTTAATTTTCTATTAATAGAATCATTATTACTTATTCTTGTGTATTCAGTTTATTTCATCCAATATTATATTTGTTAGATTTACCCATATTATTATGTGTAGCTATGATTCATTTCTTTTCATGGTTGTATAATGTTACAATGTATGAATGTACCACAATTTATTCATCCTTCCTATTAAAGACATTTGGTCCGTTTTCAGTTTTTTACTTAAAAATAATATTTCTATGAACATCCTCGTACATGTCTTTGGTGTATAAGCAAGCATATTTTTATTGAATGTACACCTAAGACTGAAATGCCAGGTCATATGATTTGCAAATAGTCAAATTTAGTTCTCAATAACAAAGATATTTCCAAAGTGGTTGGAAAAATTTATACTTCCGTTAGCAGTATATGAGAATTTCTATTGCTCTGTGTCCTTGACAGTAATTGGTATCATCAGGACAAACATTTCATTACTTTTTCTGACTTAAAATTGATCCCATAAAAATATGCAGAGTACAAGAAGATATATGCAATTCATATATCTGACAAAGGAATTATATCATGAGTGTATAAAGAATTCCTACAAATCAAGGTAGGAATGTAAATAAAAATGACTCAATTTTTTAAATGGGCAAAAGAAAAGGCACTTTACTACGTCTGTATCTGCACCCCAATGTTCATAGCAGCACTGTCCACAATAGCTAAACTGTGGAAGGAGCCGAGATGCCCTTCAACAGATGACTGGATTAAGATGTGGTCATATATACAATGGAATATTACTCAGCCATCAAAAAGAACAATTTCTCAACATTTGCTGCAACATGGACGGGACTGGAGGAGATAATGCTAAGCGAAATAAGTCAGGCAGAAAAAGACAATTATCATATGGTTTCACTCATTTGTGGAACATAAGAAGTAGGAAGATCGGTAGGAGAAGAAAGGGAAGAAGAAAGCGGGGGGTAAACAGAAGGGGGAATGAACCATGACAGACTATGGACTCTGGGAAACAAACTGAGGGCTTCGGGGGTGGGGGGGAATGGGATAGGCTGGTGATGGGTAGTAAGGAGGGCACGTATTGCATGGTGCACTGGGTGTTATATGCAAGTAATGAATCATGGAACTTTACATCAAAAACTGGGGATGTACTGTATGGTGACTAACATAATATAATAAAAAAATTATTATAAAAAAAAAGAAAGAAAAGAAAAGGCATTTTAAAAAGAGAGTATCAAATAGCCAGAAAAAAATAAGAGAAGGTGTTCGACATCAATAGTATCAGGAGGGAAATGCAAAATAAAATCACAATAACATACTTATAATTACACAGCCACCAGATAGACTAAAATTCAAAAGATTGATAAGACCAAGTTTTGGCAAGGATGTGGAGCAAATAGAATTCTTACACATTGCCAGTGAGTGTAAGGTGGTACAACTTTGAAAAACTGCTGATCAATCTATTTGGAGGTAAAATATATACTTACCTGTGGGTATTCTATTCCTAGATATTTATAGTATAGAAATAAAAACATGTCCATGAGAAAAAAATATATATATAATTTTTCATTGTAGATTTATTTATAATTGTCCAAAACTAGAAAAACTAATTCCAAATGTCTACCACAAGAGAGGAGATAAATAAATTGTGGTTTATTCGTTCAGTGGAATATTACTCAACCATTAAAAAAACCATAAAATAAATATTTATTGAGAATCTACTATGTGCTACATATTAGGATTTACATGTAAAACGCAGTTTCAACAAATTTTCCATATATTATCTTGAAGGATTTAGAACTTCAGAAAAATTTTGTTTCCATTTCTTCTTCCAAATCTACAGTACTCTAACCTTTTAAAGAGAAACAAAAATAATAAAAATTCATCAAATACCAGTTTATTTCCTTTAGTAAATTTATAGTCCTTCCAAAAGATTAAATGTTCACAAAATAACAAGAGAAATATGACAAAAAACTTTTTTTTCCTAAATCATTTATTTATTTGTTTACATAATTAGATAATTTAATATCTCCATACTTAAAGAAATAATGTCATGTTTTATCTATACTTCGGAATGTAAGTAATTAATGGTGTCCATGCAATTTGTAATCCTAATGATAGATGAAAGAATCCCCAAATCTGTATTTTGCCTACAGTTAATTATCCTTTATGATGTTTCAACAGAGAGGACACAATAAGGTACTAGTAAATTATAACATAACAAATAGATGGTGTAAAATAAAACCTTCTTAAAATGCTTTCCCGTATATATATTCCTGTTTCAAAGGCACAGGACAAGTCCCACAGACTCTCAGTCATGTTTAACATCTGAGCAAATAGGAAAGGCAAAATAGCTTAAATACAAAATGAAAGAGCCCACTACTTCTTGTATAAAAACACAGATACCCAGAAAAAAATATTAAATTTAAATGACTACGAACTCTAAGATTTCAAGACATTGTATTTAGGCAGACCCTATTTTTGCTCAGTAAATATTAACTCACTAAAAGAAGAAAAAGGATAGATCTTCGATGGAAGAACAGATGATTAATCATCACAAGTATCCTCCCAGAAACATAATTTCTACTCATTAATGGTTCCTATGCACCAGCAAAACTGCTAAAGGCAAGCCCTTCAAACACTTACATGAAAAGAAAAAGAGAAAGGAAAGGAAAACAAAACAAAAAGAAAAGAAAAGAAAAGAAAGAAAAGAAAAGAAAAAGAAAAAAAAGAGAGAGAAAGGAAAGGAAGGAATGAATAGCAGAACCCAAAATAGGTAAAATTCAAAAGACTGATAAGACCAAGTTTTGGCAAAAATGCAGAGCAAACAGAATTCTTACACATTGCCAGTGAGTGTAAGGTGGTACAACTTTGAAAATTGCCTATCAATCTATTTGAAAACAGATTTTTAGTGAAATACAGTAAATGTGCTTTTTACTTTTGCGAAACTATCAGAAAGATACGAGACTGAAACAGGACTTATAAGTGGGAAAACAATGAAAGCAGTAAGATATCCAAGGGGTAGATTATGAAGGATCTTTTTTTGAATTTATTCTTAGTGTGATGAGAGGCCATTAGTGTTTCTGACAAAAATCTGTTTTTAAAATATCACCCTGTCTATAGGGAGTAGAGTAGAATAACGGAGTGAGAGTTGAAGTCCCAAGTAAAGTAAGAGGTCATTGCAGAAATGAGGTGCTGGTAGCTTTATGAGAGCAGTAGTAGACAGGATACATAACGAATATGGAACTAAACAGATTTGAAATGTCAGGAAAAGCAAGCACTCAAGGATAACTTCAAAATGTTTGTGCTCAGCAACCGGGGGAATTTTTACTGACAGGAAAAAGTAGAGGTGAAAACAGTGGACAGGGAATGGAAATCAAGAGTTTGATTTGAGACGTGCTAAGTTGTAAGGGCCTATTAGACATCAAAGTAAAGGTATTGAGTACACAGACTCAACATAATATCGATCTATCTATCGAGAGAAAGAGAGAGAGAGATAAGGGAGAGAAGGGGGAACTGGTCTAATTGGTTATTATATATTATGTAAAATAATATATATAATAGAGTCACTGCTGTTGAATTAAATTTAAAATATCAGGACCAGGTAACATTGACTAGAAATTGAGTATAGCATGCAGATTCCTTTTAGTGAATCACATCTCCTCCATCTCCTCCATTTGGGGCCAGGCATTTGGGGTAGTATTGAGCCCTAACTGAAATTCTTTGGCTCAAGCAATCAGAAATTCCATCTGCTTGGCAGTGACTTCAGGTTTGGGTCCAGTTCAATTTTGGCTGTGAGAAGAGATGAGCTTCAAGGAAAAAGTTTTTCCTATCTCCCATGAAAGCTGTCAGAAAAGAGGTGGTCTTAAGAGAAAAGCTTGAATTAAGATGAAGCTGACCCTGTAGAAGGTAAAGTACAGAAAAGGAAAGAAACTAAGTACTTGGGTCGGTCTCTGATCAACTATCAATGGAATCCAGTGTATCTCTGAACTTCTAATTTAAGAAAACCAATAAGCATCTTAACTCAAGCAGATGTTTCAGTTGTTTTTATTGTTTTAATAAGCATCTGAGACCAAAAATAGAACTAAGGTAAAAAGAAAGCAAGGAAGGGAGGGAGGGAGGTGGAAAAGATGGTAAAAATGCTTCAGTGTGAGTAGTACAAAAGAAAAATGAACCAGAGAAATCTATTCTTTCACCCCCAAAGGGAGTTTTTATAGCCATTTTCTCACAAAATCTACAAATATTACCAGATGTAGACTAAGACTGAATCTTCAGAGATTTGGTCCTCTCAGGTGGTTAAGACACCCATCAAAAAGGACCTTACTCCTCTCCGTTTTACAAATGGAAACTGACCCCAGCAAAAGTTGGGTGCTTGGTCAATGTTACATTATCTAACTGCTCTCAGGTACCACACTGTTAGACAATACTCTTGCTCCTGAAATTTGCTTCCTCAAGACACTCTGAAAAAACTAATCAAGGAATCCTGATGCTTCTGAGAACCCCATAGCCCACTTGAGGGAAGATTTGTCATCATTGTGTTCTTAAATCTCAGTGGAAAAGATTGAGATTTTATTGTGTATATTTGTTTTTAGAGCAGTGTACTCCACTGTTATTTTGAAGAGATCAATAACAATACTATTTAAAGTATTTTTAAAATCCATTTTCAACCAAAACATAACAACTGACATTTCCTACTGCCTGAATTTTCAAGAAATGCTCTGAACAAAATGAAACCATTTCAATTAGCATGGCATTAATTCTTTTCTTAAAGAATGGGAAAAGGGGTGGCAGGGCTCCCTTCCCCTTGATTTTCTATGTTGTTCACCTGGACTTAGCCTGAGTGCTTGGCAGATGAAGGGGGAGTAATTGAGGATTATGTTTATCCTTTCTGTTGACATCTGGAAAAAACCCCAGGCAAAAGGCAGCAGCCATTAATTCAAATAAGTATAGTTCCTTTGACAATGCAATTGAACATCCTTCTTTTTTAAAGATGTAAAGCCTCTTTCTAATCCATCATGTTTTTACCACATCTAAGCTTTGCCACATAACTTACATGTTGGGAGGCTGTTCAAATAACATTGTAAGTACTTCCTGCATTTCTAATAAAGATGTAGTTATAAAAGAATAATATTTTTCAACAGCCCAATTTTGGTAGTTTCACACATACCAGAAACACCTGCCAACTACTTCTACAGACATCTTGCTTCCTAACATTGTACAGTTTAAATATTCGTATTAATTATTCATGAAGTATTCCTAATTGATATTTGTTATTCAGATGAACTGCAAAGCTATAGATCTTCCCATCCTTAGAAAGCATGTAGTCTGGTTTATTATGAGATTAGAATAAAATTCAAATATTTATTTATTTATTTATTTATTTATTTTTAGTTTGTTAGTTTTGGCAAGCAATGTTCATTTGTATTTGTGACTGGCAACTTACAACTCTGTCTCCTAAAAAGGCAAAAAAAAAAAAAAAGATGCTGGCCACTAAGGCTGTCAGAACCATATTCAAAGTGCTTTTGACAAAGTTCTTGTATCTCGGCTGCTGCTGTGTCAAAGAGCAGAGTATTCAAAGAAGAGAGAGAAAAAGAGAGAGAGAGAATAAAATATAGATGAAATAATTACCACAGTAGCTACTTAATTGCATTTGAGTATTACACTTTACGAGGACTATTCAAAACACTATTTGAAGTCATAATTCCTTTGTCTTTAAAGCTTATATTCCAGTCATTTTTAATAATAATATCATGTTTTTAATCTTCTACTTTTTAAATTTTTTTGGTCAAACACAAACTGCTTCCATGGTATATGGAAAGCGTTGAAAAACTTGATCATCTGCCTTCATTGCAATGCTTTAATGTGTAGCAAATGGCGGCATGCACTCAGCACACTGGTGAATTCTCTGATGGCGTAATTAAACATGCCTTGACCAAGATTCCTTGAGAAACTCCAGATCGGTAAACCCAGTCCCATGAAAGAAATGTTTACCATAGTACCATCACTAAATCCCAAATCACAACTGAGAAAGCTATCCATGACTCCCTAGGAGCTCCATTCACTGCTCTAGTGTAAATATTCACTCATCACACACACACACACACACACACACACACACACACACACACACACACATTCCTAATTCCTGAATTTTAAGTCATCTTTAAATGTTCCTAACGAGATACGCAGGTGAGTAACTAAATCAACCTGTTTCCTCTTCATTGTCATTTTGTCACAGCTGAGTGTCTTTCTGTATTAAAGTAGATTTTTAAAAAGGCATCAATACCCAGTAGTCTATCACACCATATCAAAGTCATTTTTCCATCATCAGAGAAGATAATGCTTTGGAAGGTAAAAAAACAGCACCACCTTAGAATCATGGTTTGACACGGATTCTGTTGAGTTAATAAAATTGCCAAAGCTTCTAGTTAGGATCCCTAAAGGGGTCCTCATTAACCGAATGATGAGACAGACACAGTGGTGGACACTGTAAATTAGCCCTTTGCCATGTTCTCATCATTGCTGAAGGTACTGCATCCTGACATGGAATAAAAGAAAACAAAATGGAATCTGAAATTCAAGTGAAGAAAAATAAAACATTATGATAATGAGGGTTCAGTTATGAAGTTCACATGAACAAAACTAAGTGCCCTATATTAAATTAAATGCACATTCACATTAGAAAAAATGATAGTTAATTTTAGGGTACACATTGGAGTAATGAAAGATATGTCTTCAGAAGAGGTGTTATGAAAAAATGTACTTGAAAGACACTGATACTGAAGCACTATGGAGAATTTAGCAAATTAGTTTGACTTATTTTGTCTTATTCCTTCAAAAATATTGACATATTCTATGGTATATTTAAAATATCATAGTATCTATTTTTAAAACAAAATGATACATCTCCGTTTTCTCTATTCCACAAAGGTTATTATTTTTTTAGAGGATCTGAACAACATAGCTATAGGTTTTAATTTAGATGTGACACATTTAGCTGATGTTATATTTAATTCCTAGAGGGAAGTGCCATGCAATGAACAGGACTGGGAACCTGAAATCTTAAATTTTGGTGTTGGCAAGGCCGAGACTGAATAATGTTATTTTCCTTTAGAAGTTTCCTCTGTCTCAAGTAAAATCAGAATAACTATTTTTTTTGACTTTAATACAATGTGTTTTTTTAATGGGCAAATACTCTTAAGGGATAAGTATATTACACACACAAATGTGGCAAATAATGAATATATATTTAGAGATACTTTCTACATCACCCACATTCATCCACAAAGAAAAAAAATGAGATTGCTTATAATATTAACATATGAAAGACAGATGCGTAATTTTTAACTATTTAACTCTGAAATCAGACTTCTTAAATTCAAATCCCAACTCTGACAATTATTATATGGTGACCTTAGACAAATTACTTAACTTTTCTGCACTTTAACTTCCTTATATGGAAATAATCTATCTCCCTCATAATTTGTTTTGATGATAACAATTATTATAATGTATGTGAAAGTACTTAGAACAGTGCAGAGCATATATGAAAAACTAGGTAGAAATTTTAGCCATGAGTATCACTGCACTAATGCAAATAGAACAAGGTAGTTTATACCACTAGAATATAAACTTAAGCAATCAGGCAATCAAAATGAAAAATGAAAATTTAAGAAGCAAAAGAAGTGAGATTGTATGCTTGTCTTTACTCAAAAAAAAAAAAACCCTGCAAACTTCTATTATTTTCATTATGCTTATATCTTCTATAAATGCTCTTAAATCCATCAAAGTGTATCATTTCATGCTTTCCCTACTGTTTTAGTTCAATCAAGCTCCCTCCCCCAGAAAAATTTAAAATAAAATGAATTACTAAGAACTTCAGTCATTATTATCTAAATGGTTCCTATATCTGAGAAGGGTTGACAAGGGAAGACCAATGACAATTAGACCATCTCGTGCTTAGAACTACAAGAGCAAGAGCAATATCACCTGCTTTGTTTTTGAAGAAATATTTTTACAAACTGTATGGAGTCTTGTACAAAAGATTTCTTGTTGGGAGTCCAAAACTGAGCTATATGCCAATTGGAGGATAAATATAAATATAGAATCTGATATTCAGATAGGCATATGAGTATCAGATTATGATGTACTCTGAGATAAAGCGTCTGAAGAAGTATCAATTTTTAAAGTTAAAAAACCAGTCCCAGAAAAAACAAATGTAGACATTTGAAACTTAACTTCAACAGAGTGCCTTTCAGGGTTTTGCTTCATATTCTTTGTTTGTTCATTTGTTTCCAGAATGGGAGAGAGAGAGAGAGAACCCTAGGCAGGCTCCACATCTAGCGCAGATCCCAAGGCAGGGCTCCATCTCACAGCCCTGAGATCATGACCTAAACAGAAATCAAGAGTTGGATGCTTAGCCAACTGAACCACCCAGGCGCCCCAGGGTTTTGCTTTATATTCTAATTGCGGGGCTACATATGTGCTTATTCATTTATTAGGACTCTTCTGGGCAGCTCTTCTCAGAATGCTTACGAATTTTTGTGATTATTATTATTTGGGACCAGAACCTACATCTACAAGGATGGAAACTTAAAACCAATTTGTTTTTTCAGGGGCGCCTGGGTGGCGCAGTCATTAGAGCGTCTGCCTTCCGCTCAGGGCGTGATCCTGGCGATCTGGGATCGAGTCCCACATCAGGCTCTTCCGCTGTGAGCCTGCTTCTTCCTCTCCCACTCCCCCTGCTGTGTTCCCTCTCTCGCTGGCTGTCTCTCTGGCACATAAATAAATAAAATCTTTAAAAAAAAAAAAAAAAAAAAAAAAAAAAAAAAAACAATTTGTTTTTTCTTAAACAAGGTTTAAAATAGCTTTTTTAAAGAGATTTTTGCAAGCATCTTAGCATTTAGTTTAAATTCAAATTCAATTTGTATGTTAACATATGTATTGGAATTAGAATGTTTAGTTATTTGTTTAGATAACTTTAAAAGTCAGAAATTTATTGACCCACTTATTAAGTCTTTCCTTAGTTATCAAAATTGTGTCATTTTTTTTCCATTTTGGAATAGACATGTTTACCACATCTAAATAGAGAACAGCTGTTTATTTCTCTTAATTTTTTATTTGTATTCATCACTATGTCTATTTTCACTAATCACTTAGTACCAAGAAAATATATACACACATTTTTCTAATCCCAGCTAATTTGCTCCAAAGGGATGTATCATGTGTTGAAAGTCCACCTGGTGTGGTGGAGACGGAATTTCCCTAAAAGACACGATGCCAGATGCACGACAATATGACCTCTACAGTATAAACTATCAAGGGATACCAAACTCAAATACACTGAAATCATAAACAGAAGCCTGACTTCATTGGCAAAACATTCTTCTTAATTATACTAGCTACCTCCTCCTTTATGATAGAATTCAGTTTCAACATCATCTTCTAATCCAGAGTCACAATAATAAGTACCCCAAAACTTAGATTAATATCCTGCCTTTCATTTGAGTAGCTCAAAAAAACTTTTACATTAATAATTCTTTCATGTCTTTATAAATTTTATTCTGAAGAAACCAATTTCCTCAAGGACAATGTAGTAAATAGGTTACTCCTCACAAACTTTAATGTATATTGTTTGTTTCCTTGATCGTCTTTGTTATACTTTTTAATCTACTTACTTTAAACTAATCAGATATAAAAAAATTCTGATACAAAAAGTAATCAGGGAAATAAAAGCATATTTCCACATAAAAAGTTGGACAAGAATGTTCATAGGGGCACTATTCATAACAGCAAAAAAGTAAAAACTGCCCAAACGTCTAACAAATAAACAAAATGTGGCATATCGGTACAAAAACGAATGAAATATTGACACATGCTATGAAATGGATGAACATTGAAAATATTTTGCAAGATGGAAGAAACCAGTAATAGAAGGATTTACTGTAGGATTCTCTTTATGTGAAGTGTCCAAAAGAAGCAAATCGATAGAAGGACATTATAGTATTTGCCTAGGGATGGCCTTGAAAGGAAGGTTACTAACCGGGGAATCATTGCTAATTGCTGATTGCTTTAGGGAATGTGGGGATGGTTTCCTAGGTCTGTGCATATACTAAAAAACATCAAATTATGTAATTTAAATTGGTGAATTGTATTATATATGGATTATATGTCAACAAAATTTTTTTAATAAGTAATAGCAAACTTCAGCAGTACTTCTGCTATATTTTCAGCCTGTATTCCGTCCTTTTGGAGGCCATTCTTTCAATATGAAGCTTTCTAACCAAGTATCTGAGTTAATGATCCTCCTACTCTTTTCCCCTTAAAGTTGACTCAAAGGGATGAAGGCACTTGCTCATGATTACAGTAAGGTAGCAATTACCAGAATACAAATATTCCCTCCCCTCATCCAGCTTTCGCCAATACAAGGAGAGTTTCTTGTTTGCTTCTTTTGAAATGGATTTACACTTAATGTAAGTATCTCTGACAATCCTTTTGTTATATTATGACCAGCTTCTTTCTAAAATGTGTATTACTTGTATTTTAAATACTTAGTCTCAATATATAAATTAACTGTCTTCTTCCTTGGCCCTTTTCTTTGGACTAAAATAGTCTCACTCTCTATGTGGGAGTTAGGTTTTACACATTCAAAATCCAACCATTTAAAAAATTTAGATAACTTTAAAATTTTAATATCTTTATAAAAATTGAAGGATGGATAGAAATTATTTAATGAATACATATAACAATTTTTATTTCTTTCTTTGCTTGCTTAGTAATAGTCCTTTAAATCATGGGTGCTTAAATACATGTTTCCAGGTATCAATTTGAAAGTAATAATTCATGTCATTTTGAGTAAAGCTATGGTTGGTGTTTGTAGTTACATTTGGTATTAGGAACAATGAAAACAATTCTTCCAAGGTCATCCTCTTGACTTCATAATCAAAGTTCCAAAACATAATACTATATGGGAATTCATAGATCTCTCATCGGTAATACTCTGATGAACTGTCCATTGAAAGATGGGATCAGTTCTCCGCCTCTAAGAAACTCTAAGTTTTCACTTTCCTCTCTCATTCTTCTGGGAAAAGCTTTCTGTCTAGTCTATTCCATCCTTTTGTTTTAACCACCTTCTCTTATTTCCCTCCCACCCGTTTCCTGAACAATCTCCCTTGGTAGACTCATAATTGTTCCCATGTGAAGAATTCATATTAGCTTTTACTTAGAAGGTGTCACAATTTTCTCTCTGAAATATTGAGGACTAACTGAATCTCACAATTAGAAATAAAATACCTGAGGCATAAAGATCATTAACAAAGTTATCATGATTTGTTCATGCTAAGTCTAAACATAGAGCCCAGTTCTTCTTACTTGAGATCTACTGTAGACCTCCAAGTTACATCAATTAATACACACTTAAGAAATCAGGCTCAGATTTCACCAAATCAGAGAGAAACACTGAAAAGCAACTGAATAGACTCTATAGTCTTTAAAATCTATTACACTATCATATGCCATGTACAATATTTGTTTCTGTTAAGCCTACTTGTAGTTAGGGTGCACACATTTTAAGTATTCATTGAAGGATGTCCACTAACCCAGGTATATTTTGCAAAATTATCTCAGGTAGAAGATATGGCTTCTTCCTTTGACACCACAGTATGTTATCTTTAATGGCACCTAGCATTTTTCTGCCACATATCCTCATATGCAGATCTACATCTGAATCTTCTTTCCAACAAAATATAATAGGGGATTCATTTTTGCTCAATAAAGCTCAGTATTTGTTGCAGGAGGATATGTTCCTATCCTCTTTATAGACTATAGAGTTGTCGCAGAGCTGTGAAGTGGTTTCAAAGTTGTCATTAGTTTCTGAGCTATGAGCACCTGAATTATTTTCCTTCTTAACTAAACTAGATAAGAATAATTGTTATTGTCAGAATTAGGGGAAAAACACTCCTTGCAGTCTTTAGATGAAACCCAATTACTATAGAGGGTATATTTTAAAAATCCATAAATCACTACATGCTACCATTTTTCAATGCTTTCCATATCAAACTTGTCCTTTAGAGACCACACTGAACAAAATGGATCCACGTATTTCTCTTAAATGATAGACAGACAGCAAGCATCACAAGTGAAAAGTGAACAATCTGACTGATAGGAGCTCCACTAATTTAAACGAAATCCAGATCCCTGAAGAACTCAGAAATCCGTGAGAAAAAAATAACCTTCTCAACAAAATACTAGCCATTCCTTAAAGATATATTTTTGCTTTAAGAACCTCATGGACATTTCATACGAAATAGTTCCACTGAAAAATGTGTGAAAGATGAGACTGTGAAAGGGCCTGACTACCAGCATAGAAACAGCAAATACATATTTAAAGCAAATAATTTAACAAAGCTTGTTTTTCATATTTTTTTTCACAGAAGTATATTTAAAGAATATAAAGTGAAGAATTTAAGTGAAGAATTATTAGCTATTCTAATTCTTGCAAACAAATTTGGCTAAAGTAGAGGAAGGATATATTACATTGATTGATGTACTGAACTCTGGTATCCAACTTACATTTTATTTTACTTTATTTTATTTTGTTTTATTTTATTTTATTTTAAATTTTATTATGTTACATTAGTCACCATACAGTACTTCATTAGTTTTTGATGTGGTGTTCCATGATTCATTGTTTGCGTATAACACCCAGTGCTCCATGCAATACGTTCCCTTCTTAATACCCATCGCTGGGCTAACCCATCCCGTCCACCCCCATCCCCTCTGAAACCCTCAGTTTGTTACATTTTAATTTATGACCTACTACCTATGAACTTGAGACAGTGGACAAGTTGGGCAACCTCTCTCTGTTATAGTTTTCTCATCTGAAAAATAGAACAAATAATTGTACCTACCTAATATGGTTATGTGACTTAGAAAGATACTGCTTATAAAGGGTTTAGTAGATTATCGGTACACAGTTAAAAGTTCTAGATATATTTATAATAGAAATATCATACAAAAGCATAGATAATTGAAGTTTTGAACTTTTCTTTATTTCAATTTCCTTTTGAAGTTTTGAAACAAAAATATATTATTTACAATAGTAATCTTAAGAACTGTTAACTAGCTTAGAAAATAATCTCATTACAAGCAAGACATTTAAGTTTTAATTTTTAGGAAACTCAAATAAGACCAAAAATTTTAATATTATCATAGGAAAGGGGGCTACTTCCATAAACTTGGGCAAAGAACGATTTCCTGTATCAAAGGATATTATCTTCATCTATTTTACTCTATTAAGTAAGTTAGTGGAGGGAGGTAGAAGTAAGGAGTACTTTAAGAAAAGAAAAGGACACTCTTCCAGCTAGCAGATTAGCAGATGAAACCCTTGTATTGGTTTGGTCACCAGAGTGAAGCTATATTGTCCTTCCATCTGAACTAACTTTGAATATATGCACAGAACATGTATTTTAACCAACAGAAGATCCAGATGGTTATCAGCAACTGGAAGACAAGCAATTTCGCAGAAGGTGGAAGGGACCTAGTTGTCAAAATCAATTTGAAAAATAAAACTCCAGTCTTTTGGGGTTGAAGGTAGAAGGGAAAATGGAGACTGCCAAGAATCCAACCCATTCAGAATACTGCATGAGGTCCAAAGCAGAAGTGCAGGCATGGAGGGAAAACAGAATTTTGGTAAAAACTGGACTTTGGTATAATATCCGACAAGGTCTTTTGACCATAAGTCTCAAAAATTGGGCCTTCTTAAATTCCTCCTGCCTAAAATAAGGAACAGTCTGAAGATGGCAACCCAGCTCTACTCCTAAAGGTGGGAAGCCAAATGGCTCCAATTTTAGAGGACAGACTTCAATGTCTGGGGACTCCATCCTGGAAGGGAAAGGCTGCAGAATTCTGAGCAATGGAAAGAATACTAGCAGCATCTAGTGGCCTTCCTATGTAAGTGCCCCCGGACCTAGGTCCTAAGGTAGAAAAAATGAGATCCTAAACATGGTGAACTATTGATGGACTTCAACAGGCTTCTCATTTCTGGGAGAGTAACAGTGGAAATAAGAGCAACTAACTAGACTACCATGTTCAAAGCATAGTGGGGGGGACGTAAAGAAACGTAAGATATCCAAATAGCTTAATATAACTGTATTCCTCCAGCACAGTTATCCAGTTAAACCAAAATCAGTACTGTACTGCTGAATATAAAGACCTTTTCATATATTTGTCAATCAATATATAGAGCATTAAAGTAATGAAGAATTAATTTCAAGATAACATATGACATATTTCCTGCCCTCAAGATAGATATGGTTATAGAGCCAGCTTAGATTCTACTTCTGGATCTATACTTGGAATTTTTAACTACCTTCTTGTAGGGGAGTTCTATATTGCAATATTAAATGCAAGGAGAATTTTTTTACTATTTGCTATTTATTGACCTGTCTAAATCATGTACCCTATGTCTATGGTAATCAAAATATGGTTTATTCTAAATATATCTGAGGAGCTGTTGAAATAAATCATTTGGAAGAATTATCTATTGAAGAGAACTCTATTGACAATTTTGCCAAATATCTGTGCATTATAGGACATCACTGTATTTTTTTCAAAGGAATGCACATTTAACAAAATTGTCAAAATGATCTTAAGGAGACAGAAGCAGCTTCTAGAAAAAGAAGTGTCTGATAACTGAAAAAAAAAATCAATTAACTAAGCTCTCCTTTAAAAGAAATGGACATTACCTGAATTCTCATTCATATCACTGCTTTTAAAATATTAAGGATTTAGTTAAATCCTGTCTCTAACTGCTATATTAGAATTTAGCTTTCATAACTAAGAATCATCCCTTTTTTGAAAGCAGCATAGTGGCAAGTTTCTCTTTAAAGCCTTTTAGAAGGCAGTTCTTTTTATTCACAGCTCACTTCTCTTCTTTTCTTAATTAGTAGCTTGAATGCAGTTTTCCCTTTTTTTTAGCTTGAATATTGTTTTCTCTTTTTTTTTTTTTTTTTTTTTTTTTTTAATTGAGCAGGCTGTGTAGCTAAATGGTGTTTTTGACATTCCTGCACTGGGGACAGATTCAAAACTAAGGCAGAAGACAATAGAGATTGACTACATACTTCATGGACACAAATCGAGGGAAATGCTGGTAATTACAGGAATTCGGCAACACTTTGTCTCTTGGCATCTGTACTTGGAAAAACAATGAAATAATCATGGACAAATATGATGTGAAATGTGTTTATGGAGCAGCATGTTTTATTAACACTGAGCACTGCAGAGAGATAAGCACCACTAGCTAATTTTAAAATTTCTATGAACTGTGGCAATTAAGCCTAATAATTATTTAAAGACTACAATAAAGATAAGTCCATTTTGTACTGCATTTTAAAGAAAAAAATAAGTATGGTGCTAAAGTTCAGTTTTATGATGCAGCACCTGTACAATCTCGTCCTTTTCCTATACCTCAAATGATTTGAAACTGGAAACATCTCCTGACACATGCGTCTCAAACTTAAGGATCCTCCCAGTTCGCATCTTGATTCTTTGCTAATTTGGGGGACTGTTGTTGTTGTTAAAACTATTTGTTGGGGGTCTTTTGTGCTTTAGATGTTAATTTTATAGAGTGTTGCTGAACACCATGGTGGCCATCAAGAAACTGTGGGTCTAATTGAACAAAGCACTGAATATATTAACTGTTTCTTCCAGAACAGTCATTTTTCCCAGTACAGATTCTTTTTAAATAACAACAAAAAAGCCGTTGATTGTTTTTAGTCCTTTGATGGAAAACTAGGCAGGCTTGTTAGAGCCTTGGGCAGAATGCAACTTCTCCCACTGCATCAGTCCAATGACAACAGATTCAGACTGGATATCAAACCACTGCAACTTGCACTGAGGCTTAAAAACATAAATAGACAAGACATTGAATTATTGATCATTAATACAGATTTATGTTAAGGAAAAAATTTATTATATTTTTGCTTTTTTCCTATGGGGGAGATAAGACATTTGTATTAATTAGGATATCCTCTATTTCCTCTCCTCCAGATTCTTGTGCTATATTTTGCAATTCATTGTCATTTCCTGAGTAATTTTATTTTTTTCCCTGAGTAATTTTAAAAAATAAACTTGCATATTTTACTTTGTAGCATAAGAATAAAACACAATGAATAGCTATTCTCTGAGTATATACCAGGGAACGCCAAGCTTCATTCATCTCTGTTCTTTCCTAACAGAGCAAGTTTATTATGGCATTTATACTGAAAAAAAAATTATTCATTGTATTTGGTATAGAAAAGAGATGTTGCCAATATTTATTTCTGAGCCAGAGTTCTGTCAGCAGGAATGGAGTATGATTGCCTCCCCCGCCCATAACAAAAAACTCAGATGGGTTGATTTGCAACACTCTGTCTATTGCTTGTGTTCTTCCTGCATTCTCAGCAAGATTATTCCAGAACATTGGTACATATTCCATAGTTGCAAAGAGGCAATTTCTCATTAGAACTGTAACTTAATAGAGAACCATATTACAAAGGAATATGAAAGAGTAAACTGTGCCAGTAGCATATTTTCAATGCCTCTTTTTTATTTATATCCACATAGTTGAAGAGGAACAGAGCTGGCCGTGGGCAAAAAGAAGTTGGAAATCTAAGCCAGCTTCTTTCTGTGGACTCTAATCCTCCTGAGTCATGAATTTTGCCCAGCCTCCAAGACCTTACCCCACCCCCACCCCCACAGACACTACCTCAAACTACCTTTCCTCTTTGTTTCAGGTCAAAGACAGCAATTTTTTACTACCAGAACAAATGATTTTAAGTCAAAGAATGGACTTATCCTGAGATATCTGCATTTTCCAAATTTTTATTTGTGAGACAGAAATACTATCCCCAATTAGAGACAGAGAGGTAAAGTGTATTGTTCAAGGGCAAAAGGTAAGGCTGAAAGTGGAACGAAATAGATTTTTTGGAAGAAAGGCAAATCTTTTTGTTTTGCCAAAAATTGTACCAGCTACCTCTCAGAATCAGTTGTGAAGGCAAGCTTGATTCAGTGCTATCGGAGGAATGGAAGGAAAATGTGTATAGAAATAATCAACCTGGGAAGGCCCACGTACTTATTCTCGGGTTCCACAAACCTGATGCAGCCTTTTCTATCAAAAAAAGAAAAGAAAAGGAAGTAAGGAACGGAGGGAGAGAGGGGAAAAGTGAGGCAGAGAAGGAGAGAGGCAGGAAGGGGAAAAGGCATTCCTGGCTAGGGACAATGGACATGAGGAAACCATATGCAAGCATTATCTGTTACTTCCAATCCCAGTGGACCAAGAGTCCCACATCTTACTCAGAACTTAGGTTCCGAGTCTGTTTATATAGTGAAAATCATGTAGACTCAACCGTCAACAATTTTGCTTGATGATAATCTTTTCAGTGAGTTCAACACTGACCCAGGGTTGTTCTTTTCATTCCAGTCTTAGAAGTAGATTACTGTCTCTTAGTTGAGTACTAGATGAAGTATGGGAGGTATGCTGTATGCAAAATATTTTCTTGGATGCTTCTCAGTGTTATGATATGCCTGCACTGTAAGAGGCATGCAGCAACTGAATCTGAGAGGAGTGAAATCTCATCTCAGGTCATGTGCAGCAACCTTACTGGATGGAATGGCCAGCAAAATTGTTCACATTGATAACCATGCAATCTGGAAGCTTCCCGGCTAAGAACTGGTTGATCAGCCCCAATCTAGCATGATTTAACTATTACCCCAACAGGAGCACCCATAAGTTCTTGAAGCAGAGTCTCTGGGTCTTTAAGTCAGTTCTAAACCTCAGTCCTCTAAAACGGGTACTTTTGGGAAAGGAGCCACTGGTTATACTCTTAAAGAATCTCTGAGATGAGAAGCAGGGAATAAATGAGACTGGCAGGAAGAGAGGAGCATGAAGAAAGCTTTGGCATTAGGTTTTAGCTAAAGCATTAAAGACTAATGCATGGGGCTCTGGGGTATGGTGACCATCAAATCATCAAATGTAGGACTTTTTCTTTTAAAATGTACACATGTTTCTGTGTGTGAATATATGCGATTAAATAGCAGGTGGCATTAGGAGGAACTGTGAACATTACCATAGTTTTGAGACACTGGTGAAGTGATAAAAAAAAAAAAAAAAAAAAAAAGAAAGAAACTACAAATTTGATTTTGTTTTGAAATAGAAATGTTAGTTATAGAAATTCACATAAATTTCATAGTGTGGCGACTTTTTGCTGTGCAGAATAAAGAGCATTATACTTATTACAAATTATGGTTCATAACTGTTGCTTTATTTAACTTCATGCATTCTTACATACTTTGTATGTGCTATTCTGCATGCTCTGTTCACTATTGTTTTTAGTCCAAATAATTTGAAATGTAATTTGTTTAGTTTGCCATAACAAAATATTATTTGAGAAGAATGTAGATTTATATTTCAGCATTTCTGGTAGTATTATATGAGTGCTTTATCAAATAACTACAAGAAGCCTCTTTAAAATAAACAGTAAGTACTTATTTCAAGCTGAATTTTCTTTTTATAGAAAATATAATACTTATGCACATATGTATTTTAGTTTAGACATTGCGAGTTGATAACATTTTTTGTAAAAAATTAGTGTAGATGTTATTTGGAGTACTACTAACATATCCCACAAATGTCATTAGCTTATGATGATGAAAGTTTCTCATTTTCCTTGTAGTTCGATGCAGATATTCCTGTCCAGAAAGCTCTTTTCTTCCATGTAGCAATCCAGGGACCCAGGACATATCTATCTTGTAGGTCTTCTATCACCTAAGAATTCATAGTCCTCTGCACCCAGGTGGTAGAACATAAAAGAATATGGAAAGGCATACCTATGTTCTAAAAGGCTTGCCTTAGAAGTGACACACATTACTTCTACCACTACTCCACTGCATTTTGTTTGACTACTAACACTTAAGGATTTGCTGCTATTATCCTTTCTCCCAGGTCTCTAAGTTCATAAAAGTTATTCTTCTGTCCCATTTCCAATCAGGACATCAAGAACACAGGCAATGAAGGTCACTTATTAATTCTAGGAATTAAATCACTGGTGATCCAACATCAGTGCAATTGTAAAAAAAAGGGGGTGGGGGTTAGGAGCCACTAGTCCTGCATCTTTATTCCATTGGCATCTCTGCCCTTGTTGGGTGAACTTAGGAAAATAATTATACTCTTCAAGACTGTGTTTTTGTAGTTATAAAATAAGGAAGATGCACTAAGTAAAACCTCGTAAAACCATAATCTGAAATTAAATTACTACATAATTAATTGGTATAATTAATAACTTATACAGCTTTGCCACAGGTAAATACATGGTTTTATTTATTATTCTTAAAATATTAAAAAATCAAGGACTTCATTAATAGTAGTACTAATACCATTACACCTATGATTACTAGAATTTGAATTAAGCTGACCCTTTACTGAGTGCTTACTACATTCCACAGCATTCCACTAAACGAAGTACATTTATATATCAAGCTCCATCAGCCAGAAGTTGCACAAATGAGAGACAAATCCTATGCCAACTCTCCTCATAACTCCTCATGGCTGTATTATACGAGATTTGCTGACCATTGTAGGCAACCAGTGGATGAGAAGAACTAGCATTAGGTAGTTCTAGCACATCTATGTATCTGTGAATTCAGACCAAAGAGTGAAAAATCGTTCTGTCCCATTATTTCACCAAGTGCCCTTCTTCAATTTGAAAACTCTGTGTCTTCATTTCCTTATTTGAAAAATGAAGTTTATGTAGCTTACCCATAGCTCCCTCAAATGCCTTAAGTATCCATTAAGTCACTGCCCTGAAGCAATGAAAAACCCAACTTCTGAGAATTAACTATATGAACATAAGGTAATGAAACCAACTCAATTATCCATGGTAAAAAAATGACAAGGAAAAGTAAGACTAAATTAAATACACAGGTGTCCCCAAACCATATTTTTGCCATTCACCTATGCTTTTAACCAGCGCTAATAAGCTGCAAAAGAGATAGATTTGAATTTTATCACTTTCTCTCTCCACCCCCTACTCCTGTCTGGTTTAAGTCCTAACGGGCAGTCAACCACCCTTTAAAAGGCAGGAAAAGCAAAGGCTGGACTGTGCAATCAATAGACTGGATAATTAGCCCCTGAGTAACTGAGAGTTAACGGTCTTATATTAACTTCACCCCATTACTCCCAGAATATGAACAAGCCAGAGTAAGTTGGACACGAATATGAGAGAGCAGAAGAAAAAAGAAGGGTGGTAAAGGGAATGAGTTATTTACCTTGAGGTTATCATATGATGTGAACTGTAATGACACAAAACCAGATAACAACGGCAGCCTACCAGAGTGACTCCAAACATGACAAGATGGTCCACAAGAGCTGTAAGAGAGTTGTTTCCCCTCAGCACCAAATTATTTTTCTCTTTTCTTCCTACAACAAAAGACTCACTCTAGGCTTTGGCTGTGTTCCCAAAAGATTGGGTAATTAAGCAGGTAAGATTTCCAAGGAGAAATAAATATTTTTCAGTTACTAGACACTGTCATTGGGCTTTGATTCAAATGTGCATAATTTTTGAACAGGAAACATAATGAAAGGAATGTTTCACAAATTAATATAAAGCCCAAAGGCATACCTGGCACTCTCTTACATGAAATCATTGTCTTTCATAAGCCAGGAATGTCGACCAAGTATCCGTCTTGGAAAATGCTTTCTCCTTGTAATATTAGCACTGGTTTTACAGAAGGAAAGCTCGACTTGAAGAAAACTGCTTATAAAATATGATCCAAGCCTGTTTTTTTTCTAGATTAAATGGCATTTTAAAATAGAATGACTTCAGTTTCAGCATTATCAGTGAAAAGAGTGCCTCTTCTTCAGAGGTTGAGAAGCTAAAGGGAAGGGTTAAATGACCTGCATGATTTTACAGAGTGACTAATTCAAATTAGAGGTTTGGATAGAGTGCTGGGCTCCAGGCCCAGAACCCCAAATTGCTATTTTCTAAAAATAATGTGAAACTCTGAAAGGTAAAGTGGCTTAAGGAGATGAAGAAATTCCCCCAAGCATAATTTCAACTATGTAAGTGAGAATGAGTCAAGCACAGGTTGAATGATAATGTTAGAGTGTTGAAAAATGACCAAGTCATCACTGGGAAGATGGAATGACTTCTTTCCCTTACAGTGATGACAGCTTTAAGATAATCATTCTACACTCTCTTGTCTATTCTTCCAAAAGCGAAGAGTAAGATAATGGTTTAACCACGAGATGGAGGATATCCTTAGTAATATCACATTTTCTATGAACTTGACTTTGGAAATTTAAAGTAATATGATAAAAATATATTTATGAATCTAATTTTATGCAAAATATAAAATAACACACATATTGGAAAATTAAACACATCAAGATTGCCTAATTTCTAAAATGATGGTGACTGAATTATAAATTATAAATTCATTTCATTTGGTGAATATTCCTATTATCTAAGCAACACATTTTTATGTGCTTAAATACTTCTATTAATGATTTGAGTGCATCTCATGCCATTATTTTAATGTTCACCTTCAATGTAATATAAAATCTTTTTATAGTCTTTATTTTTCAAGCGATTAAGTGGTCATAATGGTGCTTGGTGGTAGGGGGAAAAAATCCGGAAATCAATAATTTGGTAGTAAAATTTAGAGGCAATAAAATGTGAAGATAAAGACTGTGCCTATTATCAATTTACTGTCTGTTGGCTCCAAATACATTCTTCATTGCCTGCTCAATGAAAAAAATAGAACCCTTTAAGTATTTTTTTTCCTTTGTTTGCTGGCATGACGTTAAGCTTTGTCAGGAGGGTGCTAGAAGGACAGTGCTTGAGAAAAGTGTGTTCCTTTCTGATACGGGTGTGCTTTTGGACAGGCTCCTGCACTGCAGGCAGCTTCTTTAGTGCCAGCCACCAGCACCCAGAGCACAGCAGTTTCCATAGCACCTGGCTCAGGCAGTCTTGTAGTTGAGAACTTTCTGGAGACACCTCATGGTGAAGAGGTTTCCTCAGCACTCTCAGGGGTGGGTTTCTGGCAAGCTCTAGAGGGCAGGCTTCTAGCAAGTTCTACCAGTTTGCAACAGTACAATGATTTTTCCGCCATCCAGTGAGCCCCAGCTGTGCCATCTCCTTCAAGGTCTATCTCTCTGCCATCGAGAAGCAACTCTTCCTTGCATGCTCTATCTCATCCCTAGGGGTAGGAGCTGCTCTTTGTATCAGTAATACCATAATCTTTAGAATTCTAACTATCAAACCCTTTAACACAACACTCCTCGTTCAAATCATTCCACAGATTTTGTCTTCTGAGTAGACGCTGATTGATAGAACTGATGACTGAATGACTATGATTCTCCATAATGTTACTATCAGAGAAATTACTGTGACTATTTTAGAGAAAATAAAAAGAATTTTTAAAGTAGGCTACAAACTTGAATATTTATGAATTCAAAGGAGGCACTCACTGTTTACATTTATTCTTCTAAGAAAGTTTTCTTGAAAAATGATAACTTTGAATTATGCTTGGTTTTCAGGAACCCATCCCTTATATGTGACTGTCTTACATACAAACATGCAAACTTTCTAAAGTGTTGTCAATGTTTTATGCCAGCCAATAGCTCACTAAGTGTTGAGTCTGCAATTTATGTGTAAATATAATGCTTAATAACTGCAAATATGAAAACACACACTGACCAAAATTACAGAATGTTTAAAAATATTTTGAAATTGAAATGAGGTATGACTTTGTTCTTCAAGCAACATTCTTTTATTCATTTCCTTCCAGTACTTGCATCATGCTGATCCTGTCTGCTCAGTCAAGGATCTTTTCCTTTGCACTGAAAAGCAGTCACAGGGGGAATAAACTACTGGGCAGAATGGATCAGCATCCAGCTTGCAAACCACTGTGAATATTTATAAAAAGCATTTGAGTATGATTAGCTGAATCTTTCTCTCAAAACACTGCTTTCTTATTATGTCACCAGAATAATATTTAAGAAAAACAAACTCTGAGTGTGTACGTGATATGTGTGTGTATGTACACCTATGAACATGTGCTCACATTTGTGTAGCACTGGCATTTATCCTGTGGCGTTTTCATTCTCTACCTCAAACCCAGTTCGGTCTTGCAACTCTCAATTTAGGTACCTTGAAAAGTCCAGGACTAGACCTTCTTTCTCTTGAAGGAATGAGAAATGAAAGCAGAGTTCACTTTATGAAAACAATGCAGGCTCATTCAAGAGAAATCAAGATATGAAAACCTACAATACCCAGAATTCTAACTTATCCCGACTCGACTTCTGTTACTGGCTTGTATACACAGGCATACGTATGGACATTCACATACAAAAGTCACATTCTTCAGGATACTTGTCTAAATATGCAATATGTGTATTTATTCTTCTTCTAACAGATTTTTTCAACTAGTACACTTACATGTTACATTTCAGTACTACAAAATTTTAGTATTGAAAGAGCACATGGTAAAATTAAATGACCAAAAGAGGAATATGAGATAATGAAGAATTTTAAAAAGGCTGGAAAAAACCCTGGAACTAGGAATATGTATTTTCTAACAAAACATTGTGTTGAGCAACCAAATTGCTTTTGGCTAAGTCCCCTTGAACTTGAAGGAAAACAGCATTGTTTGTAATAATTAGAATTACTGAAATGCAACTAAAAATGCAGGAAGTATGTCCAGATATAACAGAAATAGTGGTCAAAAGTTTAAGGTTCAAAAGACTGATATCTACAGTAGGAAACATCAAAGCAGATAGGGCCGGTTGGCTCTCACTGAATTTTATTTCTTATTTCAATGCCATAAAAGAAAGAGTTGATATAGCTATCTCAAAGTCAGTTAGGAAACATCACGTTCTCTCTTTCACATGGAACTTTACCAAAAAAGTAACTTAGTGAATTAAAAGTTTGTCGTAAGATCAATATATATTTTCTAAGGTTGTGTATGAGTGCGCACGTGCTTTTAGGAAAAAGGCACTGTCTCAAATATCTCAAGCGAAGGCTGTTCTTTATTATATAATCTTATCTCAGAAGAATGACTTCACTAATGTGTAAATTCTAACATAGGTTTTTTTTCTTTTTCCTTCTGACAAGAAAACTAAAAGGATCAGATTTGTGTCATCATTATCTAGGAAAGAGATGACATTCTACATTATTCCAACTTCAGAGGATAAAGAATTTCTTAGTATGTAATGTTCTTTTTTTTGATGTTGAACAAGTACCTTGTGGAAATATGTAACTCAATTTAATAAATGTTTTCAAAACATTATGTTGCTATCAGTAAATAGAATCCTTTTTCAAAATTAAATTATGGACCTCACAGCAGTAAATAAATCTACTTTAGGAAAAAATTTACTTTACTAAAAATTTAGCCAGAAATAAAAAACATACCATGTTTTATGTTTTTCACTCACAAGTAATTTCCAAAATGATTTCTAAAGGATTTCAATATAAAAGAATTTTCATTCTATCTTTTAGTACTAATGTACTGCTACTGGTCATATTTCCAATGTAAGAAGATGACCTAAAGAATCACCTGTTGGGAAGTTCAGTTCTTTAAAGATGAATCTGGAAAGCTTCCCGAATGATATATCTTCAGAGTAAAGTATACATAACTCAGAGGTTTAGAATGATCAAAGAGGCAAAGAAGAATTGATAATTAAACTTACTCCCCATGGATGGACTGTTCACTCAGGGAAACATCTACATAGGGTTACTATTGCCTGGCTACTTTAGAAGGCATGAGGTCATTATATGTAATCTTACAATATCCTGACATTTATATTCTGCAATTCCATTCGCCCTACCAAAATACCCATATCATGATGTAAATCTTCAGAGTCAATAGAAAAGTGGAGTTTTACTTTGGCAACTGAATACCTATTCCTACATATATATTCAACATGCACAAATAAGACCTCGACACTTTTGGAATTAAAATGTAATCAGGAGAGGACACAAATATGAAAATTACAAATAGACACTTGTTTTAAGAGACAGCATTCAAACAGTAAAACCCCTAACTATGTATATTTACTAAAGTATGGTTTCAACCCTAGCCATTAATGTATTCTTGAATTGTCAGATCCCAAATTCTTCATATGCATTGAACCTCGTCAGGAACCTTGTATAAGTAGAAAAAGTTCATCAGTAATCTCAGACTGTTGTCCTACTACAGCACAAAACCTCAGATATAATATCTCCTCCATCTACCTTATAAACTATCATTGAGATGAAAGTATTAAACCAAATGAACACTACAGATCATCACATACTCAATTATGAATAACTGAAATTGTGAATCCTGTGAACAAATGTGGAATCTTGAGCAATGAGGTCAAACCTCTTGATGTACAAACTCAATAGGACAGTCTCCGTAAATAATTACAGAGTATATTCAGATTATAAAGTACATAGAAAACAGAGGACTTACGTGTCTTCCAGGGATATTTTAGATGGTGGGGAGAAAGATAGCTTCATTTTTGTACTTCACAAACACACACAAAGAGATCACAATGATCTCAAAAGCCTCACTGATTGTAAAAATACAGCTGACTGAGGATGAAATATTAATAGATATTCATCTCTTTCTCTGATATACAGTCAATCTTTTGTCAGGGTAAACAACAGTTGAAAAAATTACACACCATGTTGACTCTAAAAGGTAGAGACAATAGCTTATAAGTACCTTTAAAGTCTGCTTTGTAATTACAAAAAGTTGGATTCCAAACTTCCCTGAGTTTGGGAAATTTCTATTTGATTCTGAAGTGTCCTGTGAGTTTACCTTCACTGCTCCTCAAAGAAAAGTACCAGATTTTTTCCCACTTCAGAAGTCTGACTTCCCCTTGATACATTTTGAATTGAACCATGGTTGACAGTTTTATTACAAATATGTTGCACTTGTAATTGTTACACCAAAGGAAGTGATTGAAAAAATTTGCAAAGCTATAAAATTGGACTTTAGTTCTGCGGAGAATGAAGAAATAAATGTTAGGCTTAAAAATAATATCCTCAGAGATGTATATATCCAGACACAAAGATTCAAATTTGATTTATTATTCACTTTGGGTATAGCACTTTCTGATCTGGAAAAAAAAAAAAAGACTGTCTGAAATTATTCCACTTTACATAAGTGGTGACAAATCACTACTTATAGATTTCTTTCCAAAAGCCTCACTGTCCATGGCATAAAAATTGCTTGAAAGGGTTCCGTGTGTTGCTATTTTAACATCTCCTACCACACTATACAAATGCCAGTCTGACCAGTCTGCCTTTAGGGCTTTCAGAAAGCAGCTTTCTTTAAAGGTTACAGGGGATGTTATGTCTTCTAAGAATGTCAGCTCTCCTGACAGTTCTCCATGATATCAACATGGTTGATACTAAAATTTAGGTAAAGGGGCTTAATTTAAGAGGGGATTCTATTCATGAGTATATTTTTATATTTGCCAATTGTTTCACATATTGGTTTTATTTTTAACAAAAGCCATCCTGTTTCATTTACATAGCTTTTAGCTTTAATTCTTTTATCTTTACTCTTCCTTAGGTAAACCCATACCTGTAGACCTTTTCACACCTTTAGACCCTTAGACCCTGGAGGGGAGATGTTTTGTTTTAGAAACAGTACTCAGGTCTACCCAGAGAAGTGGACACTTTGTCACACTCTTCGTTAAAAATCCTACAAAATTTCTAGGATAACACACTTGTAGGTAGAAAGGATTTGATTTTATAACATTAAAAATCATTTTGAAAAAAAAATAAAAATTTTGGTGTTAGTTCTATTTTAAAAAGCTAAAAAAATGGATCATAGGCTTTAGTGTATTCTTACACACTCAAAAATTAATTCATTCAAGAAAAATAAGCATGACCAACATTTGGATCATCAGCTGAACCAATTGCTGAACTAATTACTAGGCCTGTTTGAATTATAAGAAAAGTTGCATAGAAATGCAGTTTGCAAAAAAACACAGAATTCTAATGCAAATATGCAACATTCTATTTTATCCCAGTGTTTGGAAAGGTTTACTTTCAATACCTGAGTAATAGTTCACAGCCTAAGCTAATCAGTGTTCTAAATTACATCAAATATGCATTAATATATTCTCCCTCAATTTGACCTCCTCAATTTGGAGATTACTCTATTACAAATTAGGGTTGTTTTTTTTTTTTTCTGTTAAGAAAACAAACTGAATTGTTACTACCTTGTACATTTTGAGTAAGAATTGGGATGGCAGTGTGGTAATGTATTTGACGATGATTTAATGCCAACCAAAAATAAACCCTAAAAACTCAAAATGCTTCCTGCAAAGATGCAGAGAAAATACATCATATAAAAGCTGACAATGTTGCTAAAAATAAATATCTAGCAGAAGTAATATTAACATTACAAGAAAATCAAATGATCCTATGCCAAGGTTTACTCCAGGGAAAACTGACAGCAAAATAATAAAATATCAAGGTTTCAAAGATCTATAAACCAAAATTGAAATAAAAGCATCACTTAAGCTTAATTTTAATTCCATCACATGGGCTCTGTGTCAAATTACCCATATGGTTCATAAGAATCAGGAAATAAAATTGGATTGCTCTGGCCCAACACTACCAGAGGATAGTCGCTTCACTGCCTCCTCCCCTACCACACACACACATTTCTGGGCTTACCACTGTCCCTCATGCTGGAATTTCTTAAAACATTTTTGAAGCATTCCAGGAATGAATTCCTGAGAACTATACTGTCATTCATCTCTGCTACGGGGCAAAGTTTAAGAACCAACATGGATTTTTTAATTTTTTTTGGTGACCATTGCTTTTACTTTTTAATTTTTTTTATTACGTTCAGTTAGCCAAGCAAACAGTACATCATTAATTTTCGATATAGTGTTCTTATTTGCGTATATCACCCAGTGCTCATCGCAACCAACATGGATTCTAAGTTGCATTTTACCTCATAGTCTCTGTTAATATAAGACCGTTGTTAGACTACATTCCCAGTAGCTATGACCTTCCATCCTTCAACTTGTGCAAACGGCTCTGCTAACCTCCCTCAAATGTGAGGTGTGATAACCATGGCACATTGCCATCACACATGCTACATCACTGTATGCTTACGACCAATATATAATGTTCTCCAAATTGTACATTTCTAATTAGGGGTCTGTTTTATCTTCCACTGCTGAGTACCAGGATTCCATCTGAGTTTATTTGGCACCCATGCTTCCTGCAGGTGTACAGTCATCTAGCTGGCAGCCGTATAGACTCTNTCCCACTCTCAGATCCTCACCTCTGTCTGTGACCAAGCTCCAAATCATGATGTTATTTTTATGGGTTTGCCAAACTTGCAGCAGTTTAATTAAGAGTTCCTTAGGTGTTCAGATTTTAATGTTAAAGGTAGCATGTACCCCCGTTCTAAGTATATGCCATCCCAACATAGCCTACGTATGGGAAAAAAGAAAGAAGACCAGAGTAAGAGAGAGACATAAGGAGGAAGGAAGGAAGGAAGGAAGGAAGGAAGGAAGGAAGGAAGGAAGCAAAGAAGGAAGGAAGGAAGGAAGCAAAGAAGGAAGGAAGGAAGAAAAGAAGGAAGGAAGGAAGATAGATGGAAGGAAGGAAGATGGATGGAAGGAAGGAAGGAAGGAAGGAAGGAAGGAAGGAAGGAAGGAAGGAAGGGAGGAAGGAAGGAAGGAAAATGAAGGAAAAGTTCTGCCTTTCATTAGCTGGTTGATCATGAGGGAAAAACTTCACCAGTCTGGGTATTAATTATTTTTTAGTTGTAACATATAAATCAGTTTTGTACGATTTATATTTTGCAACCATGCATTTAATTAAATTGTCAAAGTCCAAAATACTAAATGAAGACTTGGCTCTTCAGTCCTCTGCTCTCTAGACCCAACAGAACATAGTACCATAATTTCTGGAATAAGAAAATAACTATATTTAATGACAGCTTACCACATGTCAGGCATTCTGCTATGATAGTTGAATAACACTATCTTTTTTCTAGCAAATGAGCTATGAGTATGGTCAGGGAACAGTATGGAGTGTTGGTTTAGTGGCTAGGATGCAAAGTCTGACTGCAGGGGTTGGAATGTCAAATTTAACACTTGCTTAACTATATCATTTGGACAAGTTACTTAATTTGTGCCTCAATTTCTTTATCTGTAAGACAGAAATAATTACTTTCCTTATGGGCTGGGTGATGTAGGCTTTAAATAAGATAAAGTATTCAAGCACATAGTGAGCCCTCGATACTCATCAACCATTCTTAGTATCTCCAATTTATATATTAGGAAAGTGGGGCTC
Source organism: Ursus maritimus (assembly GCF_017311325.1). Taxonomy (NCBI): domain Eukaryota; kingdom Metazoa; phylum Chordata; class Mammalia; order Carnivora; family Ursidae; genus Ursus; species Ursus maritimus. The sequence continues at coordinate 8,214,527 of NW_024426663.1, forward strand.
AGAGAATTTAAGTAATGATCTGAAATTACATAGCAATCAAAGGTCATAGCTAAAAATCAACCCTGTCTGTAGTCCCTAAATTATATTCCTATCCACTACACTATGTAGAGGTCAAGGGCAGGCTGCCCCAAAATATGGCATATTATTTTAAATAAAAGTTACTTAAGAGACAGCCTGTGCAAGAAGGTCACTCAGACCCTCCTCTGTCCCCTTGGAGGGAAGAAATACATCTCTCATGCAAAAGGTACCCTCCCTGTGCCAGAAGGTAAAGAGTCATCCTTATCACCAACAAGAAGAAATTTAGAGCCAAAAATGCTGCTTTATTACTTTTTACTAATTTACTACCCCAGCCCAAATTCTGTCAGAATTCCTTACTAACTGAAGTTCCCAAAGTTAAAATTTCTTTGTCCTGTCAATTCCCCACAGATTTATTGTCTCCTGCTCTAAAAAGTACTAAAATTGCCTTCTTTGGTCATTTCTTCAGGACTCAGTTTCATTATTGGGCCTCCATGTGCATATAATAAAACTTTGTTTTTTCACTCCTGTTAATCTTTCTCACGTAAATTTAATTTTGTCCAGCTGGAAGAACCTTGAACTGAGGAAAATTTCTTCCTCTCCTTCAACTAAATGATTTCTTAGATCCTCACCTGGAGAATATCCATGATTCTGTGATACATTCACCAAAAGTTAAGTCATTACACTGTTCTTTTTACTTGATTTGTGTTTCTGACAAAATGGTTCTTAATAATCTTAAAATACAAAATCTAACTACTTTGGTATTTCTACTAGTATTTGTTAAATTATTATTATGTACATATGAAAATGAAAACCTTTAAAAGTGAAATTATACTACTTCATTATTCCGCAACTTGTTTATTTTGTATCTTGGGCAACTTTTCATGTCAGAACTTACAAAACTACTTCTTTTCTTTTCTTTTCTTTTTTTAACTGATTCATAATCTTACATCAGATCATGCCCTATAATAATTTTCAATCATTCTTGGTCATTAGATTTTCTTCCAGATTTGGCGGGGGGGTGGTGGTAGTGGTTTTGGTTTGGTTTGTTTTGTTTGTTACTAAAACTATACTGAAATAAATATTCACTTACGAAAATCTTTGTGCACTGACATGAATATATTTATAAACATTTCTAACATTGATAACATATCACTATGTCAAAAGGTGTGTGCTTTTTATATTATGCTAGATATGCCAAATTGCCCTTCATAAAGTTATACCAATTCATATGCTCAACAACAGTACATGAGAGTATCTATTTCCCTTTTCTCTTGATGTATTTTTTAAATAACAACATAATTTAGGAAAATTCAAGCCTTATCTACAAGTACATTATGCTGGTTGGTTTCTTATTTATTATTCATTTGTATTCTACTATATTTTAAAAAGATTTGAGGTAGCTTATAGTATTAACATATATATAGATGAGACTATTCAACTTAAAATGTAAATATTAATCCACACCAATAAAAAGAAGGGCAAATATATCAGAAAGTTTGGAAAGATTTACTCCCGAATGCCTGACACTATTCTAGACAACAAAGATATGATAGAGAGTAAGGTAGACAACTCCCTAGTCTGATATAGCTTACATTTTCATAGAATAAATACAGATAAATAAATTAAAATATAAAAGACAATTTCAGCTAGTGAGAAAGGCTATCACTAAATAAAACAGTATAGCATAGGTAGGTTTACTTTAAAATAGATCAGTCTTAAGCAGAGCCTATGCTTCTATACGACAGAATGATTCAAGTAAAAGCTATCAGTACGTTTTTAATTACCAATTAGAAGGAAAATTCTTTTCCATGCCCCAGTAGAGAGATGAGCTGCTTGGCAGATTCATGCTTTTGGTAAAAGGGAAAACAGAAAGATGTATGTGGCTTATGGCAAATCAGTCAATACACTTAAAAAAAAAATGTTCGTGTCTTCAGATGATGTTTGTCCTGTCATTTTCCACAATTGATAGGAATCACTGATTCCTAATCATTTACCATATGCTGTGAGGAGACCAAAGGAATTAAATCTCATATCCAATGAAGGTCAATAGAAAGCCGGAAGAGTAGAAAACAACCAGATATCTTTCCTTCCATACCTCTAATACAAAGAATTCTCCCATCTTTCAATGACATTGTTTTCAGCCTTCTCAGAAGACCTCCAAGTTTTCATTCCAAAGTAAAGATATGAAAGTTAAGTATGATTTCCTGAAAGTCAGTGATGAGGCAAGACAACCAGGGTATTTATGAGTCTCTTATACTGTCATGCTTGAAACTGTAGAATGTTAAGCAGACTATTCATTCACTAGAGAAATACTCCCAGTCATCTCAGGTTTGTTTACAACAACAGACAAAGGAGAGACATAGCTCCTAGATCAGCATGTCATAAAATAAAGACAGCTCACTGCCAAGGGCAAATTTAGAACTCTGAATGGATAAAAGACACTGTGCCCACAGAGCACCCAGACATAGAAATCCGAGTGACATGATAAGGGTGTCAAAGTTACAACTGCCATATATAGTACAAGAAAGCTTATAAAAAGAAATTTAATTCTACTGTTGTAATTAGAAATTAATAGAAAAATCTCAGCAAAACCTTCAGAGTGAACTACAGCTCAGGGGGATCCACCTGAAATAGTTTACCAACTTCATGATTAATTGTCAAAGGACCTATACAAGCTATAACAGAGAAGATTTTTTAATTATGTATGTACAATTCTGTGATGATAAATTTAAAAGTGTCAATGAGATGTACTCCTCTCTGGGAACATAGTTATAAAATCTAGTTCAAATAGAAGTAGAAAACCTGAAAAAAACAAAAGCCATAAAAAAAGAAAGTGGAATTGTGAAAAAAAATTACAAAGTATCTCAAAAGAAAGTTTTATCAGTAACTTCTTTCACATTTCCAAGGAATAGATAATTGGAATATACACCATTAAAGAAATAAGATAGGGAAAAGGGACTTTGGATGGAAGTATTTGAAGAGAGTTTACTGATGGTCTGATGTAACTCCCTCATCAGAATCAATGTGAAGGAATGCCTTTCCCTAAGACTTTGTTAGCAGCAATATTGCATTTTTCCTGGTTCCTTCTTGATTTCTTTCTAATCAGAATGGACATTTTAACCAAAAGAGTGGTGAGAGGAGAAGTTTTTGATGTTATGCTTCTTTAGAGTCTCTGGCCTTGCTCTTTGATGTTCCAGGATGTACACCAACGGTATCAAGTCCCTGATTCTAACTTTGAAGAGACTTATTTACCTAAATGTTACCTGTGGGAAGAATTTGGGAAATAACTTTCTAAAGCAATTAGTTCTGTACAACTCAAAGAACAAAGGAACAGCAGCAAGGACATTATGCAAATGTGTGGCTTTTCAAAACTAAACTGCCTTAAGAAAACATGATCAGGTGCCTCACAGAGAATGGCACAAAAAGTTTGAAAATGTCCTGCTACTCTATACTCACTCAAATTCTATTATAATATTAAACTTCAATTTGATTAATATTATACATTTGACACATAAAACTAACCTTAAAGAAAATTCATTTGTGAATATAGATATGAATATTTCTAAATAAGATACAAGCAAATTGAATTCAACAGTGCATCTGCCATGACCAAGTCACTTTTAATTCAGGAATACAAATCATAGAAAATCTTTTTTAACAGCAATATGTTCAAATAAGAGAACACTTTTAATAATCTCAATAGACTCCAAAAAGACCTGTGATAATATTTAATACTTATTCTTGATACATATTTTGAGAAATGAACAATTCACCATTAATGTGTCTTAAAATCAGACCAAAACCATTTTTGGTGATCAAATTCTAAAGGTTTCAGCAATGAGATTAACATATTGAATTTCCTAATATTATTTAACATTTTTCTAAATGTTCTAACAAATACACAAAGAAACAATATTCTCATTAGTATAATTCTATACTGAGAAAACACCATAAAGTTTTATAGTTAATAATATAAAATTTTGTAGTTAATAATGAAATTAGTGTGGCCTCTTATAAGAAAAAATAATAAAAGCAAATAATTTAAATTAGCTACTATAAACTATAATAAAAAATTCCTTTCAGAGAGCAAGCAAATGTTCAGTAGGATCTTCAGTAGAAAACATATAAAATATTAAGATTTGAGTAAATCATAAACCATTCCATTACTATAAGTCAGAAAGTTGATTTACTGGGGCACCTGGGTGGCTCAGTCAGGTAAGTGTCTACCTTTGGCTCTGGTCATGATCTCAGGGTCCTGAGATAGAGCCCTGCATCAGGCTCCCTGCTCAGCAGGGAGTCTGCTTCTTCCTCTCTCTCTGCCTGCCACTCCCCCTGCTAGTGCTCTCTCTCTTTCACTCTGTCTAATAAATAAATAAAATTTTTAAAAAGAAAAAAGAATTGATTTATTTACGAGTACACATTCTTCCAAACTAATATATAGATTTAATGCCACTGCCTATAAAATTCAGATGGACAATTTTTGAAGTTAGCACAGTGATTCCCTGTATATAAACAGGAATTAACACATCTAAGAGTTAATATATTTTTGACAAAGAAAAATAATGGAGGTAAATTTATTGTGCTAAATATAAAAGTGTATTATAAATCTACAATAATAAGATAGTGTGACAGTGGCAAGAAAACTTACAGACATAATGAAAACCACAAAGATACCCTGAAATAGACCTCTGTGTACAAAAGAATTTAATATGTGATAGAAAGGACCATGGATACCAATAACAAAGGGGTAAATTATTCAATAGGTGGTATGAAACAATTACTATTTTTAAAAAGCAGATTTACACTTCATAGCATACTTTGATACAAATCTCAGAAGATTCAAGTTAAAGAAAAAAGTGTATCAAAAAAATAAAGACATTATTATAGAAGTGATTCAGAAACAGCAAGAACTTAAAAAACAGTAAATAACTCAGAAAGGAAAAGAAACATATTTATGTGTATGTATGTGTATATGTGCATGTGTGTAAAATCTTGAACAGCGTGCATGTCAAAAAACTGAAAATGAATTAAAAAGCAAAATAAAACTTGGAAAAATGTGTTACACTTAGTCACTTTTATATGATGTAAAGACATCAGACCAATGTCATTGCAACAGGGCTTTTCATGTATAGGAAACAGAGCAAAGACACAAGTCAGGTTTTCTGCCATTATGCTTAGAACTGTAAGAAACAGGCCAGAAATGAGAAACTCGTCATCACCAGGCTCAACTGTATGACCCCTGCTGCAGCCCGTTTCATATTTACCTACCTCCTGTTTGCAAAGCTTTTTTCAGAAGAACACCTAAAGAGGCAATAAATAAGCAAAATGAAAGGAATTTAAAATTGCAAAGAGAAGACCTATTATTTTTGTTGATGATGTTATTTTGGTTATTGTGTTTCCAAACTGAGTAAGAAAAGCAAAACAACGGGGTGACTCACCAAAAGAGAGAGAGAGAGAGAGAGAGAGACAAAGGTGGTGGACTTTGAATTTGTAATACAATGAATGAAAAATATATTAGAGGAAGGAAAAATAACTTTTTCCTCGACCCTCCTAGGTTCTTGGCTGAGACTCCTCTTTAATACCAGACAGATTAACAGGAGAAAAGCAAACAGAAGTTTAATATCATATGTAACTCCTATAGGTATGGGAAATACCCAGGAAAACTAACTCCTTGAAATAGCCCAAGCTACCACCTTAAATACCATCTCCAGCTAAAGAGGACAGATACTGTGTGGGAGGGAAACCAGGTACGGGAGATGGTCAGGCAAAGCGCAGTAAATGAAAGTCTGGTTGTTTGCAGATTTAAGTCAGTTGCCTGCTCCACTGATGAGGGTAGATTTAGTCAACCTCCTCCTCCTGGTACAGAGGCAGACACCCTTACAAATGGAGATTTTCCTTATAAATCGAAATGTCTCTTACAAAAGGTTAACTTCCACTCAGGTTTCAGAGCTTCTCCTGTGTTTGCTGTTTCCTAAAACTAAGCAGCTCAAGATAATCCTTACGCCAAAGAGATATTTTGGAGTGGCAAATTCTGCTCCCCTTCAATATTAAGGATAGATGACTAACAGCAAGAGATCATTTAAAGCTCATTTAATTTTCAAGAGTTGGGTTTCCCAAATTCCATTCCCACATCCCATGATGTCATTTCTCAGGTCATAAAAGCACTACCCCCAAGTAAGACATGCTCCTTACCATCTGTTTCTTTCCTTTCTTTCTTCAACGTATCATCCTCTGCCTCTTGTTCAATCAAGTCCTTGCTCATAACTGACTATCTTATGTAATAAACTAATTTCCCCCCAAAAGCAAATAGACGCAATAGGGCTACCGACCCCACTTCAGAGGATAAAACATGACTGTACCTTTGCTACCTGTACAGCCTGAAAATGTGGTCACCAAAAACACTTTCAATAAATAAACACCCTATTAAATGTATGTGTGTGGATGTACACATGTATGGATGTATGCATTTTTGTTTTGCACAGAAGCACAACATGTGAAATAATTCACTTTGGGGATAATGCATGCCACAGTCATAGGCAACTTTAAATTTCTGTGCTTAAATGAAATTTCAAAAATTCTGTCCAAGTTTGATGTCAAGGGCTTACTGATCTAGGCCCTTTGAGAAGTAAAACTTTTCAAAAATACAAAGCAGGAAATTGTGATCACTAAGCGAAGTTACCACTGTGATGTTCCCTGTGTATGGCTTATTCAGAGCCCTACAAAAAAGAACACAAGGTAAGCTGGGCCTTCTGAAGCTCCAGCCCCATGCTTCTTCAAGGCTGCAATCCTGTGAGCTATTCTTGCAATGGCGTTTGATGTAAAATAGTGAAAACATTAGATTATCCTAAGAATACCGTTTTAAAAGGAGGAACTTCTGGGATTGCTTTTTTTCTACTGTGACCCAGAAAGACCCACCAATCCATGGGCAAGCAAATTGAGAGTGTGACAGGACCATCACAAATTGCTCAGTTATAATGAAGGACCTGGAGCCACCTGTTCCACAGCAGGGATAAATCACAGTCCCTGTTTCTATAAGGCAGGGAGCCGCTAGGGAAGGGAAACTGAACATGGGGAAAATTCTAGAGCCAATTCACTGTTCCAGGACTCCTGGGTTGCTTTCTCACTAAAGAGGGAAAGAATTCTTTTCTACCATTAATTCCTCGTAACTACCCAAAAAATACGTAATTTTCCATAAATACCATTTTTGAAATATAGATGTTCTGGCCTACATGAGTTCAATTAATTTACACGCATGTTCTCTTCTAGCACCGTGAGCAATGCAATGCCTTCGTCATCACCCCTGAAAGTTTTCCAATTTAATCTCACTCAATTACAATCACTGCCTTGGGTTATTCATTCTAAGGTACTTTGCATTCAGTCCACAATGCTCCCAGTCACCTGGTCTCCACTCACCCATAATACGCTGGTTTCATTACTCCAACAGCCATCTCCTGGACTTTTCTTTAATAGTCACAGCAAACAAAGTGAAAACTGCGTATTGCTTCTTGTCCGCCCTTGAGATGTGACCGCAGAATGCTCCTCCACATCTCTGGGAGGCAACTGAGCTGCTTGAACTGATTTTTCAAGTCAGCCCTTTGCCCCATGTGGTCTATTTTGATTCTATCAGCTTATGCCGAGGACAGAGGATACATGCCCTTGAGTGAACACCCAATGCCAATTTGAGTCCATTTTCTTCCCCTGTTTCAGCCAAGCGTGGCTCCTGTCTCTAAACTCTCATTGCCTTTCCTTCTGCCACCACAGCTGGTTGCTGTCCTAGAGTTTTATCTCCCCCACTGACTAAAGTACAGGATTGATTTCTGCACTGGGAGGAAAGAATCTAATTGGTGAATAACAGTCGCTTTTATTCTCTTGCATTCAGCGAATTTACAAGCTATCTCAGTATTTCAAAAAATAGGGCCTTCAGGCAGGAGTAGCATTTGAATCAGAGCATCAGCCATCTATCTACCTCAAGCACTCAGAGCCCAGTGAAGTTCAGTTGTTACTTAGAAAGACTTAATAGGCACCATGGGACCCTAACACATTCTCTCTTTTACACACGTAAGCAGTCTGGCAACTTTCTCAAGAACAAAGACCCTGTTCGGCAGCTCAGCTCTCCACTTACCTTTCAAGCTCTGTTCCTGCTCATCTAATTTTTGTATATCCCAAATTAAATTACTTGAGGCATTTTCCCCACTAAAATTACAGCTAAACTAATGTTATAGAAAAGAGAAATATTTGTTGGCCTTTCTCAGAAATATAGGAATTGAATGAAATATCAACACTTCTTTTTAAAAGAGTACACTGCAGCCCATTATACTCCAAGATTAAAATAGGAAGTCCAGCTCCTGCACTAAGGGGAACAGAGGGAGCCCCTAAAAGATGTGCCTTCCTGAACAAAAATATCCACAAGTTACCACCAGATCACGTCTGCTTAGCCAGAGGGCCACTTCAGTTCTGTGCTAGAGAACCAAACAATATCAAACTGCTCTGCGTGCTGGTATCGAAGAAAGGCAGCTGCGAATACTAACATATGGAAATAAATGCAATGTCATAGGACACTGATCCACTGAATGAAGTAATAGAAGGATTTATTTCATTCATAGGCTATAGGATGGGGAAAACCCACATTGAAAACCAAGCAGGAGAGAAGGTGAGTAGTATGACTGTGATCTGAACTGAATGGAAATCTGTGAACCCACAAATGAGAATCAAGGAGGAATTAATATCTTTATAAACCTAAAGGTGTCATTCCTAGCCCTCATTTCCAGCCTCATCCCTCCACATGTAATTCATGAATAATACTAAATTATATACTTGGCATAAAAATTATCCAGAGATAGATTCCCCCATAATGACTACTTATATTAGATTTTGAAATTTCAAATTAATAATTCTTCTCCATTATGGTCTTCTGCTGGTGTGGTAGGCACGTGCTAAAAATGCCAACAGGCTATTTGCTATTTTCACATCAACAGAAACATAATTGAGAGTATGGGAGGATAAGAGGAAGTCACATAGAGGTGGTAATGTTTATTATAGTTAACCTACAGTTTTTTTGAGATGTTATTAAGGATGAAACAGTAAGATGAACTTTTGGGGAGGACACTAGGGCTACTCTTAAAAGACAGAAAAGAGACTTTTGTAAATAACTAATAATTAATCAACTATGAAGGGGTTCAGGACAGCTCCCCCAGAACATGGATTATTTTGAGTTGAAGACTTGAGACCCTGTAGGCTCAAAAGAAACTTCTGCCCCTCCCTTAATCACACACAGGAATCTGAATTGGGGGGTCTTTCCCAGAATAAGGGTTATTAACAGAGATAAACTTAATCTGGGTGACCTACCTGTATGGCAGGGCAAACATCTAATTATCAAATACTGCTTTTCTTATGGCCCAGGGAATTGCATTCCTTTCCTCTGAAATCCCAGACTCCTACCCCTCTCCTTAATTCAGACAACACATATACCTCATTTTGCCTGTCTTTGCAATTTCCGTATTTATGTGGATTCCCCATACGTACAACGTATTAAGTTTGATTTTCTCCTGTTAATCTGTCTCATGTCAATGTGATTCTTAGTCCAGCTAGAAGGGCCATTGATGGGACAGGAATTCTTGCTCCTCAACAACTTTAGTTTAGAACTGTGCTGTAAGAGCCAAGCAACAATGCTACAGGAAAATAGAAATCTAGATTCTTGCTTTATTTTAGGAAGGAAGAAATGTATTGGGAAAGCTTTGGAAACAGGCTGCATTTGAACTAGGTCTTTGGTGTTGAGTGAATTGTCTTTGACAGTTGAGTGGCAAGAGTGGGAGGACAGGGCCAGGATTAAATTCTAGTGTGGGGGCGCCTGTGTGGCGCAGTCGTTAAGCATCTGCCTTCGGCTCAGGGCGTGATCCTGGCGTTCTGGGATCGAGCCCCACATCAGGCTCCTCCGCTGGGAGCCTGCTTCTTCCTCTCCCACTCCCCCTGCTTGTGTTCCCTCTCTCGCTGGCTGTCTCTCTCTTTGTCAAATAAATAAATAAAATCTTTAAAAAAAAAAATTCTAGTGTGATTAGTAAAGGCAGAAAAATGGAGAAAGCAGAATCATAGAGACTTTATCTGTTTACTATATAACATAATATATAACATTTTTGCTTATAACATAAACTTCTGGTCTATAATTCATTCTTCTAAAGGACCTTTTCACTATAGATTAGCCAGTAAAAGATGAAGATTACATTTTTTTTAAGATGACATAACTGAACCAAAAAAACCCATAGTATCAATGGGCAACTTCAAATATCCTGACACAAGTTTAAGTCTTTTTCTGCTTGCAATAGAAATTCCTTTCAAAATTGACCAGAGTTACAAATAATTGCATCTGTTAAGCAGAAGCCATATTAAGAACTATCATTCTAAATTTTATGACTTACTTGTGACCAACAGATATGACAGAACAGTAAGGAAAGAACAGACTTTTTATGAAGTTGCAGTTTGGGGCCTGCCAATTAAAAAATATGTACTTCTGGGCAAACATTCTGAATCTCAGTTTTGCCACATGTATAATGAAATCAAAATGATCTTCGTTGGGGAGGAAAAATAATTTTCCCTCTATCCTTCAAGTTGCTTAACAGAGACCCCTCTGTAAAATAAGACAGATTAACAGAAGAACAAACAGAAGTTTAATAACACTTGTACCTCCAGGATACATGAGAGACGCCCTGGAAAACTGAGTAACCACCCAAAATGGTCCAAGCTACCACCTTAAATATCATCTCCAGCTAAAGACAAAAGAACAAGTTGGGGTAGTGGGGGACCAGTAATGGGAGGTTACCAAGAAAAGCACAGTGAACAAAGGTAGGGTTGCTATGGAGACTTAAGTCACTGCCTTCTTCATTAATAGCACTCTCTAGAGATTTGGGGTCATCCTTCACTTCATGGTACAGAGAGGGATTTCCCCTACATATATAAATGTCTCCTATGAAGGGTAAGTTTTACTGTTTTCAGAGTTTTTCCTGTGTTCTGGTCCCTAAAAATAATCTGCCTAAAATAACCCATATGCCAAAAAGGAATATTTTGAGGTGTTAAATCCTGCATACCTTCATCTACTTTTCATGTGTCTGTCTGTGTGTGTCTGTGAGTGTGTGTACAATTCCTGATTCAGAGTGGATATTTAATATATTGTTAGCATTCTTATTATCGAATATAGAAAGTTACTAAGCCATCTAAAGTTCATAATAAACAACTAAAATTTTGGTATAGCCCAGAACATTTCAAAACCTTCAGAGAAAAGATGCATATGTCTTTGTAGCCATAGATTCTGAACAGAAATAAACATTTAGAGAAACAGAAGATGGCAAAAAAAAAAAAAATTAAACTCTAATTTTATAATCTTTACTCAATTTAGTCCATATGCCCATGCTATTTCCTTTGGCTCAATTTTCCTTTTTCACTTATTCAAATTATATTATTTAACAAATCAGACAGGGATTGCTTCCGTATGGTTAATCTAATTTTTGCTTTCTCGCCTACACATAGCTGTATTTTCCTTAATTCATTTTTGCATTGTCCCTGTTTCCTTTATTTTTTCTTTTCCTACTTTATTACTAGAAACACCAGTGGTTCACTGAATCATTGGAAAAATCACAGAATGCTGGTAACTAATATCGCACCCTGCCCCTGACAGACACCTCATTATACATGTCACTGGGCCACACACACATGGGTGTGGGTAAGAAAAGTGCATTACAAATTCCTCATTAGAGTTTGTCCACTCCAAGTAATGCTAATACTAAGACCTGCACATCATGAAGCTACATCATCAGCGCTTTCACCTCCCTGGGGACAAGGACCAAAATATCCATTATTGAAGCAAGAAGTCTATTTTCATTTTGCACTTCAGCTCTCTAAATCCATATAAAAAATACATTAACAACCATGCAGGTATATATTCTGCTTTCCTGAATGGCACATTTTGCATGAATTATCTCAGGGCAAAAATACAATAAGTTAAATCAAAATGCATAAAAACTGTAATGAATAATAAAATGAACTTGAAGTATAGACTTAAGCTATCAACATATCAACTTATTACTTTACTATCAACCTAGTAAAGTCTATTAAAAAAATAGTGGCCTACCACTATGTCTTAAAGGTTAGTTAGATCATGACACATACTAAAAGCTTGACTACTCTAGAAGCATAAAGTTGCAGGCCAAAGTATATATTCTCTGCCTTCAGTTGTATAAAGTGTATATTTACAGTGGGTTAACAGAAATAAACAACTGATTGCAATATTCATAACAACACAAAAGAAACATTTTCTAAAATAAGGCCCGTATCATGGAAATACTGATTTTAATCTTTCTTAGAATTAGTGTGTGTGTGTGTGTGTGTGTGTGTGCGTGCGTGTGCGTGTGTGCGTGCGTGTGCGTGTGTGCGTCTAAAGGGTATTACTGTGAAAGAGAAAATGAACATACAGATGGGAATAAAGCAAAACAACAATAAGAAAATGTTAAAGTTTGTAGAATAGATATGTATTTGAAAAGAGAAAAAGGTAAAGAGAAAAAGGCTCTGTTCTTAGAATATCATTGACCCCCTACCCTCCCCACATATGCTCTAATTAGCTCAATAGCAGTCTTTTCTCACCCAAAGCCTTCAACCTTGAAAAAGCACTCATCTCTATGCAAAGCAATTAGGAAAAAAGTGTGCCCTGCACAAAGTAGTTTCTCAATAATGATGCTCTGGCCATCCAGAACAACATGGAAAGGAGACAGGCATTAATGACTCAGGTCTGATGGAAATAGCACACATTTTAGAAATAAAAGGCTTTGCTAGAAAGGGCATAATTCCATCTCTGAAGGTCACAGAGTCCTTCGCGTTCACTTCATTTCTGGATATTATATGCTGAAATTACAATCATCCTCCTCAGCTTGATTAGCATCTGCTGGACCAAGTCAGCAAAAGGAAGCCAACTTAAACACAGTTGAAGTTCTAATTACTTCTACATGGTCATTATTTCTGGGCAAATTATTACAGGAGCATGTATTTGTTTAGATATATCCATTTAATTTTTTATTTTTTGCTATCAAGCATATGACCATTGCTGAAGCAACTTACAAAGAAAAACTAAAAAATTCTAAAACCCTCAAAAAAAAAAAAAAAACCAAAAAACAATAAAGCTAGAATAGTAGTCTGAAATAGAACTACACTCCCAAACCAAGGCTTAGTAATTTATGTTAAATTTTATAATCCTATTACATAGTTTAAGTTGAAAGTTCAACACACACACCATAATCTTTTCCAAAAATGGCCAGTGTGAGATTTCTGGTCCCACATGCTTTTCTGGAATTTTGCCACTCTCTCACCAAAGGTGTGGTCTATTTCTTCTCCCCTTGAAATTGAGTAGGACTCTGTCATTGCCTTGACAAAGACTATACATGAAGAGATGCTATGTGACTTCTGAGAGTAGGTCAAAAAAAGGCAATTTGGCTTCTGCTGGCTTTCCTCTCTTTCTCTGGGCATATGCCTTGGGAGTCTTCTGCCAATTTGTAAGAAGTCCAGCTACCTTAAACCCAGCCAAATTAGCAAGATCACATAGAGACTAGAGACAGAGATGCCCAGAGAAACCTTCAAATAATTCCAGCCTCCAGTCTGCATGTTTTCCAGGTAAGGCCCTACACATTGTGGAGCAGAGACAAAGCAGCCCATCGTGCCCTGAAAACATCTCTGACCCACAGAATCTCTGAAAATAATGAACGATGTTTTGTGCTAAAACTAAAGTTTTACTATGCCATTATAGTAACCAGAACACCCACATAAAAGAAATATAGAGTAAACTTGGGACAAATGCTCCACTTAGTGAATCTAACTCTTCCCTTCATTTTTTACTGCTTTTTAGGAATAGTGTAACATTTCCAAATAAGTATTCAATTCCTTAATGAAAAAAGAGAACTGCATGTCCCATCAACTATACAAATACAAATGACATAATGCCCATTAAATACTTTGAACTATCATTAAGATCAAATGAAATGTAAAATCTTCCCAAATGAATCTCAAAGGTCTGTCATTTGCCCACATTTCCTGGGACAACCACCATCACACCCCTTCCCATACACACCCAGTATCTCTAATATAGCCAAGAGATAAAACAAATAACGAGATAGATACATGTCCCTCTTATTCCTCATTCTTATTTCTAAATGTAGGAGCCAGGGGTAGGCTACCCCAAATGGGCCACTTTGGCATATTGATTATTTCAAATAAAAGTTACTTAAGAGACAGTCGAGGCAAGAAGGACACTAGGACCATCCTCTGACACCCTGGAAGCAGGAAATAAATCTCTCATGTGAAAGGTACCCTCCTGGTACCAGGAAATAGAGACATCCTTATCATCAGAGATGGGAAATTTAGAGCGGAGAAGACTGTACAAACAACCCTTACTACTTCTTACTAATTTACACCACAACCCAAAACCTGTTTAGAATTCCTCACTAATTGAAGCTCCCAAAGTTCAGTTTTCTTTGTCTTGTCACCTCCTCACAGATTTATTGTTGCTTTGTCTAAAAAGTACAAAAACTGCCTGCCTTGGTCATTCCTTCAGGACTCAATTTCATTATTGGGCCTCTGTGCACATGTAATAAAACTTTTGTTCTTTCTCCTGTTAATCTGTCTCTCTGGAAGATGTTGAGGGTAAAGAAAAAATTTTCCTTGCCTTCACAACATTCCAGCATTTTGTCCCTGAGAGTAAAGTCTAAGCAAGAGAAATTACTAACTTGAGGGGATCGTCAGAAAAAAATTGATAACCTTCAATGACAAATCTCTATACAGAGAGAAAAGAGTAGTTTTTAATGAAAGATTTGCACATTATCTAACTTTCAATTAAAAAATGAAGGTTGACATCAAATTTTTGCAATCTGTACATACTTGAAATCATCATCATAGTAACAATTCTTTTTTTCTTTAGTATCCGTTAAGTACAGAAACTTCTTCAAAGGAGTTCAGGGAATAAGAAAAATGATAAGTCTCAGTTTCTGTGAAACTAATGTTTTATTAATCTTTCAAGTCTGAAAAAAATGTTCATCTGCAAACAATCTCATTTACAATAGCATTAAAAAAGGATAAAATCCTTGGGAATAAATTCAACCAAGGAAGTAAAAGATCTATTCACTGAAAACTATAAGACACTGCTGAAAGAAATTGAAGAAGAAACAAAAAATTAATGTTTTTAAATGTCTACAATATCTGGAGCAATCTACAGATTCAATACAATTCCTATCAAAATTCTAATGGCATTTTTCACAGAAATAGAAAAAAACAATGCTAAAATTTGTAAGGAACCACAAAAGACCCTGAGGAGCCAAAGGATTCTTAAGAAAGAAGAGCAAAGCTGGGGGCATCACACTTCTGACTTCAAACTATATTACAAAGCCATCAAAATCAAAACAGTGTGCCAGTAGCATAGAAATGCACATATAGAACACTAGAACAGGATCAGAACCTAGAAATAAATCCACACATATATGGTTAGTTAATTTATGAAAAATGAACCAAGAATATTCAGTAGGGAAAGGATAGTGTCTTTAATAAATGGTGTTAGGAAAACTAGATTGCCACAAGCAAAAGAGTGAAACTGGATCCCTATTTCATACCATACATAAAAACCAACTCAAAATGGATTACAAACTTAAATGTAAGACCTGAAAATGTAAAATTCCTAGAAAAGAGCATAGGGATAAGTTCCATAGACATTGGTCTGGGCAATGATTTTTCAGATTTGACATCAAAAGCAACAAAAGCAAAATAAACAAATGAGACCACATCAAACTTAAGAGTTTCTGCTCTGCAAAGGACACCATCAACAAAATGAAAAGGCAATTTATAGAATGGGAAATGAAGAAAATATTTGCAAACCACACATTCAATAAGAGGTTATTACCCAAATATATAAGGAACTCATACAATTCAATAGCAAATAAATAAATAAATAAATAAATAAATAATCAAATTAATAAATGGACAAAGGACCTGAATAGATGATATTTTTCAAAAAAGACATACAAATGACCAACAGGTACATGAAAAGGTGCTCCACATCACTAATCAGAGAAACAGGAATCAAAATCGCTATGAAGTTGTCCTAAATCAGTATGTTAGGACAGGTATGAAAAAGATGAGAGACAATAAATATTGGCAAGATTATGGAGAAAAGGGAGCCCTGATAGACTTTGGCAGGAATGTAAACTGGTATAGTCACTACAGAAAAGAGCATGGTGTTTCCTCAAAAAATTTGAAACAGAACTGCCATATGATCCAGCAATCCCACTTCTGATATATATCCAAAGGAAACAAAATCATTATCTTGAGGAGTTATCTACACCCCCATGTTCATTGCAGTATTATTCACAATAGTCAAGGTATGGAAACTGCCTAAGAGTTCATCAATGGATGAATGGATCACGAAAATGTGATATATATCTATATATACAGATATGTATATAGATGTATATAGATACGTGTGTATATACACACACAAATATACATTTAATGGAATATTATTTAGCCTTTAAAAAGAAGGAAATCATATTATCTGCAAAAATATGGATGGAAATGGAGAGCATTATGCTAAGTGAAATAAGGCAGACAAAGAGACTAATACTGCATGGTATCATTCATAAGTGAAATCTAAAAAAAATAAAAAAGTCAAATTCATAGAAACAGAGTAGAAAAGTAATTGCCAGGGGCTGGGAGAGGGGGAAATAGAAGTTGATAAAAGGGTACAAACTTTCAAGTATAAGATGTATAAATAAGGTCTGAGAATTTAGTGTGTGACCGTAGTTGATAATATTATATTGTATAATTGAAATTTGCTAAGAGAGTAGAACTTAAATATTCTCACACACACAAAAAGGGTAAATATGTGAAATGATGGATATGTTAATGAACTCAATGAGGGGAATCCCATCACAGTGTATATGTATATCAAATCACCACATCGTACATGTTAAGTATCTCACTACTTTGTCGATTACATGTCAAAAGCTGAAAAAAAATTAAAGAGAGAGAAAAAAGAAAAATAATAAGCTCTTTTATATTTACTCATGAAATATTACAGAGCACCTAAGATGTACAGTGGGAAATTCTAGGTATTTGGGGGGTACAAAGAACCTTTCGGGAAAGTAAAGTACAGGAGATAAGGTCTGACCATAAATAACATAGAAAGTGATGAAACAAAGAAAAACAGATTTGGTTTTTCAGATATTAGAGAGATTGCTTCCATATGTAGGAGCACGATCATGAAAAAGCTCCTGAATGCACAATTAGAATATCTGGGCAAGAAAATTCTATGTAGAAAAACTAACAGGTACAAAAGCTCAGAATTTGGAAAACATCATTGGAAATCAAGAGTGCATGAGAGGAAAGGGAATAGGATTGAAAAGGTAAAGTAGGAGTAATATTAAGGGGCAATACTAAGGTAGTAGATTGGAGTCTTTGAATGATAGGAAAAGTTTGACTTGATTATTTAAGAAACAGAAAACAACTGAAGATTTCTTTTTTTTTTTTCCAATTGACGATTTCTGAGGAATGACATAAGGGCGGGATGCCTCTTACTTATAGGGCATTTTATCATTAAAAAGCATCCCAATGTATTTTATTTCATGTCTTTATCACAAAACTCTGTGAGGCATGTAGTGAAGAGATTATTATCAAATAATCCACCCCAAATCATAGTGTTATTTGGTGGCATAAACCAGACTCCGAGCCAAGCCTTTACTAAAGTACAGCAGGCTTTCTACGAAAATGCAAAGTGAGCTAGCTGGTGGTGTGTGAGAATGAAGAGGAAATGACAAGTCAGGGAGGTTGTGAATTAATCCCTGTGAAAGATGATCAAAGTGGAGACAAGATGAGACATGTCTCAGTGATACAGGAAGCAAAATTATCCAGGTAGAAGAAGTTCAACACATTTTTCACAGAAAAGCAGCAACTGTAAAACCTTTAGATTTTGTTCCACATGCATCGCCATTAGTATATCATCCTATAATTCTCCAGTTTATAAAAAGAGAATTTATGAGGCTCTTAGTAACTAAATTAGCAGTCTAGAAAATTAAGTGGAAAACATACATATTCCTTCTAAAAAAAATAAGTCTTAACGATTTATTTTATGAAGTTTATTTTAACAATAGAATATGAAAATGTCATGCTCTAACACTTACAGTGGAATGATATGAAAGCCCAGTATTATAAAAGTTTTAAAATATTCAAAATACTCTAACAAGAGTAAAATTCTCCATTGTATTCACTTCAATCTCCATAAGGAAAATCACCACTAAGTTAAAGGATGAAGTGCTTCTTTCTTTTTCTTTCTCCTAAACCTTAAAACAATTCATAAAGTTTCTAGCAATAGTTTGGAATTATACATACAGATCTAATTAAAAAGCCTAGAAGCTCATGCTAAGCTAAGTCTCAAACATTTGATATTGTTAAAAAATCAATATGAAATTAACACAGTAAACTACGGTTAGTCTTGAAGATCTTTGCAAATTCACAAAATGCTTCCAAATCATGGTAGTTCATCCCAAATGCTCCAAGGAAGGAGGACAGTTTTGCCATATTTCTATTTCCCCATGAATGGTAATGGTAATTATTCTCCCTTCCTCCCTAGTATCTTGTCCTGTGCCTTATTACAAAGGGGAAAAACAATAATTTATAAACACGAAATCACACCAAAGAGAAATAGGGCCAAATGGATATACACGAGCACCAAGAACCCCCAGGGCAGAATAAATGTCCAGGATTTCCAGGCAGAATGGGCAAACTTTCAAGAGCTCTCTGGACAGAAAATGAACTAAAACAATTAAAATGTTGATGCATTTTAACTGACACAAAATCGCCTTCTCTCCTCCTTAACAACTCTGCCAAAGTTATCTTCACAAGCAAATGTCAGGAGGCACAGATCACAGTTAAGTAGACAATCAAACAAGAACAGCTGCGTGGGTCTGGCACGTTGGAGATTCTGAGAGCATTTACTAAACAGGCAACCTAGAAGCCAGATTTGTTAAGTAAGGACAGTACCCACTTGAAGTTCATGAGAAGATATTCTACCAAAGTCCAAGGAGAAAGGGAGAAGAATGCTTACTCCCAGGAATAAATGTATTCACACTGGCACTCACCTGATTCATCCTGTGACACTCAGAGCTCTCAGTGCATTCAGTCTCTCCCAGATGCAACGTTAGAGGTCGGAAATACCTAACACTGGGTATGCTGAGTGGGCTCTTCTGTCGGTAACAAGACCACCAACTGCACTGAAGGAAGTGCTGCAAATAAGGAGGGAGAGAAGTGCCATCAGTGTCTCTCCCTATATTGTAATAGTATCAGTCACTTCATCACTCAGATATCGTTTTTTAAAAAGAACTCATTGAACACTGCTGAAAATACTCTTCTGCCTACTGAAAAGTATGCTGATTGGAACTCAATTGGTTTAATCTTTTTAGTGTTTTGATCTTAAGGGTTTTTATTCATCTCAGCCTTCTCTATTAAGAAAGATATTCTTGTATGATCCCTGTTCATCAACTAATTTGCTTGACTTGAAAGTCACTAAATCTCTGTGTAAGTTCTTCTATTTTCAGGATGTTAAAGGATTATAAAATCTATAATGCAAACTGCTGAAAAAAAATTTAACTTCATTCTTAAGACTGCAGTTTATATACATTTTATTTTTTTTATTCCCATTAACTTTCAATACACCCATCATACTCTTTCCCAAGTATATATCAAATATCAGCCTAAGCTCCATGTGCTCAGAGTCAAGAAAGAATTGCAACTTTCCTCCTGAATCTCCTGTGTAGGATATTGGTTATTTTCATTTATACTTTGACCTTGATAAACTGTCTCAACATAGTAATAATAAAAACAATCTCTTCAAAGAGGCATAAATCTGCAGATCAACATGCCAACTACTTTGAATAACAAGAGATAAATCTGCCTGTTGAAAAAATATCCAGAACGATGCCACTAGTGATAAGGAGTTGCAGTAAGTGTATTAAAACGAAATGACCATTCAGAGGGGCACCAGGCTGGCTCAGTCGGTGGAGCATGAAGCTCTTGATCTCAGGGTCATGAGTTTGAACCCCAAGCTGGGTGTAGAGATTACTTAAATAAATAAAAAACTTGAAAAAAATAAAATAAAATGAAATGACCACTGTAATGTTTATACCCCACAGCTCTCCCATGTTGACAGGACACAGATATCTGTCAATATCAATACTGTAACACATGCCCCAGTGTTCTGCCGGAGGGTTTCCATACAAGAAGGTATGGTATAGCTTCAGCCCCAGCTCTCCCCAACCACACCCCTTTTCTCTTCCCCCTCACCTATTTTCACAAGTAGAGGGCTGACAATAGCTGGCGTCAGGAGTAGTTCCTGACTATAAATATCAAACATTAGAGAGAAGGAATCCCTAATGTACTTTTTTTAGATTTATTTGTTTTATTTATTTGAGAGAGCAAAAGAGCGAGAGAGAGAATGCATGGGGAGAAGGGGCAGAGGGAGAGGGAGACAGAAACTCAAGCAAACTGTCCTGAGAGCCCAACACAAGGCTCCATCTCATGATCCTGAGATCATGACTTGAGCCAAAAACAACAGTCCAACACTTAACTGACTGCACCACCCTGGCATCCCAGAGTCCACAATGTTTGATGCGATGTAGGTAAGTCAGATCTCATGACTTCCCTGCTCTAAACACTCTGGTTGATTTCATAGTTTGTACAATAAAATCCCAGCTCCTTCCAATGGCTCACAAGCCCTGAGCAGTGGCTCTTATGTCCCTCTTTGACAGCTTTATCTATACTCCTACCTTCCCATTATGCTCCAGCCATACCAGCCTTCCTCCTGTACCTCCAGTGGCCATTTATAACTTTGGAATAAAAAAAATAGCTACCTCAGAGGATTCTTTGAGCATTATAGGAGTTCATATTCATAAAGGACTAGGAAGTATGTCTGACACGTAATAAGGGTTTTGCTGATAGTTTCCCCCCTTTAGGTTTGTATAGTTTCTGTCTCCTTTCTTAGAAATGTTATTATGCTAGTTCTCAGACCAAATGTCCACTCCTCAGAGGTTTCCCAAGCATCTCATTCAAAGAAGCAAAACTACCCTCCCTGATAGAATACCCTTTCTCTCAATGCCCTCAATGCTTCCTGTCATAATCTCCTTCTCTTATTTCTTTCCTTTCATTCTGTGTTTTCATCTTCTCATTAGGATGCAAGCTCCATGAGGACAGAGACCTTGCTTCCTTTTGAATCTCTAGCTCTTGACATAGAACTTGAACACATAATGGGTATTTGTCTAAATACATGTTTAATTCATTAGCTAATGGATCATGAGATCTGGATTCCAATTCCATCATTTGGAAAGTCTCCTAATTTCTCAGAGTTTCAATTACCTCATTTATAATTAAAGGTAATTACAGCTTCTCTACCTGTACTTCAGTGTGAAATGCAAATTGGATAATCTACATGGAAGTGCTATAGAAACTGTAAATATTACCCAAATATTAGTTGTTATTTTAAAGAAACAAGCTAATACAGTAAAATAAGTACTAGATACAAGTCAAAAGTCTAAATGCAACTTCCTTCAAGTCTTTATTGTGAGACTCTGAGTAAGCACGCACTTCTCTGAGCATCTGATTACTCATTTTAAAATGATTTTAATACCATTTTATGAGAATTACATGACTCATCTAGATAATCATAAATGTCATGTGAATATGTGCAAAAAGTAACTTATAAAATAGTGGTATCATACAAAGACAGCCTTACCATTCCCCTTACCTTGATAACACTTTAGATGGGTGTCTTCCCGAATATGAGCCCCAATCTCCCTTTTTTTAGAAAACTTACAATTGTAAATTCTTTCTCGGCCTCTCAGATATAAGTCTTCTCTAAGTCTCTTGTAACCCAAGGATATTTTCCTCTTGGAACCATCCCTTTGAGAAGTAATAATCACGAAAGATAGTACCCCTATCTCTGAGTCTTGGTGGGAAGCTGGGAAGCTAACTTTGGTGAGCAACAATAAGCAAACACAGATGATCTAATCACATTGACCAGTGTGTCTTCCTGTACTTTTCCATTAATTCACCCCAGTGTTTAAAAATTCTTCTACCTTTTGCTTCAACAGAATTGAGGTCACTGCCTCCCTAATTTCAATTACCTCAATCCCTAGTACAATAGCCTTGAATAAAGTTTTCCTTGTCAGTTTAACCTGTTCAGCACAATTTTTATTTAATAAATCATAGGAGTGAAAACAATGGCTCCTTTGGATTAGACGGAGCTCATCACAAACTCCACCGAGACAATCTGGGATCAGGCTAACCCAAGACTATCTCTCTCAAACTTTTCTATCCTCTAGAGCAATTTCAGGTTCACAGTAAAATGAAGAGACAGATACAGATTTCCCATAGATGTCCTGCCCCCACACAGGCATAGTATCTTGTTATCAATATCCTCTATCAGAGTGGTATATTTGTTAAAACTAATGAACCTACATGGACACACCATAATCACCGAAAGTCCATATAGTTTACCTTAGGATTCACTCTTGGTGCTGTACATTCTATAGGTTTGGACAAGTGTATAAAGACATGTATACATTATTATAGTATCATACAGAGTATTTTCACTGCCCCAAAAATTCTGCACTCTGCCTATTAATCCCTCCTTCCTCCACTCCCCACCTCTACCCCTGGCAACTTGGGTTTTACTGTGCCCACAGTTTTGTCTTTTCCAGATGTCATATAATTGGAATCATACAGTATGTAGCCTTTTCGTATTGGCTTCTTTCACTTAGTAATATATGCATTTAGGCTCTTCCATGTCTTTTCGTGGCTTAATAGCTCACTTCTTTTTAGTGTTGAATAATACCCTGTTGTTGTGTAGATATACCAGTTTATTTACCATTCATCTACTGAAGGACTTGTGATTGCTTCCATGTTTTGACAATTATGAATAAAGCTGCTATAGGGGCGCCTGGGTGGCGCAGTCATTAAGCTTCTGCCTTCGGCTCAGGGCATGATCCCAGCGTTCTGGGATCGAACCCCACATCGGGCTCCTCCACTAGGAGCCTGCTTCTTCCTCTCCCACTCCCCCTGCTTGTGTTCCCTCTCTCGCTGGCTGTCTCTAATAAATAAATAAATAAATCTTTTAAAAACATGAATAAAGCTGCTATAAACATTCATGTGCACATTTTCATATGGACACAAATTTTCAAGTCCTTAGGGGAAATACCAAGGAGTGCAATTGCTAATCATATGGTAAGTGTATGACTAGTAGATTAGAAACTGTCAAACTGTCTTCCAAAGTGACTGTACCATTTTTAATTCCCATCAGCAATGAGAGCCCATGTCGCTCCACATCCTTGCCAGCATTTGGTGGTGTTAGTGTTCTGAATTTTGGGCGTTCTAACAGGTGTGCAGTGATATCTCACTGTTGTTTTATTTTGCATTTTTCTGATGACACACAATGTGAAGCATCTTTTCACATGTTTATTTTTCATATTTGGTGGTCTTTTTATCTTCTCTTTTCTATGTCAAGTATTATTGGAAAGACCTTCACCTTCAAGTTTCTCCTTATAATTGATGTTGACATGCAAATACTGTGATTACAGTGATTGCCTGTTTAGTTGGACTGTAAAATCTTCATACTCTTGTTATTGTTTTCATTCAACGTAAGTCAATTCAGTGTCTCAGTCTCTGCTCCTGTGAAATGAGTACATTGGATCAAACAATTCCTTTCCAGTCATGTTATTTGGGGGATCTAAAATGCTTTTTGGAGCTTTCTTTAAATCTTGATACTGCATCTATAATCCCCTTGGATGTTTAAGGGAAGATACAGAGATGATAAGTGCTCTATCTGGAATATGTAACATTAACTGTGCTATATAATTTTTTAAAGGTTGAAATGTATGGATTTTCATAATTTTCTTCACATCATCACTACTGTACTGGCACTACATTTACCAACAACTTACTAAAATGTCCCTGGGATAAATTCAGCTCTGAATGACACATGGTGAAACCAATTTTAAATACTGAATGTCAAAATTAAATCAATACTTATTTAGCAGGAAATTATGAAACTGCTTTCAATTTCCAAGGATGATTTTAGTTTTGTTGCTCTTTTTAGAAGTTATCAGTCCTATGAAAAATATCACATTATTGAGAAAATTTGTCCTGGACTTGTCCTGAATTTAGACTTATTTATCTCATACCTTTGCCTATAGGTCCCCCCAGTTCCTGAACTTCTCTGTTCAGAATATCACTAAGTTTAGAACCATTAAAGTATATGCTTTTAGTAGATACATTTGGAATTTCCAGACAGAGATACCCATGAAAATCAAACCAAAGGTGACTATCAGATTTATATTTGACTTAGTGACTGATTTTCATTTGATCAACTCCTTGATTTCTTTATCATTCTCTTGCAGGTGAGTCACTGTTAAATGTCATGGTTGCTTTATGTCAAAACAAAGTGAAAATCCGTTACTCTTCATCTGTGAACATAAATTCAAATTCAGTAAGAACTTCCTTGAGAACCTATGATAAAATCTTTGCTTTTCAAAGAACTAATCAGTAAAAATAGAACCCAAAGAATGCCCTCCATGTTTCATTTGATTTTCCATTTTGCTACCATTTGATAGTAACTGTCTTGTTGATATCATAAACAGGTAGCGGATGTGTACAGAAGAAACAGATATGTTTTTAGATATAAAAATTATGGGTTAAGCTCTCTGCAAATCAATGTAATACAAGAATCTTAAAGAAACAAACTACAAAGTGTTCCGAGAGAAGCAGACACTTCATCTTGAACTATATTATATAATATAAAGTAACATTTAAACAGATTCAAAATGATTAATTTCTTTCAAAAAAATAATTCTAAGTAATTTTTCAGATTTCCAAGATATATTCCAATAACTCTTAATAATTACCTCCACTTATTCATTAGGAGTCAGAAAAAAGGAAAAGATGTCTAGCATTTCCTGAACACATAGATTGACTCATTTATTCTTCACAACAGCCTTATCGGAAAGAACTGCTATTTTCATTTTATAGATGAGAAAACTGAGGCTTGGAGTGCCTAAGTAGAACTCATCCAAGGATATAAAATAGAAATGTTAGAGCCACATCTGAAATTAGTTCTGTTTCAATCAAAACCCATCTTTTTTTTCTTTATACTACACTGCCTCTGGCAAGAAAAGAATGTTCTACTATCAGGAGAATAGAGGCAATGTTAAAAAGAAAACAGCCAATCTTGGCTGTCCTTCAGTTTTAGCAAAATGGGAGGACTGAAGTAAAGCCTAGGTTTGATTTAGAGCCTTTCCTGTAGTGTTTCATTAGACGGGGGCACTACAAAGCAGTACGTCATACGGTTTCTAAGAAAAAAGCATTAAAGGACTTGATAATGGAAGTAATTTTGCTCTAAAACATTTTACAATAGATTAGAAAGATAATAATGAGAAATCAAACATCTCCATGCAAACATAATAAGCAGCACATATTCCTGGCACAGATATTTCTTAAGAGTTTGCAAATATATAACTACAATTCAAAACTACAATAACTCTCCAGTTACAAATGCCATAGAGAGAAATCTGTTTCTGTAGCCACATTTATGAAATGCAATTGCTGCTTTGTCCATACCTCTGGAAGAAAGACCTTCTGCATTATCTGGTTGTTTTCCTAAAGCAATGTTCTCCATTTATTGCTCCTCCCACTTTAAATGACCTTAAAAGAAACTCTCGGTGCTGCCTGAAATTAGTGAAGATTGGAATTAGATGCTGTTACTTTAAAATTCATCCTGTAGTTCCAGACTCACTGACTATGACTTTCTCACATGGACTCCGATTCAGCAAATGGAGGTTAATAACTATCCCTAAATCCAATCCATCCTTGAATTTGTCCATGCTGTTCTTTCTGCTTGAAATGTTCATTTCCCACTCCAACATGACCACCAATACTGCCTAAGGAATCCCTAGATTATCTCTATCACTTGCAAATAATAGAAAATCCATTTAACATGAGTTAAACAATAAAGACTTTAAATATTCCCAAATTCTATAAATGCAGAGGAACTCAGTTGCATGTTTTGTTTGGTTAATATTCTGTCACAACTGTTTTCAAGGAGCCAGTGTTTTCCTTCTTTCAGTTACCATCACCAATCTGCTGGGATTCATGACATAGCTAATAGTCAAGGCCACAGCTGTTGGAATTAGATGACTTGAGTTCAAAATCTACTGCTTTGTATCCTTTAGAATATATATGAGTTCTCTGAGCCTTAGTTTTTTTCATCCATAACATAGAGATAAAAAGTTTCTAGGATTTAATGACTTAATATATGTAAAAAGTGAGGATTTAATATTCTGATATGAAAAACTAAAAATCTTAAAATGGCATGTGGCACATAGTATTACAGAAATGTTCTCTACATTTTTGTGCTCATGGGAAAATACAGTGTCTGTCTGTCTGTCTCTCCTTTCTCTCTGATAATTAGAGATAAAAGATCTCCTAGAAGTTAGCCAGTAACTATATATTATAAATCATGTCCATGCCTAGCTGCAAGGAAAGCTGGGAAAGAAAGCTTCTGGTCTGTTGTGGAGTCAGGACTCTACCAGCAAGGACATAGGGAAAGGCTAGAGTAGGGAGAGGAGTGACTGTTGAAAATTCACCAAAAGTGGCTATCACAATCACTCTTTAGCCTTCAAAACACCACTATTCAAGGGTCTCTCTAAAACACTCCAACTTCCATGAGGCCCTTCCTGATTTCCAAACCAGGCATCATTTTTTCCCCTTCTTCAAGATACTCTAAACAGTTGTGCAAAGTGCCAGAACCAATCATTTATTAGACTATAAAAATATTCAAGAGAATTTAAGGCTGAATGAAGCTATAAACATCACCTAATTCAATCAACCTTATGATGATCAAATTATATCTACAACACATAAATCAATTAAAATAACCAAAAATAGTTACCATTTGAGTGTTTACCCTATGCCAGGTGTGATAATAGGTTATTTATCTAAGTATTTTATTTACTCTGCACAACAGTCTTACAATATTGGAGTTGCAGTTGAACTTGCTTTAGAACATATTCCCAGTAAATCTCCTCTCCCTCGACTCCTTAAAAAGTGTAGCTATTTCACTATTCAATTTAATTCTCACAATGAAATCAAATCTATAAGCACACACACATAATTAAAAAGATTTATTATGGAGAAAACGCTTTAAGAAAGCAGAAACGAATAATCCCCTACATAACTCCCCATTTTTCTCTGGGGATTGATAACCATTTTGAAAGAAAAATGGTCGAATGATCAGACACTTGCTTATAGACTATCCTTTTATTCTTTCATTTAGTCCAATTTAGAGATTGCCAAATTTTAGTATATAAGAGGTACTGTGTAGCTCTGTATATACAGAACTGTGGATGCAGTATTTCATAAATGATGGGATATTTTCAAGTATAATATTGATTAGATGGGATTATCATTTTATCTTTTACTTTACTAAGTAACTCAAGTATAACATGTGAATCCACTGTATTATTACCATTTTACAGTGGTCTCAAAGAAAATATATTAGTTGCCCGAGGACATACAGCTAATAGGTTAAGTGCGGAATTATAACCCCTGGAGGTCTAACCCAAAAGTCAAAGTGGACAGTACATACACTCCCTGCTTATTGACTTCCACCTACAGCATTAATTATGTCTTTGTGTTGCCCTGAGTACACGGCCCAGTGTTTTACGAATAGAAGATGACTAACATATTATTTGTTGTAATGAGAACTCTGAAAATTAATCACAAAAACTCTGATAGTCATCTTTCTTATTCTTTGCCTCTCAGTGCTCCAAGTCTCAGAGGGGAAACAGGAACCAAAGTTGACTAGAATTAGCAGTAACAGAGACATCCTACCCTAATACTAGCAGTACAAATAACAGAGGCTTTACCTGTGCCTTTTTAATTCTTAAATAGGTGTTTTCTCATAAAATTAAAACCTAACTTATGAACTACTCTCACCCTTCTCGGCATTCTACATCCTGTTTAACATCTAGTCCATAAATCTGAGTATGAAAAATAAACCATATTTCTTTATTTTCTTTGAACCAAATTAAATCCAATTTTAAGCCTTCATCTCTCTAAACAGCTCACTAATCTCAATTATTATTTCTAAGGTTCTATTCATACCCTCAATAATAGTTATGACAAGACTTGTACAGCCCCAGAGTCTAGGTGTGTCCCTCTGGTCATTAGGCATCTGACTCCACCTATTACTCCCGAAATTCCTATGCTTTGCCCTACATGGTCTCTTTCAGGGCTGTGGTATCTACAGTCCAACTTTTCCAGGTATTTTTAATTTTATGTGTCAACTTGGCTAGGCCATGTTACACAGATATTTAATCAAACACATCTGGATGTTACTGTGAAGTTATTTTTTTAATATTAATATTTAAATCAGTTGACTTTGAGTAAAGCAGATTACCCTCTATAACACAAGTGGGCTTCATCCAATCAGTTGAGGACCTTGAGACAAAGACTGACTGCTCCTGAGGAAGAGGGAATTCTACCCACTGTTTACCTTTGGACTTAAGCTGCAACATCAACTCTTCCCTGAGTTTCCAACCTGCCAGCCTGCTTGCCTGCAGATTTCAAACTTGCCATCCTCCACATCTATGTAAACCAATTCCTTAAAAGAAATCAACCCTGCACCCTCTCTCCTTCACTTTCTTTCTCTCTCTCTCTCTCTCTCACACACACACACACACACACATGTGCACACATACACACATATACATATATATGTGTGTGTGTGCATGTGTATATACATATATATTCTGTTTCTCTGGAGAGCACTTAACACTATGCCACACTAGATTTATCATACACCAGACTATTCTGGAAGTAACCTTTAATATTAAAGATAACATGAACCTTCTTTTCCTTCCAATTTCCCAGGATACTCAGCCTTCAACTGATCAAATGACCAAGGAGCTAAGACTCCATTATTCACGTTCTTGCTCTCATGGAGGGCTTTTGAAATAATTAACCACTTCTAATGTTTCCCTTCCTTTATTAACTTAATGTGAACTTTTAATTAATTCAATTTGAGGAAACATAGGCAGACATCATCATCTCTTGTCCAGGTTATTACAAGAATGACATTACTAATTTCTTTGCTTTAACTCTTCCATTCTCCATTAAGTAGTCAACATAATCTTTTAAAAACATAAGTCAGTTCATGTTATTCCTCTGCTTAAGATCTTGCTATGGCTTTTCTTCATTTATGGTAAAATCTAATCTCATTGCCATCATGGCCTGTAAGGATCCAGGTGATCTGGCCTCTGCTACCTCTTCAAATTCATCTCAATATCACCCACTGCATACCAGCCACAATGGCCACATATCCGTTGCTCAAACAAGCTAAGCTCTATAAGCAAATGGCATTTCAGGCCTTTGGTAATTGCTATTAAAAGGGCTTGGGATGCTATTCCCCAAGATATTCTCTTGCTGGCTCTCTATTTCCATAGGAGCAGAGTGAAACAGCTTCCTCCTCAGACAGAACATCACTACCTGCCTAGTTAAGGCCAACAACCCATACCACCTCTTGCTGGTTCATTTTCTCCACAACACTTATTTTCTGAAATTATCTTGTTTATTTATTTCCTTACTTGTATGTTGTCTATTTATTCTGCAAGAATTTAAGTTATATGAGCGTGAAAACTATCTGCCTTGTTGATCCTGAATTTCTAGGGTCTGGTATAATAATCATTTAATAAGTACTTATTGAATGAAGAAATCCAAACAAGGTACTATCCTGTTTCAGAAACAAATATTATTGAGGCAGCCAAATAGCAATCACCTATTAGAAATGGGATAAAATTTAAAGGCCTGTCCTCAAAAATAAAGCAAAAGATGAGTTTCCAGACCAACAATACAAGGTATGCTCTAGAATAGACCAGAAGTAAAGTTAACAGCAGAGCACTAATCAAGAGAGCCAAAGGGCATTACATTCTCAGCCTGAAAACAAGATCAGCTGGCAAGTATGGGGCAGGACTGAGCCACCAAAAAAAAAAAAAAAAAAAAAAAAAGTTAAAAAACAGTTGCTAAAGCAGAGATGAGGGAAGTTCATCAAATAGATCAGGGTTCTGCAAACATTTTCTATAAAAACACAGGTAGTAAATATTTTAGACTCTATAGGCCATAAGTTTCTGTCACAATTAAACAGTTCTGCTGTTTCAGCACAAAACCACATATAGACAATATATAGACAAATGAATGTGATTGAGTACCAATAAAAAACTAATTATGGACACTGAAATTTGAAATTACTATAATTTTGATTGTTTTATTTTGAGATAATTGTAGATCAACTTAAGTTGTAAACACTACTAAGAGAGATCCCATACACCCTTTACCCTATTTCCCCAATGGTAACATCTTATAAAACCATAGTACAATATAACAAACAGCATATTGATATTGGTAAAGTCAAGATACAGAATATCTACAGCACCACAAAGAACCCTCATGTTGTCCTTTTATAGCCACACCCATTTTTCTCTTCCAACCCCCATTCTTAATTCCCAGCAACCATTAATCTAGTCTCCATCCTATAATTTTGTCATTTCAGGAATGCTATAATACAACTTTTGCAATTTGCTCTTTCTATATAGCATAATTTTCTGGAGAGGCATCCAAATTGCTGCATGTGTCACATTTCTACCTCTTTACTGCTCAGTAGTATGCCATGGTATGGATAAAATTCTGTAGTTTTTCTTTCTTTCTAACCACTTTTGGTTGTGGTATCTAGGTACTACTAGCTTCATACATTGAATTAGGAAATGTTCTCCCTCTTCTATTTTCTGAAAAAAATTTTGTAGAAATGGCATTAATTCTTTAAACTGTCAGTGGAATTCTCCAGTGAAAGCATCTGGGCTTAGATATGTTGTTTCAGAAGTTTTTAAATTGCAAATTTAGTTCCCTTAATATTTATAGGGATATTCAAACGTCCCATTTCATATTAGGTGAGTTGTAGAAATTTGTACTTTTTGAGCAATTCAAAAATCATTTAAGTTGTCAAATATATGTGTACGTAATTGTAATAGTCCTGCATGACCTTCTTGATATTTGAAGTGTCTGCAGTGACAGGTCCCATTTTATTCTTGGTAGTGGTAGTATTTTGTTTTTTCTCTTTTTCTTTTGTCAATGTTGCTAGAGGTCTGTCAATTTAATTTTTTCCTAAGAGGCAGTTTTGGTTTCATTTATCTTCTCCATTGTTTTTCTGTTTTCAATTTCCTTGATTTCTGCTCTTATTTTATTATTTTCTTTCTTCTTCCTTTGGGTTTAATCTGGTCTTCTTATAATAGGCTCTTTACATAGGGTCTTAGATTACTCATTTGAAACATTTCTGCTTATTTAATTTAAACAGTGTTATAAATGTCCTTCCCCAAACTGCCTTACCTGTGTCCCACAAATTTGTTTTATTTTAATATTCATTTAATTAAATGTTTCCTTTTGTAATTTCTCTTGAGACTTTCTCCTTGACCCATAAATTATCTAGAAACGTGTTCTTTAAAACTGTGTGTTTCCAAGTGTTTGGAGATTTTCCTGTTATCTTTCAGTTACTTATGTCTAGTTTAGTTTTATGGTGGTAAAAGAACAAATTCTGTATGATTTCACTCATCCTAAATTTTTTGAGGTTTGTTTTACACCCAGAAGATGATCTATCCTGGTATATGTTCTGTGGACACTTAAAAATGATGTGTATTCTTCTGTTTGATATAATGTCCTATAAATGTTAATTATATCTTATTGGTTGATAGCAGTGCTATTATTTTATCCTTGCCAATTTTCTGCCTATTTTCTGTGTCACTTTCTGATATAGGAGTTGTAATAGATTAAATGGTGGCCTCAGATAAGACATCTTCACTCAGAAGGTGTGAGGGTGACCTTATTTGAAAAAGGGGCTCTTTACAGGTGTAATTAAGTTAAGGATCTTGGGATGAGATCATCCTGAGTAGAGGATGGGTCCTAAATTCAACAACATGGGTCCTCAACAGAGAAAGGCAGGGATAGATTTGAGACACAGAGACACGCACACTAGTGGATCATGGGAAAATGGAAACAGCAATTGAATTGGTGTGTCTTTTGGTTAAAGAATGCCAAGAATTTGGGGCAACTACCAGCAGCTAGAAGGCAGGTATAAAACAGATTCTCCTTAGAACCTCCAGAAGAAAAAAAAAAAAATTCGCCAACACCTTGATTTGAGGCTTCTGGCTTCCAGAATTGAAAGAGGATAAGTTTCTATTGTTTTAAGCTATCAAGTTTCTGGTACTTTGTTATGGACATTTTAGGAAACTAATATGTGTGTTGAAGTCTCCAACTATCATTATGTATTTTTCTATTTCTTCCTCATGTTCAATCAGTTTTTGCTTCACATACTTTGTAGCTCTGTAGTTTGGTGCATACATATGTAGGATTATAATATATATGCTATTCATACACTAATATTCACATGATCTATAAATATCAACCTAACTGTTTTGTTATGCTTATTGTGAGATTTTATAGAAAACATACAAGCAAGGTCAAGTTTGTGTGCATGTCTTGTGTGTGTGTGTGTGTGTGTGTGTGTGTGTGTTTGTGTGTCTGTTTTATTGTTCTATCTTCAAGTTTACTGATTCCTCTGATCTTTCTGTTCTGGTGTTGAGTCCTCCCATTGAGTTTTTTATGTCAGTTATTGTATTTTTTAATCCTAAAATTACCATTTAGCGGCACCTGGTGGCTCAATCGTTGAGCGTCTGCCTTCGGCCCAGGGCATGATCCCAGGGTCCTGGGATCGAGCCCCACATCCAGCTCCCTGCTCCACTGGGAGCCTGCTTCTTCCCCTCCCACTCCCCCGCTTGTGTTCCCTCTCTCGCTGGCTGTCTCTCTCTGTAAAATAAATAAAATCTTTTTTAAAAAATTACCATTTAGTTCTTCTTTAAATCTTCTATTTCTTTGATAAGAATTTCTATTTCATTGTTAAGACTTCCTGTTTTTTTCACTTATTTCAACTGTGTAACAGCTCATCAAAGCATGTTTATGATAACTGCTTTAAAATCTTTGTCAGATAACTCTAAGATTTTTGTCATATTGATATTGATACTGATTTTTTTTCCATTGAAAATTGAGATTTTCAAATGGAAATTGGACATTTTCAGTATTATGTTATGAGATGCTGGATACTCTTTAAACCCTCAATTTTTAGCTGACACTGCCCCAAAGGAAAAATGTGGAATACTACCATCTCATTACTTCAAAGTAAGGGTAGAAATCCAGGTTCTCCACTTGACATCCATTGACTCTCAAGGGCAGGAAGGCCTCCTTGATACTGCTGGCAGGGTGGGAGTTCTAGTTCCCCACTAGGCCTCCACTAATACTATCATGGCTGGGAGGAACAGGAGTGCTTCCACTGACACCATGGGTTAGTAAGGGGTGGAATCATTACAATTGGACATTGATGAAAGTCCTGAATCACCACTAAGCTTCCTCTGACACCAGCACAGTGGAAAGGAGGAGACCCATCTCATTAATACTAGATAAGAGCCTAGGCTCCCCCACATTGTTTCCACAGAAGGAAGATGGAAGTAGGGATCCACCACATGGAGCCTGGTAGAAAAACCAGGGAGGCTGGGACGTTTCATTACAGCCTTGCAAGGGTTTCATACTCAGCCTTTGCCGGAAAAGTTGGGAGTTAGACTAATCTTTTCTGTGGTGTTTGGCTGAAGTATAGCAGTTATTGTCAGAAAATTATGTCTTCCTAGGCTGTCTCTTTCCTAGGATTTGGCTAGAAAGATGAAACTTCTGTTGTATGATCATTGACATTTCCAGGCTTCTGGTTCTTTCAGCTCCAAGAGTAGGCTATATGAGGCAAAAAGAAAACTAAAGAAACTCATCACAACATCACAGTGTTATTGTTTGGGTCCTGAGAACCCTAATAGATCTGTCTTTTTCTCTCTATTTTTCAGGGTCTTTTTGTTTGTTTCATATGTAAAGTTTTTAGATATGCTTAGCAGGAGGAGTACTATTCTTCCTGGAAGTAAAGGTTTCCCAATTCCATATAATTGTATTTTATCATGAAATGCTATTCATCTTTTCATTTTCTTCCTACCATTAAAAAGTGTAAAACCCTTCTTAGCAGGTAGGCCATAGAGATATTGGTGGCAAACTATATTTGGTTCGTGTTCCATCATTGCCAACTTCTAAAATAGATCAAGATTTTAGAACTATGACTCTTGGGGCGCCTGGGTGGCTCAGTCGTTAAGCGTCTGCCTTCAGCTCAGGGCATGATCCCAGGGTCCTGGGATCCAGCCCTGCATCGAGCCCTGCATCGAGCCCCGCATCGGGCTCCCTGCTCTGCTGGAAGCCTGCTTCTTACTCTCCCACTCCCCCTGCTTGTGTTCCTTCTCTCATTGGCTGTGTCTCTCTCTGTCAAATAAATAAATAAAATCTTTAAAAAAAAAAAAAGAACTATGACTCTTTTTGCTGTGTAGACACAAAAGTCTGCCCATAAAAAGGATGAGCTAGACAAATGAAAAGAAAAATAGATTTTCTCTTTTCTAATGACGGGGAACTTGGGAAAAGAGAAAATAATGGTTGGGAGAAGGCATGAGGAGGACTGGATTAAAATTATTAAAGATCCTAAGGATCACAAGAGACTTCATGGTCTCCTGGATGTAATTCCAAATAAAAACAACACTAAATCATAAAATAAGATCAAGTAATTCCACCAAAATCTTGATTTTTCTAATTATGACTACTTTTATTATGAAATAAACATATGACTTCAAATAAAATTTTGAATGATTTTCCCCCTTTGGTTTTGCTCTAATATCTAATCTGCTTGTCGAGTAATCCAAGTTGACAAATTAGATACATAAATGCAGTAATTTCCCTTTATATACAGACATTAATTGTATTAAGGAGGTAGCAAAACACATCCATGCATGTGATAGTCCAGACTGTAAAATATGTAAAACAAAGACATAGCTAGGAAAAATAGCTTGAAAGTAGCTAATAGTAATAACACAAAAATGATAAGAAGATTAAATCATTGAGAAGCTGAAAATTATCCAACAAAGTAAAAGTTTCAAGAACTATCTTGGCTTTACAAGAGAAATTCAGACAGAGTCTTACAATGTGAAAGTGACACAGCTGCAAAATATTTCCAGTGAGGGCTGGGCAGGGGGTGGGGTAGGGGAAGACAATGTTGAACTCATATGGCAAATGAATGCACTGCCACATCCTAATTGTTCAGCTGAGCCAGCCTGAAAATTCATGCAAAGTGCAGAGTTAGTATACATAATTTTATTCTAAAGCTTTCTTCCTTGAATTGCTATTAAATTTTAAATAAGCTGAGACATGAGCATTTACTAAAGTCATTATGATTCCATTACCCATAGCATGGAGATCTGTACCCATCAAGCCAGAAGCTCTTTGCACTGAATTCTGTTCAAAGTTTCTCTTCTGACTTTTTATTTATTTAGTTTGCAGATCTTCAGTAAGAAACACCCAGTGTCATCTGAAAGGACACATATTGCAAGAAACTAATTTCCTCCCTTACTGGAGCTATGTGATGTGTGACTTCCCATTGAGTACAACTGCCAACAAGGCACAGGTGTGCACTGCATGAGGAGGTGAAAATGTGATTATAGGAAGAGAGATGTTATGATTTTGTCCCTGTATCCATAATGTAATCAGCCTCAAATGAGTGCCTGCTTTTCTTTCTCATAGTAAACACCAAGCCTGGGAAGTAAGAAAACCAAAAACTCTGCCATATCCAGATTCAAATTCATACTGTAATTGACTTTAGAAATAAGAAAAGCAGTTTTATCTGCCTTCATTGATTCTTTGGCTTACTACAAAAAACATCCTAGAAATCCTTTTGTTTCTAATACTTTTTCATGCTATACTAGTTGAATAAGTAAAACCCAACACTAAATGTGTTGTCCTTTTTCTTAAATTTAATTAATCAACCATTTCATACTTCATTCTTTAAAAGGTAATTTTTAAAAAGGAATAACATCCTTCTATTTTCAGTGACAAAAATATTTTAATTGGAAATGCTTATAAATTTAACTCAATAAAAGGCAAATTAAACTTCCATAAATTGAGTAAGGCAAGGCACCAAATATTATTAAATCAGGGTCAAATATTATTAATTCAACCAATTCAAATATAATTCAACTCAGATGGGTACAAATAAATTATGTACAAGGTTATTCAATATAAGATTGTTTAAACTAGAATAAGTTTGAGAAAAAACTAAATATCCATTAATAGGGGACTAGTTAAATAAACTGTGGTATATCTATATATTGCATCCATAGTAAAAGGATAACCTACATCTTTATGTACTAATATGAAATAATGATATCTAACATGTATGATTATAATATTCAACTATTTCATTTTAAAAAGATAAATAAGGATATGTGTGTATTTATGTACTTCTATATACACATACAATATTTTCATAAGGATATAAATGAAGGGATAACTTTGGTTGCCTACATGAAGAAAAATCAGTTGGCTGAGAAACATTGGTTTTAGGGAAAATTTTACTATCATTTTACAGTTTTTCAATGTTTGAGCCATGTAAATGATTACCTATTCAAAAACATTAAATTTTAAAATTTTAGAAATATTGCATTACTAGTATATTAAAATATGATAAATGCAATCAATAACTATATTGTACTCCATAGATAGATTATCACTAATTTGGGGATGAATGCATAATGCATCATACTTGTATCAAACCAATTAAAATCTCATGAGATAAACATGATCAAGTTCAGTTAACCCAGATGAGACCCTAACAGTGAAGTCTACTCAACAGAACTGATTTTACTTGTGGGAAAAATAGGCAGATAAAAATGCCTTATGATGTGGGAGATGCAATATATATCAACATGACCAAATTCACCTCCTCTGTTAGGTTGCACTTTCTGAAATTCCCCCTATTGATAAGATGGAGGAAAACCTATTTGGGGAGAAGTTAACAACATACTCACTAGTTTACACATTAACAAAAATTAGATCATATAAATTAACACAATCTAATATAGCTACACTCAGGGAATCAAAGAAACGTAATACAGAAAGTTTTATTCTTGCAGAAAGGAAACTCTTGGAACCTTTTAGAGTCTTTGCCAGATCTACTGGATACAAGAAATAAACACCCCTAGTATCTGGTTACTAAATTGTTAAACATTCAAAAGGAATGGTTTAAATAGAGGTTAGGAGCCTTAAAGAAAACTAGGTTTAATTTTAAATTTTGAATGAGACTAGCCTGGCACAGTAAAATTAGAAGCTTTATTAAATATAGTAGAGTGGTCACTATGTTGTACACTTGAAACTAATGTAACATTGTGTGTCAACCATACCCAATTTTTAAAAAAAGTTTTAAATACATAGTCAAGTGCCCATTTACATCAAGGAATTAAGAAATTCAAAGTAATCTCTGATTACAAATCTGTCTGAATAGTTGTTTGTATTATTAAAGATAATATCCTACAAATGCCTTACTTCTTAGAAAACATTTCTTAAATTGGTATCAAAAGAAGCTAAATTAAAAAAATTATTAATGGTAAGGACAAATAGTAATTAGAATCCCTATGCAGCAATTAAAATGATAAATATATTCATAGGATGAGACTAACATTAGTTACCATATTTATATTTAAATCATTCCTGAGTATGCTCCCCTTCCAGATATTTTCTTTTCCAGTAGAGCTTGTTGGAATAGGAAGCAGACCCCAAAGTACTTTAAGTCGGAATTTTACAACTACTCCTAAGTGAATACATTAAGGCTGAGGGAGGGATGCCAGTTTTAGATGGCAACACGTGTATTTTTTTTTAAGTGTCAGTAAGAAAGTAATAAAAAGGAGCTGGTTTAGGCGAAACTATTCCAAATGGTTAGTCAAAAAAAAAAAGTGATTGCAGGTGCAACTAAAACCTTAATGCTGGAAATATTTCCTAAATTTAATCTGGTCCTTAGGTATTTTGAAAATGCATCTTTTTTCTCAGACACAAAGAAAAAAAAAAGGGCCCAGAGAGAAAAATTAGGTCATGAAATCAATAGTAAACACAGATCTATTTATATGAATATGAGAAAAGTTAATAAATATTATCAAAGTTACAAAAAGTTCA
Source organism: Ursus maritimus (assembly GCF_017311325.1). Classification (NCBI taxonomy): domain Eukaryota; kingdom Metazoa; phylum Chordata; class Mammalia; order Carnivora; family Ursidae; genus Ursus; species Ursus maritimus. The sequence continues at coordinate 8,252,771 of NW_024426663.1, forward strand.
GTAATTAGAAATACTATTTCTAAATTACACAAGGTTATTTTAAGGTCCCCAAAGTATAGGGATTTCTCTCCTATGCCAAAGTAGTTACTATAAAAATCAACCAAATAAATTTTTCTCAAGAAAGATGGTATTAAACACATTGCTCAGAAGTGAAATAAAGCAAATAGCCAGGCTAATCCTGTCTGTACTTTGTAGTGCACAAAACTTTTCCATTCTGAAGTGAGCAAATACAAAGCAAGATAAAAATTGAAAAAGATACTAAAAAATAATTAAAAGTACAAAGAAATAACACCGGTCCATCACAAGAGAAAAGTGCAATCTTTTTCCACATTTCAATTTTAGTTAAAAATATATATAAATATATATATTAAGAGAGAGTAAATGAAGTACCAGAGACATAATGCATTCCAGTTCTGGTAACATTTTGTGTATCATAAAATTTTACTCAAAAATTTAAAATGGCCGGGGAGCCTGGGTGGCACAGCGGTTAAGCGTCTGCCTTCGGCTCAGGGCGTGATCCCAGCGTTATGGGATCGAGCCCCACATCAGGCTCCTCGGCTATGAGCCTGCTTCTTCCTCTCCCACTCCCCCTGCTTGTGTTCCCTCTCTCGCTGGCTGTCTCTATCTCTGTCGAATAAATAAATAAAATCTTAAAAAAAAAAATTTTTAATGGCCTTCATAAAAGTATTATAATAGAGAATAAAAACTATTTTAAGGGCTAAAAATAAAGGTAAATAATAATGAAAATAGAGCCCACTAAGGAAGTGATGAAAGGACAGAAAATGAATCTGTCTCATTTAACATAATCAATAATGGTTTGGAAGAAAGATTATGAAATGGAATGTTCAGTTCATAAATTGGATGGTGTAGCAAATTTCAATAAGGACAGAAAAGCTAGACAAATGGACCTGAGTAAAAAGAAATGTGGACAAGAAATAAAATTAGATTAAGTTTAGGAAAACTGAAGTTAATTTTATGTATCATCAGAAATGTAAATCATCTGTGGGAAATGTAGGAAAGAAATGTCAAGTTTAACCACCAGAATTAGATAAAAATTTGAAATAATAGCAAGACGTGCCTAATCAGAGTCATGTATAGTTTCAAATTCACAATTGTGAGTTTCTGGAGAATATACTTTGTCAACGGAAAGAATGTATTATTTGTATATTGCTTCCGTTCGTCAAACTAAGGAAGGATTGAAGTAATGAAATACTTTTTTTTTGGTCTGAGGTGTAATAAAATGAATTATATGCTTTGCCCACTTTATAAACCACTATATTAATATTTTTAAATTGCTTTTTATCTCTGGATATACGTGTGATGCTTTTGGGGGGGGGGAAGCAGGCAGGAAGAAAGGGAAAGAGGAAGAGAGGAAGAAAAGTTAGAAAACTGAAATGAAAGAACAATATTTATACTCCGAAAATGACCATTTACTCCACTAAATAATTCTTTTTCTCTTCCATTTTACCAAGCACCTCTAGGTAGCACCACAGTGATCAGACAGAAGATCTTCATGTAGAATTGCTATACAAGTTTTCATGACCCAAACAAAATATTAGGATCATCACAAAGTCAAATGAGTAAAATAAAGATAAGAAGAGATAGGACATAGTCGAGTACATTCTGTATGTCAAACAAGTTGTGTACATTATCGAGTTTAATTTCACAATGACATTAACAGACATATTATTTTAAAGTGGTCACATTCCCCAGACTGTATCAAGCACCTTGAAATAGAAAACATATTCAACTCTATCAATGGGCCAGCAGTCAATTGAAATAAAGCAAGAAGAATAAAAAAGAGAAGAAAGCGGAGAAGGAGAAAAAGGAAGAGGAAGCAAAACCACTGTGGTCCTTGCCCCCCGGCTACTGCAAATCCTATTGAAGAATCAAAGAACTAAAGTTTAGAAATATTATATATAAATATAAAGTCTCCCAGATTTTATAAAAGAAGAGATTTTTCAGTGTAAATTCTCACAGGGTAGGTTTCCTGGAGAAGGAAGCCCTCATTATGGATAAGATTTGGATAATAAAATCTGAGAGAGAAGAATTCCAAGAAGGAAGCAGCACAATTTATAGAAGGAAATGATGAGCAGCATAAAGAAAAGATCATCGATTCCAGATACTTTCCAGAACTTCACATCTGCTCATATCCTTAAGTAAACTTTCATTTGTTAACATCTTTTTATACTTCAACCAGCTTAGTTTTCCTTTTTTTTTTTTTTTTTTGGTTTATTTACTAGACTTAAAATTCACAGGGGTTTGCAATACTTAACTTTAGAGATGAAATCATGACTCATAATCTAAAATCATTCAAGTGAGGCTGAATGTTCCATTTGACCAATTATTCCTAAACAGCTGACATTTTTTGTTGCATTTTAAATTTCCATCCCTAAATTCACCCTGACTGAGCAATGATCTCTCTTTGGGGTGATAGTTCTTTTTCAAAAGTGGTCATGTTATTTATTTCCACAACAAAAATGTTGCATAGGACCCACCACCAGGAGCTAGTTTCTCCTGGGATTTATGGTGAAAGAACTGCTAAGTTTTCCAAACATTACATTATCAAGGTCATAATTCATTTATATTTGCATCCAAATAGTAGTTACACATTTGAACAATAAAAGTGAATAGCTTAGCTCAGCACCAGGAATAAAGCAAAGGCTATTAGATAGAAACTTCTTACCTATGTTATCTAACATTACTCTCCAAAAGGACAACATCATTCTTAGATAGAAATCAGTTTTTAACCTTCCACTTTTTCTTGTTTCTTTGGAACATAGATAGTATCAATTTATGCAGATCTAAATTATCATAAGGTACCGTCAGTAAAACATGAAACTGTTAAGCTAAAATAATTATAACATTTTTATAAATATCGGGAATGTAATTTGGTCTCTCAGTTTTATATCTTCCTCAAAGACCCATGAATCTCATTGTCAATGAATGTTCCTAATAGCAGAGATGAGACTGTGAATAGGCTCTTAACCCTCAAAATTCAGCCCTTCAGGCATGTAGTCAATCACTCAACTAATATTTACTTAGCGTTTATATCTAGGAACAGGAGAAACAGCAGTAAAAGAAGTCTCTGCCCTAAAGGGGCTCAGATGGAAGGAAACCAACAATAAATAAATATAATTAGATGTATAGTATGCCAGATGAGAAGAGCTATAGAGGAAAGCAAAGTAACACAACAGGGAATGCTGGAGACAGTGGAGAGAGGGTGTCACTTTATATAGGACAGTCAGTGGGGTGCTAAATGTCCTATTATAGGTACCCCAGGAAAAAGTGAAGCTCACTCTGAATGTAAAGAAATAGTGTGGATACAGAGACAACATATAAATACTAACACCACACCTAGATAATAACGTCACTCCTATGGCATCAAGGAACTCTAAGCTTGTAGCTGTCTCAGCCCAGAGCCCCAGGGACTTAACTCAATAGTGAAGTCTCTGAGTTTCCAAAGAGTTACAATAGTTCAAGTAGACACAGAAGCCATAGTCACACCAGAATAAAGATACCTGGCAATAATGGGAACTTTAGAGAGACAGAAGATGGATAACTAAATGTGCTCCTGTAAGTGTAACTAGCTATATTACATGAGATCAAAAAAAAAAAAAAAAAAAAAGGAAAAGGAAAAGGAAAAGGAAAGGAAAAGAAAAGAAAAGAAAAGAAAAGAAAAAAAAAAAAAAAAAAAGAAAAGAAAAGAAAATTCAGAACTTGGGATTGACCTTATGGTCCTGACACAAGAGCTTTTTGGACTTGGCCTCAATATCTCAGAGGAAATGAAGAGATTACATGATCTTTCTACCAATAACAAATTCTCAATGCATAAAGGTATATAATGGGAAGTCCTGGTAGATACAGAGTTATAAGATACCTGAATGAGGGCTTTGGACTCCCAAATTTTTATCATATCCTAGGCCCTGGATCTCTCAGAGAAAGATATGAAACATATACAAATACCAAGTCCTCATGTATCAGCAAATGAATTAAGAAGGTAGAAATTATTAGACAGACTGTAATATGTAAATATAGGTTAAATCACAGAATAACAAAATATAAGCAGGAAGAGAGTAACAAGGCACTTAAGGACTTTTATCCCCAATGGTCAAGAATTACTACGTGAATAACACATAACCTTTGGGAAAATGTTAATATGTCCACATTATACCTCTTCATACCCTCCTATGATCATCTAATCTAGATGCTTTCATTAATATCTTGGGATATGGTTTTAAAGTGATTGCCTATATGCTTTCTCTGCCATAAAAAAAAAAAAGGCACAAAAGGAAAAAATTCCCCTTAGCTTATAAAATCAAGGAGGACAATTACTTTGTTTTTCAAAAGACTGCCTTGTATAGTCTAAATTACAAAACATGCTTTATTTTCACAGCATGAAAACAGGTTTTTGTATTCATCAGCATTCTCATATTGACTAAAATTAAACTCTAATCTCTTGCATCAGTAGCTGGTAAACTACTACACAAAATATCAGATATCTGATTAAAAATATACATTGCTTAATAAAGAGTCCTTAAAACTAATTGTCATTATGATATAATGCTTTGATCATATTTCGGTCTTGGTCATAGGTATAAGATTTGGGGATTGCTTAGCTAAATTCTGGACATTGAAGCAGTCATCCATGTCTATTCTTCAGGTCGACTTCCACCAGGGAAAGCAAGCCATTGAATGTCCATGGCAATGCTCCAAACCATGATGAACCGAGGCAATTTCATTTTCGTTGACCATTGCTTCAGGTCATTGTAATTTAATGAGTAGTAATCCTATTTAAAAATATGTTGCAGGCAGCAAGGTGCCTGCTGGGAGAAAGTGGCTACGCATGAACAGATCAATATGCATTGTGTGCTTTCAACCATTCAATAATCGATTCACCCTTGTTATAAGAAAATAAATGTCAAAGTCCCCAAAGTTAATTTCTGAAGAAAGCATTTACAAGGCTATCAGATTATTAAAAGTTTCCATGGGTTATCTTCTGTTTATTTATTTGTTATTGAAATCTCTGTGCTGCATCTCACAATATCCCATTCAAAAACTGTAAAGGAATCCTTAAGTAAACTGCTGCAGGAAGATTGGCTGCATTTTCTTACTATCACCAAAGTGTTAAAGGCTTATTTGGACTAAAGCATTTTACAGACTCATCTCTTTTTCCCCCCTCTAGTCTTACTTTTAAATATACCAGCTGCATTTAATAAGCTATCAAATAAGGCTTTCAGCAGGCTTAACCATAAGATGTCAGATCTTCTGCTTCATGTGTTATTCAGTAATTTTCAATTTCTCAAAATTTGTGCATTAAAAGAAGATAAGGTATTCCTTTAGATTAGTCAGAATTTTCAAAAGTCTTAGTTATATGCCATGGGCTTTCAACATTTCTCTGTTGCCATAGAAATGGGTTTATGAAGGACTGAATCTGTGCAGCATAATCATAAACATTAAATTGGCATATAAAAGCATTCCAGCCTAGCATCTCTACTGTCTATGCTAATGGTTTCGCTGCTTTTATAGCAGTATCTTCCCAGGCTGTAATTCATTCAGGAAGCCCTAAACACTATCTTTCATTGAACTGGAACTCAGAGGAGTCTCTTATACATTGTGTACCATTTTTCTGTTAGCTAGCTGATCCCTCAGCACATTGTATTGCCACAGCAATGAATTCTCCGGATTAGAAATCAAACCAGAAAACTATATACATCAGAGCACCAAAGGCAGTGTATAAGTCTGACTCATTTGACTTCAATTAGGTGGATAATGTGAGTAGTAAACGAGATTCATTTCCTTGGATCCCAAATGCATTGTCATTTAAAATAAATTGATTAGAAGTTCACTTTAGTGAATAAATATATGTGGTCATTCAAGTTATCAAACTTGATTTCCCCAAATCTTTTTCTAAGAAAGTTACTCATAACTTTAAGTTACATGATACTTACGAATGAAGCCGAACATGTTTAGGGCTTCACTTAATTAATAATAAATCCATCTTCCCATTAAACCAGTCCAAAAAAAAATAAAAACTCGAGCTAGTCATCTATGTAGCTTTAGGAAAGTTATATTCTTATACTTGTTCATCTGCTATAAAGTTCAATCAGGATTCCCAACCCTTCTATTTTAATGGCTCAAAACTTTGATTTTAACTCCCTCTAGATCAAGAAAGCAGATGTTCTCTTCTGCTATCTACCTAAACTGAAGTTAATTAAATTCTTTCTTGTAACTAAAACTAGCAAGAATCTAAAATTAACAGCTACTTTAATTCTTCTGTGTGTCATCTTTCATTGTAATCTGCTTTTAGAATAGGCACTGTTCAGCAACTTTTCACTTGGCTATGGAGAACTAGTTTCATTTGAGCTGATGTCAGTGCTGTTACTTTTATTCTTACAAAGGTCAAGTCACTTCCACAATCCTCAAAGGAAACACTAAACTCAACTCATCCTAACCAGGCAAAGAGAATGCACAGGCCATTTGTCAACATAATCAAGTGTGACTGTTTCCCTCACACTTTGGTTGTAAAGCAGGGTCAAGAAAAATAAGACCTTGTGATTATTTGTTGGTTTTGCAACCTAGCATCTATCCCCACTTCTACCATAATGATGCCACTACTCTCATTCTATTTGGATCTGGTGAGACTGAATCTATCCCCACAAATGAAATGCATAACTTATGCTTAGCTACTTAGGATTTTCCACTGCTCAACCACAGGACTAGTTCAGGGAGGGCACAAGATTCACATTAAACCAGTTATGTCAACAGATCTCAAACTAGAAAGCAAGCTCTCTTTCCCCTGAAACTGATTTTGTGATGATAGGAATTTGATGTTCTCACGGGATTAAAGCCAACACAGTGGAAAAACTAGAGCTAAAAGATGGGAGAAAATCAATTCTAATGATAATGTTTCTGCCCATGAAGACAGCTGTATACCAGGACTTTTCAGTAAGGTGAATCTCTTTGCTTCAGCCAGATTGGGTCAGAATTTCTTTCAAAGAAATAGTAGGAATGCATTTGGGCCTCACAGTTGGAAAACACAAAGTTCTTGAACTCTACTCTGGTTAAGATAGAGACATCATCCATCAGATGCAAAACATCACTTTTGACACAAGAGTGAGAAGTAAAGTATCACAATATTCAGTTAATAAAAAGAAAAGGAAAAAAAGATGTCTATCAGAGCAATTTAACTGCTTTCTTAGTTTTCAGTCAATTCCTTTTCCCCCCAGAGTCTAAACACTTTCTAAAATACAAGTTATAAGTAATATAAATTTTATCTAAATACTGAATAAACTTATTTACCATTAACTGTGGGTCCACTAAGTTCTCTGTCTGTGAAAAAGAGTTGATGAGACAAACCCCAGCAGTGAAGGGGATTTTGCATTCAGGCAGGAAATAAGGCAAAGAATAAAACAGAAGACATTCTATTCATGGTTCCTGATTGTTTTAAAATAAAGTTAAATGCAATAAACCAAAGTATAAAAATAGTATTAGAGAATTTTAGAATTAACTAGTAAAGCTGATTCCCCCACATCTTTTGTTCCATTAGCAAGCCCTGATATATAGTTAAGGTTGGGCACAAGTTTTGTTTCACCTAGGCCAATATGATGCTTCTCCTGTGCACTGCTTAGAACATTCAGTTTCTCTTCTAGCCATCTTACATCCAGTGTCATGTTCACTACTCATATTTTTATCAGGACCAAAAGTACCACCAATATTAGTTAAGGTCACAACTTGAATTCATATCAAAATTTCCTTTTAAATGTATAACAAAATGCCACATTAGCATGAATCAAGAAAAGTCACAACTTTCAACCCACGTAAAATACATCTCTTTCAGTACTAGCTCACCAGAAAACACGTAAAATGTCTCCTTAGAAATGTCTACCCAGGGGTGCCTGGGTGGCTTAATTGGTTAAGCATCTGCCTTCAGCTCAGGTCATGATCCCAGGGTCCTGGGATCAACCCCTACATCAGGTTCCTTGCTCAGGGAAGAACCTGCTTCTCCTTCTCCCTCTGCCGTTCCCCCTGCTTATGCTCTATCAAATAAATAAATAAAAAGTTAAAAGAAGTTTTTTAGAAATGTCTACCCAGATTATAAATAATATAGGCAAGCTTTTCTTAACCCAAATTTCTTCCATTGTCTTCCTTAATCTCTCTGCCCTTGAGAACAGTGTATCCTTCCCCCTCCGAAAAAATTTGTTTTTTAACTATGTGCATATCACACATAAGCTATTTCCACTAATGAAGATAAAATATAATACTTAAGAGCTTTTAAATTCAGATAGATCTATTTTGCTTTTCAAAGATGGGAACATGAATTCATCTCTCTGAGGCTCAGTCTCTTTATCCATGAAGAGAGCATAATAATAACTGACCTAATTGGTTGGGGAAAAAAATGAAGTAAAATATATAAAGTGCATTAGAAAGTACTCACATATAGTGAGCCCAACAAATGATGGCTAAAAGGTAAATATGCCAAACTAATGCACTATCTTAGAAGAGAGAAATTTTAGCCTAGAATTAAAAATCCTTTGTGTTATATAAATTATATATTTGTATTGGTTGCCTATTACTGCTGTGGAAAATTAGCAGAAATGTAATGGCTTAAAACAACACAAATTTATTATCTTTAAGTTCTGAAGGTCAGAGGTCTCACTGGACTACCACCAAGACATTAACAGGACTGCATTCTTCTGGAAGCTCTAGGGGAGAATCCTTTCCTTTTCTAGCTTCAACAGGCTGCCTGTGCTCCTTGACTTATGCCTTCTTTCTCCATTTCTAAACAAGCAGAATAGAATCTTCAAAAATTTCTCTAATTCTGATTCCTCTTCTGCTTCCTTGTTATAGTTTGAAGAATCCCTGTGATCATATTCAGCCCACTGGATAATCCACAGTAACCTCTATATTTTAAGGTGAACTGATTACCAACCTTAATTTCATCTGCACCCTAATTCTTCCTTCCCATATAATATAACATATCTATAGGTTCTGTGTATTAGAACACAAGCATCTCTGAGGAGCCATTATTCTGCCTACCACATATCTATTCTTAAATTTATTCTTTGCATTGCAAAAATAACAATTCCCACAATTCACCTTAAATCATTACATTATTCATGTTTCCTAGTGTCCCAGAAAACACACGTACCCTGGACTCCTATAGTAATTAAGTTCAAATTTGTAATTATTCATTATTCATAAATTTACCTTCATGGATGATTTGAAAATATAAAATCATGCTACAGAAGATTGCCAAAACAATTTAATCACATAAAGTATAATTTGAATCAATGTTTTAAAATGCTATGGATCAGAGATCATAGATTTAAAAGGAACCTTAAGTTTCTTGTACTCAAAAGGTATTGTATGGTTAAATTCTTCAACTTTGACAAGATTTTTCCTAAGCCATGCTTTTATGTACTAGTTCTCTGATTTCCTGCATAACACATACCTACAATGTATTTGGAACATAAAACTCAAAAGTCAAACAACACACTTGGAGATAATAACAGTGTGATGTATGGGGAGATGAGGGGTAAAGCTGAGAGAAGAAACATTCTCAAAGAGAATCTATAAATCTAGGATTCTTGGTGCTGAAAAACTTCACTCAAATTAGAGTTTTAAATGATTTGAATACTTTTGGCATTCTTGGAGAACTAAGTCATGGTTTTGTGTGTGTGTGTGTGTGTGTGTGTGTGTGTGTGTGTGTGTTTAATCACCTGGGAAGATAAACTTAATGAATGATGAATGGTTTTAGTCTTCTGCAATAAAAATTTAATGTAGAAGTCCAGGGTTGAATCATTTTCTGGGTGAGAGAGCAATATTCATAAAATCTCTATTTATGTTGCAAAGAATGGACACTTTGGTCTTACCCAAGTTACTTAGGAGTGGGCAATGGTGAGAATCTTCACAACAGAGAAGAGTAGGGTTGCTAAATGTATCATACCAGTTAAATTTGAATTTCACAGAAGTTACACATTTTTAGAAGTATGTTCAAAATATTTCATAGGATATACTTATACTAAAAAGTATTCTTTGCTTTCTAATTTCATGAGAAATTTGAATTTAACACTCAAGCTCTCAGGTATAGCTATCAGATATATCTGCTAATTTCTAATTCTCAGAGGTAATGACCTCACCATAGCTCTATTGAAAAACTGAGGGAAACAGATGTCTTTCCCAGACTATCATCAACAGGTACATCTTAAAAAGCCAATCAAATTCTTCCTAAAAAGGAGAGTGGTATACATGTATTGAGTCTAAAAGCCAAGGACCAGAGGGGAGGGGGGCGGGGGATTGGGCTGGGCCGGTGATGGGTATTAAGGAGGGCATGTATTGCATGGAGCACTGGGTGTTATACGCAAACAATGAATCATGGAACACTACATCAAAAACTAAGGATGTACTGTATGGTGACTAACACAACATAATAAAAAACTTAAAAAAAATAAAAAAATAAAAATAAAACACACAGAAAAAATAAAAAAATAAAATAAAATAAAAGCCAAGGACCAGTGGAAGAGCCAAGATAAGTGCCAAAAAATGTTAGAATTTAGGTAACAAATAGATTAAAGAGCACTCTCCTGCTCTTCTGAGTATATGTGAATATGTGCATAGTTTAATATAGATTGCCTAAAAGAGTGATTTTTATAGTTAATTTTAAGGGTCATACACCCATTTTACAGACTGATAAAATGTCTGTGAACATAATTTTGTAATTTTGTATAATTTTCAAAGGATTCAGGGGGCTGTGAAAATCCATAAAATTTTAATTATAATCTTTTGTCATATATGTTGAAATATATTCTCAGAATATTAAATTTTGAAATAGACATGCTTATCAATTCTCCATTTATGTCTAATATTTTTAATGTCTTGTTTAATAAATATTTTCCTACAAAAAAGTATAAGATCCACCCATAATCTCCTCTAATGTTTAAAAATTTAATGTTTTACATTAGTTCTATAACTTACACAATTCCTTTTTGTACCTAGTGCAGTAATGTTTCTTTTTCACATGAAAATAAATTGTATTAACACCATTTATTGAATAATTTGCCTCTCTTCCTTTATTTCATATCAAATACATCAAATTTCCATGAGTTCCACGAGTTGTTTCTGAGTTCCTAGTCTATTTTATCAACTAATCTCCGTCTTCTTACCTTGTTTTATTGACCTATTATTGGACCATCACTCTTCCACAAAAATTTTTAAATCATTTTGTAAATTTACACAAAAGAAATTATTTTTGGACTATAACTGGTACTGCATTTAATGTAGAGTGTGATTTGAAGGAAAACTGTCACCTTTATAAAATATGTATTCTCATTAATAATCATAACACATTTCTCCAGTTCTCAAGTTTTATTTTATCCCTTTTTGCAATTTTCTTCTATTTTTTTCAATATTTATACTATATCCAGCAACTTTATGAAACTCTCTTAATCTTTCTAACTTCTTATCTATTTTTCTTGATTTTGCATCTGGTACCTTTGTCTTTCTTTCATTTCCTTAAACCATTTATTTTTGATGACTTAGTCTATTGTCCTGGTTCTCTAGTACAATATCAAATAGGAGATATATTGTAGAAATCACTACCTTGTTCCTGGCTTCAATAAAAATTATTAAGGTATAACTTTATTACTCATTCCTCACATTTCCATGGACTTCCAAGTTTACGATACCATGTGGCTATTGCCACTACTTTATCAAACTGGTAAGTTTAGGATAAGGAACTAAGCATGCTCTAATCACCCCCTTCTGGGGTACTTTTCCTCAAAACCACTTACCCTTTGGAATCCTGGGTTCTTTTTTTTTTTTTTAAGATTTTATTTATTTATTTGAGAGAGAGAAAGGCAGCCAGCGAGAGACGGAACACAAGCAGGAGGAGTGGGAGAGGAAGAAGCAGGCTCCCAGCGGAGCAGGGAGCCTGATGCGGGGCTCGATCCCAGGACTCCAGGATCACACCCTGAGCTGAAGCAGATGTCTAACGACTGAGCCACCCAGATGCTCTGAGGAATCCTGGGTTCTGTGGTCATCTATGCAGTACTCACATTGAGACAGGCAGAGGAAGGCTTCCATTTGGGAAACAAGTTCAAAACAGGAGAAAAGAACTAGAAAGCCAATGTGGCTGCATATACAAATCAAGTTCTCTAAGAATCCTTGTCAATAATAAAGCTGTTATATTTTATTCTTACATTTCTTCTTCTTATACCAACTTATCATTTATTTTCAAAAGTAGAAGAAATAAAAGAGTTGTTTTCATGACCCAAAAGTAACATTGTACTATTTATTCACCACTAGTTACACTTTTAAATGATGTTAATGCATAATTTTATCAGATTAAGAATATTCCCTTCTATTCCTAATCTGTTAGATTTTCATCATGAACAAATGTTGAATTTTATCAAATTGTTTCCTACATCAATTGAAGGGTACACTTCTTTGTTCTATCTTACTCTGTATAGAAAATTACCTTGATCTGTTGAATTATTCTTGCATCCCTGGTATTAACACCTACATAAAAGGAGATAGCCAATAACAGGAACAGTTTGTTCAAGATAAGATTTATTCCTTTTCCAGCTTTTGAATAAAATTATTTGTAAAATTCTTCAGGCCTGGTACTCCTTTCAGATGGCTGGTTCCTACTACTACTTCAGTATACAGTGGGACCATTAATTATACATTTACATCTGGAAGACCTTACATTTCATGTGAATTTTTGGCTTTGTTGTTTCTTTTTAAACGTCCTACCTTGTATTTATGTTCTATTTAAAACAGACTTCATTTAAATTTTTATTCTTCATCTGTCTCGGCACAGTTGTAGCTATTTTGCTAGTCTTTCAAGGAAGATACTCTTACTTTGTTTGCTCATTTTTCATTCAGTTGAGTGTTCTCTATTTTATTAAATCTTGAATCCTAATAATTCTTCACCAGAAGACTCCAAAAGGATGTTCTGTAGAATAAAATCTAAATATAAAATTTATAGTAGAATAATAAAATGACATGAATACCAAGAAGTTTCATGTTAGAAGGGATTAAGATTCAGTCAAGTGATGATCTAAACAATAGTCTGTTCCTCAATTAAGATAAATAATAAGTAGGAGATTAATAAGAGATAAGTAATAACTAGTAAAAGTAGAGGGTTAAAATTGACATTTCACATTCATATACTGAGTCAATAAAACAGGAAATAATCAACTAATTCTTTAGAATAACAGACATACAGAATTTGACCTGAAGCTAAACATTTCCTGGATCTCCATCAAAGAAATATTCAGTCTACCAATATGATTGAAGCATGCATCAGATTTCATTATTGTGTTCATGGATTGACATTCCTCTTTGAAAGACAAAGATTTGGAAATATAAACACCAAAGTTTAATAGTAATTGTTAATGGGCTTTAGAATTTCAAGTTAATTTTTACTTCATGTTATATATATATTCTTAAAGAAACATTATACATATATATATGTGTGTGTGTGTCTATGTCTATATGTGTGTGAATATATATATGTAAAGAAACAGCATACACACACACACACACAATACATATATATAAACTGGTTTTTTTACTAATTGGATGAGCCACAATGAAACGGGATTATTTCATAATAAAAAGTAATAAGATATTTCTACTATGAATTGTAAACCCTTATTTATTTGTTGGTTTGGTTGTTTTTGGTCCTCTCCCCCGAGTTAATATTATATTCTTCTGGTCCAAATTACATTTGGATGCAATATTTTCAATTCATGTGGTTGGCGGAATAATGTCTCCATCAGTGATATCCACATCCTAATCCCTGAAACCTATGAATATGTTATCTTCCATTATAACCAGGACTTTCAAGATGTGATCTTGAGTTAGGGATTATTCTGGATTATCCAGGTGAACCCACAGTAATCACAGAGGTTCATCAGGACAGGACAATCAGAGAAGGAGATGTGACAACAGAAGTTCAGAGAAAAAGACAGAAAGAGATTTCAAGATACTACCTCCTTTGAAAATGGAGGAAGGGACTAAGAAGCAAGGAGTGCAGGCTGACTCTAGAAGCTGAAAAGGCAAAGACACAGCTTCTCCTGTAGAGCCTCCAAAAGGAATGTAACCTTGTTGACACCTTGATTTTGGGACTGCTGACCTCAGAATTGTAACATAATAAATTTGTGCTAAGCCACCAAGTTTCTGGCAATCTGTTAGAGCAGCAATGGGGCACCAACAGCAACCACAATACCAGACATATAAAGATTATCAAATTTCTTCACATTCTTTAAATCAAAGAAATTTTGACTATGAATCTGTCTCTCAGCTAAATGGGCATGAAATTCAACATCTGTCATTCTTGCTCCCCAGTATCCCACCTCACAGGATGGTTCATGGTACCCTATGAGAACACTGACAGACCAAATGCTGGTGAGAATGTGAAACAACAGGAACTCTCATATATGGCTGGTTGGAATATAACATGGTAGAGCCACTATCAAGGACAATTTGGAAGTTTCTTACAAAATTAGTCATATGTTTGGTATTTCCCCAAAGGAGTTGCAAGCTTATGTCAACAGAAAAACATGCTCATGAATATTTATAGCAGTTTTACTTACAATTGTCAAAACTTGGAAGCATCCAAAATGTCCTTCATTAGGTGAATGGATAAATAAACTGAGGTACATATAGACAATGGAAAATTATTCAGCGCTTAAAGGAAATGAGCTATTAAGCCATGAAAAGACATGGAGGAAACTTAAATGCATATTATTAAGTGAAAGAAGCCCATCTGAAAAAGCTATAAACTGATGATTCCGAATATATAATATTCTGAAAAAGGAGATAGTAAAAAATTAGTGATTACCTGGGCTTTGGAGAGGAGGGGATGAATAGATAGACCACAGAGGATTTTTAGCATAGTGAAAATATTGTGTATATAAACACATAGATATTTTCAATATGGCAATTTCTCTAATACATAAAATTCTATTAGAGAATTTCCTGTACAACATGGCAGATTTTACACATGTATTTATGTTTACTCCCTTCTGAGCCCCTACCAAAATGATGATAACAAGATAATAAAGAGTTTTAAACCACAAGGAAAATAAACTGAGGAAACAGTAGGCAATATATGTCAACAAATGTTGGTATGTGGAAAGGAAGTGAATGAGTTGTAACATACTTAATTGAGTGCAGAAAACTAAAATGTAAGCATATGCAGTGGGGCTCACCAGTGAGATAAAGTCAGTTTATGCTGCAGAATTCTGGAGAACCTTAGGAAGCTTCTGCAAGTGTAGAATTTGGTGAGTAGTAGGCAAAAAGCCAGAAGTGTATATAGCACAATGCTTCCCCTCAGACAACCCCTCTCTCAATCCCAGACTCCTACCCTAGACAACCAGACAACTATTCCCTTTATAAAGGGATGGAGAGCTTCAGTCCTTAAAGAATTTGACTAGAGAGGCTAAAAACTTGGTGAAGGCAGAGGTGAGGAGAATAAAGTTAAATTCTATTACTAAAATAGAGAATAAAGTTAAATTCTATGTACTGAACAATGAGTTTCCAGCCCTCTCTCCCACCTAAACCTTCATCATGCTAGCTGCCAGATACTCTAGCAATAGAATGATTAACCTCTGGAGAAAACGATCAGAAAAGAGGCCAATGAGACATTTAGGGGCCCCACAACGAATCTCAGGATCTGTGTTAGATCTACTTTTTAAAAATAACACTTACTCCACACATGCGTACCGTAAAGTTTTCCATCAGTTTTTCAGTCCTCACTCCTACATTTGAATGGTTGCCAAGAATAAAAGAGATTTGGAAAAAAGCCTCCAACATGAAAAAGAGACGGCAGATAAAAGGAACATAGCAAAAACAGAGACAATATAAGATTTAAAAAAAATTTATTTGAGAGATAAAAGAAGTTATTTCATCCTCAAAATAAGAAAAAGGTGCCGTTGTTTTTAAAATGGGGTATAAAAAACAAAGAGCATATGGAAATGTTAGAACAGAATAGATGAAATACAAGTTTTGATAGAAACTTTGAAAGATTTAATCAAGTCTACTTTGCAAAAAGAGAACAAAAAAAAAGAAAGAAAGAAAAAGAGAGTTGAAACATAAGAAGGAAAGGATAGGAGAATTAGAAGGTTGGAGCAAGAAGTCAAACATTTACTTAGCAAGAGATCTAGGTTAAAAAAAAAAGGAGGAAGGGAATTTTATAAGAAATAATATTTCCCACAACTGAAGGGCACAATGGATTGAAAAAGTACCACGTTATGGCACATTATCATGAAATTCTAGAACATTTGGGTTAAAGTGTTTCCATAGAAAAAATTAAAAGATTATACACAAAGGATTGAGATACAACATAACACAGCAATTCTCAACATCAGCAGAGGGAAATGCCTTAAAATTCTGAGGAAAACATTTCAAACTATGATTTTATAACCAACCAAACTATCAAGCAAGTGGGAGAGGAATGAAAATACTGTTAAACATGCAAGCTTTACATCCTTCGCGTGCTTTCTGCAACCTACTAGAAAAGAGCTCCTACACTAAAATGATGTAGAGAACCTAGAGCAATGAAAACCTAAAATCCAGGAAAACACAGAGAGAGGAAAGGAATATTGCAATAATGGTAAAGAGAAGAACCAGAGCAAGAGACATGCATCAGGCCTGGGGAACAACTAGTGAAGTTTCAAACATGCAGATAAGGTGTCCAAGGAAGCTCAGGGTTACTGCACTGTACACCTTGGTTGGAATAGACATAGTCTGTGTAAGTGCACACCCTGGAATTGTGTAGCACAAGTCACCTTATGCCTGCAGTGAGCATGGGAGGGCTCCAAGTCAGATGTCTCCTGGTTAAAAAAAAAAAAAAAAATTGACAGATTATCTGATATATTTTACTGTGTGGGTAGAGGTCCTAAGAGGGGTTTCACAGTTCCATGGAAGAGTTTGAAAGAAATTAGAGAGAAAATGTAAAAAGGCAATTTTCAAAAAAATGTATAATACCAAAAAGGTAGTAGATTATGCCACCTGACATATCAGTTAACAGTATTTATATAATCCTTAACACAAAAACTCAATATTTATTGAATCAAATATTATGATGTACCATTGTTGGGGCAATATTAGAAGAAAAAGAACATACACATACATAAACCACTTAATATAGAAATATGGGGTGGATATCAGGAATAAAACAGCTGAAAGTGTTCAATGTAGTTCCTCCAGGAACAGAGCCTGTGGTGCGGTACAAAAGAAAACTCATCCTAAGCCTTATTTTATAAATCCATCTTACTTTTTTTAGTAAGTAGATATTACTACTTCAATTTTAAAAATACACTTGGAAAACGTGAGTGTCAGACATCAAATGCCAACTGTTTCTGCTTTGATTGCAGATTGTACGAGTATTATTTTAATCTGTTGATATTGCTTTCATGATACGATCTGTGACATGGTACAAATTAGATCTAGTAGAGATTCATGATGAGGAAGCTATTTTTCTCGAATCCTAAATGCATCTTTTATTTTGTCTTTGTCAATTTCTTTTAGAAAAAAATCAAAAATAAATAGGACTGATTACAGTCTATTAAGAACAGATGGATAATGTTCCCATTAGGCAGTGGATCAAATGGACATAATTTTTCCCTCCCTTTTTATGTCCATCATCTGCAATGGATACTAGAACAGACAAATATGCATATTCATAATATATAGATTGAAAAAAACAAACATTTCTAGACTACAGATTCAAAATCAAAAAGAAGGAATTTTATTTTCCTTCCAGGAACAATAGACAAATGACAAAGCAATCTTCACAGTTCTTAATGAGATCCCAAGGTAATCGTGATGGTCTCAAAAGTAAAATAGTTGAATAACTGAATTTAAACTAAATGCTTTTCCTAGACCCTTCTAGTTGTTTTTAACTAAGAGTGTGGCATACAGAATACTGGACAACAGAAGAATAATGCATTTTCGCATTCTGGGGAACATCACGATTTATTATCAGGAGTACAGCACTGATTAATGATATCACAATGAATACCAAAAGGCAGCAAGAAGAGATTTGTCGCTTATTATAAAGTGTAGTCACATTTGTTTTAGTTCCTTGCTGAGGGTCCAAAGAACCAAAGTCATTACTTTATGAATGAAATATTACATGCCAGATATTAATAATAGGGCATCTGAAGCTCCCCAGTTCCCCTGGATTATCATCTATGCATACAATTTTGGAAGGGAAGTGAGTGAATTGTTTAGGGCTTTGGAATACTTGAGAGTGATAGCATTGCCTAGAGCAAGACACTGGCCCCTTCAGGCCACAAGGTAATTGTGTAACTGGCAAAGTCCCTCAGCTCTAACCTGAATTCCTCTCGATCCCAGAATTATTTTGCTCCCTGCTGTCAATGAGCCAAGGGGTAATTTTGTTATGAATATATATTAATTTCCATTTTCCATGTGACTCATTTTTTGATGCATTAAATCATATACCTAAATTTCATCAATTAATTTTATCTACCAGGGTGCTTCACTGTCTATTTCAAGGACATAAACTTGAATCAGTCACAGGTAACTGCAGGTTACAGACGCTGCAAACAGCTAAACTTAAGGAGGATTGTTGCCTGCCGTCATCCAACAGCTGGTACTAATGTCAGTTTTCGTTTTAAGTGTCTGATATATGTAGCTCTGTTTGACAGGAACCTGAAATGAAATGCAATTTTGTGTGGTTAAAAGATGTAGCTGTGCTTCTAGCCCACATACCCTCAATTGGGTTTTTTATTAAGTTTTGAAAGTGTTCATTTGTTTCTAGTCTGTGTCCTGTTTGACTTTATAGATGGTTGATCTACTACATTTTGTTTCTTATTATTTGTAGATCTCTCTCTCGGTCATGTGCATGTGCAGGCACATGCATACACACACACACACACACGCACCTACACACATGATTTGCAATGCTAGCATTAACCAGATTTCTAGGAAACCTATTTCAAAATGTTTATTTTCTAGTCCCACTAAAGGTAAAATTTCAGAGCCGTTTATAAACTTAGTTAGTGAAACTTTGTTTTTGTAAATATGGTGCAAAGTCATATGGTTAAATCCCCACTTTTTGTTTTGTAATCTTAAACCAAATTCCTCCCAACATCAGCCACATATAATCACAAAAAAATAAGACTTCAGAGTTTTTAACCACTCATAATAAAATATAAATGTATAGCATATTTTTAGGAAATAATCAGCAAAGAAATGAAATGATCATCCATTGGCCAGAAATAGCAGAATTCTCTATAGGGCATCATGAAATTGAGTATTGGTTGTTACAAACACTGGGCTCAGGTAATTTCCATGATCTTAGTCCTATTAAATGCCGCACCAATAAAAAAGCTATTTTTTGATGATAAGGAAATCTTCCAGTCTGTGACAGTACTTGCGACAGAAATTGGCATTCACCCCTGAGAACTTAAGATCCTGCTGCCCCACCTAATCCTAGAGAACTGCTCATCCTAAATTGAATCTGCTAATGGCAGCTTTTATGCTCAGAGGTAATAGGGATACATGCTTTGGACCATCTTCACCCCAATCCATCTGAATTTGACAGGAAGATGTGACCCAGTGTTTGAATATGTCTCAATCTGCTTCTTCTTGCTACTTCCTTTATACACCGGAAGTACACTGTCCTTTCTGTTTCATGTAGATTATGGATGCAAAGTAGGAAACACATGTGCATGTACACACACACACACACACACACACACACACACACACACACACACAAGTATAGCACTCTGCTAATCTCAGATAATAGAGAGTACAATGTGGAGATATGTAAACAAGGCCAGGCATCTGCCAGAACAAACTTCCAATTCTACAGAGCCCATTCCCTTGGTTGTGGATTTATTAAGAGGTAGGTAGAACGGTAAATGGGCACTTTACCCACTCCCTCTTATTTGTCACTAATTAGATGATAAAAGAGAGGCTCCATTACTGTATGGTGACTAATATAACAAAATAAAAACTATTTTAAAAAAAGAGAGAGAGAGAGGCTCCATAAGTGAGTCATGGTTACCAAGTAGAATGGATGACAGTCCATATGGTGTAATGTGAAGGGCACCATAAATTTGTGAGGGAATTAGTACCTGCTGAAAGATAACTCACAGAATATTAGCGCAAGAGGGAGCCTTAAATTTAACGTGGTCAAACCCACCATCTGATAGTTTAATTCCTTCTAGAATTCCCTGTCAGTAGTTGTTTACCATCTTCTTAAAAATCTCCCATAAAGTTGTGGGGGCTGAAATTGAAATACAGAGGGTTTAGGATTAATGAGAGATACAGAAGTTGAGACAAATTCAAGAATGGGGTAAGAGGAAAAGAGAGAAGAGATAACTTAAGGTAGAAAAACAAGGGAGTTCACAACTTTCTGAAGAAGACCTTATTCTCTGAAGATTCTAGTTGTTAGTTCAATTTGAAACAAATTTGATCTCTTTGTTACTTCATTCTATACACACTTACCGAATACCTAGTATTTGCTAGGATTTGGGGATACAGAAACAATCAATACATGGTTTCTCTCCCTTTTAAGGAGCTTAGACTCTGGCTGAAACAAATGCTGCCTTAAAAAAAAAAAGTCATCTTGCAACATGAGTGTTAAGTGCTAAAACAAAGTATTCCTGGAATATTAAGGGAGTTCCCTACTGGGATGATTTTACAGAGGAGATGAATATTTGAGTTGGAATATTTGAGTAGGACTTTGCTAGTGGACAAAGCGGATGGATCAGATAGGTGGGAAGCTGATGCAATCCCAAATGATATGATCAAAAGTATAAAGTCTATGACATGATTACTGAGTAGTCAGAAGTGAAATGTGGCTGAATAAGAAAAAGATAGGGAAGGATGCTGGGAAGGTAGTGGAAGCCCCATGCAGAAGAATACAGTGCACTAAGGAAATTCAACTTGACCAAGCAAAAATTCTGCTTCCTACTCAGAATTGGGGATTCTGAGTTAAAATAAGCAGCAAAAGACAGTTACTTGGACCAAAGCACTTACAGTAGACAAGGTCTTGGACTATCAGAAACAGTAATTGGTCAAATAACTGAAAAATTATGAAATTAAAGAAAAAGTATGTAAACAAAGAAAAACTATGCAACATCTTAAATATTTCATTTTACGTGAAAAATAAACCACACTCATTATATAATATTTTGGTGAGGACAAGGGTTTTTTCTTAACTAATATACAGATCTGCTGATTTTAATTCCCCTTTTTCCTTCTTTCATTAATCATATATATAAATCATTATATGCAATTTCTACTTAACATCTTTTAAGCAAGAATTTTAAAATTCTATCAAAAAACAAATTCCTACATTTTAATAACTTATCCTCCAATTGTTTGTATCAGGCTTGCTCACACCTAGTTTGACAGCAAACACAGTATTTTTAGCAATTCACCTTTATCAAGCCTTTCCAGAGCATTCTAATTAGTTATCATGGAAACAACTCTCTTTTCACACTCACACTACATTAACTCACAGATTATTAAGTAAATTACATAATTATAATAATAATTGACACAATCAGTTTGGGAATACACTGTTGTAAGCATATAAGCCAACCAATAGTATAACTGTAAAAACATACCAAACCATGGAGCAGGCTAGTAGCCTGTTAGCCCTTTGTGTTCAGCGGGACCTGGGCAGAGAGTAGTATGTTCTGTGAACAGAACAGAAAGTATTAGCTATTCTTCTGAGTTGGCTAAGTGTACAGGGAAGAATGGACAATCAGCCTTGAACGCCATTTTCTTATCTGTTCCGTGTGTGTATTTAGACATTTCAAAACCTGGACCAGGCTTTTAATCATGTATTCACATTATGTCCCTATCAGGAGAAGTAGTAATTTCAAAGATTTTATGCTCTAGGGATTTTCAGACATCCTAGAAATGCCTCATTAGATCCCTAAATACAAGAAAAGATATTTAGGTTCAGGTCAGAGGACATGTTGTCCAAAAGAGTTCCTTATCAAGGGAAATAGACTCTCAGTTAAAAATAAAAAGGCATTTATGTAGGATGCACGGCAGGCAATCAGACCTCTAGTGAAGCAGAGACACCCACAACTGTCACTCCTACAGTACAGAAAGGCTTCACCTCACTCTTGCACCAAATTGTCTCTGAAGTCAAATTTACACTCCAGAGTCCCGTAGGCTGATAAAGCAAGTATAACTACTGGAACTGTAGACTTTATAAAGGCCACAAATTTCATATGTCTTCCAAGTCCAACCCCAACAAGAAAGACAAAGCCTTCACAAACTTAGAATGGATACCAGTGGAAGCTTTTTATGGTAGATGTGACCTCATAATCCTCACATATATTTTCATTAATGGAGGGTACAGAAGCCAAACCATGAAGTTTTGTGACTTGTACATTGGCAAACATCAACTTCAAAATAGTATGAAAAAAGAAGAACCCATATTTCATATTCTTTAGGACCCACGATGCCACTTTTCAAACTTCTGAGTTATTACGGGAAGTGTCTCAATATATTGTTATGAAATAGACTAGGCTTTTTAAACCATTCCATGGGAAGACATGGTTCATTTAAGACTAATCTTGACAATTTCCTTAAGAAGAGTATAAGAGAAAGCAAATTATATACACATATATACTGTAACATATATATTAACACAAAACATGTATTCTTTACTCGCCCTCATGTAACCTAAGAATGCAGGAAAACGTTAAGAAGCTAGTTTACTGTATATAAAATAACCATATCAAAAACAGCATTTTAAATCATTTGAAGTCATCAGATAAATGAATAATGATTCTTCACAAAGAAGTGTAGCTGAATTATAAGGAAAAAAATTCAACTTTTCTTGCTGTTCACAGTACTCATGTTAATGATGATGTAAACTATACAATATTTTGGAGAAACCCGAAAGTGACAGTGTACACACATATTTAAACTGAGGTGTGTAAGCCACTGGACACACTTATAACAAATGTCTAGTATTTAGCACACATAAAGTGAGTGTTCCTATTCTCTATGAATATGATGCCATGATGTAATATTACATATTTAACATAGCATAACACCTGAAACCAATAACAATCAATTGAAGAGGAAAAAATCGGGGCACTGTGTATTTGAGTAAACATTCATTTGAAGGACTCTGTGCTTGTGTTATCATCAGTTAATAGAGCAAATATGTATCTAACATATTGTCTTTTCAGCATAAATGATTATTTTGTTGAAAACCTTTAAACAGAAATGGATACGATTTTGATATAGTAAGTCAATAAGTCATAAAGTAATTATAAACTCACTAACATGAATGTGTCCATATTCTAGAATTGGGTAAGTGGCAATACATTATGGAAAATAATTAAATCTCACATGCTGAACAAAAAAGTATCACGGATTTGGGTAAAAAAAACTCTGGCCATGACTTTAGGAATACTAATAGAACATCTACTTATCT
This sequence comes from Ursus maritimus, assembly GCF_017311325.1. Lineage (NCBI taxonomy): Eukaryota > Metazoa > Chordata > Mammalia > Carnivora > Ursidae > Ursus > Ursus maritimus. Next base: position 8,276,229 of record NW_024426663.1, read on the forward strand.
CTCATGAGTAGGAATATTTTAATTTTAAAAAAGTAACCATATTTAAACTAGTGAAAGCTTTCAGATATGAGCTAAAGCTAGGTTTAATGCCCTACTGCACAGGCTAGCGTTAAGGTCCTTTTGAGTAGAGCCTTTTCTTTTTTTCATTCAGGCCATCCCTAAACCTGGCTCAGTCATGGCACACTTTAAATATTCAACAGCACGGACCAATATTCTGCGGATGCCTCATCTGGAAGTTAATAAATATTAGCTTTCCCATCAAAGGAAAGAAATATTTCAAAGAAAGCAAAAGTGAGTTAATGTTTCTATTCATCATACATGTTTGGAAATCATTAGCTACTAAGAGTATTTTTTCCCAGTCATACAAATTTTAGCTGGCAAAAAGGAAGGAGTCCTATGGGAATTATTTTAGTAAAGTGAGCAAATTAGTTTAGAGGTAGCATGAAATCCCTGTTGAGATGGGGTAGTAGCCAAATTGGGCGAGATAAGGTAAGTAGGGTAAGTAGGAGAAACGAAGATTGCTGCCTTTATCTGCCTGGCTGTGATGTTAAGACCTTATCTCGGTTTTCAAGCAGCGTAGAGTCATAATAAACCAGTATTGTAAAAGATGACCCTCACAGTAATATACTAGGTCTCCAGGCAGATGTAAGGTGAAAATAAAGTAGACATGGGAATTGGGAGTTGCAGGCAGAGTCTATTGATAAGAAAAACGAGCTTCTTAGGATGTTGTAGCAAAGGTAGAAAAGAATTTTAATGACAAGACAGCATGTTAGAGAAAGCCAAATGCTCAGAGAGTAAAAACAGAAAAGGTTGTTGAATTTGGCAATTAGGATCCTGTGGGTGAATTTAAAGAAAGGGTTTCATAGACTCAAGATAGCAAAGCTAAATAAACAGTGGCTTAGAGTAGGTAATTATGAAGAGACCACGATTATTAGTTCTGAATCTCAGATTTTGGCAATGGTGAAAAAAAGTAAGACCTTTGTACCTTTGCAGGTTTCAGAGAAGAAAAGTTTGATGATGAAAAGATTGAAGATGGTATAGATCAAGAAAAGAATGAGTAAGTAGGGTCATCGAGGAGCAAATGGATTGCAGCTAGCCTTTTAAAAAGAGGACAGGACACAACTTCCAAACAAAAGGACACGAGGAAGAAAGGTGAATTATCAAGAGACAGTACTCAGGAGACTTAAAGAGGGAAGATGGTCAAAGGCGTGACTAAAGTGATGGTCTCTATCCTTTTGTGAACCCAGGTAAGGTTATTTGATGATATTGGGGCTGGTGGGATGAGACTAAAGGATTGAAGCAATCAAATTTAAAAAAATTCTTACTAGGAAATTGATAGATGAATAAAAATGCTATTCACAGTGAGTTATAAAGTAAATTAGAGGCCACAGCGAGTCAAATCCACACTTTCTAATGATTCTCTATTGATATCCTATAGCCCCAGGAACATAAAAAAGGATAAACTGACCAGGACTGGATCCAGACACAGCAAATGTGGCTCTAGGTTGAAGGCACAGGCAATCCAGGGCATTAGGACTGTATAAAGGTGACTGACAAAAATTCTAAACAAGCAAGGACTCCAGTGCAGTCAGAGGGAATAATGACTGAGGGAAATGAGGAACTGGGCCATTAGAGGTCTCTGTAAGGGCAGAACCCGGGCAATGAGCATGGGAGAGGATCTGAAATAGGGAATGCTGCAATATTACAATGCCAAAAGTACGGCCGCCTGTTCTTCCTAATAATCTCCCTGGAGTCTCATAAACTTTTAAAAAATGGATAAAATAATACAGGAACTTGTGCTGAAAGATAAACAATTGCTTACTAACATTTGAAGTCTCACTGTTTAGCTCTTAGAGCATTTGTAAGGAAGACCTAACCTCATTAAAAAGAGAGACATGGCTGCTACTACCTTTCGAACAGCAGCGAGTGATTAACAGGCATCATCAAAATTAACTATATGTTGAAGGGAAGATTAATAAGCTCACTTCTCTCCTTGTCTAATCTGCTCTCTGGGCATAAATCAGGAAGCTTTGATACAGCATTAATTTTCTTAGAAGTCTAGAATGCTATTTTAGTAAGGTAAGTTTATACTAATTCAATAAACATGTATTGAATGCCTCCTATGTCCTTGGCACACTGTACTAAGAAATCCAAACATCGTAGTCCACAAAACTCTTTCCATACATGTACGTCCTGGAAGATGCTTTAAGGACTGGTAGAGGAGGGAGGGGATCAGCAAAGGAGCAGCTGTGACAAAGGGGTAAGTTAAGGATTAGCAGTAAGGGATATAGTAGGTATGAGAAAGGAAAAGGAGCTAGAAGTCAATAACACCTCAAAAACAGAAATTCAGTTGGAAAGACAGAGGAAAAGGAAACAAAACAGCCAAGCCACAGCTACACTATGAATTAAGAGGAGAATCATAAACTGAGCACAAAAGAATACTGTCAGCTTCGTGATAATGAGGTTGCAGGTAAACATGGTAATAAGCTAACTACACTGGTTTAAGAGGACATGATTGTTAGTATCCAATCTGAAGAAAGTAATTGTTTGTGCTTCAAGAATAATTTATATTATGGTTACTGAGTATATAATCCATATTCATGTTGCTAGAGAGCTTGTGGATAAAAGACAAAGAAAATTACATTGCATTGCATATATACGAGCATGCGTGTGTGCGTGTGTGTGTGTGTGTGTGTGTGTGTGTGTGAATGACAAACAGGTAAGTAAAGAGTTAATTAATGGAATATGCATATCTCCATGAGTCATTTCTCCATTAGTCAGGATGTTTCGCTTGCAATGAAAGGAAAGCCAAATCAATTCATTAAAGCAAAGGAAAAATGGGGATAGGGGCATTAATTTGCTATTTTCTATGACTGAAAATTTCAGGAAAAAAATGTTAGCTTCAGGCATGGTTAGACCCAGAAGCTCAGACAATATGATCAGTATTTCAGCATTTTCCAACACTTAGCACAGCTTCATTTTGCAATAGCTGTATTATAAGCGTGACCTCTCTATATTGTGAATACTGACATTTCCAGCCTTGCACCATCCTAACAGAAAGTAATCCTACAAAGAATATAAATAAGTAAAAAGAGCCTCTTCTACAAGTTCATGCCAAAGTTCTTCTTGGAATTGAATCTCGTGTACCTATTACTTCATGTATCAATCTCTGAACTGCAGCTAGAGATTAAAAAAAAAAAAAAAAAACAATCCATGAGTTACTCCTAACTCTCTAGATTAGATTAGAATTAGCTCAACCAAACTATATGGACTAAAAGAGGGCAAGGTGGTTCCCAAAAGAAAAACTGAGTCACTATTTTCAAAGTCATATGCTAAATTAGTGTTTCTTAAGCTAGACTGCTGGAGAAAGAAGTATATCAAAATGTAGGTAATGGAAAGAAGATTTTTATGATTATAAATAAGAGACAGGGAAAGAAGGAGGAGTATGGAGTTAATGACAACTGAGAACCACAACTCTAAATATATTATTGTCTATGATAAGGATATAACCTATGTTATTTCTAAACCCAAATGTCTAGAAAGCATTTATATGCTGCTTTTTGATCTGACTTTACCAAAAATAACAGGAACTTCACCATGTGTTATTAAACTATTTCCTCCTAAAAATTCCTCACAGAAAAATCAGAAACTGTCCCTATAAACATTCCCTACTCTGTCTAGCTTTTATTAGAGCTTCACATGATAAACGTGCCCTATACAAATAAAATATTTTTATAAAATAAGTAGCACTACATGATGCGATTTGTGCATGTGTGTATGTAAGTATTATTACTTACATTACCTACTTTGACACCTCCCAAATTTCAAATACCTGTTCCCAGACTTTGGATACTATTTAGGATAACATGAAGTAAGTCTAAATTTCTCTCAAAAGTAATATTCCAAGTCTACTTACCATACAATGAACTCTGGGCTTAAAGCCATACTAAACAATAGATTTTAATGAAACTTTACTGTGTTGTTTTACACAAAGACTCAGTAGCACATTAGAATCACATTGTTTATGCATTAAGTTACCTAAGATTTAATTATATAATGTCATATGTTGTTTAGAAAATGTATTAAATCATGCCTTTTATGACTTTGGCCTATTTATGAAGACAAATCACTACAATTCAGCTTGAGAGCATTAAAAACTAACAGTCTCTGCCACAACATAGCATATAAAGTGAAAATATATTGCAATGCACTGAAGAAAAGGTATGAAATATGGAAGAAAGGTTGTATAAATGTCAGCCTACAACATATTTTAAAATATGGAACATGCAATTACCTTTAAGAGCTGACTTTTCCTATATTCCATTTTACAACACTAAATAATTGTTTAAAAATCATCATTTAAATTATGGTCATGAAAAAGATGCATAGTAAACTTTAAGACCTTGTTAGAGAGTGTGAAATATAGGAATTTTAACATTGTTCTTTTGTGTTCTCTAGTTCAGCCATTATTTTGGTATTTGGACATTGGACCAGGGTCCTTTTCCAATCCTGGTTTAATTTCATCAATGAAACCATCATAAATACTATTAAATTAACAACTTTTAATAACTTTAGATGTTATAAACTCATGTATATATTTCACATTTAGGTTTGTGAGTCTTATTTTTCTTTATAGTCCTCTCTGTTAGGTAATCTCCAGGCGTATTTCTTCCAAGCCAGGCTTTTTTCAATCACATATATAATTAATTTTTTGTCATTAATATATTTGCAAGTAATCACTCCTAGTTGACTTTTGTTGGCTATTTTCTAATTTTTCATGATCTGTTGAACTTTAGCACATTTGTCATCCAAGTTGTTAGCAGTCATATGCATCTTGATATGTAGGTACCAAGTTTCACCCAAGACACTGATTATTTTTTAACTTGATAAAAATCAATTACATCAAAGATTAGCCCCACTTTGGGGGCACCTGGGTGGCCAGTGAGTTGAGTGTCTGATTCTTAGTTTCAGATCAGGTTATGATCTCAAGGTTGTGAGATGGAGCCCCATGTCGGGCTCCACGCTCAGCCTGGAGTCTGCTTAAGACTCTCTCTCCCTCTCCCTCTGTCCCGCCCTTCCCCCTTGCACTTGCTCTCTCTCTCTCTCCCTCTCTCTCTCTCTCTCGTTCTCTCTCTAAAATAAATACATAAATCCTTCCCAAAAAATTAGCCCCACTTTTTTGAGATAGCACAACTTCTTTATGTGGTTTTCTATTCATAGGCATACCCACCTAAAGACTGACATTGACCTTTTTTTTTTTTAATTATCCAAGACATTACTCATTCATAGGAGAAAAAAAGGGGGGGGGGAGTATCACTGACTGTACCCAATGGTATGGATTGCATTGACTATTCTAGTATTTTTCCTATTTTCAAATTTTATTCTACTCATCTATGTTGACAAGATTGCTTTTCCTTTTATAAACAAATGTTCCCTTAGACAAATTTGAAAGGTTTTGCTATTCTCAAATAAATCCTCAAAAACGGCCCCTAATGGCTCTGCAGCAGTATCCACCCTTGTCTCAGGCATCCCAAATGTCATTCATCAGACCCTGCTGATTTGACTAACGTCCATAATAAATGCACATCAACCATTTCCTCCCTTATCCTTGAGAGCTTCGTCACTGGGCCTTGTTTACTTATCCCTCACATATACTAGCAATTAGATAAAAGAGAATTCTTCTAGAACACTGACACTTATCCCTCTAATCATGCTACAGCACTCTCTATCTTCTTAACCAAAACTCCTTAGCAAAATTTAACAATTTCTTGATGACTAAGAGCCATCAAATGAAAGCTATTCAGTAGAGCATAGCATGGCTGTAGGAGTGCATACCCCGCACCTGCATCATCAACTGTGGAACCTCATGCAAATGACCTCTCTGTGCCTCTGGTACCTCATTTATAAATTGAGAAAAACAATTTGTATCTCACAGATTTATTACAAAGATCAAGTATGAAAGTTTACATAAAGCAAATCCTGGCCCATCGAAACCACTCAGGAAATTAAAGCCATTACAATGATCACCACTATCAACATTGCCATTATATTCTGAGTTGTGCAGTGCTGCACTCAGGAATCTTAGGAACTTATGGACCTATTTTCTCCCTCACTTACAGTAAGTGTCCCTCCAGCTTGTCTACATCTAGCTCCCTATCTCCCTTTCCCCTTCTTTTAAAATATTTTTGAAATAATATTGGTGGGGTAGAAAAAAGAACCTATTGGGCTTTTATAATAGAAAATTAACAATTGTTATAAAAGGATCTAAGAAACTTTCCTATGACTACAGTTCATGAGCTTTATTTAGTACAGGAGCATATATGTTGGCAACCCACAAACCTTATTTATTCATTTCTTGGTTCTCTGCCGTGATCTATCTAGAGGAGTTGCTGGGAAAAGGACTCCCTGATAAGGGAGGGAATACTGCTTGTCTGTTTTCATCCCTACTATGTTCTAAACATTGTACATCAAATCTTTCCTGAAGTCCTAACTGCAGGGGGGGAATCCCATCCATGCATAAAAAGGTACTGGTAAATAGAAAAACGTCCCCAAAAAACTGAAATCAAGCTCTTTTCATTTTGGAATTGTCTTAGGCAGAAGAACTACTGCTTTAATTAACTCCTATCAATTCATCTGGATCAACAAAGAAGGTATTTGTTCTCCTGAACCAAGTAGGCTGAGGACAAGGCAATGGAGAACCAAACTCAAAAACGGATTGTTTTCCTGCATGGATACATTGGCTCAGAATTCTAAATGTTGAAAGTAATTCTTGAGAAACATCAGTATCAGGAGTTTCCAGGCTGTTTTAACATGAATGCCTAAAAGTATGTTCCTTTTATGTCTTTGAATAGGCTCTGATCTCTCAAGTATCACTAATTCCCACATACACATCACACAAAAAATTAATAAGAGCAGCCATGATAGAGAAATATCTTGCAAACAAAATTTAAAAATGCCTTGTTTAAGCTACTCACAAATTTCTTTCCAAAGTAACCAAATGGACAATAACTTTATGTAGCATTTTATGAAGTTTTACACGCATTTGGGAATAACAAGAATGCCTTTTTGAACAATTTAATACCTTAAAGGTGTTTGTACATTTCGTTTTTTCCCTTTTAAATACTCAGTGCAATTCTAATTAGTGTATGTCATAATTTATAACATTGGCAGCTGTTCTAATGTCTGCAAAATCTTTTTAGAGTCACAAATTAAGAAGAAAAAAAACACCTTATGTATTCAAATGGATGAAACATTTTTTCAATGAATTGCAGGGATTAAATTCTTGTTGGCATTCATTAAATAAAATCTCATTTCAGAAATTGCATGTTATTATTGATTTGTGTGTACTATGGGTGCTTTTTATACCAGGATGTTGAAGATCTAAAGTATTTATTTTTCCTCTTGAGTTGTTGGCAATTATCACTTTGGCATGCTTGTTTCCCCATGCCAGAATTTCTTAGCTTCGTCAGAACTGTCCTGAAACCAACTCACCTTTTCTTTTAATCCTACTGCAAAGTAGTGGGTCAAAACACGTAAGACATATATATCCAAGGTAAAAGTTTGTGGTTAGGTGGCTATTGCATAACCAGCATTATAAAGAGGTTCTACTACATTTGTAAATTTTTAAGTTTTTTTTCCTTATTGTCCAGTGTAGGAGGGAATGTTTCCACTAATGCTCTAAGAACAATATGTCAAATATTGGCCCAACTGAGAGAAAATAAACATTTCAGAGAGGAATAGTACCATTAAAAGAATGTTCAACTTCCAAGAAAAGCTCTCAGAATACTTGTTTTTACTCTAGCTCCCTCCTGAAACCCTATTAAAAGATAATAAAGTGATATTTAAAGGTATAAACTCAGAAGAAAAAACAAAGAAATAAGAAAAGAAGGCAGCAATGTCATTTTGAAGCTGGACAGTAGATGAATGAGTTGTAACTGAATTATGAGAAACTTGATCCTGAGCTGGCCATACAGAAAGGAAAGAAATAATCACACTCAGAATCCACAAAAATTCAGGAATTGGAGCCACTCCCTATGTTAGCTAGGATGCAATGGGAAGTTACTCAAATAAGAGAGATGAAAGCTTTCAGCTGAAGGAAGGAGGGAAGGGACAAAAGCAGGGAAGGAATGTGTCTCATTTTGGAGAACCACACGTCTAAATAAGGAGACACTCAAGGAGGTGTTTCCCCTGATACACCCTTGCTAAGTGGCCCTTACATGAGCCACTTTGTGCTGAGGGCCTGCACAGAAGCTCCCTGAGCTAACCTCGTTATGTTTAGCTCATTATAATACGAAGATCTCCTCAGAATATCTAACCAACATTTTAGCACCTTATAAATGTGAACAGACATGTTAGGAAAGTCTCTAACATGAAGGAAAATAAAATCCTATTTTTAAAAAAATCACCTAGAAATAAACAGGCTATTCCAGATGAAGAAAACCTCAAAAACTATCATTAATATCCAAATAATCGAAATGGCAGAAAGAAAAGAAAGGAGAAAACCATTAATGAAATACATCGGGTGATTTTCCCAGAACAGAAGAATATGAATCTCCAAAGGAAAGAGCCCTCTAAACGAATATCCAGCTCAACGAAACACATCACTGAAAGACCAAATGCAACAGATAAAAAGAAGATTCTATAGGCTTTCAGAAAGGAGGAAAAAGTCATGAACAAAGCATTGAGCATTTAAAGATCTTTGAACATCCTCAAAGAAATAATGGAAAGCAAATTTAGTAGGACAACACCTTCAAATTTCTGAGAGACAATTCTCTTAACTTAGAATTCCAAACCCATTTGAGGTCATCAAGAGTTATTCATTCAGTATTCCCTCAAAATGCGCTCTCCTTCCCACTTTTGTGTAAGAAAGGAAGAGTGCTAAGAGTATATTACATGGCTCAGTTTTAAATAGCATTTAATTCCTCATACCTAATTTTGACCTACCCAAACTTATAATATTTTGGGAGTATGAAGGAAGGGAAACATACATGTGCAGTAGGTGAAATAAAACTCAATCCTCACATTTCTTAATGAAAATTCAATAAATAATGTCTTAAGATAAAGTACAACATACAGATGGTCTTTGAAGATATGCAGGCAGATACCAAGGAATCAGCTTGCATTATTTTAAAGTGAACAGGAAGAACTATGTGAGAATGTGAATTCATGGTTATCGTGGGTCTGACAGAGAATGATCTAGATCTAAGAATGATCTAAGTTTTTTCCTGTATCTATGAATAACAGCAACCAAAAAAAGTCACTTTATGATGGGTTAGCCACCCAAATCACCAATTTAAGAAGTCTATAGCAAGCTCCCTAGATCTCCCCCTTGGATTCATAAAATCCATAAAGTTCTTCATAAGGGAAATATAGTACTTTTTTGCTTAACTTGGCTACATAAAAGACTTTTTTGTCAAACTCGAAGTAGCAATTCCTATCACTCGGTATTTTTGCTGCATTTCACACCACGGGTCAGTTTTGATGAAGGGTCAAGCTCCCATACGTTACCTAGATACCAGATAGGTGAGTCAGTAGTCATGCATGTGCCATAAATGTACAATTGTATGTGGGTCACAATGAGGAATAGTATTTTTGAGGGTAAGGTAATAATCACCGCAGGTATACTATAGATATTATTAATGTAGGTTCAAGACCAATAATCATTGAACCTTCTTTTTCTTCTTTCCCTCATTTCAAAAGCTTACCAACATCCTCAGAGCATGTTTTCTTCTAGTGTTCACCAAATTCATTATTTTTCATCTTTTCTAAGGCCTATCCTCCTCATTTCTCCCCTAACTTACTGCTCCCACTTCGGTGCTATCTTCCACTACCTCCAACACTAAGCCATCATTCATAACCTAGAATCACATCTATCACCGACTTCCTCTATAAATCTGTAAACAGTTTATTTTTACTTCCCTTTAGACTTTTCTGCTCTTCCAGTCCCTTTTCTAAAAGCCAAGCCACTCCTTATGAGATCGGTAAACTGACAGAGGTGGTGGTCTATAGATGATTGAGGCTTAAGACGATGGGAGTTCTAAATCAGAGTCTTGTGAATGAAGGAAGTATGTTCAGAATCTGGATGAAGTCTTTAGGAGACTAGGAGGAAAGTGGGGGAAAGATGAGAGAAAGAAAGTGAAGGTTAAGTCTTAACTATGATAATGCAGGGAGAAAGTTGGAATATTTATTGATGCTCTCTATGTTAGTTTCAGAATGGACTTTGATATCCATCTAAAAAAGGCTACATTTTCCTGCCATTCTTTACTTTTATTAAGAATGTAAACTGTGCGACCTACATATTCATAGGTAGTCATATGACTTCTATTTGTGAGGAAAGTTTCTGACCTTGCAAGAATCAGAACTTTATAAACTGAGTTTACTTTGTCCTCTAGCAGGGAAAAGAACACATTCCCACAACAGACCTCTTGAGTCTCATTTTCAACTAATGCATTCAATTTCTAACAAAGAGCAAAGGATAAACAATTAAATATTACATGTAACAGAACTCTTACCCACCTGCCAACAATTAAACCCAGTAATTAAAAATTGTAGGAGAATACACATAAGCATATCCTCGGCAGCAGTCATGCCACGGTCAAAGAGGGGAAAAAAATCTTTCCTAATAAGTTCCTTTCCTATTTCCCAGGCTGCTTTTCTTGACATTAAACAGACCCGAGACTCTGTCAACTGTGTTTCACTTTCTTTAAAAAGAGGGAAATCCCATTCTGTATCCCCTGGGAAGACTATTATACACAGATGAATGTATTTTGTTATTTAGTTTAATAAATGTAGTGTTTCGAACAGATGTTAAAGCTTGAAATTGTCCAGAGAAAGGAACAGCTCAGGTGGCAATAGTGCAGGTTTCCTGCCTGCTGTGCTTTCTTCTTTGTCTTTGGAAGAGCTACTTTCACAGGTGAAAAGGTATTACAGTATTTATAACCACTCAAGTCCTCACCACTGGACTGAAGCTGACAAACGGGGTGCTAATTAGTACCAGGAGTGGTGGTGGTGATGGTGGTTTTATGACACAGTCATCTGGCCAGTAAATTGGACAAAGAGAAACAGCACATTAACAGAAGCACTGCAAATCCAGCCATGCAATGGGTAAGAGGTGAAGGTGAGGACTGGTGTAAAAAAAAAAAAGAAAGAAAGAAAAGAAAAGGATTTTTCTCAAAACCAGCCTATTTGGCCTTTCGATGGCTTGCTTTTCTGTGGATTTTCTAAAGTACTAGCTACTTATATCACCATAATCCAAAAGGATTTCTTCAGAGTACACCTGTGAATAATGGTATGCTTGGGAGAGAGGAAAGATATTATTTGGTCAGAGTGCATATCTGTTCTCTGAGAATTAGCAACAGATCTCAATGTAAACAATAGCCACGTTATTGTTTTGCATGCTAGGAAGCAGTAAAACAGTAAAATCCAATCAAATAATAATTACTTTTGAGTATCAATACTGAAATTCATCATATAATTCATTATTGTATAAATTTTATAATGCTTTGTTTAGTTTAAATAAAACAAATCCACGGTTTATAAATGTGGCCAACATATTTACATTGTCTTCACAGATGTGAGGCCTACAGTAGTTGTGATAAAGAGAAAGCACAATGTAATGGGGAAACATAAGAATTCATTATTAGGAAAGTTGCATTCGAGCCCCAAGAGCATGTTACTGTGCTTAAGAACAAGAAATTTTCAAACTCAGACACTGTCACTTATAGCCAGGTCTTCAGCAAGATATTGCTCTGAGTCTCGGTTTGCCTACTCACAATACCTACTTTTTGGGATTGCCCTAAGAATTAAATAAAACAATATTTATAAAACAAGCAGCAGAGCTCCATATGTATTACAAGAGTTCATTAAATGATAGATATTATTAAAGCTATTAACTGTCATAAGAAAGTCCATAATACTTTTTCTACTGCTTAATGTTTGAAGTAAAAAGTTTCAAGTTTATCCCCCGTTGTTTGAGGATTAAAAATGATATCAAACACAATAAAATATGCAAAATCAGTAAAACTTATTAAAAGCTACATATATAATACTCTAAGGATCGTGTCTTATTTTCTGTTGAAAACTAATTTTTAAAGACAATCTTCCTAAAAATAATTTTTATTGTCACTATCATTCACTTCACACACACTGAATTCTCCCAAGCCATCTTTCACGAAGGCCAAGATATTCTTCCAGAGTAATACATATGCAGCCTGGTGCCAGAAAATATAAGTGCAAAGTAGTTAATTGTACTATGAAGAGCAGGATGGTGATCGCTGTAAAGAATCTGTCCAGCTCGTGAACACAAACGAATTAACATTTCAAGTTCAACACTTAAAACTATATCTCAGAGAGGTGTTGTCATGTGAAGTAGCAAAGGGAACAGAATAGGGGACTCAGTTCTCAGTGGGAATCTTTCTTCATGCTCCAAAAAGTACTACATGGTCATAGCAGGTATTAAAAAAAAAAAAAAAAAAAAAGCTTCTATAATAAAACATGTCATAAATTTCTATCAGGCCAAAAGAAGTAGAATAATAGAGTAAAAACTGAGCAGATTTGGAGAATTTATTCATTCAATAGATAAAGACCTCATCCATGTTCCAAGCATTATGCTAGACACTGGAGGTAGAGTCAAAATAGTGAACACAATAAGCATAGATACAGAGTTGTGAGCAAAACACATGAGCTATCCTCAAGGAATTTACAATTGAAAGTAAGATTAATGTAACAGATGATTCATTCTGAGACTTTAAATCTTGAAATTAGCAAATGACCTAGGCAAGATTATAGAATACAATAGATTCTAAACAGAAAGTATAAATTATTGCAAAAACACAATCATTTAGGCGACTTGACCTTGAATAGCAAGTTAATAAAGTCTGTAAAATTGAACATGAGAAAAAATAACTTTGAAATGTTAGTTTGTCAAAAATAAAATAGAAACCCAGCTCAAAATTCATTAGATTTCTCTGAAAAGCTGAGCTTTTCCCATGTAATTCCTCTAATCCAAGCTATAGGAACAGAGAGGTTTCCTATTACCATTTCCTCATTTCCTTATTTCCTTCAACACTGGCTTTGATGCTCTGTGCAAAATTCCTCCCCATGACAGGCTGTTTACTGTCTATCAATTCCTAGTCTATCCTTTTAATAAAAGGAAATTGCAAAATGACTCCTACTATACTTTTCCAAACAAAACTTCAACATATGTGGTAACTATCAAATTTAAAAGTGCATTAAAATTAACAATGAAGTTTTTAAATTTATATATCTTCGTACCCGACCCCTAGATTTTAGACTCATTAAGTCTAGGCTGGAGCCTTGGCATCTGGATATTTTAAAGCCCCACAGATGATTCTGATGCACACCTAGAATTGAGAGTTTCTATAAAACACCTAAAAGAAAACTGCTTTTTTAAAAAAGATTTTATGTATTTATTTGAGAGACAGAGAGAGAGCACGAGCCAGGAGAGGGGCATAGGGAGAGGGAGAAGCAGACTCCCCGTTGAGCAGGGAGCCCAATGTGGGGCTCAATCCCAGGACCCTGGGATCATGACCTGAGCTGAAGGCAGATGCTTAACCTAACTGAGCCACCCAAGTGCCCCTAAAAGAAAAAGCTTAAAGCATCTTCTTCCCTCCCACTACTTTCTCTGGAAAAAGTTCCACAGCCTACCTTGGACAACAATACCCATTTATATGCTGAAGAGATATATAGTTTTAAGCATTGAACTGGGCTGGTCTAGGCAAATTGAAGCCAAATTACCTTACAGAATCTTCTGTGGACTGTCACATCTATCATACCCTGCCTTCATAGATAGCTGGATGATTCATTGCTTTCTATGAAACAGAATATTCCAATGTTATCATTAAATGGTGATGACGTTCATTATAAGAGAGGAAAGCACGCACTTATTTGAATTAGATAATTAAATTATTTACTTTTCCAGAGATTCAATCCAAGAATCATAGTCTTAAAAAGCCCAGGAACTAAACATTTTCAATAGTTACTGAATTTAAAAAAAAAAAGAATCAATTCTAAGTCTCGGTACATTCCACTACCCTGCTCAGAAACTTACATATTGCTTTGCTTATCATGTGCAATGAAAACTGCAATAGAACTGTATCATGAAAAGAATATACATGATTTTCTGAGCATATTATTGGGCATATAGAGTTAAGTGTTGCCACAGTGATTGATAACACAATCATCTGAGATCTGACTTAATGGAGAACAAGGCTGAAAAGAGAAAACAAAAGACGAATTCTCAGTAAAACTGAAATGACCTGGGAAGTTTGACCTATGACTCTACCACAATTAAGTGTTTTACCATCATTAACCAACTGACCTTACCGGGAAGTAGAGAAATCAATTAAATTATTTGGCCTGATCCTATGGGAATATGAATACATTTTTTTGAAAGTCAGGTGCTTAAAAATCAGGTTCTTGACAACTGATTGGTTTAAAGCTTCATTCTTAAAGAGGAAGCACTTTCTAAATATTATGATCCCATGAGAAAGAGATTGGTGGTCTCATATCATTTATCACTCAAAAAAAATTTTTTAAGTTAGTATATCTTTTGGTGGTATTATGCTAGTTCTGTTATGAGATAATTAGAAAAATAACTGCAATGACAACACAATAACCTCTATTGAGCACTTATGTTTCAAGCACTGGACTAAACAATATATATGCAGTTAAATCATTTAATCAGCATAATCTTTTATGTTTATTATTATTAGCCCTATTTTACAGACAAGGAAATTGAGACTTAGACTACTAACATATCCAAGACCACAAAACTCTTAAGTGATGAGGTGGGGATTTAAACCTATGTGTGTAGAGCTGGAGCCTGTAAACTGCATTTTACCTAGAAATGTAACCCAAGGCTGATGAATGTACCACAGAGACTGACTTCAATATATCAAGGGGAAAAGTGGAAAACCCATAAAAGATAGCTACAAATAAAAGCAAAGGAAACTAACATCTTTCTAAATTAAAAAATGCTTCCTAAGCACCATAAAGTGCACATCAAAGCTATGATCAATCATCTTATACCATAGTACTAGCAAACTATGGGCAGATTCGATTGCATAGAATACATCTTCCTAATAAGGTCTTGGATATGTTTCTTTACAGAGACACGATTTTTTCACACACATGTGTAAAGAGCAAGTTAGAAGTCAAACTGGACTAAATTACAACATTCACGATGAATGTGGAATGTCCACTTTGATGCTTTTAAAAGATGCCCACCTATTCTCTGACATCTTCCCTGCAAAAGGTGAAGACTAATTACCCTGCCCTTGAACGATTAGCTGGACATAGCGACTGACTTCTAATAAATGAAATGAAATTAACAAATTAATAAGCAAATATGAAAGAAGTGACAGAATGTGACTTCCAAGTCTTAGACATAAAAAGTACTGTAGCTTCTCTTCCTCTCTGTATCTCTCATCACTGTCTGGAAGCCAACTACCTTATAATGAAGAAACTCAAGCAGCTCCATGGAGAGGTCGATATGGCAAAGAACTGAGGCCTCCTGCCAACGGCAAGAACATACTTAACAGGCATGTGAGTGACCGTCACTGGAAGAAGATTCATCAGCACCACTCAAGCTTTCAGGTGAATGTAGACCAAGCCTATACAATAACTGCAATTTGGTGAAACCCTTATCCAGAACCACCTCCCTAAGTTGCTTCCAAATCTCTGACCGGCAGAAACAACACAAGATGTTTATTGATTTCAGCTTCTAAGTTTATTGATTTCAGCTGGTAATTTGTTATGAAGCGACATATAACTAATACAACCATATTGCCTATTACCACTGAAGTAGAATACCATAGAAGGTCACTGTTACTGCTTCTCTTTGCACATGCTATTGCTCTTTGTGCTTCAGTTCCCTCATCTGTAAAATGAAGAAAATACATACACCTCATAGAGTTGTTGTGAGAGTTCATGAGGTAGTTTATAAATACTTATTAGGGGAGTCCTCAGCTGAGCAAGCCATAAATAAAAGTTAGCCATCATTATTACTGCTGCTATAACATTTCTCTCTTGCCCGTGGGCTATGGAATCATGGAAGGAAGAAAAGTTGTACTACCTACCTAAGACTCTTAGCTCTGCTTCTCGATTCACTCCATCTCTTCAACTCCACAGCTCTCACTTCTCATCTTTACATTTCTATTTCCTGTTACTGCTTAAGACTTCTCCCATTTGACAGCCATCAAAAAAAATCTTGCCATTTGCAATGACATGGATGGAACTAGAGGATATTATGCTAAGTGAAATAAGTCAATCAGAGAAAGACAATTATCATATGATCTCACTGATATATGGAATTTAAGAAACAAAACAGAGGATCATAGGGGAAGAGAGGAAAAAATAAAACAAGACAAAACCAGAGAGGGAGAAACCATAAGAGACTCTTAATCATAGGAAACAAACAGGGCTGCTGGAGGGGAGGGGGTGGGAGGACGGAGTAACTGAGTGATGGACATTAAGGACGGCATGTGATGTAATGAGCACTGGGTATTATATAAGATTGATGAATCACAGGCCTATACCTCTGAAACCAATAATACGTTATATGTTAATTAATTGAATTTAAATAAAAAATGTTTTAAAAAATAATTATTTTTTTTTTTTAATTTCTACCATTTGGGCAGCTAAACACTTGGCATCTCTAAAAAGTTTGGGACAGCAGGAGAACACAGAATAAGCTTTGGGGTATGTAAAATCTAAGGCCAAAGGGACTTACCTAATATAAAAAATGCAGAAGTAAAAGTAAAGCTTTCTACCTTCATTCAGAGATGAAGCAAAGAGAGCTTAGATACTATGTGGCCCAAACTCTCGCTATGCCCCTTAACTTAGACCAAGAGGCTACAGTGGGAGAAAACAATTTCAAAGAGTTTTCGGAAGTTCAGATTACAGGGAAACTACCTCACTGTCCAGTAAAGCCCAAAGATGTGGGAAGACCCCAGAATTTCCCTGCACATCAGACATGACAGGGGAGCAGTAGCTGCACGGTGGGTTTGAAACAATGGGCCTGAGATAAGCTTGCAGTTCCCACTGCCCACTAGAATAATGCAGGAAGAGAACAAACTTAGAATGAACCTTTAACAGACTATTAGCCAAAAGTCAAAGCATGGCACAGCAATGATCTGGGGAAAAAAAAAAAATGCCAAGACCAAGGATCCAATAAGTTGATGTAGAGCTCCGCAGGTATCAAGGACCTAAGGGAGTTCCAGTACCAGTGCATTGCCTGGGCTCTTCGAAGGCCCCTAGAACTTAAACTTACTTCAGGGAAGGGGTCAAAACTGTGCCTTGACTTAGATTTTCCATTACGCAGTGAAAAGGAGGCTAGAGTAGGTTAAAATAAGTAATAAAAAGCAAAGTTACACTTCCAGCACACCCGATTTTGTCGACTGAGATTTGCACCACTACAGAGTAGATGGCATGAAATGATTTCTAACATCCATTTAAACACTTCTATTCCCCACATATCTCAAAATATAAGTCAAGCTGGCTACTCTTTTGTTAGCCTTTATCCTAGTACTCAAAGTTCAGATTCTCTCAAATTCCCTGAAAGTACAGTCTTCTCAGTCTCCTCTCCAGTTAAATCCCCTCCTTAACAAGCCTTTTTTTTTTTTACATACAGAATTAAATAGGTTTTATCCTACTACTGCTGCAACCTTATACTCATGTTTCTTTTTAGTAAAAGTCTGACGTGATATTTGCAGTGACAGGGAATATCATTTGTATGAAACATAGAGGATTACTACAGGAAAACAGAGACTAGATTTTATATTTTCATTTGCCCGTAAGGAGTCTAGCATAGTGTCAGGCTCTACCATTCACTGTGTAGCTTAAGGCAAGTTAGTAACCTCTCTGAGCTTCAGTTATTTCCTCTGTAAAATAAGGGCAATGACTTGGTTCTTGTGACAATCTGATGAGATCACATATGTAAAAGTATTGCATGTTATCCAACTTAGTTATTTAATACATTGAAGCTATTTTTGGGGTGACACAAAGGTTTAGATTGTCAAATCAAACTCACATGAATCAGAGATCCTACCCAGAATCAAGAGGCATAGGTGAAGCCAGGAGGGCTCTGGGATATTCCACATAACTCTGTAAGCCCTTCCCTTTTGTATACAACAAACTTTCTGGCCCACAGTAATGGACAAGATCCTAGAGAGGATGTTTCATAAATCTACAGATTCTAGGGTTGTTTACCTTTGGCAATCTTAAAACAAGGACATCCTACTATGAGCATTCCATAGATAAGGACTTTCCTGAAAGCAGTATCAGGAAGAGAGTTATCATTATATTTATAATATTCCTGAACTGGGTCACCTGCCTCATGGGAGAGAGAACTTTGAAACTTTGTTATCACTTTAGAAAGCAGTAAAAGGTCTGATTTTTCAAAAAGATTCCCCTACAGTAGAGAGACTTGTTCATTTTTTTCAGCTGAAGTCTCTGTTCCCCTTGGTGGTTTGAGTGGCCCTAATGGTTCTTTAGTGTTCACGTAATGATGCCAGAGAGGTGCCTATGTCTGAAAATGAGCACATTTCCACCAAAGGACTTTTAAATTACCTTCTTTGAAAAATATTTTTTTTTAAAAAAGTACTTTTAAAAATGTTTTAATGAATTTTCATTAAAGCTTTGTTTGCCCTTGGTATATACTTCTTTAAATAAAGTGTGCTAATTTCTCCTCCCTAGATAAAGTCACCCAATTATGTAGTTAAGTATTTGTCTAAAAAAAAATTCTGGGTACAGAACATTACTGTAAATCATCTTTGCTTCTCTTCTGTCCTCGGGCATCAAAAAGGCAAATGGAAGAATTCTCGCTGGTTTACAGTGAGAATTCAGTAACATACTGTCTTTGGTAACATATTCTCAAATATCATGGCAAAGAAAATGGTTAGGTAGCCACAGGGTTACCAAATTCAGGCATTTCCCACATATTTTAACACAAAAATACAAGAAGCAAAAGAACTGTTCCATACCTGGAATATTTTCTAAACAACTATGATTTGCATTCATGGTTGTAAATTTCACCCAGGATAAAAATTAGAGCTAAAAGTATCAATCAGTTTATTGCTATTAAGAAGATGAAGTCTCCCAACAAAAACAAGAATTAAGCCAAAGAGTTAAAATAATACTCTATGTATTATAAGGAGTATTATTTTAATGCGTCTAGGTTTGGCATTTATTTTTATCCTCTGTTCTTATCACCCCATTTCATCTCTTCTCTGCTTCCACTCTGAATGATTTCTAAGAAGCTAATAACACACTTTCAAATTGCCCCCACTCCCTTTCTAAAGAATTGATTCTCAATTGTGAAAGCCAGGACAGAACACATTCTCCACATCCGTACAAACTCTTATATTCCAGCACTGTGTGTGCTTCTCTTGTCTTTAGCAAGGGATATAGTTTTCCTACCTTTTTAGGTTCCAAAGCTACTTAGAGATGGAAAAATAAGCTATTGCAAACAATTATAGATAAATGTTCCCCAAGGGTTCCTTATCAATCTGACCTGTATTTCATCTATTAAAAGAATAAAAACAATGAATAATAAATCTGTTACGTACCCAGATTATCTTTGATCACAAAAACTAATACAAATTACAATTTTATTATTTCTCAAAGATTTATTTATTTGAGTGAGAGAGAGAGAGAGAGTGCGAGCGGGCAGCAGGCGGTGGGTAGGGACAGAGGGAGAGGGAGAGAATCTCAAGCAGACTCCGGGCTGAGTGCAGAGCCCAGCTCCAGGCTAGATCCCAGCACCCTGAGATCATGACCTGAATGGAAATCAAAAGCCAGCCGCTTAACCAACTGAGCCACCCAGGTGCCCCTATAAATTACAATTTTAGGCTAACTGAATTTAAATTTTAAAAAAAGAATCCAATAAATAAATAAATTACCATTTAAAAAACATTTGTTTAAAACTCTAGGCTTGTACAATTTAACTAGAAGTATTAGAAGTATTCTAGCAATAGTATGAGAATAATGAATGGGAAAACAATACGTTCTGCAGAAAAATCTAGAGGAGAAATAAAAGTACATAGAAGTAAAAGAAAAATAATTTTCCAGGGAAATTAAACAAATTTAAAATACTGTGTATATTACTTTTGCACAAAACTTTAAAAAAATCTAACTGTTGACAAGATACTTTATCTAGTTCAACAGTTTATTTCAATTAGTCTTTCCTATTCTTCCTAGTATAATAGTAATGTATCTAATGGTAATCACATTAGCAGGAGAATATACAGCTTCAATATTGATGAACCAACTTTTGATTTTTAGTAATGTATTTATTTACTTTTCCACATACTGTTTCATTGCAGGTCAGTCAAATTTCTTTCTAAATCTAGACTTGCAGGCCCTTTTAATCAATAAATATTTATTAACTGAATGCATTAAGCGCAGCACATAGTTCACATTTAACGCCTGATTTAAATTAGAGACACTATTTTTATTATACTTATGTGTGTGTATATATATATTTTCTTCCTTTGAATACCCAACAATTAATCTTTAGAAATGTACTTATTTTGGTAATGTATTGAAAACATTTTCCAAAACTGAGTTCTGGCAAGAGTTCTGGAAAAGAACAGGTAGTCTTCTCGCCAGATTGCAGGTGCAAGGAAGAAGAAGGGACAAAGCTAAGTCAGAAGCAAGAGATCTAGGAGGCAGGTATGAAAGACAGAACAGCAGCAAAAAGTTCACTGGAAGGAAATGGATAGATTTGAGAAAGAAGAAAGGAAGCAGGCAACAAAGAGAAAGCAGTCAGTAAAAGGGAGTCCCCACTGGGAGACATCTGTAGAAAACATCTGTAGACACTTCTCCATCACCGCCAGGAAGGAGAATCCCTGCCACAGAGACACACAAAAAGGCTTAACTACCTGTGGTATCTGGTTGAAGGGCATAAACAACGCTCAGTGCACCAGCCTCTAATTACTCTATGACAGCCCCAGTTCCGCCCTCCCAGTGGAAAACATATGTCAAAGCATTTAGTATTGATTGAAACGTAAGGAAATTCTTTGATTCATCTCCTTCCCCACAACAAGCCTGCCTTATTTCACCCTCATCTGTCTGAGGAAAAAGAAAAATAAGTATTTCCTTCCAAGGAGAGATAGGAGATGGCTCTGATCCATTTATCACATAACTGTTGTGCTTTGCTTTCGTACCTGAGGTTAGAAAAATTCTGCCAACGCTGCCCTGTCAGACTGGCATTGAATGCAACAGTAGGTATGACAAAGGTACTAGCAGCTGGAAGGGTACACTGTCTCAAGTGCTAGTACTGATGACGGGGCCAGCCACCTGGAAGACTGAACAAGTCATCAGAAGATCAGCTGTGAAAAGAATCACCCCCCTCCCCACCACCTTGCTCCCTTTGAACATCTTATCCTTCCCGTGCTCCATATTATCCCATTTATAGCTCATTCAGGGCTAATGTAGCAGAGAGGAAACATGGAGAAGTCAGAGACAGAGAGAAATCTTTCAAACGAAAAGAGATGAATTCTTTATTATGACAAGTGGCGTTCACAGTTTCAAAAAAGAAAAATATGTTATGGATTTCTGTGCACACATTACTGCCCCTGGCCCATTCAAGTAATTCAATCTCACTCATGGAGTGAGTGCATTTTGTGGGTCAATCACAGGCACGTTTGTGTGGATGGGCTGCTACACAGAGCCAGAGTCTCCAGGTCAGTGATGAGCCAGATGCTGCCAATGGTGCCACTCCCAGAGTTACTGCTTCTGAGAGCTGGTGCTTTTGAAGTATGGCCAGCTGAAAGAAACAAGCAACCACAAAAAATATAATGGAGCCCATAAGAGGCCTGGGCGAAAAAATGCACATATACAATTACCTGATTGTTAGGCTTTACATTCAGTTTCAGGAGTCTGCATTATCTTGACAATGACTTGCTGAGCGGTGCTGGAAAGTCACTAAACTTTTTATGCTACTCAGTTTTTCAATCTATAAAATAACTTAATAAAAGCAATTCGATATAGAATAGTGTTCCATATAAGCAGGTGTCCTTGAAACCATTCACTTTAAGAGATCAAATAGATTAGCTTCCTATTGACAGCCTCACATGCTATCACAGAAAGTATCTATGAAGGACAACAATCAAATGCCTAGGGCATTCATAAAACCCAAGTTCAGAGTTAGTTAGCATTTGAGAAGGCCTCTTCTCCTCCTCCCTTGCTCAGGCCCTCAAATTAGGAAAAATCAAGAATCCCAAGCCTTTAGACAAGCAAAGGAATCAAATTCCCCTCCACACACAGCCAGAAACAGTCACAAAGGTGGATCCACTATGACTAAGAACGAGACAAGAATTGAGGCCAATAGAGAAGAAAAACTAAAATGTTGCCCCATAACCAATCCAGCTTCTTCCATTCAAACCACTTTGGGCTCAGTGCAGAATTATCTGGGAAATAAAAGATTTTTAAAAAGAGAAAGGAGGAACAAGCCCAAGAACAAAGAGTGCAAAGGGGATGAAGAGTAGTTTATGGAATACAAACATTCACTCATACTTCTTTTTCTCCTAGCCATAACTATAATCTCAAACTACTACACTCATAAGGACAAAAACCATTCTATTTCTTTTTTATGAACATCCCCCCTGTCCAACCCACTATCTTCTCAATCCCACCTAGCTTTTAATGAAGTACCATGCAGACATAGTAGATGACTCACTGGTTCAGAAATGTTACCTGACCTGTAAATTCAATCTGAATCCAGTGATTACTCTTGGAAACAAGTATCACTTTTCTATACTTTGATTTTACATAATTTGGTGGAAGAACAGACTGAGAGAAATATACAGCTCTTGGAACATACAGAAGCACAACAATTTACATCTGTATCTGTACCCATGCATGGGTTTTCTTTCATCTTTTTGGAAACCTGTTTCATACTTCTGCACAAATAACTTTATAGGGTGAAATTTCATTTGCACATAGATTTAAATAACTGATATAATTCTACCCTCCTTATTAGATAGTAAACTTCTTTAAAGCATAGACTTCTATTTTACCTCCAGTTCCCAATAAATGCCCACAGATGAAGAGATATATATTTTTAGAGTCAGTATGTTAAGGTAGTTCATCTCTTGCCATTGCTAATTTTATACTCTGGCGTTCAGTCTTTTGTTTGTTTGCTTTTGTTAATATGAACCATCTGTGCCTCTCATCCTGTGTTTTTAAATAAGCTACCTAATTGTAGGGTTTTAAATTTTTATATTTTACCCTCAAGCCTGCTGTTGATCATTTTTGTCAAGATTGAATGCCTGCCCTTTAAAAGGTCATCTCTGAGGTTTAAACCTGTTGGTTTGTGTTATTACGGCAAATCTCGCCCCGGAATGTTTGGTGTTGTAAAATAACCACCATCCACTGCTGTGTGGAATGAATAACTAAGGCAAAAGCCACTATTTCCTCTTAGTTGTGAAGATCAACTTTTAAACATGCACACAGTCTGTGGTTTGCCACTTTACATTTTTCAAGCAGTTAGCCAATAATATTCCAAAGAAAGTTTACAAAGACAACCCCTTTTAGACAACTTTTTTGAAAGGTAGTATTGTTACACAGGACGTATGGTAAGACAATGATAAATTTCAGTAATACAGTCAATAAATTATGTCTCAGTCATAATTTTCCTTGGCCTCATAGATTCAACAACCAAATTATCCTTTATTTTTATTTGACAAGGTAATACTATATTATTCTGTGGAAAGAGAATATTTGTTCTTTCTAAAAAGAATTGGAGACAATCTAAATTATACACATATTACCAAAAAATGTACATGTGAGAACAGAACAATAAAATTAGATTTCAGAAGAGAAATAAAAAACCTGTAAAGACGAGAAAACTTTTTTTTTTTTTAAACCAGGACTAGAGCTTAGTTATAACAAATGTGTACTAAGTTTGACCCTAGGTTTCTAGGAAGTCAGTGGTAAAGGGTTGTGGGAAGAACTAGTGTATTCTCTATTTCTCACTAATCATTTAAGAAACACATACCAGCACCTTTTTCTTGATAACTGCAAAGTTCACAGGTCTCCCAAAAATGAATATTGGAATGGGCTTTCGGTACCGATAACCATGACATAACAGATTAAGCGCTTTAGCCTGGAGAAATGAAAGAGAGTCCAGTAATCTTCAAAATTATTTCCTGGTCCAATAAAGTGTCCAATTTTGGAAACTAGTAGTAAGACTAGTTAATACTAATAATTTAGAAATAATAAGGAACTAGTATTCTGGTCTACATATTGTAAGAACATTAGGTATATAATTCTAGATCCTGAAAGATAACCATCTCAACATGACAGGTATTTCAGTCATTATAACTTTTTCTAGAGTATACTCTATGGAGTACAACTCAAAAATAATTCAACTATTTGCTTTATTTTTGATGTTCTAAAAATTACAAATATTAAATCATGTTGTTTTCTTTAAATTAGTTATCCTGGAAGGTTTAAAATACAGACAGGGCTTCAAATATTAATAGAGTATTAAAATAGGAATTATCTCTGGAACTAGTTTTACAAGAACACAAGACTTGTGTTTTACTAAATGCATAGTATTCCATAGTCATCTTTCTCATTTTCATTAAAGAGATGTAATGGCAACATTATGAAGATGGAAACCAGACAACTCTGAGTTTGAAAGCTATGTCCACTACATACTGTCTGACCCAGGGCATATTACCTAAGTAGTTGGCATTTCTATTTCATAGTCTGCACAAGAGTAGTAACATAGACCAGGAAGACTTTTGTGAGAGTAAAATTATGTAAGAAATACTGTTCACAGTCTCTTATCCACAGATACTGCTTTAAAAACCTTATCTGTCCATAAACAACCTCTCCACAATTACATAAAATGCAAAAGCACAGACACTTCTTTTGAGTTTAATTCCAGAGATCATTTTACTAAGATTGCTAGCGATAAAAACAATACTAGTGGCAAGAGGAAGTTTTATTTTTTATTACCAGTATCAATGAAATTCTATTTTATCTGATAATTTTCTTGGTTCCTCCCTACTCCACTATTTTTTTCCTCTCTACTGTACTTATAGCTTTCTCCAATTACACGTAATCTCTATCCTTTTGCCATACTACAATTAGTAAAGAGAGGAATATGGAAGGAAAGGTAAACTAATATGTCTGTTAGTATCAACAAAAGCATGTATTCCTAAAAGGAAATCTGTCTGCAAGTAAACCAAATATTTTCAACAAATCAATATATTTCGAAGCTGTGACATCAGACATTACCTCAAAAATTAACTTACTATCTTTTTATTCTATTAGTAACTGACTCCCAACACTCTAAGCATAACCTTTACCTCCAAACACATGGTAAGGATCAAAAATGAAGTGGATTTAAGGAATACCTTTGTATACTTTATTTGGTTTTAAATAGTGCTTTTCTACTTTCACACATTAAAAAGGGGCTTTATCAGTTTATTCTGCTTTTTTCAGCAAAAATATACAGCTCCCATTCTAAAATTGTCTCATTAAAAAAATTTTTTTTTTTGCTATTGGGATCCTTACAGATAAAAAAGACCACTCTGTGAACTACATACACCATGTTAACAGTATGTAATATGGTGTCAGTTAGTGGTTCTCACAGACACTTTATAGAAAAAGAAAGCATTGTACATTACCAGTAGTAATTTCAACTGTGTTCATGGTAATTAAAATATTTAAAATATAAACTCCTCACACAAACCTAAAATCAAGAAGATGAATTCAATATAATCAAAGCTATAAAGCAATAAATTAAAATTAATATTAATTTAATGTAATATCTGATGATGCTTTGCTTTAGTCAAATTACCAGATCCAACATGTTTACATTACTGGCTACTATAACACAGTTTTTCTTAAGTTCAGTGTAACTACACAACTGCTTTGTGTAATGACTTCTTTCTCCCCACTATTTGATGTCTATTAGCCACACAAAGGGCATGGTTTGTAGGCAACTGGATAGAGAAGTCCAGACTTCTGAGAAGTGGTTTAGGCTAGAAACACTAAGCTTACAAGCTGAACACAATTTTGTGGTATTTTATGAGATAATGGAAGGAATGAGGGTAGAGAAGAGGTCCCATAGCCAAAGAATCATGACTGGAATCACAATAAAATAATGATCCAAAACCACCAAGAAAAATAAATGTCTCTGTATATCTGGGTCCCTCTGTTCCTTTCATCACCTGTTTATGGGTTTACCTACATCTTCAGTTCAGATTAGTGGGTTTTAAACTATAGGAGGAGGGGACTACAAAATTGTCTCAGCAGGTGACAATAAGGAATGGGGGGAACAAAGGGAAGAGNNNNACAGACACTCCCTACCACTGCTTCAAGTGTGCAGGACTTCATCTGCTTTTAAATATGAGTGAGCTAAAAAAATATCTCACTTAAAGAACTGGTTCTGCGGCTAGAAAAAAAAAAAAAGGATTAATTCTCATTGTATGTCAAGAAATAGAGACAAACTTGAGTTACCTTATGTAACAAGAAATGTACCATAAGGACACAGCTACAGAAACCTAGGACAATCTGTTGCTCAGAAGGATAAAACCCCCATGGCATGGTACCATCTTTACACCAGTGTACTGGCATTACCTTAACTCAGTTTTTTTGCCAATTATATACTCCATTGTTACTATTCATACACCTAGAGACAGATCTATAATCCTTTCTCTTCTTCGTAACCACTGATTACTCACAGTCCTACCTCCTCAGAACTTTGATTTATGATCATCACTCAGGGTTCTATTTCTATCTCATGATATCGTTCAGCTTCTGCTCCCTTTCTTAACCACTAATGTTTGCCTATTTCCTGATCAGTCCAATCAAGGGGGCAGAGTTCCATTATCTGCACAGGTCAGATTCTTCAGCAATGGCTGTGGATAGGTAAGATTGGCCTGGGAAGGATCCTAGTTTGTTAGGCACCAAGGCCGACATCTTTAACATAACAATAAGCACAATTTACACAACATACACCTTCATTAAAAATGAAGGTAAAAATATGTATTTTAAATAATTTACCAAAGGACAATTATTTATGGCACAGTACCAGAGAATAGCCATATCCGTAACTACTAGCAAAATGCATTAATTTCATCCAAATATTACCTGACCTCAGTGATTTTATGTGTGTCAGGCTGCTCACTACAATTTAAGGAGCAATTTATAAAAATCAATATAGTGTGCAGGTAACCTCTTAATGAGTTCTGACGTATTTCCTACCTCAACTGGAAGACATTTAAGAATCTCAGATCATGGTGATAGGGGATCACGAGGTCATATTCCAATAACCAGCTGCCAAAAAAATAAAGTGAATGAGTTTTACAAAAACACTTCATATTCATTCCTTTTTATAAGAATGGTTGAGGAAGAAAAGACAAAAATAAATCAACTTTTTAGCCATGATAAAAATCAATTTTTAACAAACAGAGCTGCCAGCTGAGGAATCAAGTGTGAGAGCTTTTAACTTAGATTTAATAAACAGTAACTGCTTCCAGGATCTCTACCTAGAGCTAAATATAACAAGAAGTATTTCAAGAAGAGGATAAAATTCTTAAATACTCCAACCTCAAAATAAACCAATTTGGGGCAGTGTTTCCTTTTTTGGTGTAAAATTTTCTTTTACACAAATGGTCATCAAACACGTAGAGTGTAAAGTAGAGGGCATCAAAACCTCTACATAATAAAAATCTTCTCAAGCAACTGAGAACTCCATATCTGATGAAGGCCAGACTATTTCAATTCATTGTGAACACCAGACCTCAGTGTTAGGAAACATGTCAATTTCATTCTCCTTCCCTAAAGAGTTAGGTCATATTTGTTAGTCAATGAATTCTGTGTACACATTTATTAAGAGACTTCTATTCTATTTAGCATATATTTGTTCTATTCACACAGAAGAGTAATATATAGAATTTGGTATAATTAGCCAAGAGCCTGAAAAGAGATACAAACAAATCAAAAAGAAAATTCAGAATGCCTTTGGAGTGTGCTTGGGGAACTCCTTGCCTTGAGAAAGTGTAGAAGTCATCTTTTAATAAATGATACCACGATGGTGTGATGTTGCTGGTATTTTTTTCATCATTGTAGTAAACAACAGAAACATCTCTACACCCATTTCAATATACTTTTATAGATTTAGGTTTTTTTTTAATTTTGCGAATAAATTATGAATGGCGTCATAGTTGCACCTATGAGGACAAGTTATGTAAATATTTTTATGTTTGTGGTTCATTTTTAGAATCTTTATTTGGGAACAAATGAAGTACTTCATTACCTGTTGATTACAGAACACATGGAACTCATTATCCCCAAAATGATACTCAAATTGTAACTCTGAAAAAGTTTAAAGATTGAGGTGGATTAACAGATTGACTCCCTTACAAATTTTTTAAAGGGTAACATACTTGAACCAGAGAACAGTGTTACAAAGATAGTATTATAAACTCTTCCCAAAATGTAACTTGTGTGCTATTGCTATAAACCAAGAATCATTATATCTCAAAGTCAAAAGGAATATTATTTAATTTCTCAACTTTCACATTTTACTGATGGAAAAACAATGCTTTCAAAAGCTTAAATAATTTTCCCAGAGTCAAATACACAGTGGTGGAGCCTGCATAGGGATTTTTGCATATTCATTTAGAATTTAAAATCTAGGTGGACTGTGTTGCTAATTCAGCAAGCATGTTTCTAAACAAAATGAAAACAAGAAATCAAAGAAAATTTCTGTAGAGGAAATGGTGTCTTGATATCAATTTACATGATAGTAAAAAGAATGTGTTCTACATTCCATCTGTCTTTTAAACTTTATATCATAATTACTTTTTAATGTTTTAAATTAAAGCAAATGGGAAGATAAGCATTCTCCTGTATTCAGATAATGTGGTCTTATTATCACTATCCAGGAACGGCCTTAAGAGATCATTAGTTGTGCTACCTACCTAGTACAAAGACAAAGGTAAATATTAATCACAATAACAGAAGATGAAACAAGAAATCATTATATTTAGCAGGAATTCACCACTTTTTATGTCAGAAATTGCAAACTAGAAGCTTATAGGTAGACTCTGGCTTTCAACTTCAATTGTTTGGTCCACTCATGTTTTAATTTTTGTAAATTGAATTAATTATAAGCCTTTAAAAATTGAGAGATTTCAAAGAAATATCCAAATTTTCAGATTCTTTCAACAATTCAAAAAACCTCACAGTACCAGGATAGCATTTTCAAATAGGAACAATTTATTGGAGCTGGGTAGCTGCCCCTTAGGCAGATTATACCCTCTTCAAGTACCCCATAGTCCTCAGCACTCCCTACTGTTCACACAAATACATTAACTGCCTGAACACTGTATTCTTAAAAGGCTGTAACCTGATTTAGTAATCAGTATCTAATAATTACACATAGCACATCTACTTCTTCAGCTCCCTAGAGATATATCCTGGTTAACAATATCCATTAGTATATTTTCGGAAGCAAATAAATACCCAGCCAGAATTTATTAAACAACATAGGTATTTATTATCTTGTATGTCAAGAAGTTCTGAACTCAGTTCTTAAGCTGCCTAATTCAGCAGTTCAGTGATATCTCAAGTGACTATAATCACTCAGCTTCCTGCTTTGCCATCCTGAGTAAATCACCTCAGTTTCTCTGGCTACCTTCTCTTCTCATCCCAAGTTGACCAGCATTGGTCCTTGTGTCCCATCAGCCAATAAAGTCCAGAGTGATGTAAGATAGGGTCTCCTCTTTTGTATCTCTTCTTATCATTGCTGAAACATTACCCAAAATATCTTCAGTAGAATTCCTCTCACATTTCATTTTTACCACCTTTTGCTGAAAGGAAGACCAACCTCCCTCCGAAGCACATGGCTACTATATTAGAGAAACAGAACCATTAGGGTGTGTGTGTGTGTGTGTGTGTGTGTGTGTGTGTGTGTGTGTGTATGTATATATATATAAAGATTTATTTAAGGAATTGGCTCACATGATTAGGAAGGCTGGCAATTCCCAAATCCGCAGGATGGGCCAGCAAGCCAGAGATCCAAGACCTCCTGTCTCAGTTCAAGTCCAAAGGCTATCTGCTGGCAGAATTCCCTTGTCCTGGGGTGAGGTAAATCTTTTGTTCTAGTCAGCGTTCAGTTGATTGGATAAGACCCACCCACTTACAGAGGCCAATCTGCTTTACTCAGAGTCCATAAATTGAAACGTTAATCTCATTCAAAAAAACATTCACAAATATCCAGAATAACATTTGACCACATGTCTGTGCACTGTAGCCCAGCCAAGCTGACACAGAAAATTAATCATCACACTATACAAAGCTTCACCAATCAAGCAAGTAAAGGTAGAGATGGAGGAATGGCTACAGAAGGCCAAGGGTGATTTATTCTGAAAGACACATCAGTTGGTCCTGTTGCTTGAACTCAAAGGTTCAAGGAGAATAATCAAGGAGAAAGAAAAAACTGCCTTCTTAAATAAAGTTCAGAGTAATCAAAATTGGCGCTGAAATGAGCCTCCTCCTGAGGTGATTTGGGCCACATGCCCAACAGGGGAGCCAAAACAACTTTGAATCTCCTTTTATTTTACAGTTGATTCATTGCCCATTTCATAAATGGATTCTTACACAATGAAAATTAAATGACTTAGCACATTTCACCTTTTACAAGTATCACCAGGAAACTTAGACTCGGGTTTATATCTGATCACATACACACTCTAATGGCTGTCTTCCCTATTATTAGCCTTTAAGAGGGAGGATAGCATACTAGTTAAAAGTACAGATTCCAAAACCAAATTGCTTGGAATCAGATTT
This sequence comes from Ursus maritimus, assembly GCF_017311325.1. Taxonomy (NCBI): domain Eukaryota; kingdom Metazoa; phylum Chordata; class Mammalia; order Carnivora; family Ursidae; genus Ursus; species Ursus maritimus. Next base: position 8,307,063 of record NW_024426663.1, read on the forward strand.
CAGTTTGCACTCCAGTGTGAGCTTAAGAAAATTCTTTAATCTGAGTTTCAATTCTTTCATGAAAAAAATGGTTTTTATTAATGTAAAATGAGTTAACCTGTATGCACTTAGAACAGAGCCTGACACATAATAAATATGTGTTTGCTATGCTTATTTTTTTAAATGGCATCAAAATCTCTTAGGAAGAGAAAACAGCAAGTAGTCTCTCCATATGTTAATTTTTTATAAGGTTTTATTTTTAAGTAATCCCTACACACAATGTGGGGCTCAAACTCACAACCCCAAGGTCAAGAGTAGCATGCTCTACCAACAGAGGCAGCCAGGTGCCCCCGGACATTCATTCTTTTGGGGGTGTAGAAAGAACTGTCTCAAGATGGAAAAGGGAGAAAACATAGGAAAGTGATGTCTTTACAGAGTAAAGGGAACAAATTTCTCAGAGGAGGAAGGATGTAGGTAATCTGATGGGGGGAGAAGAAAAAAAATCCTTGGGTCCCAAAGGTAAATTAAACATAAAGAATAGTTTTAGGACCCAAACAGAAGAGGAACTGAAGATTTCCCCTTATATTTTGCGTAAGTTATCTATTGCTGCACAAACTCGGTGCTTTTAACTAGACACTTATCATCTCACAATTTCAGTGGGTCAGGAGTTCATGAATGGCTTGCCTGGGCCTTCTGTTTCAGAGTCATATAAGGTTTTAATACAGGTGTCAGCAAAGGCTGCAGTCTCATCTGAGGCTTAAATGGGAAATGATCCACTCATGTGATTACCAGCACCATTCAATTCTTGTGCTGCCAGAATTGGGGCCTTTGTTCCTTGCTGGCTGTTTGCTGGAGGTCACCCTCCCCTTGCCATTGGCTGTCTCCACAGAGACATAGTGAGACATATTGAGATGGCTCACAATACGCCATCTTGTTTCTCCACAGCCAGCAAGTGAGAATTTGGAAGTCCTAGCAAGATGTGTGGTATAATCTTATGTGATACAATCACTCATATGTAACCATGCATGTCCCCTCACCTTTGCCATACTGTATTAGTTAGAAGTCATGGATCCTCCGCATTCTCAAAGGGAAGGGTTTATAGGGGGTATGAAAACCAGGAGGCAAGAATCTTGGGGGCTACCATAGAGTCTGCCTGCCTCATATTATTAATACTTTTTCTTCTTTCCAACAACTTTAATCACACAAAAATTATATTTCTCTTTCTCTTTGGCCACCAGGAAGCCCAAAGCCAAAATTTTGACTCAGCTTTAGAAACTATATAAGACCTAATAGTCTGTGTATGTGTATCTGCCTTGCACTGGCCTTCCCACTAAGTATATGTTAACTGTTGCCAATAATTTATATATCTTTTCTCCATTTATTTTTTAAAACTATGTTCTACATAATTCCTACAAATCCTCTGGAGAATAAGACATGGAATCAATAATTAAACTATAAGTGCATTATTTAAAAAAATAGCTCAGGTTTGAAAAGTCATGAAGTCACAATGCTGCATCAACTTTTCTGATTTTCTCCATTAGTACTGCAGAAATCCCATAGGTGAAAACATACCCATCCCTCACCTTAATGTCACTACTGATCTCCCAAATTATAGCATAAGTCATTCAATTCAGTTACTATACTTAGTACAATTCTCACTTAATCAACACAAATGTCCCTTTCCATTTGATTTGTACAAGCTCTCTTCTAAAACCTATACAAATAAAAATAATGCAAGCAATATAATCATATCACGGATTAAAATTAGGAAGAAAAGTATTCAGTTTATAATACACATTCTATAAATGTGTGCATATTCATTGCAGTGCGGAGAAAATGACAGTATTTTGAAAAAGCAGTACTTTGAAATAACTTCCATGATACATAAAACATTTTAGAAGACTTTTCCTTAATTTTGACCAATATTAGTATACAATTTTAAAAAGAATTTTTGTGTTAACTTTATCAAGCATAGTTCTATCTCATGTTCTCCATGTTTTTAATTCAAATCATAGGACTAAAACAACTAAGAATAATTAGTATCTCTGAGGTCACCTATAATTTTTACGTCAACTCTTTTAAGTAGTTTTTGTTTTCCAGTGAATAATAATTTCATGCTGTGAGAAAATGAGAAAAATTTTGAAGGATGCTTTCATCCTGTATTTGTCTCACCTTTCTAAAAAATAAGTGCATTAATTCTTTTCTAGTATTAACTTTACTCACTCATACAATTAAATGATACTCCGTGATGTTCAGTGCAAGCCATAGTTTTGCTGACGATGGTGATTGCAATCTTCTCAGGGGAGACTATATTTTTCAGTTGTATGGGTTATTTTGCCTCACTTTACATAGATGCAGGTCTTTTAAAATTTTAAATTCTCTCCGTTTTGGTAAACTACAATTTCTTCATAGTCACCCAACCAGTTTCTATCATCATACCTTCCCAGTGTGACATAAGCACCCTGATTTATAATAGGGTAAGACTGATCCAACACTCAGCAATATGCATGGAATGTTCTTTACAGTGTCCCTGGGATTTTGAGAGGTAATAGTTATGTGCATGCTAAATCTAGATGTCTTTTAAAGAGAAAAAAGGACACCACAAAGCTGCCTCAGAAGCTGGAGTGGTGTGGAGGGAAGGAGGGGTGGTCCACTATAAACGCAGACAAGTCGGTTTTGGAAAGTTAATCTCACTGCCTGCACTTCACATGGGACTATTTGTCAGCAGATTGCTTTCTGTTCATTATAACTCTCATATTCAGGAAGAAGGAGAATTGGCCAAACCAGTAATATAAATGCATTGTATGCTCTACCCTCCCTCTTTATGATTAATTCTACCAGTGGTACAAATTTGCATGAATGAATGTCAGTGTGTTTTCTGCCCTGAACATTTCCTGCTGGCTTCAGTTCAGCCCTGCTGACATTTATTACAAATAATAGCTAAATATTCCTGATTTAATAGCTGCAGTGGCCCCACATCTGAAGGTGATGTCTGTAATAAAAGCAGACAAGACGAGCTTATAACAAATACTAATCAGATTGTGTTTGCACACATAATGGATAAGCCTCACAGATATACCCACAAAATGTAATGGTTGTTTTTTAAATGCAGCTGCCAGAAGTCACAGTTCAAGAACATATTGGTCGCTTTATTTCTTTTTCATTTCCCTTCTTCCTCCATCTCCTTAAAGTACCAAAGGCCTCTGTGCACAATCAAGATTGAATATTATCCCCTTTTTTATCTGGAAAAATGGGACACTAAACACAGAAGACTGGCTGTGGTCTTTTATTCATCTTTTGTTGCTCCTTCTAAACAAAGGGCATTGTCCCCTGATAAATTCCATTTTCTGTCTCTTATTCAAAGGTAGTTTACACACTAGCTACAGTGATTCTCACACAATGCAGTGACTGGCAAAGATACAAATAACTTTCAAAGTTCTTTCAACCTGTTGACCCAGGTGTCCCTTCTGAAAGATATAAACTAGCCCTTCCACACCTCTCACAATTGATAAAGGAGACTATAAAACCTGAGATTACAAAAAGAAGACACACAGTGCCTACTAAAGGCAGGTTTAAAAAGCTTCTGGGAATAAAAGGTGCTTTTCTCTTTATCCTACCCAAACTTCACAAGCCTCCATATGAAAATTGAAGGAGGTCAAGTTAGCATTGTCTTTCCCTTGACATTTAAACACTTACGGATTTTACTCACTTGGAATTAATTGTGAATAATTTTCTGAAAATGCACCTTTTTCTATTTTTGCAGTTTTCTTTCCAGAGTAGACTGTGCAGAAAATTATAATGGGAAGGGACTACAGCCACAGGATTTTTTTTTTATATTGCACTGAGATATATTACTTGATTGGCAGATACTCCCTGTAGTGCATAAACTGAATGTATCACACTTGGGAACAAAAGTCTTAATCACAAATTGTTGTAAGAACTTCCACAATGATGAACCCAAAAATATATATACCTTGAAGTTTAAGCATCATGGAATCGGGCATAAGCTAGGGGTGGAATATTTTTGTTGAAGGCCCAAAATCGCATCCTATGCTACAGAGTCACCTTGGGATGTCCCCAGTAATAGCTTCTACTTCCCACTCGCCTCTGATTCCTCCAGCAGTACAGTCAAAAAGGCCTTGAACATGGGTCTTGGGTCCACTGGTGCTTCTTCTCGAGCACCACGCTTCAACCACTACTCCCTGAGTGACCAACAATGGTTCCACATGAGTCCTGATATCCGGAATGTAGATTATTTTGATAATAAGACTTTTTATTATCTTGATATTCAGAAAGAAATATAAATTGCCCACCTCATGATCGTATTGATTGGTACAGTCTCCCAACCGAAATGTGTTGGTTCTCTTGTGATCATCAAAAGAACTAGAAAATTAGGCAAAAATATCCACAGTGGTCAGGAATAGAGACTATCCTCATTTTACAGACAAGGACACCAAAGCCCAGGGAGTTGAAATGACTTGCCAAAAGTCACATAGTGAATCAAGACAGGATTTGTATGGTAGTCCTTGTCTTAAGTCCTGGGTCTGTGCTTTCTCCATTACGCTATTCTCCATTTACCCCAAACTCACCTGTTCTCTTCTGGTACATGAGAACCACTTTTCTTGATTCATCTGTCCTGAGCTGCAAAGTTTGATAAATGGGTTTGCTAGATTCTCAATCTATTAGATCCATTTGGCCAAACATATGACCCATGTATTATTCTGTCTGTGCAGGGCCTCCAGTGTTCCCAGTGTGGCTGCCCATCACGTGATGGTGCCATTAACTTCTAATACAACCTGTTTCCGTCTTGATGAGAATTCTTGTTTGGACTGACAAAGACTTCGTATACATTTCTTCATTGCTAAGTGTGACCTTTCCACGGCTAGCCTTTAGTAACCAGGTATTCAGGCACAAAGTTGTTGAACTTTGTGTCCTTTCTCCCTACAGCATTATTTTTCTCCCGTTTTTTGTCACTAATGGTTATGCTCCTTCCCGAGAGCCAGTTCATATGCTTAGCACGTTGTGTTCAGACTCCTCTGTCTCCCACCATTTGCCTTCACATACATTCAGCTTCACCAAAACGTCCGTTATGGTTCTGGGTACATCGTATATAAATCTCTTTTAGCATTTGTGCCCTTTTTATGCCCTGGGCTGGGAATACCATTTCCCTATTCCATTTTGACTCTATTCATACACTGCCTCTTCTTTGAGACTTTTCCTGAATATCAGGCTGATGTGATTTCTTTCTACTCTGAGCACCTAATGCCCTTCCTGTCACTTCTATTTCCATAGCCCTTACATAGTAGCCTACCTGTATTACAGTTAACATGCACTAGGAGCTCTAGACCATGTCTTTTATAATTCATCCTTATACCATACAGCACACAGCACATGGCCTTATTCTTCATTGAAAAAGATTATAGAGAGATAGATAAATAGATTAATATTTATTATCCATAAGCCATAGCCATATATTTTAATCCTTAGCAAAAACAAATTTTTTCCATCATAAAAACAATACATCTTTGCAACTCTATGTCAAAACTAAAATGAAGCATATGCTACTTCAATGTTCTAAGAGCTATATGAAAACTAAAGAGAAAGCAAAATGAATTTTATATTCTAGCATATTGTATCTAGCAGAAGCTGTATGCCTGAGACCAGAAGGTTAAATGAGGAAAGCAGGAATCACAGGCAGGCAATCAATCTAAAGACTGACCCACCTTGGAGGGAGGGTGGAAGAGCTGATCGTGTAAGTTCCAGTCTGAGTCTAAAAGCTCAAGAACCAGAAGCTGACGTCCAAAATCCAAGGGCAGGAGAAGATGGATGTCTCAGCTCAAGAAGAGAACGTGAATTCACTCTTCCTCGGCGTTCCTGCTCTATTTAGGCCCTCAATGGATTAGAGGATGCCCACCCACATTGGGGAGGACAAACTGTTTTACTCAGTGTACTGATTCAAATGTGAATCTCTTCCATAAACAGCCTCACAGACACACCCAGAAATAATATTTTACCAGCTACCTGGGCAACCCTTAGCCCAGTCAAGTTGACACATAAAATTAACCACCACAGAGGGGCAAGTGTTCAGATGTTTCAAAGTCTAGCACCTATAACCAGGGCCAAAATTCTAGAAAAATTCTAAAGAACTGATAATATTCCTACAAAGGTATCAAAAAAATTCCACTGAGGTGATTTCTGAAGTCTAGATAAAGGAAACTATAATCTGGAAACAGAGATTAAATTTTCATAGGCAAATGGTAAAGAAAGGAAAGAACATTGCCACTGAACAAAAAGAAAAGGCGTGTCAACAAGGTCCCAGAAGTGAGTTGGGTTAGAGGCTGGCTCACTCTCTGAGAGTATTTCCTTTAGTTGCTACATTGCAGAAAGTCGGGTACTCTAGAATAACCTCTGTAGAGTCAGTTATTATCCTTGCATTTAGCCAACAAAAACATTACTGATTTGCATCTAAGAAAATGAACACAAATTTTAAGAGGCAACCCACCTTACTATGAGACAATAACCCAAAGCCATATTCCCAAACTCTAATGTACACATAGAAATCCCCAGGGGAATTTCATTAAATTGCAGATTCTGATTCAGTAGGTCATAGACAGGGCTGGAATTCTGTATTTTTCTCAAGCATCCATGGTTCATACTGGTTCCTGAGTCACAATTTGAGTAAGAAAGACATACACAATAGCTAAAGTGGAGCCCAAAATATAGAATAGTCATATTTTAAAATCACAACCTAATGCATAAATTATGTACATACATAACTTACATATGGACTGTATAATTTGTTATATTATCTGTAATAACATGTTATATTCTTTAAGAGCTCTGAATAGATGTTATTATATTCCCTTGCCAACATTTAACAAAAATTTTGAAGCACTTGTTTTCCATATTTATCTCTTGCCTCTGTCTGTTTATATTCTTTTTAATAGGTTCCAAATGAGAAATGTTCACTTCACAGATTTTAATTACCTGAAATCCTTTTTTCCTTATTGATTACCAAGAGCAAAGTAGCTTTCTGCGTTAACCTTTCAAAATGTCCAATTTAATTTATGAATACAATATTTTTTTCAGTTCAGTGTGTATAGATGATGCATACTGTTTCATACTGCTGTTACAAAAAGACTGTTTTAATTACCCCACAGAAATGTGCCTGGGATGGAGAATTCTGAGAGTTCATGAACACAACTGCCCAACAATTTATTGGAAGAGCACCCAGCATCCACAAGCAATGGTACCCGTGGTAGACAAAGCATTCTCTCAAATGCGGGTAAATTTGTTTTGACATCACATTAGGATTAAATCAGTTATGCAATATTCCATAATGGCTGCCTTTATTTTGTATTTTTGAAAACAAAAGCCTGATTTTCTGGATTCCTGCTAACGGACTAAATATTGACATAAAGCCCCGAGACATCACAGTAGGAGGAAGGGGGCTGCTGCCGATGAGGTCATCCTGAGGCATCTGAATCCAGGGCTTCCATTATTCCAAATGTGGTAGCTATTCTGGGAAGCTTCAAGGTCACAAACCAACACTGCTTGATTGCATTCACTTCTCTGATGCCTTCAGCAAGTGTTGCTCCTTTTTACATTTTCTGGGCTTTGAAATTCACATAGCAACTTTATCCCCCCCAACCCAATCAGAAGGCTTTCATGCAAGCCATTCTGCAAAACACAAAATCAGGGGGAAAAGAAGCTAAATCAAACTCAAATAAAAAGCAGTGATAGAAGGCTTCAACAAAGTCCACACAGGGAATCAAACCTGCTTTTAAACAAAAATATTGACATAGCAATTTAAAATAAATACCAGTTTCATATGCTGAACATTTTATTATTGGCTCACAGGACTGCAAATGTAAGGAACACATTCTTCTCTGAAACATTGCCAAAGGCAAACCTCTTAAAAACCAAACATTGTGACATGTTCTTAAGCAGCTTGCCATCATGTCGATTGTTGCATTTGGTATAACATAACGCCTGCACGTTCATTAAGCCCACATTTTGCAATTAAGGTACATATGTTTTGCTTCTCCAAATGTCTGAAAGCCAGGTGGAACGAGTCAATCGCTCTGGTGACATTGAGCATTTCTACAACAATGCTGAATTCTAGCTCAGTATTTTGCATAGTCTGCCTATTATATAGAAAACGGAATTGCCAATATGTCCTTTTGTGTAAAGCTGTAAATGCTCAGAAGATCTTAGCAAATACTGGGTATGTTGCTGCTAAGGTACAGGAAGCAGATGTCCACAATTACCCTGTTAAAAAGTTTCATTGTAAAAGACCCTTCAAATAAAGCACTGCTGCTGGTGATTGTACATTAATTGGCTTCATTCCTCTCTGAAGGTCTAGCAGAGCACCGTCCTCTGATTTGCTGCCTCCCGAAACATACTGTATGCTAATAATATTGAGGGGGTCTTTGTTCTTTCATTGCCTTTTTAAATCTTTAAGTAACGTGCCTATAGAAATAAGTCCAGTGATTCTGTCCTGACATTCAATATTTCTTCAAATTTTTAAAAAGCAAAATAAAAATGTATTTCATTGATTGGGACTGGTAATACCTAAGGATAAGAGGCAACAGCAGAGTAAAGAGGCTGACCTAAAGTTAAGATGGTAAGTTTCAGTTCATTGGAACCTTGAAATTGTGAGCACTTGGGCAACTGAAAAGTTAGGTGTCAAGTAGCTAAACAAAATATGGCTTTCACAAATAAATCCCAGCAAGGCTGGAGTTGTGTGACCTCCCCAATTTACCTCTCTAGGTAGAGCACCTTATAACTCTCATCTCGATGTCAGGAAGAGCTAATTAGCTGAAAGCTACATCTGGGGTGAAAGGGCAATGGGAAGGCAAAACAAGGATTGCTTCAAAATTGCTCTCACTGTGTGTCTTCTGGAGAGGGGTTTGAGAAGATTGCTTAAAGTGCAAAAGCTCTTTCTGATATTTCTGACAGTTAAAGTACCTTAAATTGGAATGCACTCCTGTATAACAGAATAAGGAAGAAAATCATTGCTAGAGAGTGTTGATGATTACGGGATGGTTGGTCTTTGCTGTAAAAGCCCATGCAAGTTGGTGAGGTTTTTTAACAACTTTGAAAATATTAGACAAACATGACCTATGAAGTCTTTGCTGTTTAACCACTCACTACTCATCCTTACCCAGTCTCCCACATTTAACCACCCCTAGCTCAGCAGGATCTTTCACTGTCATTTAATAGCCTCAATAAAATGTTTAGAGGGACCCAGCCATTTACAATTTACTCTAGACAGAAGGGCCAAAACAGAGATGGAGAGATGTGAACATCTAAAGAACTTAAGAATTACCTCCCAGTAGGGCGCCTAGGTGGCTCAGTCATTGAGCATCTGCCTTTGGCTCAGGGCGTGATCCCCACGTTCTGGGATCGAGCCCTGCATCAGGCTCTTCCGCTGGGAGCCTGCTTCTTCCTCTCCCACTCCCCCTGCTTGTGTTCCCTCTCTCTCTGGCTGTCTCTCTCTCTCTGTCAAATAAATAAATAAAATCTTTAAAAAAAAAAAAAGAATTACCTCCCAGGACAGTGGCATCAAAAGAGCACTGGAATAGGAGTCAGGATCCTTCAGTCACTAACTAGTGTACATCCTGAACAAATCATTTAAACTTTCTTTGATTTCATTTCCTTATATGTAAAAGGAAGAGGCTTGTCAACATCCAGTTTTGAATTCCCTATGGTGACTACAAAAGTCCCACTTCCAAATTTCCTTCAGTGTTCTTAAATACCAGCATTCACGTCTTCCCTCTGTAGTGGTTTATCATTGACAAAAACAGATTTGGGGTTTAATCACCTACATTTCCCTCGGGTAAACTTTATTCAGAAATTTTCATCTATACACACATCAGTAACGCTCAATGAAAAAAGAAATTTTGGAGTTTCAATAAATTTAAAAATCAAAAGTGAAAAGAATGGGGTATTTGCCAACTATTGAAAGAATCTCAGATACCAGATAGAATCCCCATTAACATGAAGTCTTCACAGATGGTCCAAATTTGAGAAGACTGAAAGAGCTGAAGAGAATATCCAGTGATTCAACTAAGACTCCAGAGAATTCATATCAGAACCACATAAGTGAGGTCCTAATTTATGATAAAACCTCTTAACCTATATCTGAAGTAAACAGACTAAGAGAATACATACAGATTAAAATAAACCAAATACTGAGAGCCTACTGGGTAGAAAGCACTGTCCAAGATGCTGAAAGATGAACACAGTGTGGACCTGTCCAACAGCAGATGACTGCTTTGTAAAAATACAACAACAACAAAAGACCCTCAAGCCCTTGAGCTACCTGCAGACTATTAGTTGGGAGATTACAGTAATGTGAGTAAAATAAACTCAGTTAATGAAGTCAACTTACCAAAAGGACTAAACTGGATAGCCTAAATGGAAAACCATCAACCCAGTCCAGACTAAAATCAAACAATTTGGTCAGGGTGTGAAAGCAAATCACTATTCGGTTAATTTAACAGACATTTCACTTTGAACCACGTGTTTGGCTGCCACTAAGCTTCACCTAGAAAGTGGGATCTGGCTTGTTTCATTGTAGTACTTCTAAAATAATAAGAGCAAGATGGGAAAACAGAAGAAAAACAAATGACCAAGATGAATATAGAAATCATATCAACAAGAAAGTAAAAGAAAGGAAAGGAAAAGAAAATGAGAAAATTGAGTTAGAGGATTTCTAACTATCCTTTTTCAGTTCTAAAAAAAAAAAAAATCCCTTCATTATATATCAAGTTTAGAAATTAGAGAAAATGTATCCAGGTCATCCAAACATCACAAATAACTCCAGGATCATACATGGAATAACATATTTCAGAATACATGTATCCAAAGTCCAATTAAATTATTTCTATTCAAAATTTTAAGAACTTAAGTGCCTAATTCAGTGCCAGGTCTGAAGAAGAGTAAAACACATTTAATAGTCACATGAAGAACAAATGCTCACTTCCACAAACAGACATTTCTTTCTTGTGATCATTTCGATTAACGGCACTAAAAACGTTCAAAACATAATGATATTTTTCATCCAGTGACATAATTGTATCATATTTTGGTACTTTTTTTGAAAAACAGATTAAATTCTTTCGGACCCATGTGCTTGATCCAAAATTCCCTATTTCTTTTACATGGTGTGTTGGGGGTGAAGGGCAGAGAAGAATTGCTGTAAGAAATACAAATTGAAGCATTATAATTAAGGTTACATGTTTAAAGTTGAATTATCTCTAAATATCTCTAGATAGTCTTCCTTATGTCTCATCCTTATATTTCTTTTAACAAAGACAGCATCACTGAATTCTAGAAGATTCTACAGTAATTTGGAAAGACTGCAGTTGAAATGCCTCATTTCCTGGATACTAAAATAGTACTTCCTATGGGCTTTCATGAGGCAAAGCCAGTGGGAAAAACTGCAAAATTATTTTTGAAATTAAACTGCAATCTATAAAAAATTATATTCATTATGCTAACTTGAGTTTTCCATGGCAAAATAATACTACTATTTCTATATGCTGCTTGTATAGACTTATCATGTTGCACTTAGCACACAATGTAAAAATACTATGACTAATATGTAAATCCCAGGACCTTTAGGAGAAATGGCTACGAAACATATTCAGATTCTCCAAAAACATTCACAAAAATGATGTTTTAATATCTTACATATAAAATCTTATCATTGCCTTTACTGCAAAGACTGCACATAACATACTAGGCATTCCCAATCACTGAATCTTAGAACCGAAAGTATCTCATAGACTATATAGTACAGGATAGCAAAGACACAATGCACACGTGCTGCCGTTCATCCTTCCTAAACCCAAGGCAGACAGCACCAATCAATTTCAGCTTTCTTTTTCCCAGAGGCTAGGTGTGGTCTCTAATGCTTATCCACACAGCGCTCTAGGCTGCCCTTACCAACAGATCACAACTGGCACAGCAGATGAAATATATTTGCTAACTCTACTCCAGTCCAGCATCCTCAATGTACAAAAAAAAAAAAAAAAAGCGAAAGTAGTGAGAACATAAGTAATTCCCCATTTTGCTATTCCATTAGTTTTACAGTAGAGCCAAGATTAAAACACATTTTGAGTTTTTATAGCTATATCTTGTTGCCTTAGAGAATTTTTTTAATAGTAAGAGACAGGAGGTTTGAAATTAGAATATTTTTAATTTAAAAATCCCATTGCCTTATTTTCATCGCATTGCAGCTGCTGATTTTCATATACATAATGCATTATTTTTTTCTGCTGTCTCTCTTTGTAAGCCAAAAACACTTCTTAAGAAAAGAACATTAGTCCCCCATCTTTTAGAAAAATATATATATTATTGGAGAAGTTATAGTTTGTGACAAATAGACTTGAAGAATTCATGGGGCTAGTCAGTCCTGAAAATAGTTTCTTCTAGCTAGCACATTTCAGGATTGCTTTCCAACTGACCAAAAAATTCTGGAGCTATCCACCTCCACATGAGGATATCCTAATTGGTTAACCTGATGCCTAACAAAGTCTATCACCCATCCTTATGCTGCATGAATCACTTCATCAGCACTCAGACAGAGCTCCAATTCCCTTCCAAAGAGTTTGATTTGGTGCCAACCAGCTGACACTTGGACTTTGGCCTCCATTCTCTTCCCACAACACGTCCTTCTCCCCCTTCCCATCCTGTTACACAAACATGATGTAACTCCAGCCCCTGCAATTTTTAAGCAAAATAAGGAGTATGCTTGTTTCCATTACCGTCCATTCAGTAAATATTTACTCAGTACCTATTACAGGACAGATGTTGTTCTAGGTGCTAGGAGTAAGTGGTCAACAAAGTTAAAATGCTGAATCAGTAAGTTTATATTCTATTTAAACTTTAGGAGGTAAATATACATCATGTCAGGTGTTGCTTAGGGCTGAGGAGAAAAAGGAAGATCAGGAACTACGGGGAGTGAGTAAGGAGGGTCATTCTTCTACAGAAGCAGGTCGGGGAACCCTTACTAAAAACCCAATGTTTAATCAGGAACCTCGAGAAAGTTAAATAAAGAAAAGAAAACCAAGCTGTTTATATAAAGAAGTCCTTGGCACAGAGATAGTACTTAAAGCCACAAGAATGAAAAGAACAATGAGAATTTGCTCTCCAAATTTTAAAGGGTAGCGAGGAGAGACTAAGGAGGAATCTCTAGCAGTGTAGGAAACCAAGATTGAAGGGGCATCCTAGAAATCAGTTACAGTGTTTTGGGAGTGAGGAAGTGTTTAACTGTGTAAAATGATACTAAGAGGCTGAGTAAGACAAGGTGATAATTGACCATTCCATTTAGCCACATAAAAGTCGGGCGTACTTGGTGAGAGTGGTTTCAAGGTCATCGAGGGGGCTCAAAGATGAATGAGGACAAAGAGTATACAGTATGTATAGAAAAGCCTTTTCTAGTAGTTTCACTCAAAAGAAGAGTAAATAAATGGAATACAGGGAATTTGGGGATTTTGTTATTACTGTTATTTGTTTTGAAGACAGGAGAAAACTTATATGTTTATTCATTGCAATGATCTGGTAAAAAGCAAAAATGATAAAGTAAGTGAGAAAAGATTTGTTAGAGTAACATCCTTGACTAGGCCAGAGAGGATAGGGTCTTAAGAGTAAATTGTGGGGGTGGGAGGAGAGATGGAGGTTATTATCATAACTAGATACATTTTATCCATAGTGAAAGAGTTTATGTGTATAAATGCAGGGTGTTGAATGATGTGATAATAGGAAGATAAAGAAATTCTCTCCTGATTACTTCTATGAAATGAGAAACAAAGTTAGAGTTTAAAACAAGAAGGTTGAGAAACAAAATTATAGTTTAAAGCGAGAAGATTAAGGAAGATTCTCTCTCTCCTCTATTAAACAACCTTAACCAATCGCCCTCTTGCCCACATTAATAGAAAAGCGTAGGGAACTATCCATTCTTTGCTAATTATCCACTCCACTGCTCCCTTACATAATCAAGAGTTGACTGCATATTCCAGAAAGACTGACATAGGGTTGGCTTATTACCTTCACCCTGAAGGTAGTTTCAAAAATCACTCAGCTCACAAATACGTTATATACTCTGTCCCTCCCCATCCCCAAATATTTCCTAATTATAACCACATCATTTTAGCGCTTTCTCTGACTTTACTCAGGACATAAGCATCCTTCTAAAACAAAGTTCCTCACAAACGCATTCACTCAGGAATAAAAGAAGAGGAAAATACTGTCCTTTAGTCCTTCCAACTCATTCTCATTAAACCTCATCTTTATCTCTTTAGTCCCTTAATCCCTCCTTATTTTAAGTTGTGGTCTGAGAACTATGCCTGAGGACTTTTAAAAGACTGGAAATAGATTAGAAAATGTAAATAACATTGGAACATAAAACCTACAGTAGTGAAATGAGTAATTGTTATTCTCATGGTATCTCACTAAGACATAAACAAGAAGCAGTTCACATCCATGACTGTTTCTAACATGCAAACTAAGCATGTTTCTGTTTCCCTGGGGAAGATGAGTGAAAGAAAAAGGAGGACTTGAGAGAGCTGTCCTGGGATGTTTTTGGAACCTCTAAACTCACTCTCTCCAACAGGTAAAATATTTGACCGAGATATTACGGGAAACCTTTTTTGACCAGTGTATCTCAACGGTAGAAATCTATTGGAGTAGCAAGTCGTATTTTGCTTGAGGTAAGATAGTCACCTCACAGAGAAGAATAAAAAAAAAAAAAAAAAAAAATTCTGCTGACTGAAAGCTAGGGCTGGAAGATCTTAGAGAATCCTCTCATAGGAAGAGCCTTACATATCTGTGATTTATTTGGCATTCATTACTGTGAATGACTCAGCCTGAATGCCTAAAACCTAGCTGACAATTATTCAAGGCATAAGAGAGAGCCTTCTGCAGATGGCAGAGGGGAAAGCAAAGGGCACACTCGGTGGAATTAACAGGGGTTGTGATCTCTGGTGGCAGGATCTGAGGGAAAATAGAAATGGAGGTGCAAAAAGGAAAAGGAAATATAAGAAGAAGGAAACAGAAAAGGAATAAGGGGAGCCACAAGAAGAGAATATGAGGAAAGTAAAAAGAGGAAGGTGGTATTGCAATAACATAGAAAAAAAATAGCTTAGATCTTCCCCTCTTGGGGACGATTAAAAGACAAAATAAATGTCCAATTGATTAGATAATTAAATGCAAAAAAATTAGAAATATTTATATATTTTTTAATATCTCTATGGGCATTTTATTTTAGACTCAAAAATAATATATTAAATCACCCAAAAAAGATCAATTGATTTACTTAAAGAAAATACAAGTTTTCTAACAACAGAAAACAGCATACAATAAAAAGGCAAATGATTTCTTTCATATCCTTATCTCCTTCCCTTCTTTTCCTGCAAAACTCAGTCCAGAATTAACTGACAGGGCCCATCAAGGTGGGTGTAGGTGGTATGCTGAACCGGTGAGCAGCTGCAGCATTCAGCGGCCTCTAGGGGCAGGGGCTTCCTCTAGGAAGTAGGAAGAGAGCGGGAGCACATGAGCAGCCTAGCATAGTTGTCTGAACTCAAGCGGGAAGAGGAGGTCATGTCTGTGTGAGGGGCAGCCTGGCACAAGATGTGGAAGGCTGAAAAGAGCTAGGAAGACATCTGGAGCGATGGGAGAGGAAAGCAGTAAGATGGGACATTGGTTACAGAGAGACTGATCAAGTAAGTAAATAAGCAGAGGATAAAGAGAGCCAGGTTTCTCACAGTGGTTAGGGCTGACATAATAGAGGGGGAAAATACAGCTAACATGATGTGAGGTTGAATTAAATATATCAATGTGAAATCACTTATTTCATAATAAACAGACACGTGTAGAAATAAATATAGATGGAAAGTGTATGTGTGTATTACATACATACTCTGTCCACTAACGCCTGTGAGCAGTGACACCCCCAACACCAATGAGGGCACTGAGCACCCCAATTTTGTTTCCCAAAGTGACTAGGAAAGCCAAAGTATTGGCTGTTTAGGATGTTAAATATTTCTCAAATATTCTTCAATAAGCCTCTAATACTTTTATAATGATAACCAATAGTTTAAAAAAATAGGTAAGAATAAAGAGAGGGAGGTAAAGGTTCTGTGGCCTATTCTGGGGACTATATCCCTTTTACAGGTCTCTTTGTCCATGTCTGCCTACTCTCTCAGCTAGAAAGCAAAGATATCAGACTTTTCAGCTTGCTCTGGAGCCAAGTGCAGCCATGTCAGAGTTCAGGCCGTAAGAACTAGACAGAAGTTCTGAGAGATTTTCAATATGAACAAAAAGCCTACTAGGGACTAGCCTACTAGTTCTTTTGCTCTCTGGCTTCTTCCTGCCTGGATAACATATTCTCTCCCTGTAGGTTCAGTAGTCATCCTATGACCCTGAGTCAGTAAGCAGGAGGACAAAGACATACATGCTAAAGAGAGGAGAGAGTGAAAATGGAAAGCAACCAGGTCCCTCGCAACCACCTTTTTTTTTTTTTAGGATTTTATTTATTTATTCGACAGAGATAGAGACAGCCAGCGAGAGAGGGAACACAAGCAGGGGGAGTGGGAGAAGAAGAAGCAGGCTCATAGCGGAGGAGCCTGATGTGGGGCTTGATCCCATAACGCCAGGATCACCCCCTGAGCCGAAGGCAGACGCCTAACTGCTGTGCCACCCAGGCGCCCCCCTCACAACCACCTTGAGCTGCTATACCAGCTCTGGAGTCCTCACCCCTGAATTTGCTTCATAAAACCACTAAGCCCTCGTGGGTTTAAATTGCTATTTACAGCAGAATGCTTTCCTAACCGATACATACATTTAAATAGTGAGGAAGAGTAACAGAAAGAGAAAAGTAACTTATATTGTATCCAAAAAAGATATGGGCCAAGGTATCAATGACCTTTCTACCAGGGCTCCAACATAATAATAGTGTTGTCATTCTTGGATTTAAAACATGCCCTGTATCTGCTAACAAAAAGGCACCGTTTTCTATAAACCACGTCTTCCTTTGAGTGAGAACACCTAAGGCTCCTAAAACGTGGTATTTAATTCAATTGCACATGCAACTCGTCCTTACAAACATGAATTTAATCTTCTAAAATCTATTAAATATGACTCCGTATTCTCAATTTTATAATATTACTGAGTCTATGGAGTGTACTAGTAAACATTATGAATTTAGTCTTGTTAATCACTTCTCAAATCTTTCTGGACTAAAAGGAGGGCAGGACAGGGCTGGAGGATACGGTACCTGGACCCCTAAGCGGTAGTGGAGCAAATACATGAGAAAAGTTTCATCCTATGATTGGGGCTTTACCCAAAGTGCCGTCTTGTGAGCAGTATTTTATTCAAGTCTTATATATTAGCTAAATATACTTATATGTCAACACATGGTCTGAGAGAAGATATTATTAATATAGATATTTGGCAAAGGGCTAATATCAGAATACATAATGAATGTCTACAAATCACTAAGAAAAAAACAAAAGCAGAAACATCCAATTAAAAAGTGCACAAAAATGGGGCGCCTGGGTGTCTCAGTCAGTTGAGCATCTGCTTCGGCTCAGGTTATGATCCCAGGGTCCTGGGATTGAGTCCCACATCAGGCTCCCTGATCAGCGGGGAGTCTGCTTCTCCGTCTACCCCACCTCCCCTGCTTGTGATCTCTACCTCTCATTCTCTCTCTCAAATAAATAAGTAAAATCTTTTAAAAAAGAAGTGCACAAAAATGAACACTTAACCAAAGAGAATATCGAAATGACAAAAAATATGAAAATTTTCATTAGGGAAATGCAAATTAAAAATCACAAACAGGTATTACTGCATACCTACTGGAATGACTAAAATTAAAAAGATGGAAACTTTTATCAAGGATCTAGAGCAACCAAAACTCTAACATACCGCTAGTATGAATATTGCACAACCACTTTGGAAAATTGCACAACCACTTTGGAAAACTGTATCTTTTAAAGCCAAACATATACGAACACATGACCCAGCAACTTGGCTCTTAGAAATGCACACATATGTCCATGAAAAGAGAGTATTTTATGTCATATCACACCTACTAGTATTGGTCAAAAACTGTAAACTACCAAATGCCCATCAAGAGCAGAGTGTGTAGACAAAATCTGGTATATTCACACAATGAACACTATACAGCCAAGAGACTGAACAGTCTGTAACTATACAGGAAATGCTGATGACTTTCCCAAACATAATGATGAGTGAAAGAAGCCAGACACAAAAAAATATACACTGTATGGTTCTATGACTATAAAGTTCAAAACAGGTGAAACGAATTTGTGCTTTTAGAAGTCAGGAGAGAATGCTTACTCTTTGTGAAAGGAGGTAGACACCAGAGAAGCGCATAGGGGGGTTCAGGGTGCTTGTAATGTTCTATTTCTTGAAGAGATATTAGTTGTCACCAATGAAAATTCACCATCTCTACACATATGTTTACTTTTCTCTTGTGTATTTTATTTCAAAAATAGATATAAAAGTTAAAATGCACATAGGCTTTGCATGTTTCTTTGTAATCTACCCATGTTTAGCATTTTTAATTTTTTTCCCTTGGGGTGATCAAGAAAAAGTTGGTATTACAGAGAGAACAGGTTTATATATCTGCCTTTCTACCACTTCGCATCAACCATGTGTTCCCAGAGATGTCTGCTTCCCAGTATGAGAAACATGGAAAGCTCATATTCCTTGCCATAAGATCAAACACCATTCAGTACAGCATACATTCTATTCTCTTCAGCCTTACTTTCAGTTATACTTCCAGTCAATATTACATCCACGTCAAAATATTTGATATTTGCTACATATGTCCCATTGTTTCATTTCTCTAAATCCTCACTTTTCTCCACTATACAGAACCTAAAATACAATGATTACTCAGTGACAATTATTTGTTAAAATAACAAATTAAAACTTGGCATTCAATTGCTTATCTGCAATGACAGCTAGTCCATATAATAATCCCTCACTCATCACAGAAGTTCTTGGGGCCCACTCCCCTTGAGGACCCAACACACCACAAAGTCCAGACGTTTTTCTGCAACAATCAGAAAGTATGAACCCTGCCCTACTGCATTATGCTCTGATGGCACTAGTTAGTGTCACATTTTGATAAACTAAGGCAGACAAAGCTTAATATGTTACTACCCAGCTGTGACCCACACATTCTATATACACCCCAAACTTTTGCCCCACACACAGACACACCAAATGTATGTATTTAATGTAAAAAAAAAAAGTGACTCAGTAGATATAAAAGCAGAATAGATTACTGGTAGAGTATGCTCTCAGGGGTCAGACAGCTCTGAGATCACACACTAGTTCTGCCTTTCTACCCCCAGAATATAAATTCTTTGAATTTTTGTCTTCTGATTACACTGTTGTATTGCCAGCACCTAGACCAGGTCATGGCACATGATTGGCACTTAATGATTATTTGTTGAGTGAATACGTCACTTTGGCAGTATCAAAAATTGACAGTCACACCTCTCTTCCAAACATCAAAATACTTGACATCCCCAGACCAGTGATGCTAAAGTTGTCATGCAACTTAGACCCGCTAATAAAGAAAGAACATGTGGGAAAAATATAGAGCTGTGTGTCACCAACAAAACTGAATGCAAATAGTGGCCACAAATTTCTATACACTGTACAATATCCAGGTTAAAAAAGGAAGAACTGTGCAATAAATTATGAGATCTGGTTTTCAGAATAACCTTTCCAAATTTACTAAAACTAAAACAACAAGAGTTACATTTTTCTTCACCAAAAACCTTCTCACTTGGAGAGAGTAATGAACAAAGTGAAACTAATTAAAATATTTATCTAGTCACGGACATACAGAGAGGTGACAAGAGTGTTGGGCTTGGAGTCAGATGGACCTAAATTTTAATCCAGCTCTGGCACTTATTAGTAATATGAATGACCTTGGAAAAGTTTCACCTGCAAAAAGAAGATAATTATATACCCCATGCGGTTTTTATGACAAATAAAAAAAAGATAATGCATTAAAGTTTTAGTGCACAGGCTAGCACAGACCAAGTTCTTAATAAATGCTAGATCTTGTTATTAGAGTGTCTTGTAAATATTATGTTGGAGTTTTCACTTGTTTTAATTTTTTTAATATTTTTAGAGGAAATTCAACAGCATCCATACTTCCTAGAATTTATGAATCTGTTGATACGAAAAAAATCAAAAGCTTATTTCACTCATGGGGTCAAGCTTGCATATGAGATCATCATCCAATCTTCATCTATTATGTTGAGTAAAATTATTTTCCCAAAGTGATCCACCTTTAATCCAGTCATAAAGAGTTAGCTGTTCCCAATTTTAATTGACAAATCTAATTACTGTGATGAGTTTATTTATAGTCACTATTCAATATCTATTGATAGTTTCTTGACCTTGAAAAATATCATCCAATTAACATGGCAATATGTGTTAATGGATTTTTAAATTACTTCACACTGGATAAAAGGTAAAAAGAAAAAGGGATACTCATTTTTGGAAAGGGGAATCACAATTTATGAAAACAAGCCTTATATATATGTCATTCAATATGCAATATTAAGGATTTCCACTGCATGCATTCAATGTTATGATAGGAGAGAAGTTACTTTATTGATCGGTAGTACATGTTTTTGGAATTCTTTCAGGAACTCAGTCCCTAAATTCAGGCAACAAAATGTCCAACTCCTGAGAGAATTTTGGGTTTTTTTGTTTGTTTTGTTTTGCTTAGAATTTGTTAAATGTTAGTTCATTCTTTCAGAATATAAAGTTGGGGGGTGATTGATTAATCAAAATCACCAACTGCCTGAAATACATGGGAGATGGGGAAGCATTCCTAGAAAATTGACGGGGAGTGATCGCAGTCATACCAGTAGCCCCTGGAAAGGGAGTAGTAACTATTCAGTTGCTACTGTCCCCACTGCCTAGTCATGCTCTTTTCCCATTCTCCATATTTATTTCACACTGTGTGTCAAGCCTAAGTTTAGACATAGACTTGGAATCACAGACCATCAGAGCTGTTAAAAACCCTAGATATTATTTACCCAACTCATCATTTACAGGAAAAATGGTGAGAAGTTAAGAGGTGAAGTGACCAAGTATCCTTGGTCAAGAGATTCATACTTTTGTTCCCTTCTCTATTTCCCCCTCTTATAAATCTCTCCAAAGCAGGGAACTTGTATTAGGGTGTGATATGAATTGAATTGTACCACCCAAATTCATGTTGAAGTCCTAACCCCCAGAACCTTAGGATATGACTGTATAGAGATAGAGACTTGAAGAAGTAATTAAGGTTAATGAGGTTATAAGATTGGGGCCCTAATCTAATATAACTGGTATACTCATCAGTAGAGGAAGAGACACCAGGGATGCATGTCCACAGAGGAAAGACCATGTGAGGATACAGCAAGAAGGCAGCTATCTGCAAGCCAAAGAGAAAGGCGTAAGCACAAACCAAACCAGCCAAAACCTTGATCTTGGACTTCTAACCTCCAGGGAGATGAGAAAATGAATTTCTGTTGTTAAAACCACCTGTGAAAATACCACTTAAATCTGTGATGGTTTGTTAAGGCATCCCAAGCAGACTAATACAGGGAGTTTCTGTCCCAGCACCTGGTCTAGTAAGTAGCGCAGAGTACGTGGTCTTTACAAAGAAAGGATACTACAGAGGAAGGAAGAAAGGAAGGGAGGAAGGGAAGGAGGGAGGGAGGGAGGGAGGAAAGAAGGAAGGAAGGAAGGAAGGAAGGAAGGAAGGAAGGAAGGAAGGAAGGAAGTGAGTCCCTTACAGATGGAAATTAGTGTCCACAGAACAGAACTCCAAAATGTCTAGGTTTTTTCCAATGCAACAAATGTTATGACAGTTCTCAATTACAAAACCTGGTTAGCACTTCCTTTTGTATGTGCTTTGCATATACTTTCAACCTTTAATGTTTATTTATTATTTATTATTTATTATTATGCACCTGCAGGACAGTAATTTTATTGTTCATGGCTCCCAAATCTACATGTTTGAAATCAGCAGTTATATCTGAAGAGAGAAAAATAGACTTAACATCTGTGAAATTCCCATTTTGCTTCAAGCAGTTTATTAAGAAAAATTTTATGTACTGAACAGAGGTAGTTCAGCCAGGCTACATCTTAAAAATTTGCAGTTACCACAAATTATTTTGCGCTGTTATCTAATCTTTTAAAGATAGGGATGGAAAGGAGTAAGGGAGAAGTTTAAATATTTGCTTTTTGTTTGGAAGTGCTCTTTTAAGACAGAACACGTAAGAAAGGAAATTGCACCTCTGGAGTTTAAAAAATACTCATTTTCTTGGCATAAGATAAATTGGAATGGACTATTGCATTGAGACTATCTCTAGTACAGTGAAGTGTAGGAAACTGATGCTCGGTGAGCCTCACTGTGCGTGAAGATGCTTCAGTCAAATGCACTCAAGGAGAGTTCTGAAATTGTTCTTTATTAGTCTGAAAGATGCCAGGTAATAACCTATTTAAAATGGTATTTTTTAAAACTATTTCTTCATTCTGGAACAAGGGTTGGAGGAGGCTGCACTCAGAGCTTGTAGAGATAAGATGACAACAGAAGACCCTGCCAGGTAATTTGAAAAGCCAGACCTTGACTGGCTGGCAATCAGATGGCAATCATACCTGTCCATTCTATCTGTAAGACATCCATGGCTCATCCCCTTATCCCCTACTGATTCTGTGACTCTGTGGATACCATAAGTGACTGCCTGAAGGAAAACGGTATCTCTAATACTATTACCTGATCATCTGGGTACAATTACGGTCCAGTAATTAATTTACTGTGATAGCTGTATCAACATTATGTCTTATTCTGTCACTTAAAGCCATCAAACAATTCAAAGTGAGAAAGANTGTGTATCTGTGTGTGCATATATCCATGTTTGGGTATATATGTATATATCTGAGTCTGTGTGTATATGAGCGTGTGTGTCTGTCTGTCTTACAGAGAGGGGGCAGAGAGGAAGAGAAGACATAATTTGCCCTTCCATTAAAACATTCTTAGATTTCTTTATGCATTTCATTCATTGCAACCTCAAAAGCCACGAAAACCATCACAAATGACTCCAGTCAAAAACTGAGTAATGCTTGTTTTGCTACAGAATCTGGTTTTTATACAAATTGTGATTTCATTTTTACCCTTTTAACCACCCTACCTTCCCTAACACACTTTGTTCTACCTACAACAATCCTATCCACTCTCTAAGACTCAAGTAAATTCCTTTTTTATATTTAGCAGTTTTCCTATTCAAGTGAGCCTTGTGTTGTGGCCTCCATGGTTTACAACATCAAGTTTACAAACCTGACAAATAACATAAATGAGTGAATAACTGTAAATGTTTGGTATCTATGTACATTTCTCATTTTTCTCACACTTGATATAGACATGAGTACAAGAAGTAATTTTCCTCCTAACTCTACCACAAGAGAAACAAACAAAAAATACCGAAGCGGGAGGATAAATGGCAGCTGACACCCAACGTTTGTCCTGGAAATAAAAGGGAGTGGTGAGGACTGTAGCAAACTAAAGAGTCATGCCTCCTTCTAAGTAAGAAGTAGTTACGAAGTTGCAGACAACGTTTCTTCATAAGAATGTGCATAGAGGATATCCATATCTTTTGAATTATCAGGAAGAGCCAAACATCTGAATATTTAGGGAAAATCCCTCACTTTTTAAGGACTGGCAATTAATCTTAAATTTTTAAAAATACACAGAAACTTTTCAAAACAGACTATGACCCAAAGAGTGCAGGAACAGATTTAGCCCAAGCCACCGTCCTGCCACCTCTGCAATATTCATTTAGCATCTACTGCCTTACGTCACCTCTTATTACTGTCTAAAACATGCATACAGGCTCTGCAGCCAAAATTCATTCACGCTCTGCGTGGCCTTGGGCAATCTCTCTATGCCTCAGTTTCCTTCTTTGTAAAATGCAAATTAGTAATAGGGTTGTTATGAAGATTAAATGAGGTCTTATTGGTTCAGCAGTTAGAAGAGTTAAAGGCGCAATGTAATTAATATAATTAATCCCTGTAAGGTAGTTAGTATTAAATCTTACATTGTATTATCATTTGCTGCATTTCTTCCCTGCCTTCTCCCTGACTAAACTTTCAATGCCTCAAAGCTATCTGTTTATACAATGTGACGCTTAACACAGTTTTTTTTTAGAAAAAGATCTAAGTATTTTTTTAAGCCCAAAATACAGTAGAAATCTTAAAAGGATATTTAAAGAAATTGACTGAAAATCAAGGTTAAGCTACTATTTGTCCTTGCCTTTGTTCTATATATTTAAATCTACTGTAAGGCCAGCACATTGCACCAGTCCATGTCAATTTGTTCTATGATCAGTTATAATGAATGTTTTCCAAATCCCAGACGTATAATTTCCTCTTTGATATATTCTATCCAGTTTGCAGTACAACAGACAGGAACTATTCATGTCCTTTTCTTTTCTCCTTTTGAAAAGACTGGGAGAGAGTTAGGGTTAGATAGAACAGTAGGGACATGTAGGGCAGCCTTGTGTGGCTGGAGCCCCTGGGTCTTTCTCACCTGCCTTTACTTAAATTGACGAAGGTTACATCACAAAAACCTGACAGGGTGCTTGTAAAAATGGAGCCATTATTATCCTCATTCTTTTCTTCCACTATAATCCTTGTTCTCTTTGAAAATAAAGAGTAGGTTCTAGAAAGGGAGTGTTACAAAATGGAACCCCATATTTCACAGCATGAAATTCAGAATTCTGAGACAGATAACACAAATAGAGTTTTACACTATAGACTAGGATAATGACTGTACCAGAGAACTTTGGGAGGTAGGCTCCAAGCATATAAAGTTAAAGGCATGTCTAAGTCCAATCTAAACTTCTCTCTTCCCCAAATTATATTTAAAATGTTGAACATAACCATGTGTCACTAAGCAATCAAAACCCCTTCCTAAGTATTAATGGGTAGAAAGTAGCAACAATGGAGTGGAGCCAGAGAAAGTAAAAATACAAGGTAGTTTAAAATGTGCTGCTATTAATACCAAGGTTTTTCAGAGGAGATTTTTAAAGTTAAAAAAAAAAAAATAGCCATGAACCCTGGAGCACCTTGTCGTGTAGGGCACATGGGTTATATGTGGGTTTACTTGGAGAGGGTGAGTGGTGGAAGAGAATATGGAAAGAATGGAGTTAAGAACAAGGGGTTTTGAAGAAGCTAATAAATCATGGAAATTTAATGAAGAATTACATAAATCATGCAGAGAAATCTCTCTTGAAAATTTAACTTAAGAAAAGTTGAAATTTGAAAGAAATTAACCATGCCAGAGTACTAATTGTTTCTTTAAATAAATATTCACTGATTGCCAACTCTGTTCCAGGCATTGGGTTTGATTTTGGAGAGAAAAATACAAATGAGACAGGGTATCCCTTTTTTTTTTTTTTAAGATTTTATTTATTTATGTGACAGAGAGACAGCCAGTGAGAGAGGGAACACAAGCAGGGGGAGTGGGAGAGGAAGAAGCAGACTCATAGTGGTGGAGCCTGATGTGGGACTCGATCCCAGAACACCAGGATCACGCCCTGGGCCAAAGGCGGACGCTTTAACGACTGTGCTACCCAGGCGCCCCGAGACAGGGTATCCTTGATTTTGGAGGAGGAAAATGCAAATGAGAACAACCCTGAGGAGCCACTGAATGTATTCTATGTATCGGTGTGTGTTTGGAGTAAGCTTACAAGAGAGAGAGAGAGAGAAATTAATTAATAAAGAGTGTAAAGGTCAAGTCAAAGGAGAGACTGGTTTGTTAGGAAAGGGAGGAGTGGACAGAGGAGAAAGGGCTTCAAGTGCATTAACTCTCAAACTGAGTGGGTGCTGCTAGGCTGATGGCAACTGAAGGGCATCGCTCCATAAAATTAATCCCTTGAAATGCTTATTTTGCTTCCCTTTCCACAAATTCCAAAGCCCATGTCTGTTAAGTTATGAGGAAACTCATTTATGCTCTTACATATTATTGTGTATTGCCCGGTATGTTGCAGCAATTATATTCTTTATATCCTAATAATCACACTTAGTTTTAAGGAAACAATGGGTACTGCTTTGCAAACCATATCCAATGGTAATACTGCCTTGCTGTCTAATAAATTCCACAGACCCAAACCCAGAAAAAAACAAATCAAACACAGAGGAATTAGGCTGAAAATGATTCAGAAGACTCTAGATTGGAACCTCCCCCCAAAATGAAACCAATCCTAACTAATTTAAGTAGGAAGGGATCTATTAAAAGAATATGAGATGTGTGTCAGATTCATTGCCAAAGTTAGGAAATGGAACACATAGTTATGCAGCCAAGAATAATGCCCCAATTCAGGCCACTGTCCGGGTGGATCAGAACCCTATGACCGCCATCTCAAGACAGGGACTTTGCAGCTTGCACTATCATCATTGCCAGCCCTCTACACTGGACACACGCAGGGGCAGCTCGCTCTGGCTCCCCCTGAGATTCAACCCAACAAGGCAACTTCTTCCACTGACAAGAGAGAACTCCTCAAGGTGCCCCCTATTCTAGAATGACCACATCTGACTTGGCAGTACCTAGGTCACACGTCCTTGTCCTAGCTGCAAGGGAGGCTAAGAAAGTATCTAATATTTTCACCTTCTATGATGGGAAGTGGTGAAGCTCCTTCCAAAATGCATAAGGAAAAGGCCATTTCCATAGTTAGGAGTAGGATTCAAATGCTGGCCAACCAAGTGGAATTTCAGGCTAAAAGGTAGTTTTGTCTAACAGAAAAAATACAGAATTTGAAGTCTGCTAAATCTCGACTTGAATATATCGTCTGCCTTTTATCAGATATGTGACAACTTCTCTGAGATTCATTTTCCACATCAGTAAAACCAGGAAAACAATGTCTACATTTCTGATTTGTGGGAAGAAACACACACACACACATACATACACATATCCATAATTTGGAACTAATTAGCCTAGATTTTTGTCTCTTGGCATTCTTTTAAAATAGGAAGGAGATTTCATTTACCATGAAATATTGATGTCTTATTTTGCTTAATTAAAGAGAATGAATAAAAACAACTTTCAAACTAAGTTCTAAAAGATTCAGATCCAGTCAAGAATCGTGTAGGGATATGAAATGGAGTGGTCTTTATGCCAATTCCCTGGCATTAGGTGTTTCCAAAGAAACTGAAATTTTGCCACCAAAATAAATAAATAAATAAATATTTTTTAAAAGCTTAGTTACAGGAGAGAAGGGGCATCCACGGAGAAAAGATAGGAGAGAATTTGTAGAGCACTCGCACCTCCTCCTTTCTCCTCTGTCCTTTGTGGAAGTAGACAGATCTCACAGGAAACTCATTATACAGCTGTTTGCTAAGCACCAAGACCTACAAACAATTGGGAATAGGGCAAAGTTTACTCTCTTCAATTTCTCCCTAAGCTGAAGCTCCATGGCAGGGGCTCTGAGGCTTTCTGAATGCTCAGAGCAGGTTACAAAAATAATGCCAGGCAAGGATAGGTGGTTACCACAGGAACCCACAGAGACCATCCATTAAGGAATTTGAGGAAAAAGAAGTGGCACCATCCCCATAAGGTTTCTCAGGGGGCCACAGAGAGAATGCCCCTAGCCACCCAGGCCCATCTCAAGTGCCATCCTAAGGAACCAGCTCTTACCAAATCTTATCGCAGCAAGTTGCTAGCTGGAGAAGAGGTGATGCCCAACGAGAGGTGCCCCAAATTCCTCACAAAGAGTATGCAGTCCCTCACATGGGGAGTTAGTCCTTACCTAGATCCCAGACTCCAGCCAACACAGGTGAAAGGGAATACAGGCCACTACCCCTCCACTGAAAGTAGACAGTGACCATAGTAAATACTGAATGTGACTTGAAAACAATTATCTGAATGTATTGAGATACTTCTACTGTAAAGATCAAGGTTCTCTACTCCCCAGTCTTATCAGTGGGTAGCAGAACAGAAAATAATGCTGACAAAATATTGAAAAATTTGAATATTACATGTTTGCATGTTGCTGAGCTGAGACTGTTCAATGTATTGCTTTTTATAATTACTTCCTAGTTGTGTGTGGAGGAGGCTAGGAAGAGAGGAGATGTATAGAGGGAGCAGAAAAAAAAAAAACTGAAGCCAGTCAGTCATCATTGAAATGAGTAAATCGCACCTAATAGAACAGATTTTACCTGATACTTGAGCACTTTCCAATTCCAATTTTAAAAAAATCTAAGAAAATGTTTTAGTGGGTGCTAAATAAACCTATCGTTCATTGCCCTTCCCAGAAAAAGCAAAAAAACAAAAAACAAACAAAAAAAGTATTATACCTGAACCTTGTATCTATCTACTCCAGTAGAACCCTCATAACATTTAAGCTGAACTCTCAATTTTTAGCTAAGAGCTACCCAAATCTTGACAGGCATTGTTGTTTATCCCATTGTAGTACTAATAATAATCATTAACTTTAATAACAGCAATAATTTCCAGTATTCAATGTGTCTTTCCTCAGAAACTCAAAACAACTTCACATTTACTATGTTATTTGTTCACAGGCATCCTTGTGAGGACTGAAAAAGAACAGGAAGTATATTGATTGTGCTATAGAAAAAGACCCAGTGAGGTTAAGTATTAGACCAAGGTCACAGAGCTAGTTTGAGGCAGACCCATGATAGATATTGCTAAAGGTAACTACATAAACCAGAGTTGGGCTAAACCCAGGTAGAACAGATTTGATTAAGGCCTACATCTCTGAAGCAGAGAGACTGGACCTCCTCACCGGAGTCATGAAATCTTTGCCCTGGGCAGGCCTCAATCTCACTTTCTAAAGGAGGCTTAAATCAGCTCATCGGCCCCTGTGTCATTTTACTTTCTTCAAGTTGTTAGGATTGTAGTGCCTTCCTGGTCTGCATCAAGCTAGATATTTTGGCCAATACAATGGGCAATTTTGCTACCCAGGCTCCTGCCTAGAAGTACTTGCCTGGTAATGAAGTATTTCTTCGATCAAAGGAAATTACTTTTTTATCATAACATTTGAAGACCACAAAGTTCCCATAACAGGTGATCACTGTAAAATTACTCTAACATTATTTTCATAAAAAAAGATATTGTCTACTGGCTAATGTACATTGATTTTTGCCTCTTCTATTTGACGCTACCTGCCCTCATATCACTATGCACACTGGCCACTTCAGATACTTGCCTTAGGCTAACATTGTTGGTGTCTTGGGACTGTTAAACCAAGGTCTTGAACATGTTTTTGTGTCCAGTTCTTGCCCATTATTTACCAAAATCTACACTTTCAACTCAATTATTTTGCCACTTGACTCACTTTTTTAGAAGATTTATTTACTTATTTTAGAGAGAGAGAAAGAGAGTGCAAGCAGGGGGAGGGGCAGAGGGAGAAAAAGAGAGAAGCAGACCCCCCACTGAGCATGGAGCCTGATGCAGGGGCTCAATCCCCCCGATCATCACCTGAGCCGAAATCAAGAGTCGAATGCTCAACCAACTGAGCCACCCAGGCACCCCTCCACCTACCTCATTCTTATTTCTACAGTTCAATATGGAAAATTTTGGCTAAGAGCTACATTTTCTAAAACACACCACAGATTATTTGAATACAAATTTTAGCAAGAATTTGAGTATGCTGGAAAATCACTAGAATGCAGTTTCCTCCTACAATGGGTTCTCAAAAAGAAAATTACCTTAGTTTTAGTTATTCAAATAACAAACTCTTTAAATCCTTGCCAAGACAGTCAATGAATTTCCTCCATAAAAAATGAAGGAGCTTCCCAAGTTTTCCTAGGGTTTATAAAGCCACTATCTATAAACATCTGTCTTCCTTCCATGGTGGCATCAGTGTAGGGTAAAGGGGGAGAACTAAAGTCCATGAAGCCCTCCGCCTCATCTTCTAATGACATAGTAGGTGCCAGCAAAAAAGTCATGTGCCATGTTTATGAGTTGTGATAATTGGGAATTTCGTTGTCTGCAGTCAGTTATTAACCAAGTCATATTGGGTAATGTTAAGCAGTCAAGAGGCAGCTTACCCTAAGGGGAGCTGACTTTATCTCTTTACATATTACTCCCTAGGAAATTTCCTCAATCTATTTTTCTTCTGAATTATATAGAGGCATACAGGGAAAAGCAGAATATAGGAAAAATAGTAGAGTTCCATGTTCTGGTTCTGGTTCATCCTTAACTCACTGAGGATCAGTTTCCTTAACAGCACAACGGAGGCAATAATGCCCACTCTATCTCTCTTGGAGAGCTATAAGAAAAGAATAAAATAATGCAAAAGTGCTTGGTGTACCATAAAGAACCACTCAAACAATTCACACATACAGCACTGATTTTTTTTTCAAAGCACTCTAAGAGTACATTTACTCTCTTTTCTCAAGTAGTGAACAGCACTTTTCAAACCCTAATAAATGTCAAGGTTATAAAGGTACAATACCATTTGTAAAGTTCAGCTTAAAGGTAAACAGGGCAGCTTATTAGCATCCACAAGAACTGCAAGTTAATTTTAACCTAATAAATATCCTTAAAATACTCATAAGGACATAGTCCATCATGCCAAGGAAACTTATCCTTTTATTAATGTCATACTCAACTGGTTTCTTAGGCAGGCTGCTAGTTGACTCTTTTTTGCAAACTTTTATGATACTACTATCTTCAGCAACAGACTCTATCTAGTATGTAAGTGAGCTTGAAGTCAGACAGCCTAGATTCAAATTCTTCCTCCCACATATTAGTTCTGTGATTTGGGGCAAGGTATATAACCTCTCTATGTGTCTATTTCTTCAACTGTAGGATAAAGAAAATGATAATGCCTGCTTCATAAGGATGTTATATAGATAAAAAGAAATAATAAATGTGAAACAGTGGCTCAGTATTTGATATATAGTAACATGACACAAATTTTAGCTATTAATATCATTAATAATGATGATGATTATAATTGTTAATAACTACTATACATTATTAGGGCATGTTTGTGCATTAAGAATCTTCATAATCACTTTAATACTGAATAACCTAATATACAAGCATCAGCTGTGCTGGAAGGGAGCAAGTTGTTTCAGTACAGAGAAACATAAACAGGACAATTTTTCATCACCGCTTTGCTTTGGATAGGCATAAGTTAGTTACAATCATTTCTTATGTGTCTTTTCTTTACTCTTTCAATTGTCAAGTATAATTGTCCAATGTGACAGAATTCTCAGAAACTTCCAAGCATTAAAGTAGGATTCTGAAGTGTTGTATGTAAACAAGAAAGTTATAAGATATGTAAAATAAAGTTTAGGAGCGCCAAGAGTTGGAAACATGCTAACAATTGTATATGACAAGTCACAAAAGGTTTTTGACCAAAATGCCTGCATTCTATGTTGCAGTGACAACAGAAGGCATCTATTCCTCATGATTCATAGAGTTGAAGTTATGTAAAAGCATGGTTTCCACTCCTACAGGCAACATTCCCACACATATTCACACACATCAGGCAGAGATAATAAACAACCAGTATATTTGGAGATTATCATTCTGTCCCTTCTTCAGAAAAGAAAAAGAATGGATGTCTGGGTGGCTCAGTCCCTTAAGCAGTTAAGCATCTGCCTTCAGGTCAGGTCATGATCCCAGGGTCCTAGGATCTAGCCCTGCTTCTGGCTCCCTCCTGCTCAGAGGAGAGCCTGCTTCTCCCTCTCCCTCTTTCCCTCCGCCCCCACACTTGCCCTCTCTCTCTCTCTCTCTCATAAATAAATAAAATCTTAAAAAAAAAAAAAAAAAGGAGACAAATTGTTTCCTAAATGTCCAGGTCTAGAAAAAGTATTCATTTGCCAAATAATGAGAAAAAAATAACATTGGCTACTTACCATTGAAATAACCACAGAAAAGTTTGTAGCTGGCATACTTCAGCAATTCTAAACTTCTCTCGGTTCCTGAAAAAAAAAAATTATTTCTTCTTTTAATTTAGAACCTTTCCACATGCTGCTCCTCTATCTACAATGCTTGTCCATCCCCATCCAACTCCCATTTCCACCAGGTTAACTTCTCTTTATCCTTGACCTTGCAGCTTAAATGTCACTACTATTGACAAAACTTCTCATACTCCCCATGTCTAGATGTGGTGCCTGGGCTGAGTACTGACATGCCTTGTACTTCACCTCTGATGCTCATTTTCACACTGCACCTTACTTACCCACTTACTTGTCTATATCCCCCTTGGGACAGTACGCACAATGAAGGCAGGAGACATGTCCAAACTGCTATCATTGCAGCCTAAGCACTTCACACTGACATTCTGTAGATTCCTATTTAATATTTTTTAAGTGCTCTCAAATTTCCAAATTACAGCTTAATATAGCCATTATGTGCTTTATAAATAATTTCATTTTCCTTTTTCAAATAAATATATAATATGCCATGTCATGTAGTATGGTCTTCATTAAGGTTTTATATTCTTCAATGCACACACCAAGAATCCATTTAATAAATGCTTAAAAATAAGAGATCAGGGGCGCCTGGGTGGGCTCAGCCATTAAGCGTCTGCCTTTAGCTTAGGTCATGATCCCAGGGTCCTGGGATCGAGCACCGCATCGGACTCCCTGCTCGGCGGGAAGCCTGCTTCTCCCTCTCATGCTCCCCTTGCTTGTGTTCCCTCTCTCGCTATCTCTGTCAAATAAATAAATAAAATCTTTTAAAAAAAAAAAAAAAGCAATCAGACTTAGCTTTGTTTTCCCTTGGCTGGGGCAGTAAGCTCTAATTACTTCCAAGAGCACCTCCACCATTTTTGCATTCTCAGATAGAAAAGGAGCCACTTACTCCAAGTTTTAGTCAAAAAAAGTTTGAATGGACTGAGAGACAGACAAAAGTCCTGGCTCTGGTCTGTCTCAATCAAGACCTAGCTTCTAGTCTTAGCAACCTATGTGAACAGAAAGCTACTTAACTTCTCTAATTGCTTCATATACACAGTGATAAAATTTGGTCAGGCAATTTCAAACAGGAAAACACTTGAATGGCATTTAAACAGAAAGAATACTGTTCTTCATGAACCCAATTGTTGGAATCTGCATAAAAATGTGGAAACTGGGGCCACAAAAATGTACTAAAGAGGAAGGAAGTCTGATCAGCAGTATCTCAGGCATAACAGGATGTGGAGGTCCACTTTGGTCCTTATCAGAGCAATACACAGACTGAGGGGCAGGAGATCCCAACAATGGGTCTGTCTACAGGGATGCTCACAACCCTGGGTGGTCATTCTTATCCCTAGTTCATTTGATGCTATCTAAGCTCTCCTCCATTCACATGGGTCAAGTGTTAAGATTGAGCTTGTCTGTTCAATTTAATCAAGGTTTAACAGATAAAAGTTTAGATTTTAGAAATTCCCACTAATTAATAAGTTAGCTAACTATATTATTCCTGAATGGGATGCAATAACTGTTTCAGGTCTCTCGAGTTCTCTTGGACCAATTACTTCTTTCAATACACAAATCTGAATTCTGCATGAAAGAGTAGATCTCAACCCACAAGGTCATTTTGCCAAGATTGCTTCCCCACTCTAGTTCAAAATTTTTTT
Organism: Ursus maritimus; assembly: GCF_017311325.1. Lineage (NCBI taxonomy): Eukaryota > Metazoa > Chordata > Mammalia > Carnivora > Ursidae > Ursus > Ursus maritimus. The sequence continues at coordinate 8,340,686 of NW_024426663.1, forward strand.
GGGTTATCATAAAGCAAAACAAAAAAGAAGATAAAGAGCAGATATTTCTTAATGACTGCTTTGAACTGACTTTTCTAGCAACCATCGCCAATGACCTTTTCCTATTCTGTATATTCCATGATAAATATGAGGATTCTGTGTGTAGATGGGAGTAGTGAAGTGAGCTAGGAGTCAAAAATGGAGCATCTGGCCCTCTCCTCAGAGAGCCATCAGCTATCTTAGAGTACCCTTAGAGCCCAGAGCAATTTACTTATTTAGAGGCAGTTCTGGAAGGGCTGACGCTACAGGAAGTTAGGAGGTGTGATTTGGGACAACACCCAAAAATATCTCATCAAAAATCGGGTCTGAAAACCTGTCACAGGGACTAAAATCCCACCATAATAGAGTTAGGTCTTTGAATTAAGGAACTTAATTTCTGGATAAATTTCATAGTTTGATAATATTTAAATAGTAATAGAAGGAACATATTTTAGCCATTTCTAGACACTAATATAATAACATAAGTAAGTTTATCAGATAAGATTTATTTACTTAGCAAGATGCTAGGACACCAAATAATTAAGTTTGGAACTTCCAAACTTCCAAAAGTTTCCAACTTTTCTCCATCTATTATCTCAGAATATATAGTTCCTACTAACTCCAACACCAACACCACAATAACAAGATATTTCTGAGATCAGAGCAAGTGTCTTATAGAGACTTATGATAAACTATATTCCCAAGAGCATCTCCTTGGCATCAACAGATGAAAGGCGTATCCTATCACAGGAAACCACAGCTCTCTGGCAGCCACCACTGGATCTTCATATAATCCAAGTTTTAGGGAGTCTCTGGCAAAGCATAGTAGGAATTTCACTCAAAAAGAAGATTCAAAAAGCAAGGATGCTATGGTCCAAATGTTTTACATAGATTTTAGGGAAAATGTGATTTATGATTTTTTTTTACTTTTTACCATTTTTTATCATTTTATTTTATTTTTCATCAAGTGCTCTTTTTAATCCCTATCATCTATTTCACCCATACCCCCCACCTACTACCTTGTAGCATTTTTCATGATTTTTCTACATCTCTCTCCTACTTAGTCGCCACAGGATTCTGACATGTGCTCAACAGGAAGCTATACAAGTGATGGGCAACATGTTGAACTTAAGGTTGGCTCTGCCCTTATGGAGCCAAGGTTCACTTATTACAACACACTCACCTTTTTTTTGCCTCAGAATAAGCTCTTCCAAAAGTTCTGTCAATGTAGGAAAAGGCCCACCCCACCAGTATTTCAGCAAATTCATTATGTTTTCATCTCACTTAGAACCCCGTCATACTTGTAAAAATGTACAGAGACATAGAATAGCATGGCTTCGTAGTACAGTATAATTACAATATAAAATAACAGAGGATGAAGGGGGGAGGCAATAGGAGATGGACTCATCTAAGTAAAAAGGGCTTGCTTATGAATACTAAACGACTCAAATTCACCCTGAGGACAATGAGAAGCAATTTATATTTTTTATAAATAGAATTGGATTCAGAGGATAGATTGGGATGGGGCAACACAGTAGATTTGTTTAAAAGAAGAGAACCCCTCCTTTTTTTAAGTAAGTTCTATGCCCAATGTGGGGCCTGAACTCACAACCCTGAGATCAAGAGTCACAGGCTCTATGAACTGAGCCAGCCTGATGAGCACCAGGTGTTATATGGAAGTGTTGAATCGCTACATTGCACACCTGAAACTAATATTACTCTGTATGTTAACTAACTGGTATTAAAATAAAAACTAAAGTAATAATAATAATAATAAATAAAATTTTAAAAAGACCGCCAAACTTATATCAGATAAAATAGGCTTCAAAAAATAAATAATAAAAAATAAGAGAACCTGTTATCTCCCACCTGTCTTTGTAATGGACAGACTACTAACAGAATCTGGGCCAATATTTAAAATACATTAAATTGCTCTCAGAAAAAAATGTTCTTTGGGGCACCTGGGTGGCTCAGTGGGTTAAGTGTCTGCCTTTGGCTCAGGTCATGATCTCAGGGTCCTGGGATAGAGCCCTGCGTCGGGCTCCCTGCTCAGCGGAGAGTCTGGCTCCCCCCTCCTCCTCTGCTGCTCCCCCTGCTTGTGCTCTTTCTCTCTCTCTCTCTCCCTCCCTCTCTCTGTCAAATAAACAAATAAAATCTTTAAAAAAGAAAAAATGTCCTTTAATACAAAACAAGACAGAGAAAGCATTCCTTCTCATCTCTATCCTTACAAAGAACAATGAGTCTGATTTTCAATGGATACAATTCGTGAGTTCCTCATCAGTTTTTAAGAAAAATGACTATACCTTCCAAAGATGATACATAAAAATTCAATATATAGACACATCAAAATAGGAAGCCATTATTTAATATAAATGGTTAAATTACTTTCTTGGACGAAATTGAAATAATCTTTCTACATATATTAGTTCAGTATATTTCTTAACATGCCTTTAAATGACTGATATATTTTTTCTAACAGTCACATCAATTCAATTCTTAAGTCTAGATCATTATCCCTATTTAATGAAAAAAACTCGTACACTTATTAGCTTATGAGTACAGTATTTACATCTTATGTATATTTAGATGAAAACATGTATACAATTAAAGCAAAAACATACTGAAGTCAGTCTACTTAAGTGAATACTTTTTAAAATACATTATAAAAGAATAAAAATAAGATCTTTATATACTCAGGGAGACAGTACCATTAATAGGTCGCACCTAGGACAAATACGAAAATTCACAACCTCCTGGTATAATGATACATTTTTGAGCCTGTATATATGAAAAGGATTTATTTTGGGTGATTGTTCATACAGCTAAAACACAGTGTGCCTCCTGGTGCAATTGAGAAGTTTCATAAAATTTATAACTATCTCTTCTTTATTTCTCTTGTGACTTTGGCCCTGGATACCACAGTGATCCTTGGGCTCTCTTCTAATTCACCAAGTGTTAATAAAGTCTATTCTTTAACCATTTCCCCAATATAGATAGAAAAACATAAACCATAATATCAGAAAGAATACAACAGGAGAAGGAAAAAGCTGAATTGTATGTTTCATGAATATAAAATTCCTGATTTTGCTCTGTCTTCAAAATTTGTTCTCTCTCTCCCTCTCAACCTCCAGTACCACCTCTTTCACTTAATTTCTGGTCATTTGTTTACTACAATAAAATGTGCACTGATGATAACATCAGAAAATGTTTGTGATAAAATGGTGTATTAGTTTTCGGTAGCTGCTGTAACAAATTATCACAAACCAGGTGGCTTAAAACAACAGAAGTTTATTCTCTCACAATTCTGGGGACTAGAACTACAAAACCAAAGTCTCAGCAGGGCCACTCTCCTTCTGAAGGCTCTAGGACAGATTATGTTCTTTGCCTCTTCTAACTGTAGGTAGCTATTGGCATTCCTTGACTTGTGTACCTATCACTCCTCCTCTGTGGTCTACCTCTATGGTCACATTGCCTCCTCCTCTTTTGTCTGTCCTATTTGTCTCTTGTCACTAAATGTAGGACCTATCTGGAAAATGGAGGATGACTTCCTTATCTCAAGATCCTCAATTTCAGTCTCAAAATCCCATTTTATTATATTTTTTTACTTAAATTCAATTAATTAACATATATTATTAGTTTCAGATGTACAGTTCAGTGATTCATCAGTCTTATACAATACCCAGTGCTCATTACATAACATGCCCTCCTTAGTCTCCATCACCCAATTACCCCATCTCCCCACCCCTCACTCCTCCAGCAACCCTCAGTTTGTTTGCTATGATTAAGAGTCTCTTATGGTTTGTCTCCCTCTCTGATTTCGTCTTGTTTTACTTTTTCCTCTCTTCCCCTATGATCCCTCTGCCTTGTTTCTTAAATTCCATATATCAGTGAGATCATATAATTGTCTTTCTCTGATTGACTTATTTCACTTAGCATAGTACCCTCTAGTTCCATCCACGTCATTGCAAATGGCAAGATTTCATTTTTTTAATGGCTGAGTAGTATTCCATTATATATATATATATATATATACCACATCTTCTTTATCCATTCATCTGCTGATGGACATCTGGGCTCTTTCCATAGTTTGGCTATTGTGGACATTGCTGCTATAAACATTGGGGTAAGGTGCCCCTTCGGATCAGCCCATTTGTATCTTTGGGGTAAATCAGTGCAATTGCTGGGTCATAGGGTAGATCTATTTTCAACTTTTGAGGAGCCTCCATACTGCTTTCCAGAGTGGCTGCACCAGCTTGCATTCCCACCAACAGTGTAAGAGGGTTCCCCTTTCTCCACATCCTCGCCAACATCTGTCATTTCCTGACTTGTTAATTTTAGGCATTCTGACCGGTGTGAGGTGGTATCTCATTGTTGTTTTGATTTGTATTTCCCTGATGCCAAGTGATATTGAGCATTTTTTTTATGTGTCTGTTGGCCAGCAAAAATCCATTTTACAAATAAGATAGCTTTTGCAAATTTCAGGGATTAGAATGTGGACATATCTTTGTGAAGGCCATCATTCAACCCACTAAAATGACATAATAAGTAAGTGAAACATAGTTGATAGGCACTATGCATTTGTAGGTAACAAATATTAGTAGATAAAGTCATCGTTACTTATACAATCAATGGAAATTTAATGGATCTAGAGGAGAATAAAATAAACATGCATTAAATAGCTACTATGTACCAGGCAGAGAAGGGATCCAGGTTTTGTGTAGCCTAGAGAACTATTTTTTAGAAAATAATATAAAACTATGAATACAAAAGTAGCTGTGAATGTGAGTATATATTTAGAATGAGGAAAGGATTTGTAATAAATTATAAAGTTTTTAAAAGCTGAAAAGTACTATGAACATAAAAAACTCTAAGAAAATAACCTATCACTTTTAACAATATTATTAATTGCCACTTCCATAATACTCGTGTAATACTTTTTCCCCTACATTTTGGGTTCATTCTGACTAGCAATAATTTGTATATCACTTTCAAAAAAATGATAATTCAGTCTCTCCTCTAGCATGGTTAATACAAATTTGTTTTGTGTTATTGATAGCTTAGAAGGTTTTTTTAAGCTTTAGCACAGAGGGAGTTTTATGTTTTTTATGTTGTTTTATGTTTACTATACTGTTTGATGTTTACTATAAAACCATAGTTTTATGGTGTTTTATGATCACTGTGGGCAAGCTCTTGAAGAGTCTCAGCACTTTGATCTGTAATATATGCCTCACCCCATGGACTTGGCTAGGTCCTCCCTAGATTTACCTCATGGACCTACGTAGGTCCTCCGTGCCCCTTGTGAGCTGGTCCTCATTGTGGGAAGACACAAATGGACACAATCAAGGCCTTCAGAGGCCTCTGATCCAGACAGGAAGAGAATACCATTTGTTCAGATCCTCAGGATAAACCATGGTAGGGTGTGGATGAACAATGAGTTCTACCAGGATAAGGTTTTCATGGAGGACATGGGTAGACATAGAGATGCTGGTGACCCAGAACCACCCACAGTCAGATGACTACTACCTAGAGCATAATCTGCACTTCCTTTCTATATCCAAGGAGGAGGATATGCTGGAATTGAAAAGGACCTGTGCAAGTGGGGGTCCTGAGGCTTAAGCTTCATGAGTTTCATCTTAAATTCACTTCTGGAGTCAGGTATTTTTTTTTTTAAAAGATTTTATTTACTTATTCAACAGAGATAGAGACAGCCAGCGAGAGAGGGAACACAAGCAGGGGGAGTGGGAGAGGAAGAAGCAGGCTCATAGCGGAGGAGCCTGATGTGGGGCTCGATCCCATAACGCCGGGATCACGCCCTGAGCTGAAGGCAGATGCTTAACCGCTGTGCCACCCAGGCGCCCCTGGAGTCAGGTATTTTATACATATCTATATCTATATCTACACCTGTATCTATATCTATATATATAATTACTTTAAATGTTCAAATTGGTCATTTAAATAAGTTTGAAATAAAGATTATAAAGACCAATAAGATATTCTAAATATTACTTCCAAGTTACAGTTTTGTAAAATTTGAGTCATATGTGTTATTGGGTCTGAAAAGATATGATAGACTTTGCATTAACCTATGAAACCTACTAGAGAAATAATCACGTCCTCTACTAATAAATAATCAGGTACAATGTCCATACCTTAACATATATGTGCATATATGATTTAATATAGCACTAGTTTTATTTAACACTGAATAAATATCAATCAGACTACCTGTGTACCAACTAGGAATATTCCGATTTTTACATTATCTTTTGCCTATTTCCAAAAAAAAAAAAAAATGTAGCCCATATTCCATAAACCTGATCATACAATAAGAAAAAAATACTGAAAATAACAAAATACCATTTAAAGTCCTGTCTTATAACAGTTCATTTAAGCATACAAGGTACACAATGCAGTACCTAAGAATAAACTAGTAATCTGCTTTATGTTGAAAAAAAAAAAAAAACGAAATGGCATTCTAAGATACAGCTGCATAGACTATATGATGAATATTCAACATATGAGAAACTGACAAATTTATCTTTACTCCATCATTAAGCGTTTTTGTGACAAGCTGGGTATTCATCCCATTAGGGGTCTTTTTTTGTGTGCATTCATTTAATCTAATGCTTGCTCATGCCCTTTCCTGACATCCTACAAGACTAGTCTTTTCCAAATTTCTGATTACCCATATTGTTAGAAACTCATATTCAGAAAACTCTTTTCAATGATAGGAAGACAAAACCTTGGTCAAAACTCTTATTCTACTACCTAAAGTTTGATCTAATAGTTTTTCCTTCAGCCCACCTAAAAATATATATATATACACACATATATATACACACATATATATAACAGAAATAAATGTTTTTCATTAACAAAAATACATTAACTATTTTTGCTCACCAGAAGTCCATCTCCTTTATACTTTCAGATAACCCCTAATTCATGAAAAGAGAATTCCTTATTTTATACCAGAGCCTACCATGTCATATTTCATATTCTCAAAGTAAATTATTCTTTTCATACATCCTTTATTGTTGTAGAGAAGACAAAACATTTGACTGGGGGACTTCATTAAGTTTTAGATCGCTCAGTAAAATGACACTCACCTAATTATAGCTCATTGAAATCAATGTCCAAAATGGATTCCTGGTGTTAATGTGGAAAACAACACAGGTAATAGGATTAAACTCTGATCTCTAGAATCCCTAGTACAGCACACTCACTGAGAAGCTTACTCTGAGATTTTTCTGTAAACTGCTGAAATTTGGCAAACCTATGCACTAGAAGATTTTATAGCTCCTTTCCAAAAATTTGACAAGAAAGATTATTCTCCATGCTAAAAAAAAAAAAAATGTATGTGAAACGTACATCATCAATGTAACAGCAGAGCTGCAGCTCCTTCATTTATTATGTATTCAGTGCCTTCTTTATGTATTTCACTGCCCCTGGGTTCATGACCAAACATCAATACATGTTAACACATTTTCAATATTTATAAGCTAAAAGCTTAGATCCAAGTGTTATCCATAATGGTCCTGCTACTCCATTCATACTCACCAGCATCTCAATTATACTGCTTACCAATAAGCATCCTCAGAAATTCATGCAGGTTAACAGTTGAAAAAAATCTAATTTAAGGCTGCTTTAGGGTTAGGATTGCCAAATATCTCACTCACACCATTGCCTCTCTCCTTTTAAATACTTACTCTAAAAGGGGTTTTGGTTTGCCATACGACAGAATGTGTAAACAGGTGGCTGAGCTCAAAATTATACTTGCTTCGTGATCATACCAAAGTTAAATAGGAAACAGCATTGCCTACTAATATAAATAGCAGTGACTGGTAAATAAGATAGATAAATGTCAGAAATGAATGTTTGTCTAAATAAGATGAGTGAGAAATGGCACATGTTTACCATAAACATGCAGCAACATAACTTACCCTGTTTCACTGAACACCAAATAGAATTTACTTACTTTGTTAAAATAAATGTGAGAATCTAAGTAAAATAGTTTTTTGCATGACATTATTCCCATTAATAATGCACATGCATGAAGACTAATATAAAAATCTTTCTCTTTATATAGAAAATGCATATCAAATAATTTTTATAAATATGTCTAATCAGAATTTGATTTGTAGGAACTTAAAGGATGTATATAGGCCCACTCTCCTGAAGGAGTAAAAATTTCTCTCTTAAAAATACTGTTATAATAAAAACTCAATTAACAATATCCTACCAGAAATGGGAGGATAAACCCTGACTATCTGGGAGTTTCCTGGGAAATACACATTTTTGTTGTTGTTGCTATTGAAAAATATTAGGCTGTTTTATTTTACCATTATAGAGTAGAAATTATTTAACTATTGAAATCTATTTGAGTTCCTAACATATTGATTTCTGATTAATTAAGGTTTCATTCACTGAAATCTAAAATGGTACTTGAATCCTAGTACGTGTTTATGCCCAAATTGGAAGGGTTTCTCGAGTTTGTAAGTGTACTTTTAGTTATTCAGTAATAATTCACTGCTATGATGACAGGTGATCATCAGCAAGCATCTACCAAGTGAATTTTCCTTTTTTTGGTGTGAAAGAAACTCATTTGAATACTAAAATCAGATGAAGCACTGCTCCAATTGGATGTTTTCATACTCTATTTCACCTTACATTAATCCACATACACAAATCCTAGTCCTTTCCCCAAACAAAATAGGTCTCTAAATATAAGAAAATAGAACTAGCAGGACACAGAAAACAGAGAATAGAAAATAAATATAATATAATGTGTCCTAAACAAAACAAAGATGAAGGTGGCATTGCTGTTTGCCTGACAATCACAATAAAAATTGTGATTCAGATCAGTGAAATACGCTAGAGATGGCTACCAAAGAAGTTTTAAGCCACCACTTTTGGTCAATTCTTTCCTGAAAGGATGGGTTTGGTTTCTCCCTCCCACTCCTACCTCTATCCATCTCCCTTTCTCTCTCTCTCTCTCTCTCTCTCTATGTGACTATCATGTATTAAATGCTCACATATAGGATTCATTTAATCCTCATAACATTCTGAGAGTTAATCTACCTATTAATATGGGCATTGCTTAGAAATAGTCACATATTTCAATATCACACTTGTCTAACAACTTCAAATCTCTGCAATCCTAATAAAAATCAGGAAATCAAGTGTTTTATTAAAAAGCTCAAGGTAGCAAAAAAAATAGAGGTCAAAAGCTGTACCAAAAGCTCAACTCTTATATTATAAAATTCATGTTATTAAATATTACCCAGTGACTACTTATTCCTACTTCAGACAGAATTCTGCTTAGTACAGATATGATTTTTCTAGTACCTAGTGGATTAAAGGCGGAAAATTAGAAAAGAGGGAAAGCACATGTTTAAGACAGCCAGGAAAGTCAGCTGCTTAAAGACGTATATATAACGCAATATCAAAAAAATCAGCAGATATATTAAATGCAATAACAAAAAATCACAGTGGTTATTTAGCCTAAGGACATAATGACTCAATGACCCAAAAACTCCAAAAAGTACCAGTTCTACAGTATGTACTGATGATGCTCCAACACCTACAGTGATGTACTTTTATTATAAATGATGGAGGCAGAAAAAGGAGTTTTACAGAAAACTTTCTGTAGAAAATGGCTTCAAAAATATAGTCTGGGGGCGCCTGGGTGGCTCAGTCGTTGAGCGTCTGCCTCAGACTCAGGGCGTGATCCCGGCGTTATGGGATCAAGTCCCACATCAGGCTCCTCCACTATGAGCCTGCTTCTTCCTCTCCCACTCCCCCTGCTTGTGTTCCCTCTCTCGCTGGCTGTCTCTCTCTCTGTCAGATAAATAAATAAATAAATCTTTAAAATAAATATATATAGTCTGATAATAAAGCCAAGTTTTTGTTGTTATAAAATTTATTTATGAAGAATGTTGCATTCATTGATGATAGGTATTCACCAGTTGCTGTAGGAACTTAATGTTTTTGTATATTACACACTCTAAGAATCTCACGTCCATACTTTGCATCATAGACTATTCTCTAAAAATGAATAAAATAAAACATATATTACTGTCCTTGGGCCTAGTCAGAATAATAGGAAAAGAATGTGTGTCAAGCAAATAATCAGTCTGATTAAAGAACCCAACTCAATGAGGTTGGTTGTTTCTGAGATAAAAAGTAGAACATACAGGAAAAACAAATGACAAGAGGAAAAAAAGAAAGGATAGAATAACTTGCCTCAAAGGGTGGCAGAAAAAGATCTATATTACATGAAATTCATATTAATCAAAAGAGGGTAACAGAAGGAAGGGTGGAAAGAAAGGAACAAAGGCCAATATTTTAGGATGGAAACAATCAAGAATCAAGTCCTTCTTAATGGAAGGCTCCGGGCTCCAGGAAATCTAATCTATGGGAAAAGGACTGTTACCACTGGGACCTAAAGATCAGCCTTCAGACTGAGAAATAGAAAATTATGACTGATGAATACTTTAGCCAAAACAGAAAACTTTCTGCGTTTCTGTGGTAAAGTGCATAACCATAAGTCTTACTACCTTCACTTCAGGAATAATAAAAAAATTCAACTGCTGTGAAATGATGTACCCATAAATAACCCTGTCCTAAGTATTGGAAATTGGCCTGTAAAACTGGAAGCTGATTAAAGTATTTTCCTTAATCTTTCTCCCAACTCTAATAATTTCTTTCCTTTCCTTTTGTCCTTTGTGTGGAGGACAAAGCCTGTCAAGATTCACGCCTGCAACGCAAACACAACCATCTTTCCTCCAGGCCGCAACCCAAGTGTAGATCCATCATTTCAAATGACAATTCCATAGGAAATCAATATCTTCAAAGGAAGATTGCTTCAACTACTGCAGCGTGGACTGTGGGTACAGCCAGTGAATTCAAGAGAGCACACCCATTTGTAGCTGCTGCTCATTCGGGCAGGATTGATTGCAGGTAAGCTTCCTTAGAGAGGACGTGGAGGAGCTATTCATTTCTCCTTCTCTTTTCCACGTGCTCCTCTACTCTGGATCAAATAACAGCAGTCCTGAATTATAAATAGCAGCAGGAGATAAACAAACACCCTGGCCCACTCGAAATGCTAAATAATAACTCCACCTATTGTTTAAAGATTGATGTTCTTTCCATTCAACATATTCTTTCTTCATATTGCACATTACTAATAGTGGCTGTGGTTCACTGATGTTACATCTCAGGACACTTCATGCAAAAAACCGTGCTACAGCCCCAGCTCACAAAGCTTTTTTGAACATTATAATCAAACGCAACCTAAAAATCCATAGAAACTCAAAACTTGAGTTTTTTTCCTGCTTCCAACATTTTGAACTGATACTACGTATTTGTAAAATACCTCTTTTAAACTGTTTTTTTCTAAGTATGTGTAGTGCATGATAATTGAAGAAAAAAATTAAGATTGGAAGGGAAAAGAAAAAGTACAACCACTGTAACTCCATCTCCCAAAGATAATTATTATTTTATCTTCATCTATTTCCTTCTAATCTTTTTCTATACAATTGTTTTTACATAGTTAATCTCATACTGAGGTTGCAATTTTATATGTCCTTTATAAAATTAAAAACACAAAACATTTCCCACAGTCATGGACACTGTTCATCAATATCAGATTTCAGGGTTATACAATAATTTATTTTGCACAAGTACTATAATCCACTTAATCATCTTACTACTGCTGATATTTAAGTTGTATCCAACATAATATTTTGTGATTAGACATAACTCTGAAATAAATACTGGTGTGTATTTCAAAGATCTTTGACACATTGACAAAGCACTTTCTAAAAGAGTTGTTGACATGTTTCTTTTTAGATACATATTTTTTAAATAAACCTCTTTTTGCTGATCCCTGATGTAGACCATCAAAACTATCCTGCTATCTATATGTCAGTGTATGAAATATGTTTTCTCTAAGAAGAGTTGAATGGAAGATGGTTCTATATTACCAGGTAAATCAGCCAAAGAACAAAGTGACTACCAGTTTAATCCCCAAACGTTTGTCTTATGGTACATGAGTTGTCAGGCTCTCTAACACCAAGGCTTAATAGTGACCCCACAAAAGTAAATGCAGTATTCACTTTTCCCTCAGCACCCTAAGAATGATGCAAAAGAGAAAAAGAGAAAGGGAATATATAAAATTAGGAACTGCATCAGACACAATGAATACTTCAACCTCAGACCCATTAAGGTCAGGAAGAGAAAAAAGCCCTAACAATTAGTAAATACATGATGCAAATCAGCCCCCACTCCATGTTAGTACTTTATATTACTTTTTAACCGACCAATTTTCTAATTTTGAGAAAAGGCCAAATAGTGTTAGGTGGAAAAAATGATCACATGACCGTCAACAGCCAAGGGTTCAAATTGTGCCTCTAACAAGCTCTGTGGCCTTGAACAAGTCAGATAATCCCCCTGAATAACAGTGTCCTCTGTGAACTGCTTGGCTGGGAAAATTAATCTACGTTTCTTTGGAAATTTAAAATTCTGTGGTTCTCTGTCGTATTTATTGTAGCAATCCTGCTACAATAAAAAACTCTGTAGATGTTTTCCCTCATTTTTCTTACTATTGTCTGCGCAGATACCCAGAGAGATATTCCTTGTCAAAGGTGGAGAGTGGGGTACCCAGATCAAAACAAATAATTCAAATCGATTTTTAAAGCATATAGCATAGATACTGGTCTGAAGGTCAAAGCTCTTTCTATTTGCAAGACTCAGCCACTTGAAAAGGGACGATGTCTACTAGAATTCTAAAAATGTGGTTTTGTTTTTCAGGAGTAAGAAGGATCTCAGAGTAAAGGTTTATAGCATTGCTTTTCAAACTGGTGTTCAAAGCCCACAGGGAAGTCATGAAAACAATTTCCTGGGTCTAGACCAGCATTGTTTTGTTTGTTCCCTAATGAATTAGAACAGAATACACTGCAGTTATTAAGGCTAAGGTAAGTGTGTGATTTCTGGAGTTGATATGAAAATGTATCTCTCACAAAGGGTTTCTATCAAAAAGAAATTTGAAGAATACTAGTTTAGATTATAAACCATATTAGGGTGGGGGAGGAATATGCTTATGTAAGTCCAGTTGTCCAGAACCTTGGTATGTTCATGGGTGATATGGAGAGAGGAGCTTGTAGAGGGCTGGGGGAGGGCAGCTATGCACAGCTGTTCAACTGTCGTACCAGACTCTTTCTTTTCCCACTGACAGCTTAAAACCCAGAGAAGCAGAGTCTACAGAAACCACCAAACATTCGTGAGAATATGAAGGCAGAAAAAAAATTTCATTTCTTGTCTGGATTTTGGAGACAGGCAGCCTAGTAGTGTGATGCTTGCCAATATGGAGCCACCACTTTTGAGTATAAATTACAACAGGACAGGCATAGACAGAGAAGTATCTTGAGATTTGTGCCCACTCCACCATCCTTCCTTGAATCCTGTGGAATATGGAGAGAATCAGAGAAGACTCTCTTGCCCAAGTCAGGGACAGAAATAAATGAAAATTGGGGCACCTGGGTGTCTCAGTCATTGAGCGTCTGCCTTCAGCTCAGGGCATGATCCCGGCGTTCTGGGATCAAGCCCCACATCGGGCTCCACTGCTGGAAGCCTGCTTCTTCCTCTCCCACTCCCCCTGCTTGTGTTCCCTCTCTCACTAGCTGTCTCTCTCTCTCTCTGTCAAATAAATAAATAAATAAATCTTAAAAAAAAAAAAGAAAGAAAGAAATGAAAATTAAGATATAGTGTCCCTGAAGGTTAAGGGGATGAGAAGAAATAGAGTGAGGTTGGGGAGGCTTACAGCACAGAATGAACTTCCCAGAATGCTACACTCTGCTACACTCTGCTGACACGGACAGAACAGATGGCAAGGTATTCCAGCAGATAGCAACCCCAGACCTATTATCTCCCTCCAATGTCATGAAAATATGAAAGGACCTAAGAACCTAGAGCCTCCTGGGGAAGAGGAGCAGGAAAGGAGACTTGAAGTTGCCTGAGTTTATCCAGAAGATACAGCTTTAAATTGGAAGTTACCTTGATTTGGCATGATTGATTTCCATTTTAGTGGAAATGGGGACTGGGAATACATGGATTCCAATGGAATGTAAATCCAATACATGGATTTTAATGGAATTCATTAAAAAAGAAATAACAAATCTGTGTTTTTTTATTCATTACATATTTCTCTTACATTAGATTTTAAATACTTCTTTTTTTTTTTAAGATTTTATTTATTTGACAGAGATAGACAGCCAGCGAGAGAGGGAACACAAGCAGGGGGAGTGGGAGAGGAAGACGCAGGCTCATAGTGGAGGAGCCTGATGTAGGGCTCGATCCCATAATGCCGGGATCACGCACTGAGCCGAAGGCAGAACCTTAACGACTGCGCCACCCAGGTGCCCCTAGATTTTAAATACTTCTAATAGCATAAGATATTTTGTTGTTTTTAAATCACTTTTGGTTCTGAGACCAATATCTTCCACATAATTATTGAAAAATAAACGTTATTTTCAGAGCTTCCCAAACTTTTTATTGGCATGGCATATATTAAAATTGGAACTTGGGCGCCTGGGTGGCTCAGTCTGTTAAGGGTCTGCCTTCAGCTCAGGTCGTGATCCCAGGGTCCTGGGATTGAGCAAGTCCCTAGTCAGACTTCCTGCTCAGCGGGGAGTTTCCTTCTCCCTCTGCCCCTCGCCCTGCTCTCCTGCTACAGCATGCACTCTCTCTCTCAAATAAATAAATAAAATCTTTGAAAAAGATAAAAATTGGAACCAATATTGCGAGTTAGATAAAGTGAAAGAAGTTCACCTGCCCAGTCTGGGGCCACCGCATGCCCCACTGATTTTATCTGAAGACTAACGGAATCAATCAATGATTATACAAGCATTTCAAAGCATGTAGTCTATTATATTACTAAATAAAAACTGCATAGTGGATTAAATTCATTTGTGTGATGCTTACCACAGTACCACATATAAAACACCACATTTACTATAGGACACGCAAACATTGTTAGCAAATGTCTGTGGTTTCCAGTTAAGGCAATCAAATCTTTCAACATCTTGTAAATATTAAGAAAACGTCTGTTCACAAGTGTCTATAGTGATCCCTGTATATCAGCATATCAGGTTGATAATGCTATATAGTTTACAATTATTCAAGACATTAATTCAGAATTTATGCTGAGTATGAACCATTATTTCTTAAATGTTTCATAAATAATCAGCAATACTTCCCTGCTTATTAGCAATGGCTCCAGGAACAAGCCCCTTAGTAAACAGAAATGTCAGAGGTCCTATTGTAATCAATTACAAATAGGTTATATATTATTTTTTCTATTGCCTTTAAATGTCATGATGATTTTTCCTGTTTTGAATTGTGCTTTTATTGCATTCTGGATTGTTGTATTACTCTAAAAATCCATTTGAGTCATTTTTAAGTCCAAAAGTACATTTTACTGAGTGACCACATTGATTCTTTTGATCTCTACTGAATAAATAATGTTCATTTTTAATGACCTATTATTTTTCCAGGAGATCATGAAAATTTAAAAATAACTCTCTTGCTGGAACTCATGTCAATCAACTACAATGATGCAATATAGAACTATGGCTAAATAAAAAAAAATTTCACCATGAATTAGATAAGAGAATAATTTTATTCTAGGAAATAGGATCAAAGAGGGCATGATTTTCTTTTAATAATTAGTCAAGAATCCAGCCATATGAATTTAATGATTTTAACTATAGGTTCAAAATACTGTGAAAAAGAAATTTAATTACTTTTTTTAGGTGAATCTTTTGCCAGAACACCAGTTTAGTATATTATATACAGATAAATAAAGGTATTCCTTTTGGCACCAGTGGTCTCCGAACACAAATAACTTATAAGGCCCCATTCCACTATCACTTTCTCCACAAAGCCTTCCATGAGTCTCCAGCCCAGAAACTGACCTCTCTCTCTTCTCGACTCCAGAAGCACAAAGCATCTGGTCTGCTCAAATAGCACCTATCATATGTATCCTTATAAATTCATTCAAGAAAAGACAACATTCATCCCAAAACAGAAGGAAAATCAAAATATCTTAAATTATTCAATAAAGGTCATGGCCATATTGAGGGGTATATTATATCATTTATATTTTAAAAATCTGTTCCAAAGGGAACCAGTAAATTGGATCTTGTTAGAACTAATGGAAATAGCACAGCATTTTAACCATCATGATGTTAAATCTCTCATTTTAAGGCTATAGTTCATGAATATTTTATTTATTAATATATACACCAAAGAAGTAATCTACATATTTATGTGTGAATTCATAGCAATGTGGCTTGTTCTTTTGTGCAAGGTAGACTTGTCAACATTAAAGTGCCTGTACTAAACAATAAAGTCATTTGTAATCAAAAGTGCATGTCTCCAAAACAATAAATCCAGGCAATGCCTGACAGCAAATATCTAACCCTTCAGTGAACACATCAGTTCCACATGAGGTCATTTATTTTCATTTTTCCTCCTCTCTCTTCTTCATAACAATGAGTTAAATTTTCATTGCAACCAATGTACAATGGGCTAGATAATCTCAGTGCACAAATTATAAAATGCATGTTAAGGATTGAGCACAGTGGCTAGCTCCCTCTAAATGTTCAACAAAAGGTTGTTATAAAACAAGTCTTACGTTGTTGCACACATCAGAAATATATTTAGAACTGCCTAACAGGACAAAAATGAATTATCCAAAGTACATTAGTTTATTTTATGAAATCTAAAACTGAACTACCCAGTTATGGGGAAAACAAAGAAGCATTTGGACCTTAGGAAAAATTGAGACCAAGAACTTAACACCATTAGGTCACTCAGCTCTTCCACTCTCCTCACACCAGCTTCATTCTTTCTAGATGCAGAAGCCTTTCTCGATACATACTGACCATATCAACCAGCAATCCCATGCCCATGTATTTACTCAAGTGAAATAAAAACTTAGTTCACACAAAAACCTCATACACAAATTATTATAGGTTTATTCATAATTACCTAAAACTAGAAACAACCCAAATGTCTCTCAACTGAGGAATGAAGAATCAAACAGTGGTACATTCACATGCTAGAATATTACTCAATAATCAGCAATAAAAGAACAAACTATGATAAATGCAACAACATGTATGCATCTTAAATGTATTTCATTAAATGAAATAACTAAGACTCAAAAAGCTACACACTATATGATTCCATTTATATGACCTTCTTGTAAATGCAAAACTATAGAGACAGAAAGTATATCAGTGGTTGCCAGGGATTGGTGTGGGGGAAATTCTCAACTACAAAGGAGTACAGAGAAATCTGGGGGATGGGAGTGCTGGAGCTATTTCTATATCTTGGTTGTGATGACATTTACACCATTTCCATTTACTGAATTTCTTCAAATCCAAAGGACAGTACACTAAAATGGGTGAATTTTACTTTATGTAAATTATATCTTAGAAGTTTCTGAAGAAGACAGAAATGGCTTAGAAGGAAGGACATAACAAATATTGAAGAGATAAAACACTGAAGATATTGTCTTGGATATAGATCATAGGAGTCCTTGAAACAAAAAAAAGCAAAGGAAGGGGATAGTACAAATACCAAAAACTAATATACAAGAAAACTTTCTTGAGTTCAAGATTTCAAACTACGTATTAAAAGAGCACCCATGTACCTGACAGACTTGGAACTACTATCACTAAGGTATAGTCTAAAAAATTACTGAACTTTAAAGGGAAAAAATATCTTTGGGCATTTTTTTAAAAGCATCTATCTTATAAGAAAAATAAAATTAGATTATCATTGGACTTTGACAGCAATGCCTTGTGCCAGAAAAAAAATGGAATAATATATTTGAGAATCTCAATGACAGAATATGTGTCTCAAGGACTTCATAGCCAGCAAAACTGATTTTCAAATATAAAGGGCATAAGACAAACTATTACCAACGTTCAAGAATTCAGGACTGCTCTCATGAGCACTTCCTAAGGAATCTACTAAGGAAAGAATTCTGGCAAACAAAATGACTACAGAAATATCAACGTAAGCATCGATGACTGAGCATTACATTTATAATTACATTTAGAACTAAAACTAAATGAATCAAGTTAAAAGGAAAAGGATATAGTATGTAACTGTTATATACTCAAACCTTATAGTTCAACCACTAAAAAATGAAATGAGCAAAGAATGTGAATAGCATATACAAAAATTAATTATAACTATATTCCAAACTAATGTTGATAATGGTCATATTAGTAATGTCATTTTAAGGCTGTTGTATGTATAATTCAAGGTAAAGGAAATAAGAAATTATGGCATAATTCTAATTCTATCATCTCCTATGTCCTTGAGAAGAGGTTCCATAAAAACCCCATAGTAGTTAAATTTATTGAAAAATATCAATATAAACTCATATATTATTTTTGGATATGTATATATTTAAAGATACATTATTTCTGTGTCCTTCTCACTTCTGCCTACAAACTTAGTTTTATTAAAATGCCTAGAAACAATGACTAGACCAACATTAATAGGCATCCCTAATACCCAGATTTTAAGCTTGAAATCCAACTTTCCACTGAAAAATCCAGAGTTTGATTTCTTGGAAAAAGGCTGATTTTAGGACTGATATGGGAAATATACAAGATAAGGCCAGAAATTCTTGTCAAACAAGACTAAGAGTAGAGAAAGGCAGCAATCAAAAACTACCAGAATCCTGTCTAAACGCTCATGAGCCAAATGGAAGAGGTTCCCGCTGGACAAAAGTGAGACAACATATGCTTCAGAAAAATAATAATGCCAAGAGACTGAATATATCACAACACATTTAAATCTATGAGCTTATAATGATAGGGAAAAAAGCCAGTAGTTCTCTCCATGATGATTGGAAATCAATTCTGTATCTTGGAAACTGGTAAATTACAAGAAATAATTAAACACCCATACTTTCTTCCTTTTTATACTTATCAGTCCCTTGAGTTTCTTTATTAGTTTAGCACCCTGATGTGCACAGGTGCTAAACTAATAAAGAAACTCAAGGGAGTGATAAGTATAAACATCAACGTATAAAAATAGAATTACCATATGATCCAGTAATTCCACTACTGGGCATTTACCCAAAGAAAATGAAAACACGAATTCAAACAGATATATGCACCCTTCTGCTTATTTGTTTCAGAAAAGGAGTAGCTTCTTTTGATAAAAGAATAAACCCATTCAAAACAATTTTTGAAAGTTGCTAAGATCAGCAAGATCAAGTGTTGGGACTTCGAACCTGTATTTGTAACCAGCTTGAGTTGCACTAGCCTTCTGCAGGCAAATTCTAGATGAGGCCCAACCATTAAATACGAACTCCCGTCTCCCTCTTCCCCGAGCAGGGGGAATCAACACAATTAGTAAGACTTGACAATACCAAAGAAGGGCTGGGAAAAGGAGGGATACAGCAAAGTGATGTTTCGTAAGATACCCTTAACAACGATTTCTTCACCTTCTGTCCTGAAACAACACTGATAATCAATAAAGGTTTTCAAAAGGGCAAAAAAAAAAAAAAAACATCAACGTAGTGGTTTCCATTGGGGCAGCTGGAATTCGGAAAGGGCACATGGATGGATTCTAGGAGGGCAGACAAAACTCTATTTCCTACTCAGGTAGTGGCTATAAGGGTGTTCACATTATATTAATTCATTAAGCTACATATATTTTTTATGGTGTTACATATTTGTTTTATTTTAAAACAAAAAGTTATAATTCATACAGAAACCTGACAAATAGATTCTTAAGTTTTTCTAGAGAGTAAATATAGAATAGCAAAGATAAGTTTGGAAAAAATGAATAACATGGGATCACTTTTACTACCAGTTATAAATATAAAGATTTGGTAACTAAAACGATATGGTACTAGGAGGGAAATAAGTAAAGAAATGAATGAAACATAATAGAGAGCTCAAATTTTTAAACTCATACACACAGACTTAATATGAGAACTACCTAATTCATATGGTAATTAAAAATACATTTCAAATTGATTTAAGATCTAAAACTGAAAAAGTAAACTATAAAGGAGTTAAATAAAATATAGATTAGGTTGGGGACTAAGCAAAAGAGGATACTTTTTAAAATACTCATAAAATTCAGAAAACATAAAAGAAAATAGTGACATTTGAATAAATGGGGGAAAATCTTGAAGACGAAATATATCGTAACTAATTTTTTAAATGACTAAGATTATGTATTAGTACCATACATCATGGGCAAAAGATGATTAGCCCCTACATAGAAAGGTTTATATATTTAAAAACCAATAATTTAATAGAAAAAAAAGTCAAAGGTCACAAATAGGTAACGGAGGGAAAGAAAAAAAAATACATATATATACACACATATATCTACTCCATATAGAATATGATGCTCAACCTCAATCCCATTCATAATTTTTAACCTATTGGATTTGCAAAAAAAAAAAAGGTTTAAATTAAAAATAATCAATGTTTGAGAATATACAGGTATACTAGTACATAGGTACAGGTACTAACTCAGAATCTTTTCTCCTCCTGCAAATTTTTTAGTTATTTATTATTTACTATTGTCATTTTTAATGGTAGCACTAGAGTTTGTTAAGCTGTGCCTTAATACAAGCACTGGGGCTTGCCTATGGTGCTCTTGATTTACAAAGCCCGGACATTCTGCCAATTCTTCTTTTGCAATGACTCCAGAAAATTGACATCTAAGTGGATGCTGTACACAAGCTCATCATCTGTCATCTTCAAGTGGCCAACAGCCACTGCCAGACACAGCATCTTCTTCATCTGGAATCTATCGTGGACTTCACTTTATCCATTTTGGCCACCATGTTCTCATTGTGGATCAGCAAGAAAGGGAATGTGCCATCCTCATTCAGGCATGGGCCCAGGATTTGTGGGATTTGCTTGATCAGAGATTCTGAGGCCAAAAAGACATCATACTTCTTGACCAGCTTCCTGACTAATTTTTTATTCTTGCTGAGTTTCTTCAGTGCCTCAATGTCCATGTGGGGAATATCCATAACCCTGGCCTCATCATAGTGCTGCTGATCCCCCAAAACACATACAGAGAACTTGGGGCAGGGAGTGGACTTAAGCCTGATGGTGACCAAGAAGGGTTTGTCCTTCTGAGGGTCAGAGTTCTTCAAGATGATCTGCAGCTCCATAATCTCCAAAAACATTCAGCAGAGTCTCCAAAAACTTCCTGGTTGCCACACAGGACCTACCTCCCCACCTCCCCCCGCCCCCTGATTCCTGGCCTCATAACAGGGTGTCACAGGAGGCTTTGCTGCTCATGGTGCCTCACTCCACAATAACCAGAGATTCCTGGAAATCTTAAATGAACATAGCAATTTTTGAACCTAAATGAATTATCTCTTTCATATTTTTCATCTTTTTGTCTCTTGTCCTGAATTCTAGGTAAGCTCCTTTGTTCAATCTACTTAATCATTAATTAAATCTTAATCTCTGATTATTCTACTGCTCAGCCCATTTATTGAGCTTTTTATTTTAATGACCTCTAATCAGTTAATTTTTTTAAGCCTGTCATTGTTTCCCAGTTGCATTAGCCTCTTTTAGCTCTTTAAGAATATAAATTATACTTCCTTAAAATCCTACTTGTTCTTTAATTCTGTTTTCTCTGGTATTATCCACGAAATTTCATGGATTCGGTTATCATTAAATGTTTGGTAATATTCATGAATTTGGTTATCATTAAATGTTTGGTAATATTCAGATGCATGCTCATCTTCCACTTTAGCTGTGCATTGGCTCCTACCCAATCACCTCCTTTTCCTTCTTTTGTAACAACAGAAAATGCTGGAATAAACACCCTCAGACTTCTTATCTACTAAGATGTTTCCTTTTGTAGGTTGGATTCATAGAAGTTGGTGAAATAGTTGTTCATTATAAATTTAATAGATAATGTCAGATTATGTTACTTACAAGTTGGAATAATTCACATACCCACTAGCAATCTGTTAGCTAGCCTCATTTCCCCATATCATCACCACCTTTGCTGATGTTTTCAAGCTAGATTTTGGATTTCTCTAAGTACAGCTAGTGCAGTATGAATTAGATACAACCTTCTTTGCAGTTGTACTTAAATACTCACTATTTGGCTGAATGAATGTGTAAGTTCAGCCTTTAGATCCCTGATACCATGCTTTCCTTTTTTTTCCCCATATTAATTTTCACATTCTAGCATACTATGTAATATACTCATTTATTATATTTATTGTTTAATGTTTGTCTCCCCCTACTGAAACAAGAGCTGGAAACTCTATTTTGTTCATAGATATTTCCAAATGTCCAAAACATTGGCACTTAATAACTACTCAGTATATATTTGTTGAATTAGTAAATGAATGACCTATATGATAATTCACTTAATATGCTAGTAAAAACTTAGAATATTTTTTCCCGAAAAAAATGTTCTGAAAAGTGCTTATTTTAAAGATAGATCTGCTTCCTTTAACAAATATTATGAACTCCTACAATCATGTATACATTCCAAGCTGGCTATACAACAACCTGCTACAAGAGGAAATCAATATAACATGATTCCTTCTTGGAATCCATTCAGGAAGCATAAGCCACCAGCAGAAACAAAAGAATATGTGCTCATCATAATTGGCTTTTGAGTGTGGACCCTGAGTTTTTGAGTGTGAACACCGTCTCAGAGAAAGTATTCAATATATTCATAATTAATCTATCAAGCATATTGCTTATTCTGGAAGTAATTATAACAAAATAACATTAGCCTAGTTAAAGTAAATATTGTTTGTCATTTTAGTATGTCAAACATCAAATAATATAATTTTAAATGAGATGACAACATAAACCAATTAGATAGTGTCCTATTTTTATGGTGATCTTAAAAATGATACCTCCATGTAGCACTTTATAGTTTTCATTGGAGCCTCACAAAAACACTGGGAGCTAGGTAGTACAAATATTATTACACTCATTTCAAAAATCAGAAAACTGAATCCAGTAAGTTAAGTGATTGATTAGTAAGGAGGAAAGCCAGCACTTGAATACGTGTCTTTGGAAACATTTCTTTCTGAAGAAGCAAGAGATTAAACAAAAAGCAAATATTTGGAGTCAGAAGTAGATTTCTATTCTAACTCTGTAATTACTAGGTATGGAAACATCAACCACTGAATTATCTACTCTAAGCCTTAATTCAAAATCTATTTAATATTTGCCATTGCGCAGAAGGATAAGAAAACAGCCATGCATCAAAGGAAATCAATTATCTAATTATGCATACATTTAAAATATACTAAAAGTCTGTTATTTATATGGTTCATTCGTGGTATTTCTCCAAAACATAACATTGTTCTCTATTTTCCTTCTGTTTCCAAGATGCTTCTGGATCTAAGAATTCACTGTTGTGTAATTTATCCTTCTACCACTACGCAACAGGACTACTAAAGCTGGGCAAGCCACCTGACACAGTGCTGTGAAACTGTTAAGAGAAGGAGGCTTTGTTGCTTTACCTCTATTTAATCTTTCCTCTCTTCAAGTGCATCTGTTGCCAAAGGTAGACATTTCATGCCAATCCTATTCTACCCCTATGTCCTACTTCCAGTTCCCAAGCCTCCAAGTTTTTGGAGTTGCATAAAGATTAATCTTGGTAATGAACCAGGTTGGGGCACAAAGTTTCTTTCCTCCTGTTTCTCCTCTCTTCTGCCCTTTTGGGCTAGTAATTTTCTTAAAATTCTAATCAGTTTAACAAATACTCCTTGAGTGCCTTCTATGCTGACAATACTAAGGTGCTGGGAACAGAAAGATATGTAGAGCACAACCCCTATCCTTAAGGAGATTATAGTTTATTAGGGAAGAGAGATAATTAAAGAAATCAAATTGTTATAATTCAATACATACAGTGGTTAAAGATAAGCTCAAGGTGTTATAGAAAGAGAGAGGAGGAACAATTAACCATTCTAAGGGTGGAAATCATGCTAATAAAAAACTACAAGAAATGAAATCTAATCTTGCAGCATGGGTAGGAATTAGCAAGTGAAAAAGAGTGTTACAGGTGGGAAAAGAATATGAATAATTACATAGAAGCATGATGCCAAAGGTTTTGTTCAGGTTAGAGATGGGTATTTCTGGGGCATAAAATGTGCTTAAGTTTTGAACATGTGCATTCAAAGGTCTGTAGGACAATTAAGTAGAAAAGTTTTTCAGGAAGCTTAGGAGAAAAGTCAAGACTAAATATCTAGCTGCCACCAATAGTATAATAAGATGAAGATAAGTACAACTGAGAAAAATCAAATAAGGTCTGGAGGAAGGAGAGCATTGCTATTTTATACAGCGTGGTTAGGAAATGCTTCGCTTTTAGGGTGATTTTTGAGCAAAGATCTAAAGTAAGAAGGTGAGTCATATGAATATCTAGGAATAGAGCTTTCCAAGAAAAAGAAATAGCAAATGCAAAGGTCTTGAGTTATGAGTGTGCTTGGATTGGAAAACAACATGGGGTCAGTACAGATGAAAAATATTACAAATGGAGAAAGTAGAAGGAAGTGATGTCAGAAAGAGAATAAGGAGCCAGATGGAGTAGAGCCTCAATGAACATTACATAGCCTTCATTATGTGGAATTTTACACTGAATAGTATCGGAAGCCAGTAGAAGTTTAGATAGGCAAAGCATTATGATTTATGTTTTAATAAACCTACTATGGCTGTTACCTACCGAATCTACTGTATGGGGCAAAAGCAAAAACAGGCTTTTGTTTTTGTTGTTGTTGTTGTTGTTGTTTTGATGTCTGTACCATTAATTCATGAGAGAATGATAGTAGTTTAGAGTGGTAACAAGAACTGGTAGGATTCAAGTACCTTTTGAAAGTAGAGCTCACAGGCTCTTTTAAGTTTGAGTATATGAGAAAGGATAAAATTTAGGTTCAAAAGATAATACAAAGTTTCAAATAAGAAGGACCAGTCAGTAAGAAAGGAAAACGAGTTATGAATGCACACAGCATAGAAAGTATATTTGTTTAAAGAAAGTTTAGAGAAGGAGAATGTAGCAATATCATCTAAAGCAGTAAGTAAAAAAAAAAAAAAAAAGAAAAGGATAAAAATATCCATTGAAGTTAACAATTTTGAAAGTGTTATCTTTTGCCAAAGCAGTTTCAATGAAGTGGTAAGGCAGAAATCGGATTGCAATGGTTTGGAGAGTGAATGGAGCCCGAGGAAGGAGAGATAGCACTAAATGTTATCACTTCAAAACTCAACAGAGCGGAAAGAAGAGGGTTATAGTTGCTGGGTATTTAGAGTAAAAAGAAGATTTAATCAATCATGTGTTGCGACTCAGAACCATGAAAGATCCAGGGTAATCTCTTTGAATCCAGGGTTTCAAGGACAACCTGGTGGAATGGGTCATTTCTACTTTCCAGTCATCAAGATTTAAATGTCAATTTGCTTTGGAACCCAAGTCACGGAGACAACTACAGAAGAACACCTCAACCATTCAGCAATCATCCAGACAGAAGCATAATGGATCCAAAGAAGTCACCAAAGCATTAGTAAACTGCCCCTGGGAAAAGGACGGATTCATTAAGTTTGTGTAGCATTTTATTCAGTTCTACCAATATCTGGTTTAATCGCTTCACCTGATAAATCATCTGCTTAGCTTCAACTTTTGCTAAGCAGATAAAAATGTTAAATCCTATAAAATAAACATACATCTTACTTTCACTATTTAAATGAGGTTTATATAGATTAAAAGATTATTTAATTGTTGTGGTCTCAATAAGACCTTATTATTTTTCAACTTTTAATCAAGTACAAATCATCATACACAGATTATGCAATATCCTAAAAGTTCACCTATTAACTTGTATTTTTAAAATGCCCTTCCATTAGAATAAACAGGATAATAACCATAAAACTTTTAAACTGGAAGGAGTTTTAGAGACATCAAGTCCAAAAACCTTCATTTCTAAATAAGGAATTGAATTCATGAAATCTTAGGCTAAGGTTTCCTAAATACCAATAGAAACAAGACGAAAATCTAGACTCCAGGATTTCAATACAGTTTTCTTTCTACTACTGTAATCTATAATTCTTTCAAGTAGTCTCCGAAAAAAGTGCTGGGATATCATCACCAAAATGAAATATCTCAAAAGTATTGACTCCCCTATATGTATCCTGTATATGGCTCTAGACATTGTTCTAAGTCTTCACATAAATAATTTTATTCAACCTTCACAGCAGGTCTAAGAGACAGGTACTATTATTACCCCAGGTTGAGAAACAAAGCCTTAAAGAGACTGAGTAACTTTTCCAAGGCCACTCAGGTAGCAAGTGGTAAAACTGGAACGGCATCTGAGGCTCTAGGCAGTCTGCTTATTTCCTGATGCAGGCTAAACAGTTCCCAAGATTTAATTCAAAAAGCAGTGATTGAAAGGCTACTATCAGTAAGACAGTGTCTTGGGAGCTGAATAAGATATATAAGATACAGAGCTTAAAAACCTATCAAAAGAAGACCGATGCATCCACCACTAACTGCAATACAGAACAAAGAGTGTTTAGGGGAAAAAAAAACAAAGTACACGGAAAAGAAAGCAATTTCAGGGCTGAGGGTGGACATGAAAATGGCCAATACTACCTTATAACCTATTGAGATCTGCTTTGAATCAATCTGTTACTAGTAGAGCCCAGTGGATATAGAAATATTTCTTTTTAATATTCTTAGATGCTTATCATTCAACTCAACTTTTTTTCTATACCATACTCAACTCAGCCACTTCTAGATTTAGTTAGCACTCAAGGCCTTTTTTTTAACGCCCATGGTGCAGAGGGTAAAGAGCATGCACTAAATAAATCAGCTGCGTAAAAGCTCTCTTAATATATCAAGGAATCTTTATAGAAAGTTATTAGAGGCCTCAAAGCCTCCATAAAATAATCCACTTACATTCACTGTCCACTTAAGTGGCAAACTCTAAATTTATGAGTTAGTTTCTTGCTGAAAAGTCATATAATTTGTGAGTGTTAATTTCTTAGATGACCCTGGTTTGGTAAGAAAAGTGCAAATGAGAGTCAGAGTAAGGAGACTAACTCCTGCCAAATACATTCCATTCTGGATTCCTAGGTACCATCCCAGACCATTCAAGAATCACTGCCCCCTCAATGGAATATTTTTTAACAAATGCTTATGTTATGATTTATTGAAGATGAGGGAATATATCTGTGATTTTTGTTTAAGGCCCAAACTTTAGCTATATTATTCTTCAACTAAGTATTACCAAATACGTTTTAAATACTCAACCTGTATAATAAAGTGCATATGTTTTTAAAAGTCAATAGAAAAGCCAGTGTTTTCCCCATTTTCTTACCAAAAACATTACTGCTGCAAGCTAACTTGTACAAACATGAAGTATGAGTGTCTGGGGATGAAAATAGTATTAAGTCACCTTTTTATTGTAAGGATGTCTATCCAAGCTTCCACTTTAACATCTGATTGCTTTTCCTAGTTTTTGACATGGGAAGTTTTTTATCTCTTCCCAGTAAGTAGAGTCCTGACCACTAAGAAGATGGAGATGCACAGGAAAGCTTTAGCATGTACTGGCTGGCCAAATATCTCCAACATCTCTCATAAATAAGAGGACCATCTCTCTCCATCGATATTGGCCAAACTGCCTTCATTTGCATATTGCTGTCATGACTTATGTATTATCCTTATAACACCTAGACTCTCATACACTTAATATTTTGGTTTAAATGGAGTCATTATTTTTACTTAAATAAATTTACTTTAAAAATCTGTCTACTTCTATTGTAAATGAAATATCAGTATGTGTCAGCAAAAAACACCATAAACCTCTAGCTAGACGCAGTGGTTTGCCAAGACCTGCTTTTCAGTTATTAAATATGGAGATCAGCAGATGTTAGTGAGCTATTAAGGACACACTAGTCCCACAATGAGGAGTTTTTTCCCTCCTTATTCTATTTAGAGAAAAAAAAATGCAAAGAAGGTGACTTTCTTTCTATGTGGCTCAGTGTTTTTTAATGTTGTGCCCATATACCTTCTAAAATCATCTCAAGTACCTCCAGGCAGCCAAGGAGCATTCTGAGAAACACTGTTATAAATTATCTAGAATTTCATAAGCCCATACCTTGCCACTTCTAATTGATCCAGAATTCAGTATCACTGTTGTCGTCTACAATCTTATCTGTGCTCTCCCTCCCCTCTCCCCAACCCCACTAAGTCTCCACCATGTTTTTCTCAGAGCAAGACTAGTCCAGTTGTCTGGAAACTGCTTCCCATCTGGCTCCACCAAAGGCTAGCAGCTACCAGTACGTAGCAACTTTCTGGCCCAGTCCCCACATCAAAAAGATAATGGCGGATCACATATTTACTTAGAGCTCCTACAGATTTACTTTTTCACTTCAGTGTCCTACTTTCAAAGCCTTAGTCCTTTCTAACAAGTAATAAGATACCTGAAAAGCCTGTCTTCCTTGAATTTCTGCTGTCTTGAACTTTAACTATTATTCTTTTGTTCTCCATGTTAGTAACTGCACATTCCACTGGGAAATAAGGTTCATTTCTCAACTTTTGAATAAATACATTATTCATTCTAGTTTCCACAAATTCTAATTTTGGATATGATATTTTTCTTATCCATGATATTCTTAAACTATAAATTTACAACATGGTATACTTTCTACTAGAAAACAGTCAAGCAATGCAAGTACAATCTATACTTTCTTTTTGAAATTGCAGGAAGCACAGTGTGACCTTATAAAGAAATGTTAGCAGTCAAATGAAGATGTTCTATACTATCTTTACTGTAATCCCCTTTCCAATTAACTTATATTTGAAAAATCAAATTTAGCATTGTTGAAACTAGAAATACTCAGCAGTGGTATAAAATAAGAGTCCGTGGACAGGGTTAGTCGCAGTATATGCACCTGTCATTTTTCACACCATCAAACCTCTACCAGGGTATTTCTTAAACATTACATGTGATCAAATGGTTTTTACCCATTTTATGGGCTTTTAAAGGCTCACCATGATTTAACTTACAGCTATTATTTCTAATACAGTTGGGCAGTGACCTGATGACCCACCAGATCATCCAGAATACAAAACAAAGGACACATACTGGTCAACTGCTGGCTGGCAAGTCCCTGAGTGACCAGGTCAAAAGCCCTCAGCAAGTATACAGGAAAAGATTAATGAGAAGAGAAAGAAATCTTCAGTAAAACTAGCTGTTCTATGGAGATATTAAACACAAAATTCAGCCACATTGGCACAGAACTCTATACCGGGGTGTTAACCATTTTCAGACAACTTAAATATTCTTTCTCTAATTAACAAATGGTGCCTGCACTGGATGGAGCCAATGATTTGATTTGAAAACAAAATACACATTGTACTGAGATGACCCAAATATCAGTAATTCATTAAAATGGGCTCAAACTGAGACTTTTTTACATAGGGGGAAAACTGTAAGAAAGAGGGAATCAGATGAGAGATACGGTATTCCTGTGGTGAACTACGGCAGCAGCTCATCATATTTACCCAGGTATCTCTTTAAGGTCTTATTTGTGAAAGGTTGTGATAAAACCGAATAGAACTTTAAATTCATTTGGCTTTTGA
This sequence comes from Ursus maritimus, assembly GCF_017311325.1. NCBI lineage: Eukaryota > Metazoa > Chordata > Mammalia > Carnivora > Ursidae > Ursus > Ursus maritimus. Next base: position 8,370,380 of record NW_024426663.1, read on the forward strand.
GATTATCACTCTATTTAACCTTGAAAGCTTTTTGCATTTTCTCATGCCTTTGTTTGCTTTCAGGAATTTATCTTCATTTTAACTTTAATCCTTTTTATATCTCCTGCCTCATCTTCGATCCACAAGGTTCAACCTTTTTTTTTTTTTTTAATCTGCAGTGTCTACAGTGTAGGTGGGGGTAGGAAGGCTTCTGTCTCCTTTTTATAAAGACATACAATATGGTCATCTTAAAAGTTATACATACATACATGTGTGTGGATGTATACATGTGATTAACCAATGATCATTTTATCTGTTGGATTAGAAAACTGGTATTTGAGTAATACTTGTTCTATATTATGTAGCAGTTTCACCTCAGATTTATGGATTCTGACAATTATACTATCCTTAAGGTGACATATTTTGTCTCAAAAAGCCCAAGCATTTCAACATCACTCCTTACAAAAGTGGAAGCAAATACTTACCAATTTTACTATAGGAAACATGAAATCAGCTATGCAATGATTGTCTTAGACTTCTGTATAGAATTGTAGTAGTTTAGACCAGCTTTGCACAGCCAGGGGCATTTTTTGCATTAGGTATTGCAAGCACAAAACCTAGGAACTATGAGCTTTCCAAGAGCCCCCTCCCCCAAATTTATTTATCATCAGCTCCAAAAATAAAAATAAATAAATGTACAAATAACGTCCACAGAAATGTGTGTCAACTGTTACTTGGCTCATCTGCAAATACAACAAAATTAAATCTTAAGAGCAAAATAAAGAATTTATTCCTTTAAAATAAAAATATCTAAAAATTTTACATCAAAAAAATCAATCTAACGTGATACATTCAAATAGGTGCATGGGAATTAGAATGTGATACAGTAAGGAATGGGGCCTGCCAAAGTAAGCTTGCCTAGGACATATGCTGTGATCACTAAACATCTTCATTCACACGTCAGCAAGGCAGTAATTAAAGATGGTGAAACACTGAGGATTTTGTAAAGCAATGAAAAATCTGTATTAGAACTATTCGTATTCTGGGAATTACTTTCTCGCAGACATTAAATCAGATAAATTGGGATTTCCCTGAAATCATACCCACTGAAGAGAAAACCCCAGGGGACTTGGGTCTTATTATAATTGGTCTTTTTTTTTTTAAAGATTTTTTATTTATTTATTTGACATAGAGACAGCCAGTGAGAGAGGGAACACAAGCAGGGGGAGTGGGAGAGGAAGAAGCAGGCTCCCAGCGGAAGAGCTCGATCCCAGAACGCTGGGATCACGCCCTGAGCCGAAGGCAGACGCTTAACGACTGCGCTACCCAGGCGCCCCATAATTGGTCTTATTTTTATCTCTTTTCTGAAAACAATATGAGTAGAACAGCTATACTACAAGATAATTAAATATGGCCAATACTGTCCCAAAGTTATTGTGGGTATCAATACATCTATGGTAGTTTTTTCTTCTTTTGCCAACAATTCAAACATGCCAGAGATATACTGTAGCATAGACACTCAGGAAATGTTCCCATACAGTAGTAATTGTTTCATATTTATTTTCTTTAACCACTCAGAATGTCTAACAATGACCTCCATACATACATTTCTTACTTGAGAAAAATCAGAGCAGAGAATTCTCAGTAGATGTCATGGGCTTTTAAGGATCAGACTTATAAACTACCTTATATCAAACCACATCCTATTACAGTTCCACACCTTGTTGAAGGCCCAATATAAACTTGGACTTGAAATCAAGCACCCCAGTGTTATAAGCTAGCCTATTTTTTCACAATAACAATTCCATGGAGAGAAACTGCTCTTAGTTCTAACAGGTTTGAGACTCTGAAATGTGACTGCTTCTCTTCAGTAATTTTCCATCAAATGTGCAAGATACATCTTGACAGTGAAACACCGTTTCTCATTTACCACTTCAACAAGACTGAAAATGTATAAGGGAACATTCTTCTATATAAGGGAACATTCATTTTACTTAAATAAAACCCGGGCAGATCTACGTGGCTTGGTTTCTTTTTCCAAATATTTCTTCATAAAAAAGCATTGATTTCTTAGCTTCTATGACTCGATGGGAAATCTCTTTTCAACATACTATCTGTATCTCAAAATGATATGCTGACTTACCATTGTTATGACATACTGTTTGAGTTATACTAAACCAGTTACATTTAGTAGCTAGTTTTCTTGGTAACCACTAATCTAGTCACTGAGAATACAAGTTGTAACTCGAAGCCATGAACTAAGTATACGGATTAGTAAGTCTATACATATGAGACCTACAGGGGATTGAACGTTTTTAATTAAAGTAAAATATTTCCAGTAGTAGAAACTGAAATGAATAATTTTGAAAATTTAAATCCCAGTGATGAATTGTGTCACAAAGTTTCGAAACTGCAGCTACCACTCTCCCACCAGAGGTGTTATTCTGCAGCATTGGGAACGGGAAGCCCAACCCACCTATAAATAATCAAAAGCAGTATTAGGAATGAAGTTCATCCTGAACTATAAGTCCTTGTACAGGAACATGTCAAATAATCAGTGGTTCTATTTTCCCCAAATGCTATTATCTAGCTCCAGTACAATAGGTTGTATGATAAATAATAACAAAGCCATCTAACTTTAACGCGTCCACATAATAAACTTTAGTTAACTTTAAGTGATACTAGTGGCCTGAAATCTTCCAACATTTCCTGAAATGGAGTAAAAAATTTATGTTTATCAAAGTTTATAAATGTAAAAGAAAAATGTAGATTTTATCATATCCAGGATAAATTTCACTACTTAGAACAAGGTCAAAAGAAGCCCCACCTGAACAAGTGAAAGATCGTAATTATTTGTTTATCTATAAAGAAATGTTAATACTTTCAAGCTACAAGGGTAAGAGTAATATGGCAGGTTTGTGCTTGGGAGCCATGAGAGCCCAGTTCTCCTACTTGCATAAGTTAAACTCCCTGTACCTCAGATTTCTTGTCCATAAAAAGGAGCAAGTTTAAAGAAGACAACAGTTACAAAGAATTTTGGACAATACATCCTGAAATACTGTGGGTGCTCACAAACATTCGTTTACTCTATATCCCACAACAATTATACAAGATTAATATAACATTTCCAATAACTATTTGGCAATTCTGCTTCAATAACACAAAACACAATTTTATATAATATAAAATCATTTTTGCTTTTTGGGTGTCAATTTTATGTGATTAAACAAGAAAACTGCTTGTTGTCTAAAAGGTTGAACAAATTTTCTCCCCTGGTAACTTATTTATACTTTTCATCAGATTTGTAGAAACAACAAAGAAAACAAATGAATAAAAGTCTTCATTTTTATCAAAATTTCCAAATTCAGCTGTATTCCAACCCTAGTTTCGCCCTATAAACATGTTCAAGTCATTTAAGATATTTGAACTTCATTGTCCACAATAGCTAAATTGTGGAAGGAGCCGAGATGCCCTTCAACAGATGACCATATATACAATGGAATATTACTCAGCCATCAGAAAGAGCGATTACCCAACATTTGCAGCAATATGGACGGGACTGGAGGAGATCATGCTAAGTGAAATAAGTCAAGCAGAGAAAGACAATTATCATATGGTTTCACTCATTTATGGGACATAAGAAATAGCAGGAAGATTGGTAGGAGAAGGAAGGGAAGAATGAAGGGGGGGGTAAACAGAAGGGGGAATGAACCATGAGAGACTATGGAGTCTGGGAAACAAACTGAGGGCTTCAGAGGAGAGGGGGTTGGAGGACTGGGATAGGCTGGTGATGGGTATTAAGGAGGGCACATATTGCATGGTGCACTGGGTGTTTATACACAAATAATGAATCATGGAACATTACATCAAAAACTAAGGAAATACTGTATGGTGACTAACATAACATAATAAAAAATTATTATTTAAAAAAAAAGATATTTGAACTTCATGGGGCGCCTGGATAGCTCAGTCTGTTAAGCACCTGACTCTTGATTTTTGGCTCAGGTCATGATCTCAGGGTCATGAGCTAGGTAGGGCTCTGCACTCAGCACAGAGCCTGCTTAAGATTCTCTCTCCCTCTCCCTTTTCCCCTCCCCCTGCCCCCACTGGTACTCTGGCTTTCTCTAAAAAAAAAAGGAAAAAAAAGGTTTTAAACTTCAGTTTCCTCATCTGTCAAACTGGGGTAATACTGCTTTGTAAAATGAAAAGAACTAAGTAAAAATTCTGTGTGAGAAATTATGCATATTTCAAACTACATATATATACATACATACATATAAATCTGGCAAAATGTCTCAAATATAATAACTCAAGCTTATTTTTTACAATTAAGAAATTATGATTAATACTGACTGCATTAACAAATATTTCTATATTACATTTAAATTCTTGGTTGGTACCCAGTGCCTTCAATCATCTGTATAAGCCACAATACCTAGATATGACTTCAGGCTTCTCATCTACAATAGTGTGCTCAGAATCTGCATGGGCTAAGATGGTTATTTCTGTTCCTCCCTAAAGGCCAAACAGTGCAAAGGAAAAATTATAAATAAACTACTGCTACTAGGATTCCTTATTTTCAGGACAACTCCTAAAAAGCGCCAAATTAGCAGTGGTCTTAATTCCTTCTTTGGGATATTAAGCAGATTAGAGCTCAGAAAATTTTTCTAAGCAGTACCTTCAATTGCCATTGAATTTTTTTTTCCTCCGAACAAATAAAAAGAGTATAAATATAAGAACAATATTAATTACTTATTTGGCTTTTTATAGTTGAGAATTGTCTGTATTTTCAGAATTAAAGGTCATGTTTTAGAGGGATGTCAGTAAGAATGTCAAATAATAAGACCTGGTTAATGGAAACCTTCGTTAAAGATGGCTTACATGGACATCTCTACCAAGTCAACATTAGGAAATGCCCAACAAGCTTCTTCACACTTATCGCCTTGCTCCTTCTATCCAGCCATTGATGTGTTAGTTTGGTTCCCTGTGCTGAACATTTAGAGTCCCAGATCCTCATATGCCACTATCTTTGTCATTCAGTTCTTAAATGTCCTCTCATCAGAGAGGCTTCCCCTGATCAGTTCACCTAAATCACCACCTGACTCTGACCCACATTACTTTTTATCCCATCAATTTGTTTTGTTTTCTTTTAGCAATAATCATTCTCTTTCTCATGTACTTTCTCACTTGTTTAATAAACTTGGTTAGCTTAGAATCCTGGCCTGGCTTATTCACCACTGTACTGGTAACATCTAAAATACCACCTGGTCTGTAACAAATACTCACTAATTATTAACTGAGAGGATGAATCCTGATTCCCATTACATATAGTGGAAAGGCTAAGCACTTCCAAAAGCATAATGCCTAGTGGTCGTTCTTCATCAAGGTATTTTTCCACCTTTCTTTACACACTGTATTTGCCTCAAAAGAACACAAGTCTAATGTAGTACTATCTTCAGCCCAATAAACCTCAGGCCATAATCCAAAGAAAAGGAAGCCACTTATCCAGAAAGATAACACCAAATGGGTTCCTGTTAGGATTGAGGACATTCGTAGCCTCATAAAGTCAAAGCCTGAAAGAACAGGGCCTGACAGTAAATCTACATTTTAGCAAAGCTGACAGAGATTTCTTCACTAGGAAAAAACCCTGCATGACAAGCTTTCATTAGTTGGTACAAGTAGACAATAGCATCGTGTAGTGCCTAGTGATCAATTGTGATACACAGCTATACGGCGTACACCCTTCCTGAATTAATTACTAAAAGGAAAAATGAATTTTCGACATTGAAGCACCGTTTACACTTCAGGAATTTCTTTCTTTGCATTGAAAAAATAACTTTTTATTTATTATCCAATTAACTATAACATCCCCCAATATTTTTGTAGCTATTTCCAAGTTGTCCACCTGTCACAGGCCTTTTATATGCACCTAGAATACTGTTTGTGAACATCTCCTGGGAGAACACAGAAACCTCAGCAAGGCGCGTATGATTCTGTCATCTAGAATTAACCCCCAATCTTCTCCCACTTTCTATCAACTTGTTTTCCAGTTTTCTAACTCCCAACTGGTTACTTAAACTTGCCTTCATTTGCAATCTGCACTTTCCTTGGATGCCATTTTATTTTCCCCTCTTTATTATGTCTGGTTCTTTCCCACAAAAGGTAGATTCTCCTGAATTCTAACACATTACAAGAGACAGAGAAGTCATACTTCTTCATACAGGCATCAAAAGTATATTGTAAATCATACAGTGGGCTTTGGGTATCAAGTATGTTATACTGTTTTCTTATTCCTTTGGCCATTGATAGCCTCTTTAGGGTAACTGTAATAATTCTCAGTTAGCCTGAGAATTTCCTTTTGTGATAATATTCTGCTTTGTTTTATCTCACCTCCCAAGTTGCCAGCTCTTTGAGGACAAGGGCCATGTTTTACTCAGCCTGGAAGTCTATGCAACACTTAACATACTTTCAAGAGTGGTCAAATTAAATTGAATTAAATTCTGAAAAGATGGGGGCACCTGGGTGGCTCAGTCGTTGAGCGTCTAGCCTTCGGCTCAAGGCATGATCCTGGCGTTATGGGATCAAGCCCCGCATCAGGATCCTCCGCTATGAGCCTGCTTCTTCCTCTCCTGCTCCCCCTGCTTGTGCTCCCTCTCTCTCTGGTTGTCTCTCTCTGTCAAATAAATAAATAAAATCTTTAAAAAAAAAAATTCTGAAAAAATGGGAGGTTTTTTTTTAATTTCAATGTCCAGTTTTAATTTCTAGGGTTCCTATTCTAGGGATATGTTTTGTTTTTATTAGCCTTATAATTCATTTAATAATTGTTGCCTCAGTTGGGAAAATAAAACTTGAACATAAATACAGGCAAAACAGCATATAAAATGTTTCACACAAGCTGATCCTGGTGGTACATGTTAGAATCAGGAAGATTAGAAAAGGAGCGGGGGCCTAATCCCAGACCTACTTCCTGAATTAGAATCTTGGACATACATCCCCGATAAAGAAGGATTAATAGAAGAATATTGCAATGACAGGCAATTATAAAGGAGTTTGGGAAATAAAGATACCTACTAGACACACCGTGAAATCAAATGAGCTTCATTTTGAGAAAGGGCATTATAGACTGGAGTGCTATAAAATGCTGTAAGATGTTAATGACTATTCTCATCAGCATCATCACTTCCAGGAGGGATTTTCTGGTAGCTGCTTGGGGAGAAAGTTACTTTGAGTTAAGCCTTCGGGGATGTGCTATCTCTGAGATAGACCATATTTTTTAAACATCCCATGAATCTCCACTTCTTCATTCTGGTCTATTTTCAATTATTTACCAATTTTTTTTCAACTGAATCCAACTTTTTTTTTTTTTTTAAGATTTTATTTATTTATTCGACAGAGATAGAGACAGCCAGCGAGAGAGGGAACACAAGCAGGGGGAGTGGGAGAGGAAGAAGCAGGCTCACAGTGGAGGAGCCTGATGTGGGGCTCGATCCCATAACGCTGGGATCACGCCCTGAGGCGAAGGCAGACGCCTAACTGCTGTGCCACCCAGGCGCCCCCCTCACAACCACCTTGAGCTGCTATACCAGCTCTGGAGTCCTCACCCCTGAATTTGCTTCAAAAACCACTAAGCCTCGTGGGTTTAAATTGCTATTTACAGCAGAATGCTAAAAGAAAATGTTACATTTCCAAAATATATATTTAAAATAAACCTTAATTGAATTCATGTACTTAAGGAAATAACTTTATTTTGATTTAAAAAAAAGGACTTCTAAGAAATAAAGATATGTGCCTAGAAATCAAAATAAAGCATGATTTTTTAAAGATATATTTATTTTAGAGAGAGAGAGAGAGTAGGGTAGGGGGGATAGTGGGAGAGAGAAAGAAAGAGAATCTCCAGCAGATTCCCCACTGAGCATGGAGTCCAGGGATGCAGGGCTCCATCTCATGACCCTGAGATCATGACCTGAGCCAAAATCAAGAGTCATACACTTACCTGACTGAGTCACCCAGGCACTCCTAAAGCATGATTTTTAAAAATAATATTAAGCCTCAGGAGTCTATTCAAGATTTGATTAATCCACAACAACTAATATATCGCAAGAGTTTTAATAGGGTCATAAGAAACAGGAAAATATTTTCTGAATGTCAGCTTGATGTAAAACAGCCATACCTAGAATAGATATGGTAACAGCAACTCTGTGGTACAGGGGTTGGCAAATACTTTGTAAAGGGAAAGAGTAAATATTTTAGTCTTCGCAGATCATAGGTCTCTGTCACACTCTACTCTGCCACTGTAGTGCAAAAACGGCCATAGACAATACATAAACAACTGGGCAGGGTTGTGCTCCAATAAAATATATTTACAAAAATAGGCAGCCTATTAGAACAGCCAATACCCAAAATACTGACATCACCAAATGCTGATTATGATGTAGAGCAACGGGAACTCTCATTCACTGCTAGTGGAAATACAAAATGGGACAGCCAGTTTGGAAGACAGTTTGGCAGGTTCTTACAAAACTAACCAAACTCTTACCACACAAATCCAGCAATCGTGGTCCTTGGTATTTACTCAAAGGAGCTGAAAACTTATGTCTATACAAAAACCTGCATGCAGATGCATATAGCAGCTTCATTCCTAACTGCCAAACATGAAAGCAATAGGATGTCCCTCAGTAGTAAATGGATAAACAAACTGTGGTACATCTAGACAATGGAATATTATTCAGTGCTTAAAATAAATGAACAGTCAAGCCACGAAAAGACATGGAAAAATTTAAATGCATATTACAAAGTGAAAGAAGACAATCTGAAAAGGTCACATACCATATGCTTCCAGCTATATAACATTCTGAAAAAGGCAAAACTATAGGGACAGTAACAAAACCAGTGGTTGCCAGGGGTAGGGAAATGGAGGAATGAATAGGCTAAGCATCAAGGATTTTCGGGGCACTGAAAATAATCTGCACAATGCTATAATAGTAAATGCACATCATCATGCATTTGACAAAAACCATAGAATATAAAACCAAGAGTGATCCTCAATGTAAACAATGCACTCTTGGTAATAATGATGTGTCAATACAGGTTAATCAATTATAACAAATGTACCACTCTGATGGGGAATACTGATATTCCTATGAGTAGATTATGCATGTGTGGGGGCAGAGGGCATGTAAGAAATCTCTATGTTCAATATTTCTACAAACCTAAAACTGTTGTAAAAAATAAAGTCTATGAAAACACAAACAAACAAAAAAGGGGCAGCCAACTGGATGTGGACCACAGGCTGTATACAGTTTGATGATCTGCTTTTAGAGTATGTTAATCCTGGGTGGGGAATCAGAAAAGTTCTTGTGACTTCTGAGATCCACAAATCTATTCTTCCCAGTCTGGGGAATCTCACTTTAATCATAGGAAAATCTTCCTCTGTCCTGTTATTTTTCTCTTAGAGATGCTCCATCTCTCCTCTATTTCCAGGACACCAGTTTTAGTCTCCTCAGGTGACTTCAGCTTTGGAAATTCTCATTAGAAAGGAAAGTACCCTAGCCATTTCTGTTTTGCATAATACGATTGTGATATAGTCACTGCAGCTCTCTGTTCTCATGTCAACATCGGGAATAATGATACCCATTTTATAAGGTGCTATGAGAATTAAAGTAGTTCCCATTTAGAAAGTAGTAAAGTACTTAGCATTCAGAAAATATTCAGCCATCAGAAAAGATGAATGCCTACCATTTGCATTGTCATGGATAGAACTGGAGGAGACTATGCTAAGTAAAATAAGTCAAGCAGAGAAAGACAATTATCATATGGTTTCACTCATATGTGGAATATAAGGAATAGCATGGAGGACCATAGGGGAAGGGAGGGAAATTTAAATGGAAAGAAATCAGAGAGGGAGACAAACCATGAGAGACTCTGGACTCCATGAAACAAACTGAGGGTTACAGAAGGGAGGCGTGTGGGTGTTGGGGTAACCAGATGATGGGTACTAAGGAGGGCATGTGTTGTGATGACCTCTGGGTATAACACACAACTAATGAATCATTGAACACTACATCAAAACCTAATGATGGCTAACTGAACATAAAAATTAAAAAAATTTTAAGATATTCCATAAATTTTAGCTACCATTTTTACATTTATGCTATTCCATACACCTCCGAACTAAGGAAGCACTTAATCTTTTACCTGCATAAAAGAAAAAGGAGAAAATACAGGCAGAGAAATATGTTTTAAAAACCCCAAAAGATTATCTTGCCACAGAGAGTTGACCCAACAAAGCATTGACTAGGATGGTGGCTAAAATGTTAAGATATTTGTTTTGAGTCACTGTAACAATAAGTTCAATAACACACAATCTCTGGGGCACCTGGGTGTCAGTTAAGCATCCGACTCTAGATTTTGGCTCGGGTCATGATCTCAGGGTTGTGAGACTGAGCCCCACATCAGGCTCTGCACTAAACAGGGAGTCTACTCTCTCTCCCCTCTCTCTCTTCTTCTCCCTCTGCCCCCCCACAAAACAACAACAACAACAACAACAACATACACAATCTCTAGGCAATTCATCAAAACTCTCACATTTGCCTGTGGACTAAGAGAGGGCAATATGGAGACAATACAGAGAAACTTGACAATAACGCAGTAACACCAACACAGCTTCAGGGAGCAGGCAAAGGGTCAACACAACTTTCCAGCTCACCATTAGGATAACTTAGCTGGATTCAAAAAAGCAAAGGCTGGTGAATATAACTTTTATTATCATCCATCACTCCAGCTAACAAAGAGCCATACAGCTGGGCACTAAATCCCACCCAAAGAGGCTGTGGCCATGAATCCTTCTTGAAACAAAAGCTTATATCAACACAAAATGAGCATATATATAATCCCGGCTTTTCCTATTTGTTCATTGAGAAGCAAACCCTAATTTCCTGACCTAGGAAATCAAGCATATGAGATCGCATATTAAAATCTAGTTTTCTGCATTTTGAAGAAATTTATCCTGTGGACTTTTGAAAATATTGACATCCATGGTACTTTTATACACACTAAGTGTTGGCAGTTCAAAGGGCTAATTCAGGGTGCCTGGGGGTCTCAGTCGGTTAAATGTCTGCCTTCAGCTCAGGTCATGATCCCAGGGTCCTAGGATCCAGTCCCACGTGGAGCTCCCTGCTTCGCAGGGAGTCTGCTTCTCCCTCTACCTCTCTTCGCACTTGTTCTCTCAATCTCTTTCTCTATCTCTCTCTCTCAAATAAATTTTTTTAAAAAAGCTAATTCATACTATGTCTCAAACTAGTGCTATCCCTATTTTTAGTTTGTTTACTTTTTTTAAGTTACTATTAATTAAATGGCTTTAATTCCAAATAATACACATTGATCCTTGAACAACATGGATTTGAACTGCACGTGTCCACTTATATGAGGATTTTTTCAATAAATATATTGGAAGATTTTTAGCAATGAAAAAACTCAAGAGACAAACCATGTAGCCTAGAAATATTTAAAAAATTAAGAGAAAGTTAGGTATGTCATGAATGCATAAAATAGAGGTGGATTCTACTCTATCATTTACTACTATAAAACATATACAAATTTATTATAAAAAGTTAAAGTTTATCAAAGTTATGCACACATACATTTACAGACCATACCTGGTGCCATTCACAGTTGAGAGACATGTAAACAAATATAAAGATGAAGAATTAAATCAAACTGCATAAAATTAACTACAGTACATACTGTACTACTGTATGATTTCATAGCCACTTCCTGTTGCTATTGCAGAGAACTCAAGTGTGTCAAGTATCTGCTTAAAATGCCGTGTGACACTAATCACTCCGCTTGAGCAGTTCATCTCTCCAGTAAATTGCACATGGCAGTAAAAAGTGATCTCTCCTGGTTCTGTCTATTAGCAGTTAAGTTTTTGGGGAGTCAAAAGTTATTTGTGGATTTTCAACTACACTTGGCCGGGGGGTGGCAGAGCCCCTAACCTCTGAGTTGTTCAAGGATCAACTGTATGTACTTCGTATCACAAAATGTCTTATACATATACTTCATAACTAAAAACTGCCCCACATAAACTTAAGAGCAAGTTGAAATTATGAAAATAAAATTCATATTCAGATTATTACCAAGATATAACCAAATACATTTTAACACATTGAACAACTTAAGATTGTTTTTGTTAACCATCTTTTAAATATCTAAATTAAACCTTTCTGCGTATTCATTCCTTTATTTTATAAACAAAACATTATGGGGGGGGTATTTATTGGGCAGTAATGGTGAAAACAGCTGCTCTCTCCTTGCCTGGCATCACTCAAACTTTCAGCCTTTGGAACATTAAATTTTCAATTATAAATTCAGTCTTATATAAGATGCAGGAACCAATTGTGTACCATAAACTCATAGCCCCATAGTTTATCATCAAGTCAGCCTATATATGGTGTTCATAGTAGCACCTAGATTTCTCTTTTTACCTGAACATCTATTTGGATTCTTGAATTCCAAATACAATAATCAGTTCCTTACCTTTGGCTCAAACATCTAAAGCAGGGTCTTAACTTCCTTCTAGAAACCTTTTCTCCCGACCTGTCCACCTCACTAGCTAAGATTTTTGCTTTGTCTAAAACAGCTTCATGTCTTCTTTTAAGGTCTACTACTTCACCTGTTCAGGACTGTAGAGAATTCTCTTCTCCTGCCCCTACCTTATCCTAACTGACACATCTGCTCCTAACTAAGCCTCAGTTCTGAAAGTTGTAGGATACAGGTCAGATGTTAGCATAAATCATGGATATGCAAACTGCCATGACTAGGAAACAATACAGGTATTAATTTGGGATTTGTTTGAACTTATGTTGTTAGGAATAAATGCTAAAGTAAAATGCTTGCTTATGAACATCCATAATACTGAAAGAATGAAAATGACTTTGAATTCCTCAAACTGGCAAGTTAGGATACTAGCTTTCACATAAATTAGCCCAAATTATAGTCAATACTCAATGATCTTGAATGCATGTGATCCTTATTTAATTCATCTAAGGAACTGTTGAAATTGTTGATGACTCCTATAGTATCCATATTAATCGTTGATATTCCCCTCCATTAATAGCTATTACTTACCCCACTCAGCTTCAAGTGAATGCACTGATTCACTTCTGTTCCCAGAGTGATATCCATGTTCTAAAATAGCATGGGCAATTGGGTGATGGGCATTAAGGAGGGCACATGATGTGATGAGCACTGGGTACTATATGCAACTGATAAATTATTGAACACTACATCTGAAACTAATAATGTACTTAAGTTGGCTAACTGATTTTAAATAAATAAATAAATAAATAATGAAATAAAATAGCATGGACATTAACCAATTAGAATGGAAGCTGAACATAACTTTGGAATACAGTAACAATTTTTTCCTCCTCATACCATGTTCCAGTGGGGTGTTCCATGGACATCCTTCCTGTGATTCACAAAGTCAGGCTTCTCCTTCTAGTGGTTTGTCTTAACCATCTGCATCCAGCCAAGAGATGAAGAAAGAAAGAAAAAACATGAGGAAGAAATACTTGCTCTGAACCACCCTGGCCTGGAGGTGATACACATCACTTCCACAGATATTCCATAAGCAAAAAAGAGTTATATAAGAGGCATAAGAGTTACATCCAGGAAGTATATTCAATGAGTACAAACCACTGACTCCATCACATATACAATATATCAGAAGGTAAAAAGTGCCATGGGATAAAAATGAGCAAAAATGAAAAGGTGAATGTTGGGAAAGAGGTCACAAATTTAAACAACTTGCTCAGAGAAGCTTCTTTATCCAGTGATAATGGAGCAAAGGCTTAAAGGGGAATATGGGTAGATTCATACATGTATCTAAAGAAAGAACATTTCTGGAAAAATAGTTCAAAAGCCATGATGTGGGATAGTACCTGGTAGTTTCAAGGAAAAGAAAGAAGGCTGTCATGGTCAAACTAGCATATTGTAGGGGAGGCCTGAGAACTATGGGTGTGGGGGGGAGACAATAGATTTTTATAAGCTGTTACAGGCTGAATGTTTGTTTTCTTCCCCAAAATATTGAAGCTCTAACTCCCAATGTGATGGTATTTAAAGGTGGGGCCTTTGGGAGGTGACTAGGTTTAGATGAGGTCATGAGGGTGGAGCTCCCATGATGGAATCTGTGCCCCTCTAAGAAGAAGAAGACACCAGAGTTTCTCTCTGCCATGTGAGGATACAGTAAGAAGTTCTCTGCAAGCCAGAAAGAGAGTCCTTATTAAGAATCAAATCTGTTGTGGGCACCTGGGTGGCTCAGTCAGTTAAGCAACTGACTCTTGATTTGGGCTCAGGTCGGGATCTCACTGTCATGAGATTGAGCCCCACATCAGGCCCCACACTCAGTGTGGAGTCTGCTTGTCTCTCTCCTCCTGCTTCTCCCCCTGCTCATTCTCTCTCTCTTTCTCTTGCTCAAATAAATAAAATCTTTAAAAAAATTATCAAATCTGTTGGTACCTTAATATTATACTTCCCAAACTCCAGAACTATGAGAAACAAATGTCTGTTGTTTAAGCCACTCAGTCTATGGTAGTAGACTACTACTATGGTAGTTTGTTGTAATTAATCAAGCTACTAATACATAATACACTGTAAGGTCTTTTGCTTTGACTCTGAAGAAAATAGAGGGTCATTGGTGGAATGTGATTTGAAGAGTGATATGATGTGGGTTACATTTAGCAAGACTATTCAGACTGTCATTTGAGAACACACTAGAGTGAGGTAGGTATGGAAAATGAGAGACTAGTTAGAAAATTATTACAACAATCCCAATGAGGGATGATGGTAGACTTCACCATGTTAATAGCAAAAGAGACTGTAAGCAGATGCAAAATTCTGGATTTGTTTTGAAGGTGGAGTCAATGTACATTCTAATAGATTGGTATAAGCTTTCAGAGCTGGACAATTAGAAAGTGGGAGTCATCATTAACTGACATGGGGGAGGCTGTGAGTGAAATAAATCTGGGGGAGGACAAGAGTAGAAATCCCTCTGTGGACATATTAATTTTGAAATATCTATTAGAGATCTAAATGGGGCTATCGAATAGCCAGCTAGATATATGATTCTAGAATGAGGACAGAGGTCTGGGTCAAAGATATAAATCTGGCAACTGTAAACACATAGACGAAATTTAAGCCATGAGGCAGATGAGATCACCAACACAGTAAGGAGAGAGAGAGAGAAAAGATTCAAGGTCTGAGGCCTGAGCCAAAGTAGCATTAAAAGGTCAGGATAAATAAGACAAATCAGAAAAGAGGAGAGAGAAAATTCAGTAGCAATACAGAAAGAAATCAGAAGAGTGTGGTACCCTGTGAGCTAAGTGAAGAAAGAGTTCTCAGAAAAAAGGAATTCTTGACTGTGTAAAACGCTGCTAGTAGGTCAAGTAAGATGAGGACTGAGAATTGGACTGTGCAGCCCGAGGCTATTTGTTGACCTTGATGAGAGAAATTTTGGTGGGATGTGGAGTAGCAATAGCCTAAGAAGAGCGAGTGTAGGGAGATATAAAGAGAGGACTCAGGGACCAGAAGTGCAGATAACCATTTTGAGGACTTTTACTGCAAAGAGAAGCAAAGAAATCAGGCCGCAGAGGAGACTTTTATCTTAAGATGAGCCAATACCATGCTGTTCCCAATAGGTATCAACAGTAAGCTCCTTGAGACTCAAATATAATCACAGACATAACCTAATTTACACATTTCTTTAGATGACAGTAATAGTAGCACAATTCTCAATTCTATCCTTGGTCAAAATATAATTATTTTGGTTTCCCTTCCTTGATTAACTTAGAAAAATGCATATTCAATCCTGCTAACAATTTAGTACTTTTCAAACATATTCTATTAATGAATGCCTTCTCGTAGTTCAACTTAGTTACCACAATTATCACCTTGGTAAAGCGTGAAAAGTGTACTTATCCTTCTGTCCCTTCCTGCCAAAATATGACACACACTAGTGCCTTTCCCTTTTTAATCTGAATCATCAAATTATTTCTCTCCTTATCCTTTTGCTTCAAAGCAAAAAAAAAAAAAGATAAATCTTCCAAAATTAGAAGAAACACACACATCTTCAAGAGATGAATTTGAATCTAAATCTCTGGTCACCCTTCACATAGGACATCACTCTCACCATCAGCATCTCTACCTGCAGACTTAAGGCAACAGAGAACCAGTTGCTTTTTAGAAGCAAGATGCTCCTCAAAAAAAGCCAAGCTATTCCACAGTCTTCCTTAGGAAGAGTTCATACGGCAACACTGTGACATATTACTGACAAGTTTTCATCAAGCAGCATAAGGCTGAAGCTTTCCAGAACTGCTATTGGTAGGACCAGGGGAAAAGGAGAGAGGTCAGTTAATATTCACCTGTTTTCACACAGGTAAGCAAAATTTAACTTTCTGAGATATCTGTTGGATCCAGTATAGCAAAGAACTTTAGAGACTGGAAACATATAATGCAAACTTTAAAATATCCCTTTAAATAAACATTAAACACATAAACTAACTGTTTTGGTAAGAATGGCACTTAGGTTGTATTTGATAATATTTTTTGATTATTTCAGTAATTGGTTACAAGTAGAAATTAATTAAAACAGAATGGGAGGTAATTCAATGCCTTTAATTGATCAAACATTTAATCAGAGCTTATAATGTACCAGATTCTGTGCTAGGGATACCAGGATGAAAAAGGACGTTTTTCTTACCTTTGAATAGCTCACATTCCAACAGAAGAGACAAAAATTGAAACAATGAAAATAGAATGCAGAACGTGTATTCTAATAAAATATTAGAGACAGGTACAAAAAGATACAGAAGGAAAGAGTGGCTAATTTCACTAAAGACAGTGGGGAAAACTAAAGAGAAGAGTTAATACATGAAAGATAAAATTTTCTGGAGCTTGGAGAGGTTTGGGGGAGGCTAGAAATAGAGGTCAAACAATTTAAGGCAGGGGTGTTGTAGTTCACTCAGGCTGATATAACAAAAATACAATAGATTGAGTGGCTCAAACAACAAATATTTATCTCTAACAGTTCTAGAGGCTGAGAAGTCCAAGATCAAGGTGCCTGCCGATTTGGTATCTGGTGAGAACCTGCTCCCTGGTTTATAGAAAGCTGTCTTCTTGCTGTGCCCTCACATGGCAGAAGAGTCCAGGAAACTGAGATCTCATTTATAAGAATATTAATTCCATTCATGATAGCTCTACCCTCATGACTTACTCACCTACCAAAGGCCTCATCTTCAAATACCACCATGCTGCATGTTAAGATTTCATGTATGAATTTTGTGGGGACACAAACATTCAAGGGGTAACAGCAAAAACAAAGGCAGTAAATATAACATGGTGTTTTCAAGATGGAAACATACAGTCATCAAAATTCTAGTAGGCCTATTTCTCAAAAACAAGGCAGTCAGAGCAAAAGATAGCCTTTTCTTTCCAGAAAGTATCTCTCACAACAATACCTGGAAGGTGGTCTCTTACTGAACATGAGAGGGGCAGACATGAAAGTAGCAAAGGAAGACCATCACCTTATGAGGAAACTGCTTGAAGAAAGAAAGAAGGAAATTTATCATCCTTGATTTTTCTCTTTTCTTCACTACTATCTTCCCTAGCATTATCTCAATTACCAGCAAGTCTTATAGTTGCACCTTCAAAGTGTATCTCAATTCTCTCGCTTCTCTCCATCTTCTGGGATCACCCACCACTTCAAGCCACCATCATCACTCTCCTGGATTACTATAATCGCTAACCAGTCTCCCTGCCTCTTCTCTTGCTCCCTGACAATCTTATGTCCCCCAAATCCAGAGTTATCATTATAAACCATGAATCAGTTTATATTGTTCCCTGACTTAAAATCCTCCATCAGAATACAATTCCAAGTAGAATAAAAATCAAAGTGTCTATTACTGTCTATATTAGGCTCCTACCCACCATCATCATTTATTTATTTTCTTTGCCCCAAATCATCTTTCCCATGACCTTAACATAGCCAGCTCTATCACTATTCAGTTTTCAGGTCAAATGCCACCCATGAAGGCCTTTTCTGATCACACTATCTAAAGTGGCTCCCTCTTCCCACTTTCTGCCCATTTCTCAGTTATATTTTCTACAGAGCACTTATCACTATTTGAAATGATTGTGTTTATCTTGTTCACTATTTATTGTCTCAGCTACCTTCAAACTTCTATTCTGTATCTTTCTCACCTCTCAACCTTGATAGAATTGAAGAGAGTTAGGGCCTTGCTCTGGATTAGGCTTTGGCTTAAGAGAATGTTGTGGCTGGTTTGATCTATCGAGACCACTCAAACTTCCTCCATATCAGCAATAAAGCTGTTTCACTTTCTTATCATTTGTGTGTTCACTGGAGTCATGCTTTTCATTTCCTTCAAGATCTTTTCCTTTGCGTTCACAACTTGGCTGTTTGGCACAAGATGCCTAGCTTTCAGTCTATTTTGGCTTTTGACCTGCCTTCCTCTTTAAGTTTAATCATATCCAGATTTTGATTTAAAGTGAGAGATGTACAACTCTTCCTTTTACTTGAACATCTGAACACAGAGGCCCTTGTAGGGTTATTAATTGGCCTAATTTCAATATTGTTGTGTCTTGGGGAATAAGAAAGCCTGAGGAGATGGAGAGAGATGGGTGAAATGGCTGGTTGGTGGAATAGTCTGAACACATACAATGTTAACCAATTAATTTCACCTTCTTATATGGGCACTATTTGTGGCACTCCAAAAATAATGACAATAGTAACATCAAAGATAACTGATCACAGATAACCATAATAAATATAATAATGAAAAAGTCTAAAATATTATGAGAATTACCAAAAGTGACACAGAGGCACAAAGTGAGCAAATGCTGTTGAACAAATGGCACCAAAAGACATGTTGAACACAGGGTTATCACATACCTTCAATCTGTAAAAACACAGTATCTGTGAAGTACTAAAACCAAGTACAATAAAACAAAAACAGGTAAGTCTGTATGTTTTAAGTCTTTTAGAGACCGATGTTAAGTGTCTTGGTATCTGATACCATGAAGACTTTGGTGTCAAGGTAAGTGAAAATAGGCCCCACTTACAAAGGATACCAAGTAAAAACCCTATTTGGAGACATCCCCCTCCCAGAAATAGCTAATTCCTGTGCAATGAAAATATTTATATGTTCATCAGTCTTTATAACATAAGTTTAATTCTAAGAGTCAAAGGCAGTAAGAGTCACATGGCAGCTATTCATGGAGGTTTTAGCAAGAACCTTCTAGAAGAACGAGAAATTAAATTTTGTTATGAAAAAGTTATGAATAGTAAGACTGGAAATAGGGGGTTTCAGAGGTAGAACTGGCACTATGATTCTGTCCAGCACATTCCATGGGAGAGAGTACCACTTCTAAGAGACATGAACAGTCACCAGAGAGAAATCCCCCACTGTGCAAGATATCTAAGCCTTCACTGTGTGCTCAGTAAAGTCTCTACTTCCCCTTGTCTCCCTCCATGTTTCCCATGCAATCTTCTGTTTACAATTCAGCTTCCCTGGTACCTTGATGCTAGGAAAAGATAGAGGTAGATCAAGGCATTCCAGCCCCCCGAAACAGTGGGATTGTCTGCAATCCTTGTTGAGACTACATCACAGCCCAACTTCTCTCTCTGCCCAATCAGCTCCTTCACTTCACTTCCATAGGTATTGACCCAAATATACTTCCTATATGCTAATGTCTGATTCAAAGCTTGCATTCCTGAGAACCCAATCTCCAACCTCTATCTTAAAGCACAGTAGGATCCAGGTGTTCAAATGATGTTCTGGTCAGCAATCTATCTCTCAGCTCTGCACCAAATTCATTTTTAACAAGTCCCTGTGGTAGAAAGTGGATTTTAGGTCATTTTACCAAAATTCTTTTTACTAAAATCAGTTCTGTGAAAATAAATTTGTCTAATGACTTTGTTAATGTTATTATCTTTGTTGAAATTTTTCAAACAAATGCTAAAAATAAAGTTAAGCTCATATGCCATCTGAGGAATTGGTATAAGAATGCTAAAAATGCCCAAAAGTAGAGGGAATATGACATTAAAAAAAAATCACCCAAAAGAAATGAAGTTATTCTGGTTTCTCACAATAAACAATTGAAGATATGAACTTGGAAATAATTTGTTAAGAGATTAGACTCTAAACAATAAAATTACTTAGAGCAGTGTTAGGAAAATTAGGATGAACAGAGGAGATTGCTGTTATTACTGCAATGTACTATGTGATTACTATGTCATATTTGGCATATAGGAAACAAAAAAAACAAAATTTTGGAGAATCAAAATAGAAATTGACTAAAACTCCTAAAAATGATATGTTTAAAGTATAAAATTAACAGGAAAGCAAGAAGAAAAACTCACACCAAATATTAAATTTTACTAACACTTCTTGGAAATAAGCTAAGATTTAAATGTCACATGGAAAACTGGCAGAAGAATCTCAACAATATAAAAAATGATATTAAAAAGAAATGAAGTAAACAGAAACTGAAAAAAATTCACATGAAATGCTCTTAGTTATTGATGAAATACTATTTTCTAAATATGACATATATATACTTGGAAGAATAAATTATTGTATGATCCTTAATATTTACCAACTATAAATTCTTTAAGATGCTTATATAAAAATAAGAACTAAAAAAAATAAAAACTTACTTTTAAAAAGCATTTACATCTTTTAAAAGAATTCCACTAAGTATAAATTGTAGCAATCCTTCTAAGTAGTTAAAATAAATAAGATTTTGGTAAATTGGTAGATTTGTCATTTAAGCAAATTTTCATTTGGGAAATTTAATTTCAGAAAATTAGTTTTTATAGAATTGATTTTCAGCAAGTTGGCCTGCCTCCAGCAAGACAGCCCTGGCAGCCACAGTTTTACATTGTACCAAGCCAATCAACCCCAGCTAAAATGCACACTTTGTTCCAAGAGTTTCAGCTGAAGTCCTGGCATTACCATTTACCAAGACTGCTTGGGTCATGAGCTCATCTCCGTACCAGTGACTGTGGCCAGGGATATGGAATATGGTGATCATTCAAGCCTGATCCTTCCGACACTCTCTGGAACTAGGAGAGCAATCAGGCCCACCTGAATCACAGGGACTGCAAACAGAAAGGGACGACTAAAAGACCAACAAATATAAACTGGATAAGGAGAAAAGGGAGTCCATTAAAACAGTAATAGACAATGAATAACTAGTATATTAAATAAATTAGATCCAAAGGTAATCAAATGATGAAGACAGAATCAGTAAATGACCTGGAAATATAAGATAGTCGATCTGACAGAAAAAAAAAAAAAAAATAGATGTTCAAAGATGTTCACATCCTAATCCCCTGAACCTGTAAATATGCTACCTTATATGGCAAAAAGGACTTTGTAGATGTGATTAAGTTAAATATCTTGAAATGGGGAGATTTCCCAGGATTATCCAGGTTGGCCAAATATAATTACAAGGGCCACTAGAAGAGGAAAGCAGAAAAATCAGAGACAAATAAGAGATGTGATGACAGAAACAGAGAATTAAAGAGAGAGATTTGAAGATGCCACAGTTCTGGTTTTGAACACTAAGGAAGAAGGCACAAACCAAGGAAAGTAGGTGGCCTCTAAAAGCAGAAGAGGCCAGGAAACATATTCTTCCAGAGAGTCTCCAGAAGGAATGCTGCTCTATTGATATTTTGCTTTTAGCCTCTAAAACCCATTTCAGACTTCTTACTTCCAGAAATAAAAGATCAAGCAATGGTGGTGTTTAAGCCACTAAGATCATTATAGCAGCAATAGGAAACTAATACAATTGATTAAAGAGTGGAATGTTCGAATTCAGTATTTTGAAGGTGGAGTACCTATTGGTAATGACAAAGTTTAGCACATGGACTATAATGTGATCAGGAAAAGTGAAGTCAAGAAGCTCAGACGGGTTGAGTGTGATCATCCACGAGGTTACTGAAGTCATGAATAATGAAAACAGTAATCCAGATTTTCAAATCTTCAGTGAATGAAGGGAGAGGTTTGTAGATTACCAAGAAGGGATGTACTTCAGAGGATCTTATCTTTTGGAGAGAAGAGGGAAATACAGCAATCTAGAAAGAACAACGAAACAGAAAGAGGACATCTACCTCATCTCCAGTCTCCATGATATATAGGAGGTGAGATTTTAAAATTGCCACCAGTAAAGAGAACTAGATGAGAATCAATGTCCTCAAGAATGACCAGGTTTCAGTTAAAGAAAAAGGGTAAAGACAATGATGAGAAGAGAGTTGCAGATATCAAGGACTTCAAATTTTCATGATATACTGTAAAAGCACAGTGAAAGAATTTGAAGTATGGTGTGGAGATGAATGACATGGTCATATTAGGAGATATTTGAAGCTTATGGAGCATGAGATCAGGCGATGATCTATGATCCGAAATTTGGGGGCTTCCAAAGGTGACTTAGAAAAACACCAGAGTAAAGCATGATAGGATTTGTCCTCATGCTTTTTCAGAAGGGTAGGCAGCTCTAAATGCAGCATTTTTTGATGATTATTACCTTGGATACTTGTAGTCATAAGATAAATGAAGAGTGATTGCCTTACCAGCAAAAAGTGAGGTCTCTAGGCTTCCTTCCCTTAAGCTTGTCTTAGTGAGGTAGACTCATAAAACACAGAGCTGGAAGGTCTGGCTGAAATCCAGGAGTCCATGAACCCTCAGGATTCCTTTGCAAACTCTAGAGAGTGGACCATGGCTATGAGAGAGGCAATGAAGCTGTGGACCTCTCACCAATCTGCTGTGGAACCTGTTGGTGACATGGTGGAGAGAGGGACACGCCAAGGAAATGAATGTTATCATATGAGGGGTTTCCTAGCTCTGCAGTCCTATTATTTCTATGAACTCAACTATCTTCAGTAAATATTTTATCTAGAAACAGAATCCCATATTTGGAGAAGGAATAATTTATAAGAAAAACTGAATAGGTTAAAACAATTGCAACAATGAAAATGAAAAAGAGAAAAACACTGCAAATGAGAAACAGCACAGATTGAAATGGCTTTCACAAACACAGAAATGAGAACGACTTTTTACAACTGACGAGTGTTTGGGCAATCTTAAAAACTCAAACCTCTGGTAGAAAAAAATCCTTATTCACGAGAGAAAAAATATGTTCATCAAATTTGTTCTAAAAGTGAATTCTGTTTCTTTATAACCAATAGAGCTACCCCAGAAGGACAGCTTAAAATTTTAGTTTGCACATTAAATTTACACATTTTAGTTAATATTGAAAGAAACTGTTAGTACGTTATTCCATAGGGTACAAAGAACTGTACATAAATTGTTCTCTTTGGGACAGGGGTTCTTAGCATGGATTCAGAGTGCCCATGAAGCCAGTAAAATTTTATGTGAAACTACATGATAGGATGGATGTCAGTGAATACAGGATAAGGGTCCTTAGCTTCCTCGAAATCCTCAAAATTGGTTTCATCTTAAAAAAAGACAACAAAAAACAGAACAACACACACACTGCTCTAGGACTTTATAATTTAAAACAAATTAATCCTGATATTGTTAATAGCATAAACAGATAAATCATAAAACAATGTGTTAAGACGTTAGACTTTCATTCTCAAAATAGTGAAAGGAGAGGTGTGGGAGTTTGGTGGGTACCGGAGAGGAGGGGAGGGCAGGGTAAATCAGGAGAATACAGAGGATTTTTAAGGCAGTGAAACTATTCTGAATGATACTCTGGTGGTGTATACATATCATTATACATTAATCAAAACCCATAGAATGTACACTACAAAGAGAGAAACCTAATATAACACTATGAAGTATAGTTAATAATAATGTATCAATTCTGGCTCATCAACTGCAACAAGTGTAGCACAAAAATGCAAGACATTAATAATAGGGGAAACCACTGGGTTCAGGGAGGTGTATGGGAACTCTGTACTTTCCACTCAATTTTTCTATAAACCTAAAACTGCTTTGAAAAATAAACCCATTTAAAAAAAAAAAAAAAGAAGATGCTGATCATTTTGAATAAAATGGATTGGAGTAGAGCTAGAGTGGAAGCAGGAGTCCAATTAGGAGACTTCTGCAATCAAGTCAAGAGATGATAATAAATTGGACTAGTGTAGATAATAATAAAAAGGGGAGAATCAAAATATTTTGGGGGGGTTGGTACTTAGTGGTAATTTGAATATGGGTTAAGAGGGAGAGGGATGTACTGATAAATGACATAAATTTTTGGCTGTGTAATGGAAAACAAGTAAAATTCCAAAGTACAGATTTTGAGAGATGGATACTTTCTGAAGCTACCAGGATGGGCCCGTGGCAGCAAAGCATTTGTGAAAGATAGCTAGAAAGTTCAACAGAACATTGATAAAAGCAGCTCAGCGAGTAATATTTTACAACTTAGAATTGTTTTAATATTCCCATCCTATCCTAGTCAACTCGGGCTGCTATAAGAAAATACCGCAAACTAGGTGGCTTAAATAATACACATTTATTTCTCAGGATTCTGGAGGCTGACAAATTCAAGATCAAGGTGCTAGCAGATATGCTTCCTGGTGAGAGCCAGCTTTCCGGCTTGCAGCAGGCTGCCTTCTCACTGAGTTTTCATAAGGCAGAGTGGGGAAGCACCCCTATCTCTCTTCCCCTTATATGATGTTAATTCCATCACGAGGGCCCCACCCTTATGACTTCCTCTAAACCTAATTACTTCCCAAAGTCCTTACCTACAAACACTGTCTACTAGAAGGTGGGGGAGGAACAGAAAACTATCCTCCAAATTGAGGGGGCACTTTGAGATTGAAAAACAAAGCAGGAGACTCCATACATTTTACATAGTTTTATTCAGGGTAACTTACTGCCAGGATGCACTGGGCAGATGATGACCCAGACCCTGCACAGCTATTCTCTGCAAAGTCTGGACCTTGGTCTATAAATTTTATAGAACAAGGGGACAGGTGGTAAGGCGGGCGGGGGGAGCACTACAGTAAGATCAAAGAGCTTGCATGCATTTCAAAGGGTAGGCATACCTAATTGACAGCTAAACTTTTAATTAGATTTTGTGGACCACCTGTAAGTCAGGAAAAGACTGTTATCTCTTAACAGATTCATGGAAGCCTGAAGCATGCCTCCCCCCATTCCAGCTTTGATGGCTATTTCTAAGATATGTATATTAATTTCCAAGAGGCCCAGAACATGTAACCACAACATTGTCAGCATCCTACACCACCACGTTCAGGGCAGGGGCTTCAACATAGGAATTTTGAGGAGACACAAACATTCAGTCTATAACACAGCTCTAGCCCTAAGTCAGAACTGCATTATTGTATAACATAAATTTAACTCCATACAACTTAAGTACAAGATTATATATGCAAAACAATACTTGAGATTTTAAAAGCAACCAGTTATTTAAAATCATTTAAATATTTAACATTTTGAAATAAAACTTCCTCTCTCAAAGGAAGACCAGTGTTAACAGATGCTGTTTGCAGGATTTTTAAGTCCACCCTGTCTCTCTCTCTCTCTCTCTCTCTCTCTCTCTATCCCCTGCCCAAAAAGCTGGTTTCCTAATAAGCAAGGACTAATGTATTCTATTTTCCAATTTCCATCAATGTAATCTGAAAACTAGCAGCAAAAATGCCCCAGAACTCTAAATTTATAATGATCACATTAGGGGAGAATAAAGCAACCAAGATCCAGATAATTTTGGACTTTATAGTCCATAGTCAACACCTTAAATCTCATCTGGAATCAGAGCAGATCACAGAGCAGTGATGTAATAGCCAATGAAAACATTATCACAGCTTGATTATGTAGTAATATGATGCATTTCTCATGTTGCATTCATTAAAACAGCATTATACCCACAAAACTTTGGAATAGACCATCTCTGGAGAGAGTAGTTCAAAATTATCATCTTATTAAAATATAACTCCTGCTTTGGTTGTTTTACTTGTTTTCTCTGAAGTTTCAGACTGTGGTATATGTAGCCAGGAGAACATAGATTATCCCTGAGACCTAACAGAACAGGGCCTTATGTTACACAGAGGCCCAAGAGTCTATTTACTATGCCACTTCTTCAAAATATATTCCCTTCACCCACCACCTGTCCATTCTATCCCCAGGGTATCAACTTCTGAGTTAGAGTTGAGATGAACACTCCAGCTTATATATGCCTGGCCCAACCTCATTCACTTTAAGTCAGTTTTTTTTTTTTTCTTTCTAATCACCGCCTTTCTGTCACAGAGCCTCAGAGACTTCTGCACCTGAATGTCATGACTTGTCATGACCTAAGCTTGTGTTCACTGACACGAACTTGGGAGAAAATGAGCTGGGAGAAATAGATGAGACCAAAGCAAAGTCAGGGAAAAAAAGGTACGGATCAAAAAAAAAAAAAGATGGAAGAAGAGGAGGATATTCAGGAGTTTTCCTCAACCTCTCATTTCCCCAAAATTACATCCACTGCCTGACAGCTGTTCTTGATCTCCCTTCATTTAACATTCACAGATCACAAGGATTTCAGCCAGAACGCAGGGGAAAGTGAGAGCTGTGAGAGGTCATTAGTCTTCTCCACATGGGAAGAGAAGGAATGCATAGCCGTCCCTTCATCCTCAGTGACCTGTTGTAAATGATGATTTTTATGTCAAACTGAAATTTTCTTCATTCTTTCTTGTATAAATGTATAAGGGCTATTCTACACTAAGACGGGTCACCAACGTAGCTTATAGATTTTCCTTCCCTTGAGACCTTTAAAGAAGATAAATATCAAACTGTCTTTGAAGGATGACATGGAATCCTTACCACAGGCTGAAGAATGAATTAAAAAACCCTGGCTGTCCCTAGTGCCTACGAGTGGGGAAAAGCAAAATGAAACAAAACATTAGCTATCTCCACAATATAAAACAATTCCTTTAAACACTCTTTATTTCCAATGTAGCGATTTTTCTTTTTTAAATGTAACTCTCTGCCACCCTGACATTAAATGTCAAAGTAGCACCAACTCTGTCCAGTTGAGCTACAAAATTAATTGACCACTATGAAAAATACCAATGTAGCATAATGAGCCACAGAAGACCCATATCAACACTAAATTAGAAGACATAACTGCCTTTTAGAACTCAGTTATGCCCAAGTCTGCAGTGTTTAGTAATTAATGCAGGGTGACTGGAATGTTTATTAAAAGTACTAGGATATCTGACATCTTCTGAGCAGACATAGATTCTAAAAGAAAGATAAGTTCATCTCTTTAGAACTCCAAATACTTAGAGCTGATGAGTCTTAAAACAGCAACAGGTTGACCAATGTCTGGCATATAGTAACTAAACGTTGAATAGATGGACTATATTTGTTTCTTCTGTCCTTTGTTCTTTTTGAGTCCTCTAGTGACTGCCCTTCATAATATGCTCAGACCTCTCTCTCCTTCAGGTATGAAATTTGGATTAATGGACCTTTGCTTTCTCTTTCACTCAGAGTATAATTGCCTGGGGAGCTACATGTAAAAGAAGGAAACTGGATCACTATCTTACACCACCTACAAAAATAAACTCAAAATGGATTAAAGACTTGAATGGAAGACCTGAAACCATAAAACTCTTAGAAGAAAACATAGGGTGGGTAAGCTCTTTGACATTGGTCTTAGCAATATTTTTTCAGACTAGTACCCTCAGGCAAAGTCAACAAATGCTAAAATAAACAATTGGGATGACTGCTAACTAAAAAGCTTTTGCATAGCAAAGGAAACCATCAACAAAACATAAATGCAGCCTACTGAACGAGAAAAGATATTTGCAAATCATACATCTGATAAGGACTAATATCCAAAATATATAAAAATGTATGTAAGTTAATATCATAAAACAACCTGATTAAAGAATGGACAAAGGGCTTGAATAGACATTTTTCCAAAAAAGACACAGATCGCCAACATACAAATGCTCAACATCACTAATCATCAGGGAAATGCAAATCAAAACCACAATAAGACAACACCTCACACCTGGCTATTATCCAAAAGACAAAAATAACAAGCGTTGGTGAAGATGTGGAGAAAGGCTCGCCCTTGTACACTGTTGGTGGGAATATAAATTGGTACAGCTACTATGGAAAATACTATGGAATTTCCTTAAAAAATTAAAAACAGAACTACTATACAATCCAAAAATTCCACTTCTGGGTATTTACCTGAAGAAAACAAAAACACCAAAGCGACAAATGCACCTCTATATTCATTTTTACAGCATTATTTACACAATAGCCAAGATATGGAAGCAACCGAAGTGTCCATCAACAAATAAATGGATAAAGAAGATGTAATAATGTACATACAATGTAGTATTACCCAGCCATAAAAAAATTAAAATCTTGCCATATGTGACAACAAGGATGGACCTTAGTGTAATGTTAAGTGGAATAAATCAGAGATGATTGCACTACAGGTGAAATATAAAAAACAAACAAAACAGAAACAGACTCACAGATACAGGAAACTGTTGGTTCCCAGAGTGGTAAGGGGTTAGGGGACGAGTGAAGGGGTTTAAGGGGTACAAACTCCCAATTATAAAATAAATAAGTCATGGGGATGTAATGGAGAGCATAGGGAATATAGTCAATAATAATTGCAGTAATTCTGTATGGTGACAGAGAGTAACAGGACTTATGGTGATCATCTCATAATATATAAAAGCATCATATCACTATAATGTACATCTGAAACTAACAGGATATTGTATGTCAATTATACTTCAATTTAAAAAAGTATAATTGCGGGGCGCCTGGGCGGCTCAGTCAGTTAAGCTTCCGACTCATGTATTTGGCTCAGGGCATGATCCAGGGTCGTAAGATCGAGCCTCACATATCCCACATCTCTGCAGGCTCCAAGCTCTGCAGGGAGTCTGCTTGAGATTCTCTCCCTCTACCCCGCACCCCATTTATGCACGTCCTCTCCCTCTCTAAAATAAAACAAGTCTTTTTTTTTAAAAAGTGTAATTGCTTATATTTAGATTCTTATTGGCTTATTTTTTGCAGCTGAGGTTTATGTTACCTTTGTTAATTCTTGAGATCAGTACAAATCTCAGTAGATCTTTCAGTCATTGTTGAAATACATTTTTGAGAATTCAGCAAGAATATTAATTTTCTTTTCTAAATTGACTACCTTCTCCATCTCAATGAGAAACTGAACAACTGGAGACCTCACTGATAATTTCTAACATTCATAATCTGCATATAGTATCCAACAATTGTTATTTTATCACTCCATGAATTCTTTATAATAATTTACCTGTAATAAAATTTGCCGAGGTATAAGCAGAGATATCTCTACTGCTAAATTTCTAGGGTTATGATCTGGATATCTACCTAGATAACCAAGTTCCAGGAATGTGATTCTTATACACACAGCAATGTGGAGAACCATGTTACCAGATCTTCCCTTACTTCCGCTCTTGTGAAGATACTCACCTAAAAGATAAGATGATGGTGATTTTGGGGGGCTTCCTGTGGTTCTAAGATCCTGATAGTGAAAAAATGAGGAACGCTATGAGCTTTGGGGATTCCCTTAGTAGATGACCTACTACAAGGAAGAAATGTTTCCACTGACTTAATATTTCCTTTAAAATTTCACTTCAAAAGTTAATTTTATTTTGAAAAGCTAACATGAAATCATCAAAGAGATTATTTCTAAAGTAGTTCCTTCAGATACAGCCTTAATACTGAATGCCCAACAATCATTTTATTTCCTCTCACTTATAACTAATATATATAAAAATCTCAGTTTTCTAAGGTTATCACAAAACAAAACATGTTATATTGAAAAAAAATTTTTTTATCTCATCTAATTGTCTAACACCATGCAATGAAAATTTACTCTTACAGAGCAATGTTTTCTCAATCTAGTAATATTTTAAATTAATTTTAGGTTAGCTATTTTGTTTAAGTTGGCTTACTTTCTTTTTTTTTTAAGTTGGGTTTATTTCTTAAAAATTGCAAAGAGTGAAATAATCCATTAAAGTCAGCCTAGAGATACATTCCCCAAAATTATATAATCTAAAGTAGAAAATAATTTTAAGGCCCAAATTAACAAATGGAAGCTTTATACTTTGTATTTAGAAGACATTTTATAGCATTTTTGTCTTTCTTTCTCAAATTTTCCCAAAGCCCCTTGTTCTAAGAATTTCCTCTCCCCTAAAGTGAAAAGTCCATCATTCTACATAAAGTATAAAATAGGATCTAGATTTCTCTAATATGATAATTTATGACTTAAAAACCCCTAGATTCGGTTGTTTCAATAGCAACAGCTGTAATTATATCCCCTTTTGACACTGCTTTCCTGATTTGATCCTATCTAAGCTTTTCAAGATCCAACATAGTGACAACTTGTTTATTCAGAAAAATCAAGAAAAGTGGGATTATACTCAGATGAGCAAACACTCACGTCATGTTCAATGAAATACTCTGGAAGCTTTGAATGTTTTTTAAAATGTTAAATATTTCATGGTCACAATCATAAGCTTCTCTGTGTCATTCTAGGAATTGGGTTTCTTTGTTTCTACAATGCCTGTGCACCCTCTTATGGTCATTTTAGGATTTGCTTTACTGGGAGATTCAATTTATTCAAGGCTATTCAAAAAGGTTTCATCTTGTAAATTTGAATTTTTATTAGAATAATGACATTTACACACTTCACACCTTTAAATCTGTGATTTCATAATCCCAAATATTAATTGAACCTCACACCTCTTCACACTGTTGAGAAAACCAAAGTAGATAGAGTTGAGATTACTAAGATAATAACTGGAAAACATTCCACACTTCCCAATTATGTCTGACATATTAACAAGCTAATAAGAATTTTAGATTCTGCCTCCTAAGCATAAAACAACACAACAGTAAGGCCATGATTAGGTATCACAGTTCTTATTTCCTGATACTGATATGACAAAATCAACTTACAATTTGTTTGGGCCTGTTTATACAAAGCATGAAAATGACTTCTATAAGACAATAGCCTAAAAAGAACAGTAGAAATTTGGCTGTTTTTCGTTAAAAAGTAGCAACAGCAAGATCAAACACATGTGCACACACACACACATTTACAGTTTGACTCATATGTTGTCTTGGAAACATTAAATTCCTTTAAACCTAGAGATGTTTAAAAAAAAAAACTAATGATCAATTGTTACCTTTTTATTACGTTTAATTTGACATCCATAATAAAAAGAAAAACCAATTATTCCTTTCCTGACTTCAAATATCCTTCTATTACTTACGGTTTCATGTTTAGAAAACGATTAGGGGGGCGCCTGGGTGGCACAGCGGTTAAGCGTCTGCCTTCAGCTCAGGGCGTGATCCCGGCATTATGGGATCGAGCCCCACATCAGGCTCCTCCGAAATGAGCCTGCTTCTTCCTCTCCCACTCCCCCTGCTTGTGTTCCCTCTCTCGCTGGCTGTCTCTATCTCTGTTGAATAAATAAATAAAATATTAAAAAAAAAAAAAAACGATTAGGAAAAAATGTGAAAAGTTTTAATGATAAACTTTATTTCTGAGTTCATGCTGCTGCTAGATAAGGATATCTGCTTTGTAGTGAAGAGAAGCAACTGTTTGAACTCTACATATGGCAGAGGAACTACTGTTCAAAATGTTTGCGAGAGGGGCACCTGGGTGGCACAGCGGTTAAGCGTCTGCCTTCGGCTCAGGGCGTGATCCCGGCGTTATGGGATCGAGCCCCACATCAGGCTCCTCTGCTATAAGCCTGCTTCTTCCTCTCCTACTCCCCCTGCTTGTGTTCCCTCTCTCGCTGGCTGTCTCTATCTCTGTCGAATAAATAAATAAAATCTTAAAAAAAAAAAAATGTTTGCGAGGACACTCCCCCTCGCTGGCTGTCTCTATCTCTGTCGAATAAATAAATAAAATCTTAAAAAAAAAAAAATGTTTGCGAGGACACTGTTGCATTTCCATATATTTTTTTCTTACTGGGGTGACTGCCTCACATTGAAAGATATTTTTAACTTGAAGTATAACTCGAGCACTATATGAACTTTAAATTCCTAACATATTACATTCATATTTTTGTCGGAAAAGTACTTCAGAACCAATAGATATATCTATAAATCAATAACTTTGGTTTCAGAATACAACTACTATTATTACTAAAGGTACAAATGTGCACCAGCAAAGAGTGCAAGAAATCCCATAACTTCATAACATTTAAGGAGAAAGAAAACACAGTTTCATCAAGCTAACGTCAGATATTACACAGGATGATGCTCCAAATATAGAAGTTTCTGTTAATTCCCAAATTACAAATGAAATTTAAAAATAAAATTTGGGGGTGGTTGAACTGAAAAATGCAATTATTTCTCACAGTAGACAACAGCACTTACAAAGATCACCAGTGCCTGCAAGGTATCAATTCATAGGTTTCCTCTTCGTTATTCAGTGTGTCAGATGTGTTCACAGCAAATACATACTTCAGAACATTAGGTTATTGCCAGTTCCAGAAATGTTCTTTATAATTATACTTCCAAAGAATCTAAAATCCCACAAGTCCTCTCTCTTACAATGAGCCATGTACACTGTCTAAAATACCTTGTTCATGGTTCAAAAACACTGAAAAATCTGATATGAAGTTGCCGAGTGAGCACCACCAGCACTCCTTGTGTACGTATTCTTTCACGATAATAATCATCATTGACACTGGAATCTACTTTATAAATATGTGTATCTTTTTTAAAAAGTGAATATATTTTGCTAATGAGCATTGCAAATACAGGTGTTCAAATGTATCCTATTCTACAAAAGTCTGATAATTTAATTGTGCAATCAAAGATACAAAACAATTAAAATCTACTGACCCCAACAACCACTTAGGAAGCCAGTAATGAGGGTTGTTTGAAAGCAGTTACCAGGGGTCCTAAACTATGTAGCATAAAATTCCAGGCCCTCAAAATCGGCCATAGGACACTACTTTTCATTTCTTCAGCACTCTACCTTTGCACATCCCAATGATTACACATTTAGTTCCGTCTAAGGGAAATAATGCCCTCCCTTACTGTAGTACATCATTATATATTGGGACTTATCACATGGTAATGCAAATGATTTGTTTGAATGCCTATCTCTCCCAATAGACCACCATATATAATTTCTTAAAGACAGAAACTGAACTGATTGATTTTTATATTTCCCAGTACCTGAAAAGTACTAGGTGATGAAGCAACAAGATGGTTTCAGAGTCCAAAACATCACTATGAAGACCTGTGTTTTAATCCTACGTGCACTGAACTTTCCATTTTCCATATGTAAATGATTAAGTATCTTATTCCTTGCAGGATTGCTGGAAAACTGAAAGATACTTATGAAGTGACTATCCCAGTGCCCGGCCCATAGAAGGCACTGTTCTACATGCTCAATACATGTTAGTTGAATTGATCTTTCCCTGTAGCTCCTTCCATGGATATAGTAACTCATCTTTCCAGATTTTTCAAATTTTAAACAACTATCTTGTTCCTTCTTATACTTTGTCATATACCATAACTTAAACATAATCATATCTATAAAAATAAAGAATTTTACTGTATATTTAGGCAATTTAGGCATTCGAAAACACTAAGTTCAATTTTTTCTAGGAATAAAATATATCCTGAGAAATGAGAACTAAAGTTCAGGGCATTCAGCTATATTTTCTCTTCAATTTCTCAACAAAAGAGAAAAAAAAATGCTTCAATATTTGTAAGACTAAGAATAATGGATGTGCATAATTTTGCTTTAACATACATTTCTGCCTTTTAAACTCAGTTTAAACTCAGTGAAAGGCCAAGAACATGGACTTAATTATGCAGGGGAAAAAAAGATGCTTTAACTGCAATGCACATTCAATAGACAAAATCCAAAGAAAGCAATCCTGCCTGAAACGTTTACAAATCAATTCATTATATTGATTTGGAATGAGTTGTGCTGTAATTTAAAGCATAGATTACCGCAGGCCGAACTTGATAAAGTTCTTTTTGTAAGGTACTTCACTTGGCTATGGACTTGACCTGAGAATTTTCAAGAAACAGTGACTTGCCTAACCTTAAAAAAAAAAAAAAAAAAAAAACCCACAAAAAAAACACAAAAAACAAAAAAACAAAAACTACTCTGTGTGTAAAAACTACATGTTAAGGGGTAATGATTAAGAGTTAATCATAACTAAATTTCAAAAGTACAAAAATTATGTCTGAATTAACTAATAACTTCAATAAACCGCTGATATTTTAAGAAAAGGCAATGTGTTTCTATTTCATAATGATTTATCCCTCTTACAATGTATAAGTGTTTCCATCTCATTTCCTAGTTCTAATGTAGTTCTGGAAGAAAAATTTAAGATTTGGTTCTGTTTTTTCATGGAAAAAGCTGTTCCTTGGGGAACAGTGATTATGCCTAAGAGTCCTTTTGTCCCACTCAAATCTGATGACTCAGTGTTTTATCTTAATGCAACTTAAATATTTTGTCACTTTTTTTCACTTATTCTTAAAAAGTAGTGATAATAATAGCTGTCACTACATAGGGTAGTTCTCAGAAAGCACTGAAACTAGGGTTCAGAAAAGCTCATCTAATTTTAATTACACATCAAGCATGAAGTCAACTATTCAGTTAATTAAGTGGCTAACTATGTGTTTCCTGGAGGAAAACGAATATTTGTTAAAATCATTTTCTTCATAATAAAATATAGGACCTAGTGAATGATACTGACCCCTCCATTCCCCTATTCCCTGAGGGGCGGGTGGAAGGGTGGAGACACAGCAGGAGTCCAGAGAATGTAAGTAAATAAAATAATAATTTGTAGCTGAGTCATTCCTGAGTCCCAAGAATCAATGTAACAAGGTCTTCCACAACATTAAGTCTCCCTCAATGATATTTCCCTTGGGCCTCAGTTTCTTCATCTGAGCAATGACCCTGATTTCCCAATTCTCTTGTAGTTTTAAGTGTTGTTGTCAGTTCTTAATAAGTTAAATTGGGCTAATAATAGAAATCAACTAGTCTGCTGTAAGCTAATGTCTAAATGACACATGGATATACAAGCATATGAATGTTTAAATATGCAATATGTAAGTTATTTAAACACATGCATGGATCTATTAAAATCTAAGAAACAATTAAGTTTTTGATGTATCATCAAAACTCATCATTTGTGGTAAAATGACACAAAAATTATGAAAAAAACAAGTAGAATACCTCAATGGAAAGAAATTATTTAATTTTCCAGGTTTCTCTAAAATGAAAGCAGACAAACAGCAAAATTATGATGAAACAAATAATAACTTAAAGAGGAAATTTTAAATTATTTCCACAAATGCCTAGAGCAGTTTAAGTTTTCTAAAATGTGTTACCCTACTGAACTAGAGTATTTTAGCTTTATAAAAGCTTTTTTGAAGTTTGCCACAAAACTTCAAAATAACCACATTTTCATCGATAGAAAAATAAATGCTTTTGCTGTGACATTTTTCCTGCAAATTTTAACAGGATTCAAACTACCCAATCTTTCATATTTTAAGTATTCAGGGTTTTTTTTTCCTTGCTGTAGAATAAGCAAAACACAAGGAAAAAATAAGCTGGCTTTTCTCAGTTACTGGTCCCACAATTAAAATAAAATTCAGTCTCTAAAACTGTATTTTTAAATACATTTCTCTTATATTCAATTGATTGCAAAAATAATTCTTGAAATAAAATGAATTAGTGATAAATGTAGGTCTCTATTTAAAGATTCCCTACTAACTGTATTACTTGTGTAGATTTAAAAGATACATTCCTCTCCAAGCTGACTAGTACCAAAAGTCACAACCTTTACTAGCACTGCCACCTGCTGTTGATTCTAAATCATTTTCCAGCTTATAGCAATAAAAAACCAAAATAGAATTAGCATGGGCAAATTGGTCTAGAAAACAAGTATCAACACAGACTAGAGACAATTTGTGTGCAAACCACGAATAAAGTTTTTCCTGACAACAGATAAATTTATATCTATATTGTAATAAGCCTCTTACTATGCAAGAGGAGCAAAACAGGTAATTGAGCCTTTTTAGTTACATTTGTTTGGGGTATCATTTTAAAAGAGCATTATTTATTTGACAAAAAAGGGAGCATTGTGGTATCCAGAAAAATGGATAAATAAATAAAGAGTAATAAAGTTCTTCCAGGAGGAACTACATGATTTCCTTCTAGTTGAGTAAACCGCGTTTGGTTTAAGCATGTAGGGAGATACAAGCAAATGTGGCAAAACTGGTGAATCGACCTGAAGGATACAGGGGAAAGCATTTTTTGATCCTTTCAATTTTGCTTAAGTTTACAAACTTTCTAAATAAAAAGTTCGAAAAAAATTATAATGCGATGATATTTTTAATCTGCTTTACCAGTGCAGCTAAACATTATAAACTTTAAGGGAACACTGATATTATAATAGACAAATTTAATATGTATTTTTAAGTTTGAGAAAGTTGAAATACTTTTTTTCTTTAAGAAGATTGAGGCTTCTTTTTCCCCGTTCTAGAGAAAGCTAATTTACAGCAGCCGTGGGTCTTATGGGAAATGGCTAGTCATGTAGCTGGAGCAGTGACCTAACACTGCCTCTTGGGGAAGGCAGGAACAAAGTGTATAAAAGAACATGAGTATACCCAATACTTTTTTCTTTTATAATTTAACAGCTTCAAAACCGAACTGTTAGTTGCCTTGAAAGCTTTACCAGTGTGCTTCCTTTTCCCTGTCTAACAGTAAAAAACCATAACTGAGAACTTCTTTAAAACATATTCATGAGGATTTATTATTATTAATAAGAAAAAAAATTCATTTTAAAGCTGCTTAATTTTTACCAAGAAACCTAACATTTGCATAAAAGACAGGTTTGGGGTTGTCTGTTCAACTCTCTTTCTGTGGATTTTTCCCTCCCAACTCCCCTATCACAGAAATTTAAATTCCATGACTCTAACCAGTCATAACCTACCGGCCAGTGCTTCTGTCTTCTGGGAGTTCAGAATTGGCATTCAGAAGGGATAGTTCAGTCTCTGATGTTTTTTTCCTGGTGACAGGAAAACTCAAGAGCTCTGGGATTGTCGTGGAGTACAAAATGCATGGAAAAGGAGAGGGAAATGTCCATTTGCACAGAGAATATAAGGAAAGACATGTACAGAAATAAAGAAGAGAAGACAACACAAAAAGAGAGGGAGTAATGTCTTAAAGCTTTCCAGTCCCAGAAGAGCTGAGGCGTACTTCTTGCCTATGGGCTTCCTGATACTCCTTTGTATTCATTTGGCCTCCCCACCCTACCNCCACCCCCCACCCTTGTACTCACACACTAGTTCACAATAGGATTCTGTTTCTTAAAGACAAAGCCTCAACTCCATCAATTTGTTGACACAAGAGATACAGAGATATTTTTGATACAACCACCAAAAAATTAGAACCCCATCCAATAATTAAAAAATTAAAGACGTAGATATTGTCTATGAAATACAATTTTAAAGATAAGCAACTGCCACAGAAAATTGCAATATTTATCTTAACAGAGTCCCTACCTAGGAATTACAGTGGTGACTGTGGCAGATTATTTCTTCAAAATGTGCATTCCTCCTCCTTTTAAATTCCCTCTCTAGTAATTCTCCCTATGAAAGAAATATATTTCCCACCACCACAATCTCAAGTTTGGCTACATGACTTGCTTTGGCCAATCCAAAGTAAGCCCAAGTGACCGTGCCATTGCCAAGCAGGAACGTGAAGGCCATCCTCCAGTTTCACAGAGTCAATCTGCTTTCCTTTGTCTCTGACCACAGGAGAAAAAACAATGGTGAGCCTGTGTTACAATAATGTGTGAATGTGTTACCTGCAATAGGTGTGTAACAGGAATAAGAAATAAACCTATATTGTTAAAGTCAATGAAATTTTAGAGTTGATTGGAATAACCCAGCAAAAGCAGACTGGTCCATGTCTCAAATAGATACTCATTACAAATAAAGCCAATGGGTAAGAAAGTAAATATTTCATCCTGGAGCTCATTTAAATATTGCCAATAAGCTTATATTTTAAATAAGTCCTTTTAAGTTTTCAAGCTATCATACTGTTGATGATTTTAAGGATCTTTATAGATAATGTTTACCAAAGAATAGATTTACTACTTCCTCCACGTTTCTAAGAATGCTCAATGGATTTATCAAAAAGACATACATCTTCTTAAAATATATTTCAAAGATACTCTAATTTTAGCCTCTGTACTTTTCCAAAACCTGTGAGTACAATAAGGTTTTTCAAAACAAAGTACCAATTGAGAAAAAGTTCTCAACAAATTTTATGCTTTCCTTCAATCTTATGAAAACAACCTGATACCAGGGGTTCTTATTGTTCCAAATAGTACAAACCAAAAAAATTATTATTACCATTCTTATTTCCTTGGTCGTTTTATAATACCAATGACCTTAAATCCTCTATAATCCAGATTAATTTTGCTGTTGTTTAAGTATCTCTTTCTGAAAACAATGTCATATTTAATACAGTTTTGATAGCTGGAAATAGTTATAAAATAAATGTAATATAAAATATGAGGCTAGAGCTATACATTCTGCCACTAAGATTAGCTATGTGACTTTAGGGAAGTCATTCAACCTCTATGAGTCAGTAGAGAAGCTTAGAAAAAATGAGGATAATAATATATGCCTACTACATATTGTAGGAACCAAATAATTATTGCTATAACCTCTTCCCTAACCTAAAAAACAAAAGGCCACATGATCAAACAGAAGCAGAAGAGATGCATACATACAGTTTCCAGAAACCTTACTACAAAAACTAGATTGCTGAAGAATCAAGTAATGTTGCAGACTGCTTCTACTTCTCCACTAACCCCACTATTAAAACCAAAATAAGCTGTATTAATAAAGAGAATTTCCTCATGTAATTCACTTTTTTATTCTAGATGGTCTTTTGAAAAAACATCTCCATTTCAAGAACAAAAATACTTTCATGTCCTTAACAAAAGAGATTAATAATCCCAACGTGCTTTAAATTACATATGTTAATATTTTTCTAAACTTTTTTACTTATGTTTACTCATTTAATCCTTACAACAATTCTATGAGGAAGCTACCATTAATTAGTCCGTTCTTCATATAAGAAAACAGCAAGGCAGAGATTAAGTAACTGTCCAAAAGTCACAGCTCCTAAGTAGCAGAGTCAGGTTTTGAAACCAGGCAGGCAATATTAAAACTCCATTTCAAGCAAATATTATCATGCCAATACAAGTGAACCAACCATTTTTTCCACTGGGGAAAAAATGCAATGTAGTTGTGCCAATAATAAACTACTTTTTCATTAGTACGTATCAAGCCTGTCTTTTAAATAATCCCATTCACTTAAATTCTTGAAATCATGTAAATGCATTAACTAACATAAATGTTGTTCATCTAAATCCATTACTTCCATTGCTACAATTTCTTTCTTTCACTGTTATTGATGAGTCAACTTCGAAAAGTCCATTTTTGTTTCCCCAGTGGGACTAAGAAATTTTCATCTCTGAGCTAGATTGTGTTCTTGGTAATGAAAAAGTAAAGTAGAAAAAGCTAAGATCATGAACAAATAAATGTATGGTAACTGTAACACAGTAAGTTACAGCTATGGCATCTCTGACACAGTACTCTACAAGGATAGTTCCAAATTGGATATATAGTATGTATCCACCATATCTTTTA
Organism: Ursus maritimus; assembly: GCF_017311325.1. Lineage (NCBI taxonomy): Eukaryota > Metazoa > Chordata > Mammalia > Carnivora > Ursidae > Ursus > Ursus maritimus. Next base: position 8,410,129 of record NW_024426663.1, read on the forward strand.
ATATATTTTAAACATAAAGATGGTAATGTAATCTATTATATCTTTTAATATCTTTTCAAGAATGAATACATAAAGATGGCAATGTAAAAAAAGAAAAAAGTCCCACAGAATGACGGACTTTTACACACCTGGAATGTGCGAATGTATGACAACTTTCTGCAAATAGTGAAAGAAACACATCTTAGATTGAGATTTGAATATTAATGACAAGTTTTTGTAAGCTATTACTTTTATATAGATGATATGCCATTTAAACAGAGAAATTTCAACTCTGAAATTCCAACTGTGATCTGAGAAATCATTAAGTAGCTGGAAAAAAATATTTTTCCAATTTGGAATTATATTCAAAACCTTCAAGAAAGACTCACAAGATTCAGTTTAATTTAAATAACTTAAATTTGACATATTCAAATAACTCAGAGCTTTTAAATTTAAAGAAATGAAAAAGAAAATATCCAAGCCCCAATATCAGAGAAAGGTGACAAAAATCCATTACTTTCAGGAGAAAAGAGTCAAACATTTCCAAGGAGACTATTTGACTCCTTAGAAAAACTAATTTGCCTAAAATGAGCCAGGATTTTATTATTGGTCCATTATGAAAAAGCAGATATTATGCATTTTATTCCAATTTTTCAAATGAGAAAATTCAGACAGATTAAATATAAAAGAAGGGTCTCTATATTTTTACATCTAAATTTGTTCAACACAGGTTTTCAACAGAATAGAAATTTTGTTATACCAGTGTGTCACAGAATAATGATTACTATAGTGAATCAAATGGATAAATACCAGTTTCCATAAATTCTCAAAATAACTTTTATTAGTACTGAAACTGCATAGAATTAAAACAACAATTGGGAAATTACATTTTAGTTTTTAAGAAACTTGGTGGGGGATTTTTTCTCCCCCCCAGAATATATCTGTTGCTTTCCTAACAATATCAATAAGCCCAAGAGGGCATCTACACACATTTCCAAGTTTCAATAATAGTCAACGTATTAAATAACTAATCCAGTATAATGCACTATTCCAAAGTAGAGTGTTCGGCCAATATACCTCTTCAGAGAGGTACCGTAATTGCTTCACTCCACTTTCAATGAACGATCTATAATGAAAGTTTCTTTTTTAGGCTTAACCTAGAGCTGTACCCTGTGGGAAATGATGGGTCTTTGTAAAATGTGTTACAGTTTACTAATAAGGATGCAGAAGAAGCACAACTGATGAACCAGCAAATCTACTCTGACTTATTTGGTCTTTGCTGCATGAATTTGAATATCATCAAAATACATTATCCTTATCCATAACCTGCTTCCTATGATTCACTCTATCCTCATACTCATTTCAAAAGGAACTTTAAGCACTTGAATATTTTACATACCTGTGCTGGTCCTATGGCATTACATAAAACAGAGTATTTTTTTCTAAAGGACAAAAATGAAGCTTTGAATAGGAAGAAATGACCAGGTGAATATTTAGGAACTGGACAAAATCAGACAACATTTACATAGATATGTGTGTGTGTGTGTGTGTGTGTGTGTGTATAATTTTTTTTTAGATGAAGGGAGGCGGGGCAGAAGGAGAGAGAGTCCTAAGCAGGCTCCACGCACAGCATGGAGCCCAGTGCAGGGCTCAATCACACAACCCTGAGATCATGACCTGAGCCAAAATCAAGAGTCAGATGCTTAACCAACTGAGCTACCCAGGTGCCCCAACAATACTTATATTTGATACTGACATATAATCAGAATTTCTCACCTAAAAATAATGCACCTTCCCTGAATATTTATCAATTGGCCATCAGGGAACCATGGAGATGTGGATTAAGATTCTCATTCCAACCATAACTGATTGTTTTATCTTAAACACTCCTCTTAATTCTCCCCCCACCCCCGGTTCCCTTCCTACTTTCATTCCTTCATTCCTGATTCATCATGAATTCATTTAACTTCTATTGAGGGTGTCACATGTACTGGGCATTATGGTTGCCTCTAAGCATAAATAGATGAACAAAATAGTTGTTCCCAAAGGAGTTTCTAATCCTTTGAGTGACAGAAAAAAATAAATACCTATACTATAAAATATTATAAGACAGGTTTATTCAAAGTACTTTTGAAACAGACAAAAGGATATAACTCAATTTCCCAGAGATGGTGACACAAGAACTGAGTTTTGAAAATCAAGTAGGCATTACTCCAGAAGAGGCTATATGGGTGAGGGGGTGGAGTTGGGTAGGTATTTCGACCAGAAGAAATAGGAGAACTGACATGCCATTTCCTCTGTAATTACTTAGCTATGGATCTAAGGTAGGTAGCAAATAAGGAAGTGATGGATTCTCCAAAGTTGGGTGCATATGCCCAAAGGTGCATAAGACAAATATAGGAGTACAGGAATAAAATATTAAAACTTCTTTTACAATTATTCTTACCACCTTTTTCCAAATTCTATTTTTGAACATATTATTTAATGAACATAATTTCTTAGTATTATAAGCCTGTACATGTATATAATTTGTAAATAAATAAATATACACTAGATATATGTCCTCCCCCAATTTTTATTAGTGGTATTGCAATAAAAGAAAAAGAAAGAACCTCATATTCTATATTATCCTCAAAGTGATTCATAGTAATGAAGGATTTTAAGCAAATGAATAACAATTGGATTTTTTTAAAGATTTTATTTATTTATTTATTTGAGAAAGAGAGAGAATGTGCAAGCTGGGGGAGGGAGGAAAGGGGAGAGAATCTCAAGCAGACTCAGCACTGAGCTCTGGATCTCAAGACCCTGAGATCATAACCTGAGCAGAAACCAAGAGTTGGACGCTCAACCAACTGAGCCACCCAGGCGACCCAATGATTGGATTTTAAAAGGTCACTCTGACTGTATTATAGAGGGTAAATTAGAAGATGAGCCCTGAGACAGGTAAACAGTTATGAAGCCTCTGTGGTAATCCCAGCGAGAATATCCTAAATAATGATGGTGGCACAATAGGAATGCCAAGGAGGAGGCAGAGGCTGCTTGTAAGAAAAAAAAAAAAAAAGAGTATAAAACTCTAAACCAGATTGACTTACATCATTTATTACATTTTGGGCCTTACACAATTCCACAAAGATAATTCACATACCTTTCCAAAAGTTGGCTCACAAGTAAAGTTAAAATGTACTATTATCCTATTTGAGATTATTAAAACTAAAAAATGAAATTATTTTCTTATTTCATGACTAGGACCAATATTTGAAAAGCAATATATTCACTGTCCAAACTATATCATTCCAGTTTTTCTCATGTAAACTCATTTAAATCTTAATCACGGAAGATGAGAGAGAGGGAAGGAAGGAGGGGGAAAGCAAAGGTGAAGGTGAAAGGTACTGGATGATAAAAAGCTAAGATGCTCAGATCAGCATCTAATTATCCAATGCCATCATATTGACGAGAGAACAAAGATAGTATTTGCTTCCATTTTCTTTCTCTGTTTTACCAGAAAGGTTCAAGAAGCCAGGGACTTTTAAATAAATCTGCGTCCAAATATATCACAGATTTCCTTTGCTAAGAACCACAAACCAAACAAAAGAGAACAAATAATGAGATATAACTTAGGTAAGTTATGCTTTATCCATGAGTTTAAACAGTTGGATTTAACAAAATTAGACACATACTGCATAACATATCTGCATTAAGTTTAAACTGTGGGAAAGGAAAAGATTTGATAATAGAATTTGATTAAGTTGTACCTTCCAGTACTATTCTCCATCAACATTTTAAGAATTCCTTACCTATTTCTGAATGAGTAATAAATTACTGTTCAAATTTTATTTCAGATCAAAGTGCTTGGTCCTATATAAGAAGTATCTGTTGCCAGATATTTAAGAATACGACGTAAGAAGAAGCCCTGTTGCCAGAAAAGCTCCATGTGATTTAAACTGGAAATGTTTTCACCATAGCAGATAACTTTTTAACTAGGACAAAATGGAATATTGTATGAGATATCCCTAGTGGCATTTTGTAATGGTTCCTTATCCTGGCTTTCTAAAGAGTAAAGTGTTTTCGAAGTACTTCACGTGGTCTTCAGTGGCACAGCTCCTCTGTTACTCTGGCTTTTCCCACAATTCTGTCAGTCAGATTTATACTGAAACTGGCTAAACAGTATAGTGACAATAAATGGATTCTCAAGGATTTTTCACAAGAACTTAAAATACATAAAGCATTTTTGGGGTGCCTGGCTCGGGTGGTAGAGCAGGCAACTCTTGATCTCAGGGTCGGAAGTTCAGGCCCCACAGTCCGCAAAGAGATTACTTAAAAAAAAAATAAAATAAAATATATAAATTGTTTGACCATTACTGTTCAAAATCATCATATAATGTTAAAAATGAGGTTTTTTTAATATTAAAATGTTATAGGTATTTTGGAATAAAAAGAGGGAGAGATGGAATATTCTTGTAATTTTTCAAAACTCAAAATTCACTGACTATAGACTGACAGCTCAGAGAATAAAAACAAAATGTCATCCCATGGATTTAAAAAGTGTTTATTAATCATTCTAAATTTCATTCCTCTTTTTAATGTATTCTGAGAATATCGTGGCAATCAGCATTATATTATTGTTGTAATGATAGCTTAGGAGGCAACAAAAATCCTCTCTGGGATATGAAATCATACAAGTTAGAGACAGCTGACAGAGCACTGTTGGGCACTTCGTTTAGAAATAACAGGTAAGGTGCCCTCTACAATAGTAAAGTCATCCCAGTTTTTCATTCCCAAATTCCAGATTTACTTCTGAACTAACCATATACAGGGCTCAAAAACAAAATATATTCACCACCAACAATAAATTAACTGACATGTGAGCACATAACATGTGGCTTTAAATATAGCACTAAATTACTAGTCCTCCATAGAGATAGAATGGACTCTGATTCATAGAGCAGGTAACAAACCTAAGGCTCTCAATCATGGCTGAAGGAATTTACGTGCACTGCAGACATTCACTCTCTATAGAAGGTCATCGCTTCACAGCCTGGGAAATAATCCCTGCCAGCGGATTTGCAAAGTGCCTGAGGCATCGCTCCTGAGAGGCATAACTCCTCTTCTTTCAAGGCTAGAGGTCAGAGCCATGATCACAGCTCAGTCAAATTTAAAGGAAAATGTATCTAGGGTCAAAAATATCCTAAGGAAAAATAGAAGACTAAAACTAAAAACAATATTTTGTGCTCCTCTGGGCTTCTGGGATGGTGATAGAAAAACCTGTTGCAGAATATTAAATGCAGATTTTTTTCATCTGACGGCTTCAAAACAACTAAACTGAAACTGAATACAGAATCTGATGCATGTCATGCTGCAATCAGTTTTGACGACACTTTTAAATGCTACAAATCCATTTAAATCCTCATCAGCCTAGACATTCTAAAAAAGAAAAAAAATCAAGCTTAAGTGACTTAAACATGAAATGTGAGCATTGGCTCAATGATTAAATTACTGCATCAATTAACTTGAGTATATAGAAAGAATGCTGCTCTTTCAAAGCAATGTTAATTCTGCCTCTGATCAGACAGACTCCTCCTCATATCACGGTTGTTGCTTCATAAAACACAACTCACACAGCAAAAGGGGAGAGATGATTTATAAATAAGAATAAACTGCTGTTTGGGAATTCTTTATAAAATACATAAACTAAATTGATGTTTATGTGAAAAATACAGTCATTTCCATATACTTCCAAGAGTGAAAAACTCTGAAAATTGTTTTTGAAAATCATAAGACAGATGAAATTACCATTAAACTCAACAAAAGTGGCTTGGTACCCATAAAAATCATAAATGAGTGTATTTAAAGATTAAATGCATTTCTGGATGTACGCATCGCAAAGGGAAAAGTACTTTATTTTGGTCATCTCTGCCAACTGCTATTACATACTGTCATTTTCAGTAAGGGGAAATGTATTTGCAAAAGCAGAGTGAGCACAACAGGCCTTAAATCAGACAAGTTGGGGACTGCTGACAAAGCGCTGTCTGCACACTGCCTACCAGGGCCCTTGAATATCAGGATTTTATGGTGCGTTTTCCTGACATATCTGATACTTAGCAAACTCTACTATCTCCTTAGAATCTGGAGTACTAACTTACTTCTAAGTTTGCTCCTACTCTTTTAAGGGACCAGGCTCCACCCTGGCAAGAAGGAAAAGAAGAGTCCCTGATGAACTGATTTTGTCCTTTCATTGTTCTTGGTGTTTCAAATCTCAGTTCAGAGATTACCTCCTCCCTGTTTTCTATATTACTTAGAACAAACTATGTTATGGTGAGGTAAGACTTAATCCTGAAATCTCTTTGGCTTACACCAAGAAGTTTTATTTCTCACTCATACAAAGTCTGTTCCAAGTCTGGCAGCCATCCATAGCAGCTCCCTCCCTAGGGTGAGTGCCAGTCCTATCTCCCTGTGACTTGGTTATCTTAACGTGCCATACCCGTATTACCATGACAGGGTAATAAAGATCTGGAGGGCAAGGTGATACAGAGTCAGCAATTAGAAAATCTAAGGGAGGGGCACCTGAGTAGTGCCATTGGTTAAGCTTCCTACTCTTGGTTTCAGCTCAGGTCATGATCTCAGGGCCCTGAGATCAAGCCCCACGTGGGGCTCCATGCTCAGTGTGGAGTCTGCTTAAGACTCTCTCTCCCTCCTCCTTTACCCCTCCCCCCTGCACTCTTGTTCTCTCTCAAATAAATAAATCAATCTTAAAAAAAAAAAAAAAAAGGAAATCTAAGAGAAGAATATTTTTAAAGGAGGGAAGTTTGTCCAAAGTCCAAAGCAAACTTGGTATAATCAAGAATGTAGAATATTTGTATGATGTGTATAAATTAGAAACACTCCTAACTATAGTTACATATAAAGTTATCTTATATCAAGGACCTTATATAAACTTAAAGATACTCTCACTTTTAAGGAATTCACTTCTATATTGTCGAGTTAAAGCATGGTTCCCATCATACCTCATCACTATCAACCACCAACTTTATTAAGTGCCTTAATGTGAAAGAAAAGCAGCTATTATCATATTCAATTTTTAAAAAATCAGACTCTCTTCAATTAAAAGAAATTACAATCTATTATAGAATAAGGCAAAAATACATAAAGTGTTAATACAAAAATCTGAGGGGCTCCTGGGTGGCTCAGTTGGTTAAGCATCTGCCTGCGGCTCAGTTCATGATCCCAGGGTCCTGGGATCAAGCCCCATGTCAGGCGTGGGGAGCCTGTTTCTCCTTCTCCCTCAGCCTACTGCTCCCCCTGCTTGTGTCTCTCCCTATCAAATAAATAAATAAAATCTTTTAAAAAAATTCAAAAATTTGAAAGCAATGTGTGAATAAGACAAATCTCCAGAGAGTATAAGACTAATTACCAAATAAAATTATCTACATAAACTTTTATTTCTATATTATCCATAAAATCAAGTTTCTGTCTGATTGAGGGAAAAATAACTAGATGGATTTTCACTAAATTTTCAAGATACAGTTGGCATATTTCTGTCTTAAGAAACAGTCTATGTGTTACACACAACATTCACTTGCAAGGCACACAAAAAAGGTGGAGACTAACTTTCCAGAGAAGCTAAAACTAAAAAATACAACAAAAGGTCCATGAAATCTTTAAGGGCTGGTAATAGTGAGGGATAGTACATTTTGTAAAACAATGATATGGATGGACAGGGAGAAATTTGTGGTTTCAACTTTGAACTCCAAATTATTCAACTCAAAGGCAATCAATCCAAATTCCATGCACTGGTTTGCAATAATATTAATTCTCATATACACAGCAGAATATAGTATGTCCCAGAATGAATGGTAATAGGGATTCATTTATATAATGGTAGTTAATGATTCTCCCAACCTATGGAGAGGAGGCTAACTACTATATAATAGAGGTTCTGAACTAAAAAGAGGGAAAAACGTTTGTCTTAGTTTAGGTTTGCCCAGAAGCAAACCCTGAGACAAAGATTCACATGCAATTGTTTATATAGGCGAAAACAATGGTAGGGGAAGAAGGAAGTGAGCCTGGGAAGGAAAGGCAAGCATAAAGAGTTGGTTATTAATCAAGTATCCACTGTGGGTTAAAAAACAAACAAATAAACAAATTCCACTGGGGATATCTGGCAACCATCTACAGCAGTATAGGCAATAGGTGAAAGACACATTTACTTTATATATTCATTCATGTCAGTCATTAGCGGGGGCTACTCCCAGGCAGTATTAATTATCTGGCATGGCTGAGCAGGAAGGCAAAGTGGACTCAGATAAGAGTCCTCAGGCAAAGGAATACAGTTGCTGGCAATTGGGATAAGAGCCTGCATACACTGAAGTGGCAAGAGGAAGGGGATACAGGTGGTAAACTACCAATCATGTGGACAGACATAATCTAGAAGACCCAATAAGAGAGGGGCTTGTGTTGGACTTTGAGAAACGAGTTGGATTTGGTTAAGGGAAAGCATTTAAGTTAGGAAAAGTGGCATGAGCAAAAGTACTGAGGTAAGAAATCATAAGAGGTATCCAAGGACAGTTATAAGCCAGTTTGGCTGGATAGTGGAAATAGTTTATATAGGAGATTCTTGGGAAAATACGGCAAAAAATATATGTTGGGTCCATATTAAGGAAGGTAGAGGGGCGCCTGGGTGGCACAGAGGTTAAGCATCTGCCTTCAGCTCAGGGAGTGATCCCAGCGTTCTGGGATCGAGCCCCACATCAGGCTCCTCGGAGCCTGCTTCTTCCTCTCCCACTCCCCCAGCTTGTGTTCCCTTTCTCCCTGGCTGTCTCTCTCTGTCAAATAAATAAATAAAATCTTCAAAAAAAATTTTTTTTAAAAAGGAAGGTAGAAATGCTAGGCAAAGAGTTTTAACTTTTTCTTCTAGGTATTGAGGAAACTTTGAGTTTCCAAGCAGGAAATTAATAAAATGAAAACATTACTTTATGGCATTAATATCCGTGTTGGCACCATTCTTGTCCTTGGAATGTAAACTCCTATTGGAAAGGATTTGTATCTGTTCAATTTCCCTAGGGGAGGATTACATGCAGAGAAGTATTCAGTAACCTGTTAGCAATGAGCACCCCAAGTACAAAGAACTGTGGTATCTAAATACCATTTCTTACTAAAAGGAATCAATATTCCTTGAAGAAAGGGCTGATTCCAGATCTGTGCAGAATATTTACAAGATGAGTTTAAAAGATTTTGTTATGCTAGAGAGGAAGCTGTCAAACACTACAGTAGCCTGGTCGAAGGAACCCAGGAGCCCACTTAGGGTTCCAACTGGCCAAAGAAACAATTTGAACATCAGAATAACAAATATTATAGAAATACATTTTAAATAATATCCTCAATGAATTGACATATATTAAAAATTTTAACACTCATGAGTTCATAAAAATATTTTAAAAACTTGAAGGATATTAGGGACCTAGCTCATTATTCTTAAAACTAGGAAATAAAGGAGAAAACTGCACATTTATCCTAATTTTCCTGTGTAAACTCTACTTAATGAGTTAAAGTTCTTTACTATAAAAAAGAATTTCTGTTAATAAATGTAACATAATCAAATTAGAATATCATCATTTTGCAACTTCTAAAGAAATAATGGAACTAGGCAATAACCATTAATGGCTGCTAAAACTATTAGCTGAAAAGTGATGGGAAAATTCATGTTTATCATAAATTTTATCAGGTTAACAATATTTAAACCCAATAAGCAATTGTAACATGACACAGACAACCAGACAGTGTAAGCCTCTTCATGTAAAGTAACAGGAAGCAAATAAAATCTATGAACTCTTTCTGCCCATTGAAAAAAAAATTTTTTTAATCTGAATAACCTGTAGATTTAACCACAGTTTATAAGAAATACAGGCAAAAAGACACTGTAGGAATGCAATTTACAAAATTCAGAATATGGGGAACTCTACAGAGCAGATAATCATCATTCTTAAACAAATAAATTGGAAAAAAATTACAGGGGAACCTATAGATCAAAAAGCATCAAATATATAATGTGGAAACTTTATTTAGGACTGATTTAAGCAAATCAACTGTAAAATATATGAAACAAAATTTGAGACAATTATATTTGATATTGAGTCTTCCATGACATTATGGAATTACTATTAAATTTTAGTTGTACTAATGATATTATAGTTATGTTCTTTTTAAGAACCATTTTACATTTTAGATATATACTCATAATTCCAAAAAGCTTACCCTTAAATATTTATCAATAAAATAATATGGTATCTGGTATTTACTTCACAAGAATCCAAAGGACTGGGATGACTACGTATTTGTAATTGTTTATGCTAGATGATTAATGTAAGTGTTCCTTGTACTAATCTATTTAATATATGTTTGAATACAAAGATTAGGTATTTCAACTGAGTTACCAAAACTTAGTACTTCTGATCTCCTCTCTGAACTTTGAAATCACTAGAGACTAAAATAACCACTCACAGAAAGAAGCACAGGACAAAGTTTTTAAAAGCAGTAATGATGGGGTGTCTGGCAGGCTCAGTCAGAAGAGCATGCAACTCTTGATCTTGGGGTAGTGAGTTCAAGCCCCACACTGGGTGCAGAGATTACTAAAACACAAACTTAAAAAAAATAAAAATAAATAAAAATAAAGCAGTCATGAAAGCACAATGCCCACCAGTATACATAACTTCACTGTGAGAAGAAAAAGTTTCCAATGTTTCAAATTCAGTCAGGAAGCAACGGTCAGCCTTATCCAACTCAACTTGCTGATTGCCAAGGTGGCAGTTTAGTAAAGAAAAAAAGCCCTGGTCTAGGAGACTCCCAACACCTAGTTTTGCAATCTCGGACTCAACATAACTTCAGGTTTTGGAATTTGAAAGCACAGGAAGTGAAATAACAGCACGAATAATAATTGTGCTGTGAGTACTAACTCTAAATTCTAAACTTCATAAGAGCTTTGAATACATTATCCTCTTTTAACCGCATAACCCAAGGAGGTGTTGTGGGCACTTGATATATAATTTTTAAAGGACGATTAAATGAAGGAGGCATGAATGCATGGTACCATTTTGCACATGACGAGTTTAGGTTCAGAGGTGCACAACTGTTTTAAGGTCACGCACTGGAGTAAGTTGTCCAGACAGTATTCCAGGTAAAAGAATGCTTTGAACACGCCACTGCATCGGACCGTACAAGAAAGAAGGTTAGGGAACTGGATGTGAAAACACTGGAAAACTTAAAACAGCTTCCACAGACCTACAGTTTTCCGTCGTCCGCACCACACTTCACACATCTGGGTACCGGGAAGGGAAACCAGCCTTTCACTCACCGCCAAGAAGCTGGACGTCACAGCCTGGACCTCCCGCCAAGACTCCCCAATGCCTTCACCCCCCAAGCCCCGCCCCTTCACGGATCGCTCACAATTTGCGACAAACTACATTTCCCATAAAACCGCTCGAGGACAGCGACCCTCCTCCGGAAGTCGGGAAGGCTGAATCCGGCGCCCGGAAGAGTGAGAGCGGGGTTTTCCCAGTCTTGCGGCTATATCCTGCTTTCCTCTACTCTGGTCAGCTTTGGGTTAGTAGCTGCGACGACTAGTTGGTCGGCCCCGGTGCCCTCCCTTCGGTGGGTGACCAGTTCTCAGTGCTTTTTGATCTCAGCGCTGTTGGCCTGGCTATGCTGGGTTGTTCGGCGCAGCCTCGGAATGCGGTGAGGGTGCAGGCACGGGAGCTGTGGGCTGGTAGCCCTGGCTTCCCGGGAGAGGGCAGGGGGCGCAGCCGGTGGGCTGCTGGTGACGTTTTAAGCCCCGTCTTTGAGGTGGGGAAAACGAAGTGCTGCTTCAACTGCATATTCCCTTTTAAAAGAAGGAGTCTCACAGTAGTGGCAAGAAAGTGAACTATCTCAAGGCATTTAACTGCTTGGAGAGACCTTGTGTAGGTGGCGCTTGACTTGTTAAATGGCCACCTTGAATGCCGAAGGACGTGGAATTCGTTAAATAATGGTCAGTAACTTCACTGACAGAGCTGTCTTTGAACTCTGCCCTGTCTCTTGAACCATGAGACCTTGAGCAAGTCATGGGCCCCGGGTACACATCGGTAAAAGTGGATGTGGTTTGGTTAAACGACCTCTCAGGATGGTCTGTGTTCCTTTTGGAAAGCAGGGGCAGCATTTTGCTGAGTGAATCACCTCGTCCTGCCTTTAGAGCCTTACCTTGTGGAAAACCTGTTACTGGGAAATGAAAAAGTAAATCCAACAGTAGAGCTGAATTGAAGATTTTGTGTGATTCTCTGGAATGAGAAATGGTTGCTTCTAGATGGCTATGCTAAAAAAAAAAAAAGTTAAGGGAGAAAGTAAACATTTTCACTGCCTTTGTCCTGAGAACACTGTAGGCATAAGAATTGCACTGGAGGTAGTGAATGGTACTTTATTTTTGGAGGACAGTTTTGCACTCCGCCTTGTGGAGTGGCCTGTGGAGAGAGTGAAGAACTGACTATGACCTCAGAACTTGCAACAGTAAAATATAGCTTAAAGTAAACCTACCTGAAGAACCTATGTCATATTTTGTGGAAAATCAGTTTAGGGAAAGGCAACTTGGAAGGGACACCGTACGTGAGTCAGTATACAGCAATGATTCAAAATAAAATCCTGAAAACTTGTAGCTTTTGTTACTGATAAATTTGTAAAGCATTTAGAAATCTCAATAAGAACAGTGAAGTAAATTCTGCAGTAAAGAAATGAATTGTTTTTTAAGATAGAAGTCACTCCCCCTAATTTAAATTATAAATATATTTTCACCATTCCTGCGAGTAGTTTTTTTTTTAAGTCTTTTATTTTAATCCCAGTATAGTTAACATTGTTATATTAGTTTCAGGTATACAATATTGTGATTCAATAATTCTGTACACTATTGAGTGCTCATCCAGTATACTCTTCAATTCTAGTCCCCTATTTCACCCGTCCACCTACCCACCTCTTTTGTGTGTAGTCAGATTTGAGCTTTTTATAAGTAGCAGAAAGATACAAACAGGAAAGGTGAACAATTAATCTTTTCAGCCCATTTTTCCCTAAATTTTGTTCATACTCCCTCTACTATAATATTGATCAGCCAAATTGCAGTGTGAGAACACTAGAGACAACAGCAGTCAAAATGTATGGATTATAACCTTTCCTTTTTAGCCTAAATAACTTAATGCTTAGAATGATATAAACCTAGTTAGAATCCCAAATCAATTCTTAAATAGCATTTCACTAAGCAAAAATTCATACCTTAAAAGAAATATATTGTTCTCATAGAGAACTTAAGCATGAACCATTTCCACAAAGAATAGCTCAGTTTGTGCCCTACCACTTAAAATCCACGTTGAGACATTTATGAAGAAGTATGAAACATTTTCTATATTTTTTTCTTACTGAAACAAGCAAGTAATAAAGCAGACAAAGTTAATGGTTTAAAAAGCTTCTTTGATTCAAATTTTGACAAAGTGACAAAATGAACAATGTTCAAAAATAGATCCAAATTTTATGGTCATCTGACTTATGACAAAGATGATACCTGCAGTGCAACGGGACAAATGGTAATTTTAAGAATGGTCCCAAGTCATATGGATTATCCACTGTGATAAAAATGTATCTTGCCCCTACTTCACACTATGAACAAAAATCAATCCCAGATGGATTGTAGAATTAATTGTGCATGAGAAAGCAATAAATCGTTTTCATGTGAGACTTAACACAAGTTTTGAATAATCAGCTGTAGTATCATAATTTTCCTAAGGGCAGGCACCTGTTTCTGGTACCATAGAATCTAAGAGAATACTAGTCATCTGCTAAAAAACTTCTGACTTGATTTCTGGAACTCCCCTCATTCCCCTGATCTATATTGAAATCCCTCCTGTCTTCTTTAGATACCTCCTCCTCTTTGCAATGTTTTTTACTTGACACCCCTTCTCAAGGATATGCCCCCACTTGTCTTTATTACCAAAGCTCTTTATACATATGTTATACATCCCATGTTGAATTATATTTAAAATTTAAATTATATTTAAGACAATTTTGAAATGAGTGCTATGATGACAGTTGAGTATTAACTTTTGAAGAGTATATAGCTTTAAAAACCATAACTATCCTAATTATATCTATATTCAGATAATGTTCCACCATTGAATAAATAGCAACTGAAAATGAGGGTTTTTTTTTTCTATTTTCCTCTTTTTAAGGAAGAAATGTCTTCTATAAAAAGAAGCCCAAAGCAAGAAATAATTTCCCAGCTTCACTATTCAGCTGCAGAAGGAGATATTGCCAGTTTAACAGTAATCCTCAGTCATTCTCCATTTCTTCTCAATGAAACTTCTGAAAATGGCTGGACTGCTTTAATGTATGCTGCAAGGAATGGGCACCCAGATGTTGTCCAATTTCTACTTGAGAAAGGGTAAACATTTTAGGCGCTACTACTTGAAGGGCTCTGGTTTAATTTCTGGGTTGCATAATTCCTTTTAAATTTTTCTTGTAGCCATATTTGTACCATTGGGCTTGTAAATAACTCATTGACCATTTTTATTATATAAATACATAGCATAGTATCTAACTAAAAGCTTTTAACTTCTTTTTTTGAGGGAATAATCCTTCATACTTAGTAGCAAAGCAAATTTACGAGTCAGTCTAATCTTTTTCTCCCAAATAAAAAATACATGACTAACTAAAAAAAAAAAATGACTAACCCACATGACTATCAAGAACCCCTCATAAAATTTTAATTTCTTCTTACAACACATAAGACATACTGTTTTTTATTTCATAATTTTCCAGAAATGTTAAATATCTACTATCTCTAACTTTTCATCATTTATGATTATTTCTTTTAACCTTCCTGTTAGTAAATTATGTACTAAAAGAAAAAATCTACATAATAATCATTAGAGGGGCTATCATGTGCATCTGGAAATATTTTATTGTAATAAATATTAAAGAAAATGTTTATTTCCTATTTTATTTTTCTTTCCACCTGTAGGTGTGACAGAGCCATTGTCAATAAATCAAGGCAGACTGCACTGGATATTGCTAAATTTTGGGGTTATAAGCATATAGCTAACTTACTAGCTAATGCTAAAGGTGGTATGAAGCCTTGGTTCCTAACTAATGAAGTGGAAGAATGTGAAAATTATTTTAGCAGGACACTATTAGATCGAAAAAGTGAAAAAAGAAATAATTCTGACTGGCTACTAGCTAAAGAAAGCCATCCAGCCACAGTTTATATCCTTTTCTCAGATTTAAATCCCTTGGTTACTCTAGGTGGCAATAAAGAAAGTTTCCAACAGCCAGAAGTCAGGCTTTGTCCGCTGAACTACACAGACATAAAAAGTTACTTGGCTCAGCGTGAAAAGATCACCTTGATTTTTCTTGGAGTAGAACTTGAAATGAAAAAAGAGTCATTTAATTATGCTGGAGAAGTCCCAAGAGAAGAAGAAGATGGGTTGGTTGCCTGGTTTGCTCTAGGTATAGATCCTGTTGCTGCTGAAGAATTTAAGCAAAGACATGAAAATTGTTATTTTCTTCATCCTCCAATGCCAGCTCTTCTGCAGTTGAAAGAAAAAGAAGCTGGTAAGAAGTGAACATGGTTTACCTGTTGTAATAATTACCTGTTGGTAATAATCTGGTTTTTGGAACTGTGTTGGAGTTATACATATCTACATTTCTAGGAGGCAACTTCTTTCAGTAAGCAATGAAATTAGACTGTCTTAATTAGAACTTTCCTAAAGTTCTCATTCTAGGGGACTGCTCTCCTGAGCAGTTACAGCAGTTTTAATCAGCCAAGATTAGTTTCCCCAGAATTAATCCTAATGCATGCTGATTTTAAGTTGATTCTTCAGTGAATAATTATGGAGCACTTGCTCTACACTGAACATGATGGCAAAGGCTTGACTATTTTGTTTTCTATTGCTGAGTATGCTAGTTCATGTGGGGCCTGATATGCGATGGTTTTATTCTAAATTCCATTTAAATTGTGTAACCTGACCTATGGTTTAAAAAGAAACAAAAACCCTCCCTCTGCCTGCTTTGTAGATCATGAATTGTAGGTAATTAAGTGTGAAGTCAGAAGTCTTGTTAAGAGGGGATTGGAGATTAAAATAGCTCAAGTAAGAGGTTGCAGTGGATTGCACTGATGGAGAGAAAGGGAGAGTTTGAGATGTTCTGGAGGTAAAACTGATAGGGCTTGATCAGTAGGTTGAGACTGTTGTAACTGAGAGATGACAGTAACCTGGACTACAGCCTGAATTAAAGTGACAATGGAAGAGATGGAGAAAAGGGGTACATTCAAGGTATGTTTTAGAGAGAAAATCATCAGCACTTGCTGATGGATTGGGTATGGGGTATATAATGATGAAAGAAAAGATCAAAAATGATTGCCAGGTTTGAGACTTTAGTAATTTGGTGGACAGTGATACTGTTTCTTGATAAAATAATATAGGGTGACAGGTTGAGCAAGGGAAGCAAGACAGACTTGAAGTAAATAAACCAAGATTTTAGTTTTGAGCCTGTTCAGTTTTAGAGAAGGATGATAGAATCTGCAGCACAGAGGAGAGGTGTGAACTGGAGATACCCATGTGGGAGTCATCAACGCGAACATGACATTTAAATCTCAGGAAATTGAGATAGTTGAGCACCAGCAAGAAAGAGAGCCTCAGAATCATACCTGAATCCCCCTAAATTTTGAGGTCAGGTAGAAAGAAGAGCTATCAAAGCTATTGTTGACAGTGTGGCCATAAAGAGAATGTGCTCATGGAAATCAAAGGAGCAGAGTATTTCAAGGAGGAAGTAGTCAAATATATTGAATGCTGTTGAGAATTTGAATAAGATAAACAAAGATTTTTCTTTTTAAGGATCTTTCATTTTGGTAGTATGAAGCTGTTGATGAATTTGACAAGAGGCGTGATCAATAAGCTAAATTATGGTAGACTGACAGGTTAATGGGAGGTAAGGTAGGGGTCACTTGGCAATGTCCACCTTCCCTTAGATGTGTGGTGGGCCCTTCCAGAGCCTGCTTAGATTATCTCCTCCCAAAGTCTGGATTGGTATGTTTTATTCTTCACATCTGTGGAGAAAACATTGCGCTTTTTAAAGAAAATATCTTTTCTTTGTAGCTATATAATTTTAAGATCAAAAGGATCTCTCTCTCCATTTCTCTCTCCCTTTTATTCACTTGCTATGTAAACTTCCACAGTTAACCTCTTTGTGCCTCAGTTTCCTCCTCTAGAAAAAGAGGATAATAATAGTACCTACATCATAGGATTGCTCTAAACATTAAATAAGATGAGGTAACCCATTGAGCTATGTAAGTATTTTTATTTACTTCCACATAAAATACATTTCTATTATTTGTCATTCATACTATCCATCGATACCACACTACCCTCTGTATCATGTAGTCCATTAGAAATATATCTGTTGTGTTCTTCATGAATAAATAAATAAGATGATATATGTAAAGATCTTTGCATGATGCTTCACACATAGTTGGTACTCAATAAATGCTAGCTTTTCTTATTGAAACAATATTGAAATAATGTAGACAGCATAAATTACGTATTACAAGGTAACGTAGTAGGGAAATATTTAATGTTGCCTATGGTTTGTGGAATTTCAGTATTAATTTGTTATTATGTATTGTTTATTTTGTTTTTCCCAGTTTGAAACATTGTTATTGTTTATGATTATTTTGCTTTTTTTTTTTCCCAAAATCCTTAAACCAAATAATGTATTTTAATGAGAGCAAGTTTGTCAAGCAAATGCAAATGTAGCATTTCTAGTTTTATTGCTTCAACTATAACATTTCTGGTCAGGCCATATTCTTTTTTGAAGTACCAGGGTAAAGACTATAGCCAAAGTATATATATTCTAAGATTTATTCTTATAGGCATTTTTTTTCATGAACAAAGTTAACCATGAATATTATAAATATAATACTTTTTTAATATCTTTTGCAGTTTCCAGTTGTAAACAGGATATGTTTCATAGTGACATGGACTGGTAGTTGTTTAGGCACCCAGGAAAGGAGAATTCCTGCAGTTTCCTATTAATATTTTCTTTATAGTCCAACTCTAAATTACGAAGTGGCTGCATAGTGTATTTTTATAAAAGTCATTATTGTAAAGTCAGTATTTGTAAAATGACTATACACTAGAATCTTGTGTATCTAAAATTTAAAAATCACCTATAGTAAAAGCCTGAGCTAATATAGTAAGATAGGTGTGCTAGCAACTATCTTACATGAGAGTTATATTTTATTAGTTCAAATTAAAGTTAAATCAGATTTTCATTTGTCATCTGTTGGATTAAATATTTTACTTCAAAAGAAATATACATCATAAAAATAGGAATATGAAAATTCTCAATCAAGTAGCTATTCAAAAAATATAGTGTATGCCTTGACTTATGAACATTTTACTTTGATATTAATTTGTTTACAGTTTATCACAGAATTAAAACTTTTTATGCCTCTCTTAAAGGGGTTGTAGCTCAAGCAAGATCCGTTCTTGCCTGGCACAGTCGATATAAGTTCTGCCCAACCTGTGGAAGTGCGACTAAAATTGAGGAAGGCGGCTACAAAAGAGTATGCTTAAAAGACGACTGTCCTAGCCTCCATGGTGTTCACAATACATCATATCCAAGAGTTGGTAAGCCTTTTGCTTTACAGGGAAATCTCAGCCATCTGGAATCTTAGGGAATAGGACAGTCTAGGAAGACAAGATTTTGAGTTGTTGAGGGGTTCACCTTTTTATTAAAAGCATATTTAATATAACTTAAGATTATAAGTATTAAAGTATTATATAGTTTCATGACCTCTAAGTAAGGGACATTGTACATAATTAGCCTTTTTTTTTAAGATTTTATTTATTTATTTGTCAGAGAGAGAGCACAAGCAGAGGGAGAAGCAGACTCCCCGCTGAGCAAGGAGCCCAATGTGAGACTTGATCCCAGGACCCTGAGCTAAACGCAGATGTTTAACTGACTGAGCCACCCAGGCATCCCTAATTAGCCATCTCTTAACTCTGAGTTAATCAATGTGAATTTGATGTGTTAAAATATATGATTTCAAAAGTCTGGGTCCACCTAGTGCAGAGACCAAAAAAAAAAAAAAAAAAATACCCCAACAATTCAGTGCCTATTCAAGGCATCACCAAAGCAGTACAGCCTGGAGCTAGCTTTTCATTACTGCCATTGTCTACCTATACCTTCTCTCCTCCTCCTCATTGCTGCTTTGGAGTCTTCTGTAGGTTTGGAAATCTGAGAACCTAGTCCTTTAAAACTTGTGAAAAATGATAGATAAACTGAGCAATACCTGAGGAAGTTTCCTGAGAGTAAAATGCATGATTTTTTGACACCTGGTTTTACTGCTCTGGAGTCTTACATTTGATTCCTGTTTTCAATCATGATCTAGTAAGGGGAATTCACTGCATTAATGACTTCTGGGAAATAAACTGTTATTTAATTTAAATTTTATCTTTTTATTGGCTTAAACTTAGTCGTAGAGCCGCATTAGCTTTTAAAAACATTTGTTCAGGATTAGGATGGAAGGGAGAGGAAAATTCACATTTATTATAGTAAAACTTGTATTTTCTTCATGCCGTATAATACCTACTCTTGGGATGCCTGGGTGGCCCAGTCATTAAGCGTCTGCCTTCAGCTCAGGTCATGATCCCGCGGTCCTGGAACCGAGTCCCACATCAGGCTCCTTGCTCAGAGGGGAGTCTGTTTCTCCCCCTGCCCGCTACTCCCCTACTTGTGCGCTCTCTTTCTCTCTGTCAAATAAATAAATAAAATCTTTAAAAAAAAAACCTACTCTAACTTTTCTATAATTAAAATATATGCATAGCATACCATAAGTATATAATAAATGTTGCTATTAAGAAGAAGACAAAATTGGTCTTCCTTTAGTCTATAATATTCTATTCTATGCAATTTCCCTGAAATATTCTGTCATCAGGCAGAAAGAAACAATCTCATAATTAGATAAGAGTCTTGTTCTTATAGGAGATATACCTTTTTATTATACTATTTGACAGTGACTTTACACAATGAGTCTAAATTATTTTTTCCTATCATTAATTAATCTGATTTTTTTTAAAAACAGATCCAGTAGTAATCATGCAAGTTATTCATCCAGATGGGACCAAATGTCTTTTAGGCAGGCAGAAAAGATTTCCGCCAGGCATGTTTACTTGCCTTGCTGGATTTATTGAACCTGGTAAGCCTTTTCTTAATAATTTTAATAATAATCTTCCTTTAACCTATAATTTTCAAATAAAAATTTTAGATAGCATTTGACAAATTATCATGCTATGAAACTGGGATATTTTAAAATATTTTCTATGTATTTTAAGTGATGTGATATTTGTTTTTAGCAGAATAATTTTGTCTTTTAAAAATTCAGCATTTCCTCTTTCATATATTACTATTACCAAAGTATCTGCATGACTTACACCTCACTTCCTTCTTTACTAGACCCAACTGTGTCACCTTTTCAAAGAGGCCTTCCCAGATAGCTCCAAATACATTAGTTAGCATTGTACCCTGCAATCACAATTCTGTCATCCTGCCTGATTTTTCCCTATAGCACTCATTACCACCTGACATGGTATGTATGAATGAATGTATCTCTATATTTATTATCTGATGTATGTACCTATTTATCTATCTACTCATTTATTATCTGCTCATACCAGAAAGTAAGTTGCATAAGGGCTGGGACTTTATTTCATTCATCATTGTAGCCCACACCCTTAGAGCAGTGCCTTATATGTAGTAGGAGTTCAATAAATATCTGTGGAATAAATGATAATTAATATACATGTTTATCTTAACTTCCAGTATTAATCTGCACTGATGATAATAATAGTAGTAAACATACTTTATGCCCCACTCTGTTTTGAAGGCTTTCCATATATTGAATCATATGATCCTCATACAGCCTTATAAGGTAGGTACTATTACAGCAGTTTTACAGGGAGGGCACAGAGGTACAGGAGCTGAGTCACTTGCCTAATATCAAACAGCTAATCAGTGGTAGGGCAGGGATACAAACCTGGGCAATTTGGCTGAGTCCATGCTCTTATCACTATGCTGTCTAGTAACTCTAGGCTGTTTTTTTTTTTTTAACTGCTGTGTACCATTTTATTTATAAATACTCTAATTCATCCATTCTGCTTTGAACAGTATATCAGTTTTTGCTATTGCAAACAACGCTGCAAAGAATATTCTTACACTACTCCTTGTACACATTTGCAAGAGTTAGCAAAAGCATATACTTGAGAGTAGAATTGTTAGCTCGTAGGATATGAGCATCCTAACCTTTCGTAGACATTGCCAACTTGCTCTCTGAAGTGTCCCTATCAGTTTGCACTCTTTCTAACAGCACATGAAATGTCTACTGTTCCACATCTTCACCAAGTTAGGATTTTCATACTTTATAATTTGCCATTCTGATAGGTATGAGTTAGTGTTATTATAGTTTTCATTCTAATTTCCCTACTGATGGAGCATCTTTTCAAACATGTTCTAGGCATCCAGTTTTGATTTTCTCTGAGTTTTACATGTTACATTCTTTGCCTAATTCTGTTTTGGTTGTTTATCCTTTTTTCTCACTTTAGGAGTTTTGTAGTATGTATTGTATGCTAATCTTTAGCTATGGTCTTGCAAATATCTTAACGCTAGTCTATGACATACCTTTCCACTGTATTTTTTTGGTGAACATAAGTTGTTAATTTTAATATAGGAAATATATCACCGTATTTGAAATAAAAAGCTATATTTAAATAGCAAAATATTTCTAAACTTTCAGATAAACTTAGAAACCATTCCCTTTATCCTAATTCTCAGTTCTAACAAATCAGAAATAGAAAGTACATTTCTAGGCACTACTTTATCATACCTGAGTCAACAGTCATCTAGAAGAAAAAAATCATTTAGAAAGAAAAAAATACTGTTTCATCTTATGTGGTTTTTAAACTTTTAGTGTTAATGTGGTTTTTAACTCTTTTTGAGAGAAGTTATCAGCAATAATTGTTTGACAACATAAGAAAAAATTTTAGTAAGGAAAAGGCTAGCCATTTATAAAAATCTTGGAATGATAATTTATAACTATTTAGTGTTAATACATAAATGAGATAATATATAAAATGTTTGCATAGTGTTTAGCTAATAGCAGGTGCTGGATAGTTGTAGATGTTAACATTTTTACACTGTAACCAAAAAATTTGGAACTTCAAGAAAAGTTTTCTGGCATTTTGATTATGTATGTGGTCCTATACTTTAAGAAATAATTTTTTTTTTAATTCCAGTCTAGTTTTAGGCTTTCTCATTCTTTGAATTGGGTTTCTGTCCAAACTGATTTCCAAATGTTTGAACCATTCAGAGCACAAAATGTCCAAGGCATGTTCATCAGCTACTTGTTATTTTGCCCCATTTGATTAGGAGAGACAATAGAAGATGCTGTTCGGAGAGAAGTAGAAGAGGAAAGTGGAGTCAAAGTTGGCCATGTTCAGTATGTCTCTTGTCAGCCATGGCCAATGCCCTCCTCCTTAATGATTGGTTGCTTAGCTGTGGCAGTGTCTACAGAAATTAAAGTTGACAAGAATGAAATAGAGGATGCCCGCTGGTTCACTAGAGAACAGGTAAAGTTCAATTTAATTTCCTCCTTCTATTGATTGTTCTCTGACTGTATCAGTTTGGGCATGCAGCAAGGATACATGTTTTCACCAAGTTGAATGAATAGGTATGGCCCACCCATCATGCATGGATTACAGTGTAATTGATGTGTCCTATGTTAACTCATTCTGTGAGGTTCTTCTAGTTAATGATTCTGTGCCATTTTCTAATTTCAAATGCCGTTCCTTCAGATTAGTGATGCTTTTCGATGGACTTAAAATAGGTAAACATTATTTCAAAGATGAGAAACAGGAAGATTATTCTTAGACATTTTGTATTTTAGTTTACAGCATTAAAACAAGTAGCTCTCAAAAAACATCAGTAAAAATGCTTAAAATTTTTGAAAAGTTCTTGTTCATTTTAAAATGTGCTTAAGGACAAGAATAACAAAACTATATAAAAAAGATACACTCATAAGAACTTTTTAAAATGTCATCCTTCAGTAGCATAATGAAAGATAAATTACTTCTCTGTGTTTTGCTTAACCCAAAGTATTTGTGTAGAAAACAAATGGATACACTATTTGTAGTGAAGACCTGAAATCCTTTCTGACTTCGCCTAAACAAAATTTATTTTATTTTATGCTCAACTTCAAAAAGTAGAAATTAAATGTTTTTTAGAATCTTATAAAAGGGAACCTGTTGCAAAAGTTGACTTCACTTTGAAAATAAGTGTGGAG
This sequence comes from Ursus maritimus, assembly GCF_017311325.1. Classification (NCBI taxonomy): domain Eukaryota; kingdom Metazoa; phylum Chordata; class Mammalia; order Carnivora; family Ursidae; genus Ursus; species Ursus maritimus. The sequence goes on from NW_024426663.1 coordinate 8,433,503, forward strand.
CATATACTTTTCTTTTTCATGTCCTTATTTTCATAAGGGAATATGCCTTTCTGGAATATTTTTTTAATTGATTCACTAACTCATTGAATCAACTAAAAATACTGTACTAAATTTTGCTTGTTGAACTTGGATGTTGTCACTCTTTACTGTTGTTATGCACTGTAAAATCATCACATTTTAGTTAAATTATATAAGCATAGAAATGGTATTTAAGTATGACAGTGTTGAAATCCTAATACATTTTATTATCGTGTATTTTAGGTTGTGGATGTTCTGACCAAAGGGAAGCAGCAGGCATTCTTTGTGCCACCAAGCCGAGCTATTGCCCATCAGTTAATCAAACACTGGATTGGAATGAACCCCAATCTCTAAATCAAATAACTAGACTTTAAGTATTAATTGATTTCTAATAACTTATTCCTCAAGTGAGATTAGAAATATTTAGTGCTCTTTGGAATGTCACAACACAAAATATCATATTAGGTTTCAGAAATATTTTCAACATGTACTTTCCATCTTAACCTTAGAATTTGTGTTTCTATAAATTACAACACTGCCTCAGATTTTGTTAAATCCACATCAGCCTCTGCACACATTTTCTTGGTTGTGCTCCACAATTCTGTCTCACAAAACCATATTTCTTTTTTTTTTTTTTTTTTTAAGATTTTATTTATTTGACAGAGATAGAGACAGCCAGCGAGAGAGGGAACACAAGCAGGGGGAGTGGGAGAGGAAGAAGCAGGCTCATAGCAGAAGAGCCTGATGTGGGGCTCGATCCCAGATCGCTGGGATCACGCCCTGAGCCGAAGGCAGACGCTTAACCGCTGTGCCACCCAGGCGCCCCACAAAACCATATTTCTAATAAGAAAAATCATGTTGTAAAGCGTGTGTTCTAAAAATGTAAACAAAAAAAATGTAAACAAACCTAAATTCCAGTGCCTCTTTTAAGCATTAGACCAATCACTAAAGTTCTATTCTTGAGAAATCAGACAAAATAATGTTAATGAATTTTAAGCTTCATTTCCAGTCTTTTCATTACCATAAAGATTCTTTCAGCCGTCAGTAGCTGATTTTTGCTCACTTCTCAGCGTATTCCACTTTTTCCTCCTGGTTTCATTGTTATAGCAGTGGTGCTGTTTTAGTGCTGCCACTCGTCTGTTTTGATCAGTGTTAAGAATTTTCTACTTTAACAACTCTGCTAGTGATCAGAATACCATGCCTTCATGAGAGGAGAGTTTAAGTGAGAGCGTACCACTATGTATGGGACCTCCTCCTTAAACCTGAAATCAAATAATATGTGTAATTATCTATTACACTCAGAGTTGTTTTTAAGACAAATCAAAACTCTCTGCTTTCTCACTGAAATTAAATATATTTGAAAGGAATTCTCCTCAAAGATCAGATGTTAAATATTTCCCAGATAGATTTACATATTCAATAAAAACACTGGCTTTGTATCATTCTGTGATGAGATTTATCTGCATTAGCAAAAAATTATGTAATCATTACTAATTATATTTATTAAATTCAAATGCAGCATTTTTATTTTGGCCCTATTTCAACACATTCTAAGAAGGCTTTATAAAATAAGTATATCTTAGAACTGAATCAGCAAGATTCAGAGAAAAGTAAATTGTAGTAATTCACAATTTTACAACATAGAACTGTTATATTTTATAAGGCTTTTTTGAAATTGTTTTAAAAGTTAGTCTACAAATGTATAAATTTAGATAATTTGGGTCTTTATTATTTTATGTTAGAACCGGAAGAGACCTTAAGGATAATATACGTAGTTCGGTGACCTTTTATAGATAAGGAAAAAGAAATCCTGAAAGGTGAATTAATTTAATCCATAAAAGTTGAATCAGTTAATTAATTGATGAAAGTTACACATTTACAACTTACCATTGTTCCTACAATTAATTGTAATTATAACTAAATAACTTAATTTTAACAATCTGTACTATATAGCCTAGTGCAGGACTCTCCCTCTAATAGGAAGTAGAAACTACTACTAAAAATATAGGTAGAATAAATTAAAATAAGGGATGATAAGAACAAATTTAATTTACCAATATTGTTAATTAAAATTTTAGATACTAAAATAATTTAATTTAAATATAATTTTCTTAGATAAAACTTTATTTTACTAGTGAACAATGATTTTCTTAGTAACTGATGAAAGCTTATTGGTATCAGGACTTTAGACAAAATTGACTTACATTGGACATTTAGATACATAATAAAATTTGAACTACATAAGTACATAGAAAATAATGTGCCTTGATTATTATGAAGTGTGATGACCCGAGGTTCAGTTTTACTCCAAATTTACTTAGGGATTCTAAGATTACATCATAAAGTTCTAGGTTTCTGTGTTCAGATAGCAAAGTAAAATATAAAATATCAACAAAATGTAGTTATAAATTTAGTTTTGGATATTTAATCCTATACTCAGGGAAAATCAGTAAATTATTGTTATTAATAATCATTCTTAACATTGCTAACCTCTGGGAGGTGAAGAGCTACATGTAAATAAAAGGAACAGCAAAGAAATTTTAGAGGTTCAAGTGCCATGAATGCATTCTAATGGAAATAGAAGTAACAATATATTAAAATACTTATCTATTTTCTGTTTTGTGTGTTACGTATTTTTTAATATGTTTTGATTAATGCCTTCTGAAAAAATGAAAACCAAATTTCAGTCATCTTCCCCTGTTTAATGATGTGTAAACAAAAAGTGTAAAAGCCCTTTTAAAAGTGATCATATCTGGAAGACTTAAATCTTTATATTAAGTCATATGTGTGTGTGTGTATATATATATATATATATATACACACACACACACATACAAACTTACATATATGCATACATATATATGCAGTCAATAATTTTTCATCATCAGATTTGAAGTTATATGTCTAATGTCTATTTTTATTACCTGTCTCAAATTACCAATCTTTGCATTTTGAATTTTTCACTGTTCAATGTTCATGGAAGGGCTAAAAGAATTAGAAGCGCACATATTTCAAATAGTTGGAAAAATTATTAAGTAACTCTTTCAAAGATCAGGTTGGAGATTTGGATGAAGACAAAAGAATGGAAAAACAAAGGATGAGACCATGAGGTGGTAGGAGAGAATATATTTGTTAATAAACCAAATAAACTCGATTCAATCTCATATAACAGTCGATAGCTGGTTCTAGAACTGTGTTGTTAATGTGTATATAGCAAAAGAGTCAGTGAAAATGTTCTATAAAACAAATTCATCAATTATTTAGAATAAAATTTCCACAATACAAATTTTATTAAAGATGAGAGCCAACTATTAGGTTCTGAATATATACATATATATATACACACACACATACACACATACACACATACATATATACATATATGAATATATGCATGCATGTATATAGGAAGCAAGGTAGGAGTAATGGGTGTTGAAATTTATGTATGTGCTGTGCTTAAAAGGCCCAGTTTTCTCTAGTAGAAAAATATCTAGGACAAAGTAATCCAAAGTGCAAAATTAGGAGTATCTGTCTATAAATGTAAAAGAGCTAGGTTTTGAGGCAAACCAGAAGTCCTTGCAAATAGGTTGAAAAAGAGGGCAAGAGAGTTTGCCTTCAGTGCAGGTGGAGGGTGCTCAATAAGGGGTTCAAATGCTAGGGAGCTTTGACACAGGGCAGGTAAAAGACACTCAAGGAGAGAAGGATAGTGTCGCCAGAGCCTGCATCTTCAAAAAGTCTTACCAGTCAGAAGAGAAATGGAAAGGAGTTTCTTTGTGAAAATAAACTCAATGCTGAAAGTGACTTTTTCCCCCTACACTATGCCTTGTCCTTTTTCTTCCCAGGACACTCGGGTAAAATTCAGAACAGCTTCTGTAAGAGCAAACGTTTATTATCATCTACAATAGATTTTCAAATGGCTCATTTTATTTGCCCAAAGTAGAATGGTCAAAAGGAAAGTTATTCAAGTAATAAAGATGGCATACGAAAAATGGGTAATCAGAAGCCTGAGTTCTTTTATTGTTTGCGAGACATTTTTTTCAACTATAAAATGAACATTTGGACATGTTAATTGAGCTAACAGGCTAATGCTCATTCTATTTTTACTGAAGGATATCTGCATATAATTGTACTTATTGGTGGAAATAGCACCTTCAACTTTTCTTTATTCCTTCAAGAATACTATGTTTCTCTTTTATTGCTAAGCACACAACGCCATAGCATTGGACAATGGATAGTTCTCCTTTTCACAATTCCCATTGTAATGATGCTGTACAGAATAGTGGAGGCACCTGTGAAATTTTAAAACCGATTCTAAGTTTAAAAAGAAGACTTTCTGCTAATGAAAACTTTTTTCTTTCTAACTAGAAGTCTGATAAGAGATAGACAAAATATAGCATAAGGAGAAAAAAAAATATATCCTGGCTTTCCAGTCCTAGGCTCACGGAAACTGTACCGGACTAACTCTGTCTCACCCCTGATGGATTAAGAACATTCTAACCACTTAACTTACGAGGTGGTTTCATTTTTAGCGATGTGAAATTTCCACCCAGAAGTAGAAATTGAAAGCAGTACTCGTATCTATTTTAGAACAGCCATTGTAAATGGACAAATGATGTCTGAAGTTTTTTTGTTTTTTTGTTTTACTTTTTACCCTGTCCATTTTACTCTACCCTGAAATTATAGTCTATTGGAGCAGTGTGATGTTTTGAACACCTCAGTAGAGTACCTTATAAATATTTATACCACTTTCAGGTAGCCGTGAGCTGAACTTAGCTCTATCAGTGGGGCTAAAAACAATTTAAAATGCCATTTATCCAATGGCTTGGCTGCTAAGAGTTATTTTGCCTTTTTGCTGGATTTACTTGTGTTTATGAAACAAGTTTGAGTACTCTTAATGCCAGTTTGGAGGATGTGGAACTCCAAATAAGAAGCCCTAATGACATGCACAAATTCAAACCTCAGGGGCTGCCTTGGTCCTGACCATCATCTACTCTGTAATGTAGTGAGGTCTTCACTGGGAATGCAGCCATGAGTGGTAAGCTAGTAGGAACTCTGTGTGTTCTGGGAGGCACTGTCAAGGATGAAAAGGAAATATGCACGTATCAGTGTGAACCTCAAAGTTTTCATGGCTATGAATGGCTAATAATGATTACTTCAGAAAAATACTCTTATTTTACACATATTACTGGGTTTGTCATACTGATCTTTTTCTTTAGTTCCCAGCCATTTCATACATCCTTGTGAATAATAAACATTTTTCTTTTTATTATGATGCTAAATCATAATATTCTGTATGATAATAAAATCCTAGTATTCTTTAATGACATCATCATTCTGTTAAGATGAGCACATAAAATGCATTGTTTTATTTTACACCATGAAGAGCGTATGTATATTTTCCTAGTTCACTATATCTAACATCAACACTGCTAAGTTGAAAGTTTAATTCAAACCCAGATTTCTGAACTGTGTAAAAATTCTTTGTTGCCTTGTCTCTCCCAACATATTTCCCAAAACTACTTAATGGATCCCTATTTACAACAAACTCGTAAGAAAATGTAATTCTTTGGTTAGCTTTTTCTCATAATATTAATAATATTTACATAGGACTTTATATATAAAATGTTGACAATTATTATTTCTTTTTATCCTTACCCCTATGAAATGAATGTCAATGTCATTATCCCCATTTGACAGTTGGCTAAGAGGGGTTAAATTTCTCAAAGTCACATTGTGAATAAATAGGACAGCCAAAATTTGAACCCAAGTATTTCATTTCCAATCCTTTCATCTTTCCACTTACCAGAGCGACCATACGGAATTTTCCAAATCATGCTGCATTGTGAACTACCGACTTCAATTTTCTCTTTCAGTTCCTTGAATTTTGGTCATTTTTCAGGTTGGACCTTATGTTCTTGTTACTCTGGACATTTCTGTAAGACCTTCACTACTTGCTTAATTATCAGATATTTATCTCCAGCTATCTATTAGACAATCCTACTGGGACATCTCACTGCCTCCCAAATACTACATGTGTACAATTAAATTATCTTTTATCCCAAGTACATCCCTGCTTCTATTCCTCTATTTTAATCATCTTGCAATTTCTAATATGGAACTTTTGGGTATTATTATCTTTATCAACTACTTTATTCCTTATCCTACCTCATTCTGCAGCCAACCAATCTCCAAATCCTATCGCTTTTAGTTCTTAATACTTCTTGAGTCTCAGTATCTTCTTCTCTTTCCTTCTCTCTACTTCTTAATATTTACTGAATCTTATTACTTCTTGTCTCTCTGTCCATTGCCACCATCTGAACTCAGACTGCTCATCTGGTTTCTACATCAAGATCTTAAATTGGTCTCCTTACTTCAGGTTTCACTCTCAATTCATTCTTCACAATGCAGCCAAAGAGATCTTGCTAAATTCTTCAAAAAGACTCCCCTTTGGACAAAAGATCAAGTCCAATTTCCTTAGGATAGCAATTTACCTCTGCAGCTTCAACTCTGATCACTTCCCTTCCTTCCAGCCTCATATATATCATAATTTATGTGTTTGCAAAAAGGCAGAGAAAAACCTTCTAAATTTTTACTGGGTATTAATAAGAATAACCTAAATAATTATGAGCAATAATATTTGCTACTACTTTAATAGAAATGTCTCATTTATTTAAAGATTCTAAACTGTGCTTCTAAACCAATTCCATTTACATATTTCATAGGATTTCAAAAATTCTAAATCAGGGCCTATATTATGTATCCAGTTTTACAAATGAGCACATTGAGTCTAAAAAAAGTCAAATGACCCTCAAAATCAACATAGGATGTGGAAATGTGGTTCAAATTTAAATCTTCCTGATCAAAATCTAGAACCTCTGCCACCCCATACACCCCATACCCTATACCATACTGTTGCCCCAGTATCTATCTCAAAAAGATAAATGTATTCCCTTATAATTAACCCCACTAGCATTGAGAGCCAAACTAGATCATTTAGGTTTTCCCTTTTTTTTGGGGGGGGGGGTTCTTCCACTCCATTTACACCACATGAACATCATAGCCACGTTTCGAAGTACCCCATCCGAACTCCTAAGCCACAAAAGCACACAGTACATATTGTTCACTAAAGGTATATTTGAAAACCAACAGACTGTCAGGAATGGTTAAGACAGATAATAATAGACTGATTAAAGGATGGTAGATCATTCCTGACACTGCATAAGATTAAGTATGCTAATCAGATTTTGGATTTAGACAACCCAGATAAATCCCCAAATAGAACAAAAGGAGGTATTCAAATCTTTACTTCCTTTCCTTGTTTTTCAAAATACATCTTTGTGTTTTATTTATGTCTCCTTCAGAGCTGAGGAATTATGAAGGCTTTACCCAGGTGAGTTGATTACACGTTCTTTTTTACTTTCTCTTTTTTTTCTTTGGCTGTTTTGAGTGAAGTATCCTCTATTTTAATCCTTGCTGTCCTAGATTAGTTGCTTAGCAAAGGATGATAGCAATGGGGAAATTATTTGAATGTTATATATGAAGACAATGTAACAACTCATTTCTTTCCAGTCACAAAAAATCCAACAGCTGTTTGTAACTTGCTGTGTACCAAATAGGATGGATACAGAAAAAGGATGGATGGAAAAAAAAAATTCTAAATAGTCACTGCGTTTAGGCCTCTTTTATTTATGCTAAGAAAGACATCATATGCACATTTGAACGGCTACCATCCATATCCTAATTTGGTTATTTGAAATAAATTGTGCATTTGGAAAGCAAGGAAAATGCAACTGACAAGCTAGGCTTCTAAGCATAATTGAAATTCATTCTGAATTCATGGAAGGTCAGTTTCATTTCAAAGCAATAGCCCTTGTTTTGAATTTCTATAATTCTGCTTTGTTTCCATTGCAGCATTAAATTTACTAATCACCAAAATGATTTTCTCATCTGATTTAGTTGAATTTTTCTTCCTTAATTTTATACTATATAAAAGCAATTTTGCCTATATAAAAGTTTAAATTTTATACTATATAAAAGTAATTTTACCTACATAAAAGTTTATATTTAATTTTTTGAAATACGTTGATCACCTAAAGCATTGTGATCTGATCTCAAGAACGAAGACATTAAGGAATAATGTTTTTTCTATAAACAAATGCAGTTACTCTGAGATTTAGACCAATTTCATTGGCAAAATATTCTGGCTGATATCTTTTGTATAAATAATCCCAAATCAAAGTTTGCAAAATAATGTATTTGCAATTTCACCATCAGTCGATCTTTAAATTATATCTTCCAAGATTTTGATGTCAATATAAATTTACAAAGATTTCCTTCACCATCAAGAGTTCAGCCAGTTCTTACCTTCCTCAATCTCACTTAGAACTTCAATGCTACATGATTTTTAACCTTCTTTTCTTATCCCAGCATTTAAACGTTAGTTATTTTATTCTAGTGTCAGATTGCAACAGTGTTGAATAAGTATCCTCAAACCCTTCATTTGGAAAGTAAACTGAAAAATAAATCTCTATTTTCTACTTTTTGTTTTCCCAGATATACTCTCGGTTGCTAGTAATCCACTTTTTAAAAAAATTCTATGTTCAGTCATTTAACTTCTCAATGAAATCTGTAGTAAGCATGTGACGAAATTACAATCAGGATGCTTATAAAATAGCCTTGGTGTCTTCAGGGGGGAAAAAATCATCCAATAACCAGGTTTTCAAAAAGGTATTTAAAATGACACACCAGGAATTTAACTGTGATGGGCCAAATTCTCGACTCTCTCAGTTATGACGGCTCTTTCATAGACTGGTTTGTGATTATTTTTGCAAAAAGCAGAATGAGAATTCTGAATGTGCTGACTTGTGAAGATATATGCTCATTACAGAAAATGCACTGATATGTTATTCTTATCTCATGAGACTGCCCAGAGCTCAATGAACTTGAGGGATAGGATGGAATGTTAGCACTGATTATCTGCCCAATATAAACCTAATCATACAGTGATTAAATTAACCTGGCAGATTAATTTTAAGCATAATTTCTCATTCCCTCATCATTGGCCAGACTGCAATTTTATGACAGTGGGCAAACTACAGCATAGTTGGTAGCTCAAGCTATGTAAAATAAAGGTCAGCAGAAAACATCAAACATAGAACATTTAAGATATAATTGCCTTTTTGTTGCTTCTTTCAAAAACATGCATTAGACTAGATTAAGCTATGAAAATGTATTTAGTGAATTAGTAAAATAAGCATAGAAAATTTTTTAAATGGTGATTCTGAAATTATTAAAGATGATGTCTCTAAAATTTTTGATTGAGGGGCGCCTGGGTGGCACAGTGGTTAAGCGTCTGCCTTTGGCTCAGGGCGTGATCCCGGCGTTATGGGATCGAGCCCCACATCAGGCTCCTCCGCTATGAGCCTGCTTCTTCCTCTCCCGCTCCCCCTGCTTGTGTTCCCTCTCTCGCTGGCTGTCTCTATCTCTGTTAAATAAATAAATAAAATCTTTAAAAAAATAAATAAATAAAAATAAATAAAATTTTTGATTGAATCCTCTTTATAGTCTTTATATCTTGTTTACATTTATATTCTCACCAAATTATGTTTTCAGAGGTAACACAAGTAATTTTAAGTCAATTCAAGTTATCTTGAATTATGAAATCTAAAACCAGTGATGAGGTTTAAAAATGCCCAATAAAATAAAAATAAACAAAAATAAAAATGCCCAAAGTACCCTAATAAAAATTAAAAGTTGGCTCTTAACAAATAGCGGATGATGATAACATTTCCACTGAATATATTCATTACCTCTTTCTGAATATATATATATATATATATATATATGTATATATATATATATGTAATATATTCATTACTTCCTTCTGAATGCCGGGAAGAAGTAGAAATTAACCTACAGCCATTTTGGGGGGCTACTATGAGCAAAGCATAGATTTGCTTGGGGGTAGGAAGAAGTATTTTGAGTGTTTAAATATTGACTTCAGCTTTTCCTCAGTCTTTAGAATTTAGCAGTGTGGTTACAGATTGTTTCTTTTATTCTATGCTGAAAAGGGGTGAAGATATTACACATTTTCTGTTTTAAGCTATCAAAAACTCTGTTGTTAGCAGAACTGATGAGATCTGCCCCTGAGGGTTAAGACATCTCATTGAAAGAATCACAGGGATTTCATGTTTGGGGGAAATTACACACAGATTTCTGTATGAAGATCAAGACACACTATATTCAAACACCACTTCAAACTGAGGTTTAAGGTTGAATGCTTCAAAATTAAGAGGATGTCATTTAAACCCATCAAGAGTTGGTATTTCAGCAATTATTAAGTCTTCAGAGAAGCATAGCTCTTCTGTAACCTAGTGAAGTAGTGTGGCTCCTCTTCAGTAAGTGAAAAAGGAGACAGCATTCCTCTTTAGAAAACTCAAAGGCATTCTTCATTTAATTAATAGGTAGAGAAAGTCTTGAGCAGGAAAAAAGTAGTCCCTGAGATCTATTCAATTATCCTTTTGTGCCTATTCTTGGCCAATTTTTCAAAGTATCTAATGACATATTTAAGTGCACATATGTGCTTTATTTTTCCTCTTTCTTCATCTAACAGAAATACACCTGTTTAGTAAACTTTTTATTATTCGAAATATATAAACATCCAGTAAAATTGTCATCTCTCATCTCGTTGCAGACAATATAATTAATGGAAGAGGAATAATGTGAATTGTCACTTAGGACTGAGAGAACGGAAATGGGCTTCTCAAGATAGATTCTGAAAGTCCCTGTGCTGGTCAAGGTCAAAGCAGGGGAAAACCATAATTACAGATTTCTCAGACCTAGCAATTGAAAAAAAAATTAGAGTAGCTAGGGTTCTAATCGTAGTTGAATAGGGTGATTCCTCTTCATATAGTGATATTTAATTCATGCATCATTCTGCACATGGGATTAGCAAAACTTGTAGTCTAATAATCATTCCAAAACCAAAAAAGAAATGAAGCAAAATACAAAATAGATGTCTAGTCTAATAATGTCATCATAATAGCACACAGCATATGACTGTATCTTCTCAAGTAAGAGACAACATACCACTGCTGCCATACAAAATGGTTTGGGGTGGTACATCAGAAAAGATATTTTCTTTTTACTAGTTATTTTTCCGTTTTAATGCGCAATAGCTACAACCCAGAATTTCACAAACATCATTATCTAACGTGAAGCTAAAGTAAAATTTTAATGAATCAAGAAACTTAAGCAATTAACAGCACAGATATTTCATGGCAATAGTCAGGATCATGAAGGTAGTACACAAATGACTGAAGTCAGGAAACAATACAGCAAGTTTTACTCATTCATTCACCCTAAGATGCTTACTAACTACTGTGTCTTTCCACTTATGTGGAATAGGAACACATCCAAGTATAAGATAGACAAGTTCTTTGCCCTTGCGTATCCTACATTTCAGCCCACGTCTCTAATGATTTCCCAGGAGATTGGGATAATCAACGGCTATATAAAACTGGGGTGTTCTACCTACCTTTGCTGGGTCCAAAATTAAATTTCCTCTAAAGCTCTGTTGGCTCAAGTCAGGTTGACAGTGGAGCAGCCAGAGGTCTGGTTCAGAGGCGGAGAACAGTCTCACTAGAGGTGCCTCATAAAGAGCCATGTCCACCAAATACTGGAGTTCTAAGGAAACCAGCTGATGGATGCACCATTATAAATAGGAAGATCAAGGGCTGGGTACCTCATTCACTCTACCAAGTACTCTCCTTCTGAATCCTTCCTTTGCACCATAATGCCCCATGTACCTGCCAACCATTCTGGCTCTTATAAACAAAGTCAATCCCAAGATATAGGAACCCTTTAACTCTGAGAAGTCAAAGGTGAACATGGGAGATAAGCAATCAAAAATATAACATGACATCTTCTTACTCTAGTGGTCCTGGCCTGCTAATCTGACTTGCTAGATTTTTATCACAGATAATGGTTAACACAAGATGAAAGAAGGATACTGGAGAGTTAATACCTAAGATTGATTTAGGACACAATTTTAGTAGAGCTTCTTTACATGGGGCGGAGTAAAAAAAAAAAAAAAACACTAAGTGAATTCTCAAGGAGTTTTCTCCCTAGAAGCTTGCTGATACAGAAAGAAAAACGATCCGTGCTTAAAACAAAACAATAAGAAATTTAAACCTTAGTGTATACCAATTGGAGAGGAGGAAAATGAGATGGAATAAAGTGAAACCAAATTCATTGCAAGTTTCCTCAGGACTGCCCTCCTCTAAAATCTTAAGGCTGTTAAAGATTTTCTGACTGAGTTCCATCCCACCTATCTAGTTGTATCCGCTGCAATGGGGTTTCTCAATCAGAATCAGGGGGTTGGGGGCGCCTGGGTGGCACAGCGGTTAAGCGTCTGCCTTTGGCTCAGGGCGTGATCCCAGCGTTATGGGATCGAGCCCCACATCAGGCTCCTCCGCTATGAGCCTGCTTCTTCCTCTCCCACTCCCCCTGCTTGTGTTCCCTCTCTCACTGGCTGTCTCTATCTCTGTCAAATAAATGAATAAAATCTTAAAAAAAAAAAAAAAAAGAATCAGGAGGTTGCCAGGGGGTAGGAAAGCGGGTGCTCACTAAAAATGCATATTCCTGTGCCCTGCCTCAGAATCTGACTCTCTAAAGTGAGGCCCCATATCTACATTTTTAGCAAGTTGCTCAGTGATATTTTCCACACTCTGAAAATCCCTGTAAACTCCTTGAAGTTTACATTATATTTACATTTCCACGTTAGGTCCAGCTCAGGACCTTGAGCCCAGAGCCCAGACTGCCAAACTATTAAGGCTACGTCTGTGGGAAGTACACTGGGTTTTCCCAACTAAAATTTGATTCCTTTCTTTTTATAATCAAGTGAGAGGAAAAAAAAGATAGTTCCTGAGGCATGTCAGGAAGACCCCCTACACTTAACACAGTAAAGCAATAAACATCTTTCAAAAATCTTAAGTAGAAAAACTCTTCACTTTCAGAGTCCTGCCATGGTGGAAGAGGAAACGGGGCAGGCTCTCAGCGCTCTATTTCCTTGGGCAATTTGCTGCCTCTCTCTGTTTCCTCTGACGCCATATGAGGGATTTGGGTAGGAGATCTCATGCCTGTCTATCCTGGAACAAACAGCAGACACTTTCTCGGAAGTATAAGGGACTTTTATTTTCAGTTCATCCTTCAAACTTAATTAAATACTGAGCTCAATTTCCTTTTGGTCACTAATAGAAGTTTTTCCCTACACAGTTTTTAAAACAGTAATAATAGTCATATGAACACTAATAAATTCCACCCTGCACGGCACTCTTCTCTATCTGCATTTCATTTCTGCAGAGATTGATTTAACTTATACAGGGTGTGCCTCTTGCTCTCCAAGCATTACCCTCATCCTCTAAGTTATGTTTGATCCATTATGGGTCAAATTAGGTGATGGCATTCCAACAAACCTTATGTTTAAAGATAATAATTTTAGTACTGAGGTTCTTTTACATCTAGTGGACTCAAAACCTTTACAGATTATGTCCAGGGATCACCACGAACATGAACACTACCTGCGAGCTTCGACAACCTGCTTATTGTGTGCCTGGGGAAAGGAAAAGCTGGTTTCACTGGATGTGAGATTTGGATGTTTGTATTTTAAAATTTGAACTTAATGGATTCCAATATTTCACCCAGATGAATGTATATAAATATAGGTAGACATACATTTAGTCTTCGACGTTTTCAACACAGGGAAAGAAGTCGAGGCGTAAAGAACAACTTGCAATAGTACTGAGACTGCCTAAATGATCTTTACTAAAGCTGTTTAGTTTCAAGACACTAGGAAACTATTCATTAAGAATTACTACCCAGCAGCCAAGTTTGTAAACTTTCATCCTTGCAGCACCATGTAAGTAGAGTACAAATTTGAAGTGATATACGGGCATTACTGAAACAGCCTTTTTCCAATATTCTTCTTCTTATGCTTTATATAATTTTTAAAAATAAAGGCCAAAAGGATATAGTTTAAAATCCATGCCATTCAAAGTCAGGAATGACAGAAGACAAGTTTGTACACTTTCAAAAATAAATGGAAGTTTTAGAATTTTCTTTTCTTTGAATATTTTTAAGCTTGATATTTCCATAGTGCGTCTTACGTGTATAAATTTCCTTTAAAGATTTAAACAGAGAACATGGGCTTTGTGTTAAAATCAAGGGTATAAAGGCATAAGAAATACACTAAGATTTCTTTCAAATTCTACAGAAAACTGGAGCCAGTGGCTATTAAGGACATTAAAGAGAGATAGTACGCTACCCTGGAAGTTAAGCATTTAACCTTCTGAATTTCCTTTTCTTCTTTCTTTTTTTAAATTGAAGTATCGTTGACATCATATTTAGTCTCCTTTTAGAATTTTAATAGTGACCATTATGTACCCTTTTATGACTCTTTCTCTTCATATTGGTAATAGGTCATTGCTTTTGAATGTTCCAAGGAAAACATTTCAGCTTAGCAATACAATTGGGAATTTTTAAATAATTTGTCAGAAAAGTGATACCAGTAAAATTTTCTAATACCCTTAAAAAGAAATCTCTACCGTCTAACAGTTTTCTCAGGATAATGTTTTCACTATATAATTCTGCACTAGAAAGATATTGCTGGTATTCCCTGTTTATATTTTCCTCATTCTTCTGTAAATTATAGTAATGAGTCAAAACCCAGTTAGAGAAAAGATCTATAAAATTCAATATAATGTTCTCAAATGTGATAGGATTCAGCTCATATATAACAGCAATCATGGTAACTTTTCTAAGCTTTATTACCAGTTTTGCACAGAACAAATAAACATTTATGAAAAATATAATTCTAGGGAATCTGCAATGGAAAGTATACCTTAATATACATCCCAACGTCTAATGATGATATATTTTACTTGTGAATAAAATTATACTTTATGCATATGTGTAAAAAAAAAAAAACCCACCAAAGTGCTTAAAATTTCTTCAAAGTGAAATGAGAAGGCATTAGAGAATTTTAAACAGGAGGATGACGTGATTTAATTTATATATTTAAAAATTCTGCTGGCTAGATGAATAATCAAAGGATATAAATATAGAAGAAAGCAGAAAGCTTTTGTAGTAGTCAAGATTTTTAAAATATAATATATATTTTTAAATATAATATAAAAATAATATATACATGATAAATATGTGATATACAAATACATACAAAATATACAAAATATGTAATATAAAAATATAGACATGATAAATATGTATATACATGATAAATATGTCTATATTATATATATTTTAAAAATCTAGACTCAAATATATACATGTATACACACATAGATACACATATAGGGAGAGAAGGAAGGAGGTTTAGGTTGGGGTGGTAGCAAGGAGAAGAAAATAAATAGATATATTAGGATAAGATATTTAGAAATAGTGTAGAGAAAACTGGCTGATGGTTTTGAGGAGGAAAGTAAGTTAAAGGAAGAGTCAAAGGTGATACGTCAGTATTTGATGTGAGCTAGACAGATGGTGAAGCTGTCAGCTGAGACTGGAAAGATTCAAGATTCACTGGACTTGGGAAGAAGTCAGGAGTGGAGTTATGAATTTTAGAGTCATCCATATAGATGGTCTTAAAGCCATGAAAATGATTGAGATTTCCTAGGGAGAGAGGTGATGAAGAAGGAAAAAGAATGCCAAAGATGCTGAAGATTAGATCCTGAGCGTGGAAAGATCCAGCAAAAGCGTCTAAGAAGAGTGGTCAGTGGAGCGAGACAAGGACTGGGAGAGCGTGGCACCATGGAATCTAAAGGAAGGAATAGAGTCAAGAAGAACAGAATGACCAATTGTGTCAAATTCTGCTAAAAGTGGGAAAAACCTGACTACAGAGAAGGGACAATTAGCTTTGGCAATATAGATGTCACTGGTGACTGGGGCAAGAGTGCACCCAGTGGGGTGGGCAGATAACAGACTGCTTGGAGTGGGTTTGGAAGAGTAGTGAGGAGATAAAGTGGAATCAGAATAGATAGACAACTCCTTCAAGATGTGTTGTCCTGAAGGTGAATAGAGGCATGTGACAATAGATGGGGTGGTCAGGGAATGTTTGTATTCTGACATGAGAATGATGCAACAGAAGACAAAAATTGACACTACTGGAGAGGAGAGGAATAATTACAGGAAAATGGTCCTACGGACCACTTCATCTTCCAAATAACAGAGATTTGATAGTATATGATACAAATGAAACAAAGAAGTTTACAGTTTTGGTATTGGGAAACAGAGAGAATTTCCCTCAGCTTCTATTTCCTCTGATCATGTGTCCACATCATCATGGAGAGTGGGAAGAGGGGCAGGGATAGGAGGGTAGAAAAAAGAGAAACTGTGAAATATTTGTGTTAGAGATAAGAAACATGAAAAAAAATTTAATTTATTTGAGAGAGAGAGCACAAGCAGGGGGAAGGGGAGCAGCAGAGAGGGAGAAGCAGACTCCCCGGTGTGCAGGAAGCCCGGTGCCCAGCTCCATCCCAGGACCCAAGGATCATGACCTGAGCCAAAGGCAGATGGTTAACTGACTGAGCCACCAAGGCAACCCTCAAAAAAAACTTTTTTGGGGAGAAGGAGCTTGCACTTGTGCATGTGTGCATGCGGTGGGGGGGGGGAGGGGCACAAGGAGAGGGAGAGAGAATCTTAAGCAGGCTCCGCACCCAGCAGAGCCAAAGCCGGGCTCAATCTCATGACCCTAAGGTCATGACCTGAGCGGAAATCAAGAGTAGGGGGTTGAACCAAGTGAGCCATCCAGACGCCCCAGTATGCAAATATTATTAAATCATTGTAGGAAAGCTTCGGAATGATTGTGACATTGATGTGAAATTAAAAATTCTAAACCATGTGGAAGGAAATCCAACAATATTCTGATTTTGCCAGTGATGAGTGCTCTGAAATTTTGTGAAATATCAAATATCAAATTCTTTAATCTTTTAAAACTTTGGTACCCCCTGCTTTCCGGTGTCCTAAGCAAGCACTGTCTCTATGAATAAATCTATTAATCTCTTTCTAAAAGATGGGAGAGAGGCTAGGGAGAGAATACAGTGATTTGACCAGGAAGAAGAAGGTCCCCCACAAAGGACAAAGAAACAGTAGACTAAGACGTTAAGGAACACCTTCTCCCACTCCTCATTTTGCTCAGGGCCAATTAAGACAATGTCATTGCAGCCATGCCCTGTTTAACAGGCAAATGGGGGAAATGTTTGCTACCATTTAAGTAAACTAGAATTTGTGGCACCCACAACAGACTGCTCGTGGGACTTATGCCAATTTTTCCAGGCACTACCATTGACTTTGGTACCTCTAATGGAAGTACGGAGCAAGAGAGATAACTAGTGGGGAAGAAGGTCAGCAGTGTATTTGTTCAAAAGTAGACCTTTATTAACAATCAACAAATTAATACACAGTAATAATAATGAATACATTTAGAAATACAAGAGGGTACACTATTAAAAACATAATTAGATGCAGATTGAGCAGTCCATCTAATTCATTTAGTCATACATATTTATTAGGTGTCCATTATGTGTCCGGCACTGTGCTAGATACTAGGTACATACTCAATGTTCAGCAGTACATTCAATTTCCTGGATCAAAATTGTCATGCTCTTTCCAAGTTTAAGTGCCAAAAGAATATAAAATTTGCTCTGTATGATCAGAAGCAATCTCAGGGCATCTATACTCTGTATGTCTGCTCAAAGAGAGAGTTAGCCTCATTCCTAACAGCCTGGGTTCTAGTCCTTAATTTGCCACTACTGGTGTGATAAAGGAAGCCAGGATTCTCTGGGTATCAGTTTTTTCCCATGCAAAATGAGAATTTTGAACGGGATGATCTTGCACGCTTCATTTAGCTATTCTAGCCCAAAAAGAGTTGATGGCTTTGATCGGCTCTATCTAAGCATTCACCTGCAGCTCTGATGTGGTGGATATTCTCCCCATGTCAGGCGCTGCTCAATACTAACGTGTGTATCTAACAGATATGTATATCCTCTCCAATATAAGGTTAAGAATGATAGACGCCATTTGACTGAAACCATTCATCACACATTTGCAGTTGTTTCTTCAAGACGACTCTGTAAGGTGAAAATTGTTACCATTTCCATCTCAGAGTCAAAGGAAACTCGGCCTCACAGAAATTGCGTGACCGCCCTGAGTAAGCCCCGGAGCCAGACCTTCTGAGCCAAAGCCCAGAGTACTCTCTACTAAACACAGAGGAGCCCCCTGCATTTTGCTGTTCAAACTATATGGGACCATGGAGAAATAGTCGATAACCTAGTCAAGTGCTTTTGAAGCATTTTTTAAATTAGAAAACCCAATACGTGTAAGACAGGAATTAAAAAAAAGAAAGATATTAATTATGTGTTTGTAATCCTCTCCCCAACCCAACCCCCATGTCGGTCTTCTAAGAAGAAAGGATTATTGCTTGCTTAGTCAGCCATAGGAACTTAATTGCGCCTATTGGGGGAAAGAATAGAAAGGATAATTGGAAGACGCTTAAAGAGTGTCAATTACTCTATCTAAAAAAGGTTGCCTAAGGAGAAAGAATTTTCAGAAAGTTAAGAGATTTTGAGAGTTTATGGAGGAAAAGCGATTTGAAATCATCACATACTATGGTATAGGAGATTTTGAGGACAGAAATTTAAGAAGAATTTAAATAAATTTTTGCCAAAACTGGCCACAAAACAGCCCTGTTTTATTTGAGTTATGGGTAAAACAGATAAAAGTTGAGCTGCTCTGCCGAGGTATCCAAAGGCACAGTCTAGCTAAATACACTCAAAACAATTGCTTCAGAGTGAAGCTATTTCTCTTTGGGTCTTTGCAGACAGTTTAATCCTCTAAGAGGAAAGCAACTGAATCAGGCACAGCTCTAAGCACAGGCAGGTGCCTACTGAGGTGATCCTGGGGAAGTTATGAGGCTGCATCTCCCCCCAATAACTTTCCTAATACTTTTTATTAGTTAAGACATCATCAACAGGGAAAATAATCCTTTGTTTCACAATAAAGGTACAGAATTAATTTTATCTTCTACTAAGACTCTAGAGTGTGTATCCAGTCTTATAATATTTAAATATAGTGTTTATGGTGATAATGTAATGGAGGCAAATCATCTCCCCATCTCCCTACCCCACTCAATTTAGCAGGGCTAGAAATCTGATGATAATAAATTTACGTCGACTTCACAAAAATCATATTTCTATCAGGCTAAGAAAAGTTGGAATATAAAAATAATTAGTGAAACAGAATATGTTTGTATAACTTGCATCCTAAATGTCTACACATATGAAAAAAACACATGTTTGAATGTTCCCATGGGATATGATAATGCACTAAATAGGGTAGAATTAAACAGGAAAGGAAAATATAACTATGGTAATAAAATGTATTCAAAGGAGAACACTATTGAATACAGGAGAAAGATACTATGCTATCAAGTTAACAAATGAGTTAAGTTAGTGATTTTACTAAACCTAAATTCTGAGTGCAAAATAATTTCAAATTTTATGCTTTCAAAGGACAGTGAAAGCTGAAGATGCTCAGTTTCCCAAAATGAGAAGGAAAAGAAGAAAAGTCTATAAAAAATGGAAAATCTTGAATCCCACAGTATGTAAGTCTAATTCATTGGTTTTATAAGTATGTATAAAATGAACTACCCAGCTATGTACTTTGTTTTTTTTATCACAGAATGCCTATAAAAAGTAAGACGATGAATACATGTAAATGTTATAAAACAATTTAGAAGTTTGGTATGTATGTATATATTGCAAATAATAAAAGTTTAAAAGTATATATATATTTACTTATTCAAAGACTATTAAGACCTCGGTTCTTAGAATCTGTTATCAATGGATTATTATGTAACCGTCTCAGTTCTATGTTACTAGTCGTAGAAATTGAAGTGTAGTCAGTTGAAAGAGCCTATAAACTATAAAATTATGAAATTGAAAAGGGCTATAAACTGAACTGTTCTTGGCATGAGGGTGTTATTTAAGAATAAACTGTAATCTATAGTTTTGGAAGACAGTCCACCAGCATAAACTACTAGGGTATTCATGCTCTAATGTAAACGGGCTTTCGAGAGATATGTTTCCATGTCTTTTCTCCCACGATTTCTACATTACGGCTCTCAGATTGTAAGCAGACCTGCTGGGGACTCTTTCAGTACTTGCCGTGAGAAAAGCCATTCCCTCAGACTAGCAGAGAGGCAAATGGGAACTCCATGGGACTCCAGGACGCTTGAGAACCTAAAGTTGGAAGGTAGTGAGTGATCGCTAAACCTATGATTCTTTATTTGATTCTGAAACAGAATTTTTTTAAAATGTGACACAATCTTTAGAAATCAGGAGATTTCACAGTATAATAAATCCAGATTCTAGTTCTCTCCTGGAAAATGAGAGCATCTGGCAATACTAGGACACCTTCTCTGTGCTATAAAAAGCCTCTTTCCCAGGCAAAGGAAACTATAGGACCTATTTAAAAGACTGTTTATAACCCTTACTTGGGTCTCTTTATTTGCTGTACCTTCTCAAATTAAATCAAGCTTGATTTAGCCTGTATTCTAGTAGTATTATATGTAGTATTATGATGCCATGTTCAAATACTTGATCATGGCAACTTATTCTTTATCAAGGAGTCTCTTAAAATTTATTTGCAAAATTTGTTCTGAAATGTTCATTTCACCCATTTTAGAAGTCTCTGTTTTAAAGTAAAGCTTAATTACATTCTTAGTTTCTAGAACTACCAAGTAATATTCTGCATTCTAAGATAACTGATTTAAACTCAGATATTTATTGGAAATGAATTTTTATGGAAAATACCTTTACATACCAGAAATGAATCAAAATGTTGCCCAACACACCAAGAACGTGCACTGAACTGTACCCTAGAATTTGCATCCCATCTGCTCTCTAAATGGACACAGGAACCTTTTGTCTTTTTTCTTTATTTCTTCTTCTTCTCTTTTTTCTTTTTTTTTTTTTTCTTCTTTAGGTGAACCTCAATTTGCTAATCAAGGACACCAAAAAAATAGAAGAGATCTTGAAAAGGAAGTCAAAGGAGACACCCCAAAAGCTGTGTTTCATCAGACTAGGGCATTAGGGAAATCTAGGGAAAATGGAGATGAGCATACATCTGTTTCTATGCATGGAAAACAGAATTCCACTTTCCTCCCTAAAGATAATAAACCACTTTTATCTGACAGCAAAATAAGTAGGGAGAAGGAAAATGATGATCCTCCTTCATCCATTTCTCATCGACAAGACAAAGTCTTATCAGAGGCCATGTTTAATGCCTGTGAAGAATCATTATCAGGAAAAAGTACACTGCAGGATTTCCCAAACATGGTAGAAAACCTTAAACCAGCAAAAGGCAAAATTATTACAGAAGTGAAATGTGGGGCTTTCAGTATGCAAGTAGAAATCAAGAACAGATTTTTCTGTAAAACAGAAATGCAGTTCCCAACAAAGAGGAGATGTCCAAAATGTCACCAACATTACTCTTCCAGACACATTCAGAGATGGTACATGTCTAGAAGCTGCTCTTCTAGATGTAGGGATATGTTGGGAGAAGAACTAAAACCTGAGGAGACATCTAAATCTGAAAAAGTTGCCAGAACAGAGAGACCCTCACTGAAAGTACGCATTGTAGAAAAAGGAATTAAAGTTAAATACATGAGTAAGAAACAGAACATATTGATTAATATAACTCATCCTAAAAGAAGGGAGAAAATAGCTAAATACAGAAACATTTCCTCCAATCAGTCTACTAAAGAATGTTCCAGGTCTTCTGCACCATCTGATATTAGGCACCATGAAAAGTGGCAGCCTGAGAACAGGCATCAGAGTTCAGATGGTTTGTGTGTCTCTCCTCCTGTTGTGTTTGCTGTCCAGAAGGAGGAGAATGTTGGTACAGCTGTGGACTTTCTGTGCTCAACCCCTCAGAGGAAGAAGAATGAGCCTGATATGCTATCTTCAGTTTCAGATGACTCTGAGGTAGAATCTGCCATCTCTCAGCAGGACGACTTCAAAATTAGCCGGAACACCCTCAAAAAGAAACCACTCTCCAAGGCTGAGACTCTTCTCGAAAACATTCTTCCTACTTCACAAGATACCCCAAAGACCACAGGTTTAAGTGATATGGACTTAAGGAAAATGCCTTTTGAGGATCCCAAGGATGTGGACAGAGAGAGAAAAATCATCCTTGATATGCCAGAAAATGTCATATCAGACTTGTGTATAAGGCAAAACACAGAAGGAATAAATTATCTGTCAAGTGCCATTACTGACATCTTCCCCATTCAAGATGGCAAAGACTCTGACGTGTGTTCTTTGTCTTCTCCGAGCATGCAGCTTATAGGAGAAAAGACAGCCAGCATTTATTGCAAAGGCAGCAGAATTCCACCTGCAGATTGTTGTGAGAAATCAAATTCTTTATCTTTGCCTTTCAGTCAAAACATTCTGAAGTCTTCCACCTCATTCAGTCCATCCCACCGGGCCACCGGACATTCGGAACCTAAGGAAATCCTTGGGGATACATTTTCCTTTGATCACTGTGCTGAGTTTTTGAAAAACTATGAGGAAGAACATGGTGTGCCTGACAGAGACTTTCACGAAGCCACTTTACATAGTGACTCTCGTACAAAAGCAGAGCAACCGTTCGAAATGAAGAGTACAGAGTGTCCCACTCGCAGCCCTGCATCCTCCAGCAGCCCCTCTGCTGGCAGCCCAGTCAACAGTAGCAGCCACAGCACGGCGGACTGGGGAGCAGCAAAATCCCAGGCAAGTCACCCAGAGACAGCAGCTCCCAGCACCACAACAGAGCTAGTCATGACCTTAATAACTGATGCGTTAGAGCAAAGATTAATTATTCAAAATGACAAAGAAGGCATGGTTCATTCTAATTGTCCCATGGGAATGAAAAATCCTGAAGACTCACCCACCTCTCTGGGAAATGGTGAAAAAGACAAATTCCAAGTAACACCAGTGGTAAAGGAGGCGTGCCATAGAGATTTTGAAGACCCGTCAAATGAGAATCATGATGAAGTCTGTTTTCAAATGGATTTTCCGAACACCGCTGAGTTCAGCTGCACGGCATGTGCTACAGATAATCTGTTTATGATCGAGAACACTCTGACCAATGATGCAGACCAATATGGTAACCAAGATGAAAAAGGCCTTGGACTAACCAGCTTTGAACAGGAGTCAGCAGAGTGCCAAAGGATTGCATCAACAAAGCCAAATTCTGAAGGAGATAAAAATGACCCAAAGGAAACTTACTATCACCAACTAGACATATTACTGTCGCCTCGGAAGCAGCAGGCCTTGACAGGTACAGTGGCTATACAGAATCTTTAACTTTCATTGCTCTCACATGTTTGAGCTTTGGAAAGTCCTAATGTGAGGGCTTTTTTTTTTATTGCTTGGGATTTTCTCTTTATTGCTGAAGATATATTGAATATTTTAGAGTTAGATGAATATGGGCAAGCCTATATCAGCCTGCTTCTTTACATTATCACCTACCCCACCCATAAATAGCGCATAACAAAATCACCAAGGCTGCGGTTTAATATAAAGTTTTTAAAAAATCAATTTCTCTTTAAAAGGTTGATGTATTGCCAAATCAATTTTGTAGGAAACGTTAGCCTTTTGCCACTCTTAAATAATCTACCATTCCTTTCCTTTTTGCAAGCTAAGCATATTTATAATAGGAAGAATATGTCAGTGATCAAATGTGTTCTGAAACCTTGCTGGGGTGTTGCAGAAGGATGATGTACATGTTTCAGGAGGCCACGTGGAATAGTAATCAAAGCAAAGGACAAACACCAGAAACGGCCGTGGCTAATCCTGATTGAGCCATCCATGGGGCGTCTGACCTCAAGCAGACCCCCTGCCCTCCCCTGTGCATTGGTTGGCCCTGCTCAAAACATTGACAGAACCCAGCAGCTCTCCAGACCTCCAGAGGGCTAAGATAGAAGCCCTTTTCTAAGTACATAATACTGCCCTGTCTGCTTTCAATCTTGGGTCGACATTATATCATTTTGGCCACTTCACAGAAGGCCCTCGTCAGTTTTCCTCAGTAAGTCAAAAATATTTCATATCTAACGTTAGCATTATTCCACATGATCTATTAAAACACAGCTTGAACAAGTAAAAACTTCCTTCCAAACCACCGGCAACATTCCTGATGTGTCCAGGAACAACGAAACTCTCTTTTACTGTTCCATCCCTAATTTTTGCAATGGAATTAATATGATCTAGAAGTAGAAGTAAAATTCGGAAAGCACGGTTATATAAGTGTTGGCATAACACATGAAATTTGTGTTATTTTAGCATATTTATTCTCTGTACAGTAAATTTCAGCAGTCACAGCGGCCGCTTCCAAGTGCTGACATACCTCCAGATAATAAGATCAATGGCATGAACCCCACTTTTGCTTCAGTCCATAATTATTTGAGTCAGCAAGAGGCAGATCTGCAGTAAGAGCACTTGTGTCTCCCAGAACAGAAGCGTTGCTCCCCTGGATGGATATCCCTCCCAGGCGCGCTCTCCTTCCCCCAAGGCCATGCTCCTTCCTGGACTGCCTCTCCCAGCAAGGCACATTTCCTTAAGTAAATTAATAATTCAAGTTGGAATCCTCCCAAAGCCGATGCCGTACTTCAGTAGACTTCGAAATTGTCTCATTGGGTGAACAACTGCAACTGCCGGTCCTTGTGTTACTGTGGTTCAGCAAAAGGCTGTTCCTACAACTCTCCCTCTTGCCCCTTTACTCCTCTTCCCCTGGGTCATTCTGCTCCAGCCACAGTGACTTCCTGGAGTTGCTAGAACCTGCCAGGCAAGATCCTATATCAGGTCCTTTGCTTGGGCTGCTTCCACTACCTAGACCATTCTTCCCCCATATGCCCATGTAGTTCACTCTCATCCCCTCAAAGTTTTGCTCACGTGGTACCTTCTCAGTTGTCAGTGAGGACTTCTTGGGCCATTCAGTCTAAAACGCCAATCTGAGTCTTGTCCTTTTCCAGCCCATGTATAATCCATCCTTTTTCTGTGTTTTACTTTTATGCGTAGTCCTTTTCACCTTCTAATATGCTATCTAGTTTACTAGTTTATTTGTTCTGTCTTCTCCCACAAAAATGTAATCATGAGGGCATGGATTTTTTTCTGTTTCGATCATCACACAGCAGAACAGTGCCTATCTGGGGCGCCTGGGTGGCACAGCGGTTAAGCGTCTGCCTTCGGCTCAGGGCGTGATCCCGGCATTATGGGATCGAGCCCCACATCAGGCTCTTCCGCTATGAGCCTGCTTCTTCCTCTCCCACTCCCCCTGCTTGTGTTCCCTCTCTCGCTGGCTGTCTCTCTCTGTCAAATAAATAAATAAAATCTTAAAAAAAAAAAAAAAAGAACAGTGCCTGTCCTACAGAGCAGGCACTCCATGAATATTTGTTGAATGCAAGAATTCAGAGAAATTACATCAGGTTTCCTTGTGCAAAACTCTATGTTCACACATGAAAACAAAACAAAACAAAAACAGGGAAATGCTTCAGAAATATAAATGCTTGTATTAAAAGATATTTAAATCTCTAAATATTTGCTTGGATTTGACTCTCCTAGAGCTATGAATATTTTTATATGTTATTCAATACTATTATTATTATACTATTGATACCTCAGGCCAGGATTTTGTAATCTTTTCAGGGTATAGATTGCTTTGAGGAACTGGGACATCTTTGTACTGTTTTACCAGAAAACTATAAATTTGATATTGGCATGACTTATGCCTAAATTTTCAAAAGGTTCCTCCAATTCCTCAGATTCTGTCCTTGTCCCTCAGATTAAGAATCCCTGGCATGAGAGTGCTGACAATAATATAGGGGCGCCTGGGTGGCACAGCGGTTAAGCGTCTGCCTTCGGCTCAGGGCGTGATCCCGGCGTTCTGGGATCGAGCCCCACATCAGGCTCCTCCGCTAGGAGCCTGCTTCTTCCTCTCCCACTCCCCCTGCTTGTGTTCCCTCTCTCACTGGCTGTCTGTCTGTCAAATAAATAAATAAAATCTTAAAAAAAAAATAATACAGACAGCCCCTGATTTACAATGATTCAATTTAAACTTTTCACCGCAAGGATGGTACAAAAGTGATACATATTCAGTAGAAAGTGTACTTCGAATTTTGAATTTGATCTTTTCCCAACTGGTGATATGTGGTGCTATACTGTCTCATGATGCTGGGCAGTGGCAGCCCCAGCTCCCGTCAGCCACACGGTCACAAGGACAAGAAACCCACACACTTACAATCCTTTGGAACCCACACAGCCATTCTATTTTTTACTTTCAGTACAGTATTCAATGGATTATGTGAGCTATTCAACACTTTACTGTAAGACAGGGTTTGTGTGAGATGATTTTGCCCAACTGTAGGCTAATGTGAGTGTTCTGAACGCAGCTAAGGTAAGTTATGCTAAGCTGTGACGTTCAGGAGGTTAGGCACATTAAATGCATTTTTGACTTGTGATATTTTCAATTTACAATGAGTTTATCAAGACACAACCCTATCATAAGTTGAAGAAGTTCTGTATTATGTAGTCCCTTCCACCCATCTGTGTGTGTGCTTGCAAATTAACTAGATTAGAGGTCACAATCTGGACTGCTTACAGGAGCCAGGCGGATAATGTAAATGAGTAAAGCAGGCTGCATGTGAGAAATAATGGAGTGTTGGTGACCGAGGGGGAGCTCTGTCCCCAGAGAATGAGAATGCCGGTCTAGTAGAGCCAGGTCTTCTGATATTTCAAGAGAGCTGGAGATCTGGATTTTATATCATATATATATATATATATATATATATATACACATACACACACACATACATATATAATAATGTATATATATGAATCTCTAGACTATAAGACACTCAAGTATTCTGAAGGACTCTATTAAAATGTAGGAATAGTATGTTCATTAAAAGACACACTAATGTTTTATCAAGCATGAATGTAACAATAGAAAAGTACCACTTTGTGAAAAAAGCAAGCAAGCAAGCAAGCTATCACTTTGAAAGCCCAAGGGAGGTCTACAAAGTGAGCTGGAGACCAAGGAGAGGAAGGGGCTCTTCGTTCCAGCCCCACGTCAGGCAAGCACATTGCCGGATTCCTAGAAAGGCTCAGTAAACATCCACTGGATTTTCATGGAATGAAGAAGAAGCTTATATGTGAATGAAGGTTACTGAGATATAGATTCAACTCACCAAGTAAAAATTTTCTATATCAGTTTGAAATATTCAAGGATTATGCTGATCCAGGTAGTAAACAGATAATACATTTGAGTATGGGAAGTGTTCAAGCTTAGATTGAATGACTAGGTAGAAATTTTGTAGAAGTGTTTTAAGCATATAGGGGATAATTAGACCAAATTACCTTACATACTTTTGCAAGCCTGAGATTCTATAAATACCAAGCAGGATAATGGGAGTAATACTTTGCACCCCGTGCACAAAACATACTGTAGGGCACAGAATTTCTTTTCATTTATGTATGTAAGAAAAGGCTAGAGGAAAACTTTTCCCATCATATCACAGGGCCATATTTCCATCACACACAGTTTCCTAGGCTCATAGAACTTTTGTTCTCCAGCAATTTCAGGAAAGAATTGCTTTTAAATGTAAAATAGTTGACATTAGAAAATTTTCCTTCTTATCTCATGGATGCCTTCAGAGTCAACCTAGACTCTTTCTTAATCTCGGCAAATGGAACTAGAGTGAGCATTGGAGAAAATGGCCAGAGAATTTTTAAAAGTTCTACCACTGTATAAAATCCCGGGGGGGGGGGGGGGGGTGGGATAAAAGGTAATCTTATTTATAGTTGTAGCCCCAGTAATAGTGGAAATTAATATATAGAAAGTGAACATGAGGCACCTGGTGGCTCAGTCAGTTAAGTGTCCAACTCTTGATTTCTCCTCAGGTCATGATCGATCTCAGGGTTGTGAGATCAAGCCCCGTGTGGGGCTCCATGTTGAGCATGGAGCCTGCTTAAGATTCTCTCTCTCCCTTTCCCTCCTCCACACCCCCCACCATGCGCACATGTGGTCTCTCTCCCTCCCCCCCAAAAAATGATGTATGTATAGAAAGTGAACAGTAAATATAGAATGTATGTCTTTTTTCTGTCCCTCTTACTTCCTAAGGAAGAGGTAGGGGTCAACAGCAGAGTTATAGAAAATGAGAGGAATTGGATAATGACTCTTCCCATCTTCCAGGTCTTTGTCCCTTACAAGTGAAATTTAAATTGTTATGCAAATGAATCATAATTATATATACAAAAAGATAATTTATTCATGGATACATCCCATTTGTTATTTAAATAGTTCTAAGAGCAAACTGATAAATTAGATTTTAATTTATAAAGACCAAATTTTAAAACTGCTTTGCTCCTTAGAAAAAAAATAAAGGTTATGATTTGTTCTCTTTTTAAATTGATGTTGCTTGCCTTTCATATATTGTCAAAAAGTAAACGCAAGTAAAATCTTAGCCAATCCCAGCCTATCAAATTACCTAGTAGGTATTATGTGCTTTGCTATTTTGTTTTTCTTTTCTTTTACTTTGTTAGTTGTTTTCTTAAAATCTGGTTTTATTGCAATTAGTTTATTTGTAATTTTCTTTCTTCTAATTAATATACAGTCTCATGACTTATGGTGACAGAAGGCAGCAGTTTGGAAATACATCAAGTATTTCAAGTTGCTATTTATTCAAATATGAAATTATCAAAGCCTCATTCATTTTGGTTTTTTTTCCCTTTTCTTTATCTTGAATCAACACATGCAACAAGAAAATATCATGAAATTTGCATGCTTGTGATTAATAGAAGTTAAACCATAAAGGACTTGAGTGGAATAAACTTTTTATCATAGATTGTAATTTAACTAATTCAGGTAATATCTTGTCTTCTTTTTGAAAATTCAGGGGGCATAATTAACAATTTATGTGCACTTTGCTCTTCCGGAATAACTAATATAATATCAGGCATACTCCTGGTACCCAAGGATTATCAACTGAATTGAATCCAACTGAGGTAATGCATGGTGATCCCCCACCTTCGATCTGTATGGATTTTTTTCCCACGTAATACAAGTTTAAAAAGTGAATCGTGAAGGAGTTGAACTATTCTAATTCTAGGCTACAGTGATTCTGTTTCAAAGACTGGAATATTTGAAATCCTATCTTGAAATGTTGTCTCACTTTCATACTTTAATCTAGATTGGAATTTGGAAATAAATAGCCTCCGCAAGTTATCCCAGGAATTGGCTCCCAGAAGTACAAGGGCCAGCGATGGTTCCCAAGAAGAAGGAATAGACCAGTGGGCCAGAAGGAGGCAGCAATTCAAAGATGGCAAAAGATGCAGCTCAGCGGGGGGGAGTTCATTTGCCAGCAACATCACTGAAGGATCCAGTGAGTAGACAATCTTTTACAAAACCAGAGCAAAGCAACAGGTAAAGCTCACCAGGTCCCCTCCCTCTTATCTCCAGAATGTAAACCGCACTGCTTAAACATGGCAATGTGGTGATTATATCCTTTTATAAAACAGATATTTTTGGAATGATCAACTCTTCATTATGCATTAAAGAATCCCAACTTGGTAAATTACCTCCTTCAAAACACAACTGCCTACTAAGGCTCCTTTTCTCTTCAGAAACGGAAATTACTAACTATAGGATTCTTTACAGAATTAAATTTGTCCCCTACTTAAAAGAATTTGAGTTGGCTTACAAAAGATGTATAATGTAAAAAGCTAAGATTAGTATGTTTGATTAAAAGAAATAATTTTCTTCTTGATTTAACATTTCTAAAATGAGGAATTGTCTCTAAATGGATGTGTATTTTAATGAGATGGTGTTTCTCTTGGTATTGAAAGAGTATTATTAAATCAGCATTATACCCCAGTCCCATAATCAACTGCAACTGAGAATGGAAGGTAGGTCATCAGTGAGGAAATCCAACTAAAGGGAAAAAAATGTGTTAAAAAAAATAGAGGGGAGCATTAGTACATTCAGTACATACCACCACTAATCTCGCTCCAAAATTCTAGCAACTAGTGGTTGGAAGATACTTACCCAAGTAGTAGACATTCATCATTTCCATGTTATTTACAAAACATACCAGTTGTTCATGAAAAACACTGATATGGAAACCTGAGAGAGAGAGAGAGAAAGAGAGGAAGGAAGGAAGGAAGGAAGGAAGGAAGGAAGGAAGGAAGGAAGGAAGGAAGGGAGGGAGGAATGAAGGAAAGGAAGAAAGAAAGAGAAAGAAGAAATCAGAGAGGAAAGGAGGAAGAAAGAAAAGAAAAAAAGAATTTAGAAAGAGTTGATGCAATATTGTGATTTATAAGAAATATAAAATATATACTTGGTTGTTCAGATTCACCCTCACATAAAGTTGGTCTTAGTCCACTGGTTCCTGGCTCACAGCTCCCAAAATCTTTAGAATTTCCCGTGAAGAGAGCAATAAAGGTGTCTTTTGTTATGTTAATGGGTGACTTTTGAAAGCTCTAGGCAACCTAGGTGGAGCTGATGACCAGAGGAAGCTACCACAGTGCTCAGAGGGTTGGAATTTTCAGCTAGGTGTCCAGAGAATTCTTGTTGGCGTGGGGTATGCACACGCATGCACACACACGTTACATTGGGTCCAGGAACCCAAGAGTTGTGTTGCAGAGAATGAAGTCTTTATGATAGGGACAGTGGTGACTATTCTAGGCTATTCCTACAGACAAGCTAATAGAATGACACAAGTACAAATCCTGAAGGCAGGAGCAAAATATTTCCAGAGTGAATTACAGAGCTGGCACAGATTAAGAATTGGATGTAGCTATAAATGTGTGGGCAAAATCATAATAATATTTAAATAATAAAACACTGTACTGTATTATCCCACCACAGTGTTCTTACATTCATGTGAACAGTGAAGAATACAATGTAAGTGGTCCATTTTGTCCCGATAGTGTTTCTTTCTTGTCCCTTGATCAATGTCTAATTCCTCCAGTTGCATCTTCCTATTTGGCAGCAAGGACTCTGGATCTGTAATCTTAAATTTTTATTTTCACATATACTACTGTATAGGGTTGTTTTATTATCCTTCTTTTGTTCATAGACTCTTGAAATACCTCCCTGGAGAATACTTTTAGACTTCCAATAATATATCCCCACTGCTTCACATTTTGTTGTAATGTTCCTTTTCTTCCACTTCTATTCCCCCTTCCCCTCGTCAGTTTCTATATTGATATGTTGCAGAATTCGGTTCAAATTTTTAAAAAATATTTTAATAATCAATACTTATTAATATTTAGTTTTCCTAATCATTGCTTTATGCACGAATTACTTCCAAGAGAATCTCTCTTTCTTCTTACTATAATCCTCTAATAATTTTTTGAGAGAGATTATTTGGGAGATAAACTGAGTCCTGATATATCTGAAGATGTATTTACGTGCCTATTAATTCTGCATGGTAGTTTGTCACAGTTCAGTATAGAATTCTCGGTTCAACCTCCGGAACAAGCTGGTTCATTGTCTTCCTGGGGCCATTGGTGCTGATGAGAAGCCTAAATCCAATCTTATTCTCAGAACTTTTGTTACTAATCCAACTTTTGTCGCTATTAGCTCCTAGGGTTTTCTCTTTAACCTTGGTATTCTAAAATTTTTCTAGTATGTATTTCACTGTGTGTATTTCAAATATGTTTTCATGTTTGTCATCCCATAGGCTATTACATGCTGATGACTCGTATCTTTCTTCAACTCTCATAAATTCTCAGACACAATTTCTTCAGATACTATTTTCCTTTCTTCTCTCATAGTCTCCTGCTTCAGGTTGCAATAAATGACTTACTCTTGCACAAGATATTCCATATCCCATCTGGGTGTCCTCTGTTCTCGGTCCTTGACTTTTTCACAACTCATCGTTCATGGCTAAAGACAGGTACAACCACTGCCGTTTCCTGACCCACAGTGTAGTTCAAAGTGAGTGATGGGCGACATCAAACTACCTGCTGTTTCTGCCATGGTGGTCCAATTGATCACCCTGTTGTTTGCACCCTGGGGCATCTTTAGCCTCACTCTTGGTGGTGCTCCCACCGTTCTACATCAAAACTTTCTCACGGATAAGTCAGAGAAAGACAAGTACTATATAACTTATATGTGAATCAAAAAGGCCAAACTCATAAACACAGAGAGCAAAATGGTGATTACCAAGGGTTGGGGAATAGGGGGAAAAGACAGATGTTGTTTAAAGGTACTAACTTACAATGAGTAGTAAATATGTCTTAGAGATAAAATGTACAGACAACAGCATTGTGTTATCATCAAACTTGCTAAAAGACTAGAACTTCATTATTCAAAACCACTGAAAAGAATAATTATGAAATGTGCCAGAAGTGCTAATTATTGCTACAATGGCAATCATATTACCCTGTATAAATGTACCAAGTTAACACATGGTACACCTTAAATTTACGTAATATTCTATGTCAAACATATTTTAATAGGAAACAATTTTTCTTACATGTGTTCTCTGCTATGCTTTCACTTCACGGCTTATAGGTTGATCCTGAATTTCACATAGTTCCCAGTTACTGGTGTACTGATTCCCTTCTTGCTTTTAAACACATCCATGGGTCTTAAAACACGTACTGTGCTACACGCACACCGTTCCCTTCAATCTCTTTGCTGATTTCCTCTGAACTTTGAAACACTGTTTTATTATACAGAAAAAAAATTCAGCTGCAACCCTTGCTTCTACATATGTGTAATTCAATTTATCACACTTTTCATAAAATACCCTGCAAAAATTAGGACCTACCCACATGTATGTTTTCTAGCATGCTTATTAAACTGGGAGACTGGGTTTGTGCTTACTCCTCTCTCTTGAACCCACATCTGCAAATAGCCTCATTTGCCCCTCTAGCTTCCGTTTCCACTCTTCTCCACCTTACATTCGGCCCTAGGTGTCTCACTGTCCCCTGTAGGGGACTATATCAAGGGGCTAATTTGCCCCCTGGCTTTTTGTGGGCTTTGACCAAGAGGAAAGATCAGCAGGAGCCTGGAAGGAATGAGGAGACTGAGGTCCTGCTGTTACTGAAAACTGCTCTAGATACCACTCAACTTTGAAGACCCCTATGCTGCTCTGTAGTCACCTGAGGCCCTTTTACAGCTTCCCTCATATGATCCCCGTATTGATTGAATTCTGTTTACTCCTTTCCGGACCTTTGAAATTCCTCTCTTTTATACCACAGAAAATTCAACTGCAGCTCATACCTCTAAACCCATGTAACCAAAATTATCAAGGCACTCAACAATCCGCTAACACTACAGTAATCCGAATCTACCCATCTTAAAAGCTAAGAAGGAAGAAGCTGAGGGAAGAACAATTTGGTTATAAATAAGAAAACCGGAAACAAAATGTTACATGCACTAATAAAAATCTATTCCTTCTAACAGTAGCTTCCACTATTACTGGAATAATTTATGATTGATCTAAACAAAAAATTAGATTGAATGGAAACTTTGTTCGATTAACCACAGATAAGCCGTACGCGCCATAGCGAAAAGGACCATTTTCTCTAGTTGTCAGTTTCTTCTCTATAGAAGGACCAGTTCCTTCTAGTTCACTCCGTCTTCGAGTTCCCTGGATCCTTCCAGTCCAAGTCTGTTTCATCCTTTGTTTGATGGACAAATCCTCTGCTAGCGTTGCTGTTAGACATTCGTATCTGCTGTGTGTCTCTTGAGAAAAAGAAACTACCATAGGTGTGCTGGAACTGGCTCAGAGTGGTTCACAGTAGCTCCCTGTGCACGCTTTTTCCTAACGCTGCCCTTCAGTGAAGTCAGGTTGGTAGCTTGAAACTGCTCAGGGCAGGAGTATTTATGCAGCGGAGACTGGCAAACGTTACAAATCGAGGTTGGTTTTTCATTTTTCCTTTTGGAGAGCCACTTGTTAACCATTTACCAGCACCGGCCGGAAACAAGGCAGGAGTCAGCTGTGTCACTAACACACATTCAAATTCAGTCCGAAGGAGCACAATCATTTAAATTAAAACAATGATTATGTTTTGAGATGAATTCTGTTTGGAATGAAAACTCGAACAATTGGCTTCACGTTAGACTCAAGGGAATTGAACTGTCTGCCATTTTATTTCTCAGCTTACCCAAGCCTCAGACACTCCTGTTGCTTCTTCAGAAACTTTTCAATAGAGGCTGCAATTCACTCCGAGTTGCTGGAGCTAACATTGTTTAATGTGTGGTTTAAATTCTATCTCATTTATAGAGTCAGGATATGCTACTAACCCATGACTTAAAACCTGACAGCTTTATCGAGTGACATTACAGCTGGTGTTTCTCAGTCTGTTAATCTCACTCATCTCTGACTTCCTACATAATAACTGGAAAAGACATTAGGAATGACATATTTATGTATGCGGACACAGTTGATCAATGCATCTAGGCTGTGGGGAATGCTGAGTAAGGCACACCAGGTAAATAACTTGAAGGCTATAAACTAAAGTCAGAAAGGGCCTGCAAAATGGAGCTCTGATTTTTATAATCTCAAATGGCTCCTGGATCACAAACAGATGTGGCAAGAATTTGGGTCTAATTGTGTGAGGATACTTGATAGCATTCCCCTTATTTCATTCAGCTACAAAAATTATTATGGAAATGTATTTTCCAAACATTAGTTTCCATGGAAATAAGAAAGAAGGGGATGGGGGGTAAGAGAGAGAGAGAAAGAGAGAGAAGCAGGCAAAAGAACCATTTTCTAAAAATAAGAGCTCACGATTACATTGTGTTTATTATGTAATAAAACCTTACAAAATATTTGTTTATGAATTATCCCAACAACACAATGAGCTAAGAACTATATTTTCATCTTCACTTTACCAAATGAGCAATCCGAGTCATGGAGAGGATAAGTGACTTGTCCAGTAACTCAGCTATAAATTAGCAGTGGAACTGGGTTTCAAACCCAGATAGCCTAACCAGGAGTCTATGCCCTTGAACCCAGCCCACTACCTCTGCTTGGACCATTCGGAGCTGAACCTGATTTATCTCTGGGAAAGTCCAAACAGGGTCTCACTTCTTGTGATACCACATTATTTTCCGCAAATAATACAGGGGAATGAAAGAGATATGAGAATATCTAAAGCCATCAGGAACTGAGTTGAGTATTTTATTTTTTGAATCTAAAGTGAAAAAAGAAAAGAAGTGTTTTAGTTTTTCAAGAGCAAAGAAGTGCAAACCCAATTTCAGTAATGCCAAGTGTATTTAGGAGCTCGTTCTGTTCTAAAGTTTCATTTATTAAAAGGCTCATCACCACAAGCCAAATTTGGGAGACAAAGTTTTAGTGACAAAGGTACATTTGGATTTGTTTTTTACTTGGCTCAAAGTTCCACAGGGGCAGTTGTTGAGAAATCTAGAAGCTCAAAGCTGCAGCAGGTGTATGGCTTGCTGCTCCATTGGATTTTATCACAAATTTGATGTCTCCGTTTATGGAAGGGTATGTTGATGAGCTCTGTCCTGGTAACTGAGTGAACAGAAGACTGCTCATCCACGTAATCAGATCTGTTTGTAAATAAGAGAGCTGCTTTAACAGTCTCTTGCACGCTGATAAAAACAAAGATCACTATAATTTAAAGCCCTACCTACTGTTTGGGGAAAAAAATAATAATAAAGATAAATCCATGGGCCCAGGAATCTGTGTATCTTATATTCATAAATACTAAAATGTAACTGAATATTTAAGGTCAACGATATAAGATATAAATCAAATAAGGAAAGAAAGATGCTTTCATACTTTAAAATCTCCTAGGGCTTCTGTAACTTTAGCAAGTACTATGTAGAAAGCAGCTTTGAATTAGGCTTTAAGCTCAGAAAGATAGGTCAACAAATTGTTATAATTTCTTTGGTTTACTCGTCCTACCATTTAAACTCAAATGTCATACTCAGACTTATTAAAAAATGCAAAAAAAGTGATTTTGAAATATGATGTGTGCAAGAGTGCATGCTGTATGCAGAGTCAAAGTATCCTAAAGTTTTCATCATTTTTATTTCAATCAACAAGATGTTCGATAACATTCTCATACAATTTACATTCCTACTTTATCGTTACCTAGCACTCCAATATGTCATCCCCTTTATTTTTCCACACTAACATTGTATTTATTCAATCAACATGGTCTATCTTTTTACTACCTACTTCCTCACTGCAGTCCACTTGTCCATATCATGTTTACTTAAATCCAGAAACCCAGCTTCCTGTAGAGATTTTGCCCACTCCTCAAGTTCTTCTTCCTTTCATCCCCCCTTCCCTACATCCAGAATTTCTCTCTCCTTCCTCTGAATTCTTACTTTGTCGTGAGTCCCCTCCTATCTTTCTATCCCCATTGTGCAGAACTTGCTCCTTACTCATGACAGAAGAACAATCCTTTTAATTCAACTCAATAAATGAGTAAACAATGAATGAATGCACCTGAAACCATTTAAATTGTGGATTAGTATCAAATGATTCAGGAAATCTCATTTGCTGTACAAAATAAAAACTACAAGAACAAGCATTAAAGATATCAGGCTTCAACTAATATAACATGGTATATCGATTATACTTCATTAATAAATTTTTATAAAGATATTGGAGTTTGTTCTTGACCGTCTGCAAGGGACTAGGCTGTTGCATGCTTTGTCATCATACCACGGGTGACCATTTACACAACTTAAACAAGTGTATGAGCTAGAAACTTCTTGTTGCATTCTTTGTGTCAGGACAATAAGTAACATTTGCACTCTTTGGTACTAAGAGAGCAGGTACGAAAATGTAGGGCCAAGCACAGGAACCATTCGGAGACATTCTCCAGAGTGAATCAGTCAAAAGAGAAGAACCGTTCTTCCTGGGGACTATGTATAACTGACCTTCAGTGCAAGTCCAGCTGGTCACTGCTATACATGGTCAGGAGAAGAAGGAAGAGATTGTACCTCTTTTTTTTTGAGGGAAAGGAATAGGAGGAACTGTATGTAGCCTATGTGAAGAGATTGAAAGGTGTTCTGTTGTTTAGGAAGCCTTCTGTGACTTCTAAACCACACCCCACCTCCTTCATGATAGCTGAGAAGTTCAAGTAATGGATTTAGGCTTTTCTTGAAATTATATTTTGGTACTGAAATTCTGCTTCTTAATTCTGCATGCTTGAAAGTATGAAAGATTTGGGGCATGGCTTTATTTGAATTACCTAAACAGGGCACCAAAGAAACCCTTGGAAGCAAATACAGAAAAGCAATGTTATTGTCTCAACTAGCACAGCCTTCCACACTAGCCAAAGACTTCCAAATACACTGAAACCAGAAATTTCTATGAATGAATCTGTCAAATGAAAGCTTACCTGCCTCCCGATCTGCTTTATTCTACATGTAAGACCACAGTGAGTTTTTTAGGAATGTTTTTGCAGTGCCTTCCTCGAAGCCCAGAAAGATAATAGCATTTTTTCCCTTGTGCTTAGAATTTTAAAACAGATTCTCAATCTCAATCTTACATGGCTTCCTCTTGACCCCTACGTATTAATATGTAAGTCTCAAAACAATTATTTTCTCTACATTTTCCTCAACAAAAAGATTCACAGTGCTGTCTCTAATGTACTGACTTGCAGCGTCTGGGTCCTCAGGCAATGCCTGTTTTCTTTATATTTTAGGATTCTCTAAGTTTTTCCCAAGGGAACTAACAAACTTAGCTTCTTGTTTTGGAGGATGACACTCCACCTTGAGTGAAGACTTCACACCTGCACGGGTTCCTGCTTTCCCACCTTGGCCATCAGTGTATGTGCAGCTCCTTTCTTGCCGAGCATAACTCACATTATCCCCTTCTCTGCCCCTCAGTCACCTCCGAAGACGGCTGTTCTGTGGATCTTGGCTTTCGAGTTGATCTTGAAGAGAAAGGATTCTACACAGAGAATTTCCATTCAGCAGCGTGGGTTTTCCGAGGGGATGATGGGAATCCGGAAGACAGTCCCAGATGTCTTAGTAAAAAACCCCGACCAGTAGCTGGTAAGACCTCTACAGTTATGGTATAGAATAAACACCTTAGAGAACTTGTAACCAAGCTCCAGGCAAGTCTCTGGAGTTGGCAAAATGCACACAGGGTGGAGCGTTTGGAGAGAAGTTTATATACATACACAATATATTTCTCAATATTGGGAAAGAATCTGAAGCTATTAAAATAAAAACTGTCTTAAGAGCTCATTCAAACATAGAACTGTAATTCCAAAGTTGGAGGAAAGATTAATGTAGAAAGGGTCGAGTGTTTTCCATTCTAAGGATAAAAATACTATTTTTACGAAATGTACTGGAGAGTATGAACAAGTAACATCTATTGTTCCAACACCAATATATAATGATTTTATTGTTTCTGCATTTTTAAATTATGTATTTATTATACATAGGTCTACCTTTGTTTTTATTCATGAAATATACATTTGATATTATCATGTATATAGTTTGATAATAAGCCTTCATAGCCTGTTTTTCATATTTAATATAATTAGTTGTTGTATCTCATTTAATAAAAATGTTTTTGCAGACTTTATTAATATTCTAATAATTTCATAACTTTATGAAATTCTAAGTTTACTGAAACTATGTATATTTCCCTAATGCAGTAACAGCTTAATTATTTAAAAAACCTCATACCTGAATTACAAGTTTCAGGATGTGAAATTCTTATTTTGTGCAATCTTTGCTGTAAAATTTAAGGTGTAGAGCTTTTGTAAACTTATGCTTTACTGGTGTAAATAAATGACCTTGATGAATAGTTAAAAACTTAACTCGATCAAGTGAAGATTCAGGTTGAAAATAATATTTTAAATTAACTATGCAATGATGCATTTAACAAATACCATGCCTACAATGGTCCAGGCACTAGTGGAAGTTGTTAAAGATATACAGTGAGAAGTGACAGATTTTACAAAGATGTACTTATCCTGTTCAGTACAGGTAAAGTTGTAAATCTAAATGAGTTCTTGCACAGGCATAAATAACACATGTTCTATATTTTGTGTATTTAAAATATTTATTTATGTTCATATCATAAGCTTAACCATTCATTGAAAAGTAAGTATAACACTCTAAATCTAAAAATTTGAAGAATTCAGAATGGAATTTTTGAAAATTAAAATAGATGATGAGGATCTAGGAATAAACTTTTTAAAAGATTTTCTATATTTAACTTTTACTTGAGTAATAGAATAGTATAGGTAAAGGACACCAGGCTGAAAATAAAATTCAGGATGTTAGGGTTTCTATCTGTTCTCTGATGTATTCCAAGCACCTAGGACAGTGCACACCTCATCATAGGAAGCCAATACATATTTGTTGAATGAATAAAAAAAAGTCCTGGATTTCAGTACTATTCAGAAATTTACCAGCTATGTGACCTCAGAAAAGTCATTTATTGTGTATAACATCTTACAGTGTTATAAAAAGTGAAATGAAATTATATATGTGATCATTATAATTGGCCATTTCTATTCACCTTGACTATTTCTCTCTCTCACCTGTTTTTCTTAATTTTTATGAGAATTTTGGATGAATATTAAATATATAGTCACATATACATTTGTGTATATGCATATATATTTTCTATGAATTCTTAACTATTGCTATTACTTAAGATACTTACTAAATTTATGAATATTTTTTGCCTATTTGTTTATGGCAGACAGGTATGAAAACATAAGATAAATAAATTACTCCCTCACAGTATTTTGGTTAACACCTGATATATGATATCTGTAAGAAAGTACAATTATCACCATTTCTACAGTTGCTTATGGTCATCAAAAAATAAAGCATTTGGTTCATTCGCTATTATTTGCTTTGGTTAAAAAAAAAAAGAAAATTTGCTCAATTTTGCCAAAAAATTTCATAGACACACACGTACATACATAATATCATATACATGTGCACACACATATGCATATCCACGTGTTTGTTCAATTTTGCCAAAAAATTTCCCATGCATTCATGAGTGTGATATACTTATCACACATAAGAAAAACAAAATGTTTAAATGCTGCCAGTGAGTTTCATAATACCATTTATTGGACTGAAACTTAGCTCAAGAATGTGGCAGTTGTTATTTCTTACTTACACTTGAAGTGTTAGCAGATGCTTATGTCCTTAACTATATGATATCGAGAGATCAAGAGAAGAAAACAGAGACTGGGAGGAAAGGTGAGCTGGAGGCAAATGAGTAACTTTTAACTGAAAAATATCTTAATTAACCTAATGCCATCTTAAGGTACTGCAATACTAATTTATATATACCAGCGTGTATTTTGTGAGAATAAATTTTACACTTAAAAAACAAATATCAACCTTAATCCTCCAAAAGAGCTCTTCTAGAAGCTGGAGAGGTAGATAAAGGTTTGTATCACTATCAACGTATATTGAGGGGCTCCTGGGTGGCTCAGGTGTTTAAACTTCCATGTCTGACTTTGGTTCACGTCATGATCTCAGGGTCCTGGAATCGAGCCCCACATCAGGCTCTGTGCTGAGCGTGGAGCCTACTTAGGATTCTCTCTCTCCCTCTGCCCCTCCCTCCCCTGCTTGTGCTCACTCGAGGGCACGTGTGCTTGCTCTCTATTTAAAAACAAACAACAGCAACAACAAAAAAGCATATTTAGGGAGCAACAAAGGTATTTTTAATATACGAGTGGTGTTACGTTTATGGAAATATTAACACTTCATTTGAACTTTTCCATCTAACAGGATGATTTCAAGGAACTGTGTTATTCGAGGGGATTAATTACTTGACGATGGGCCCACAAAGTCTCTGAAAAGACAACGACATTCATTTGTGGCTTTTCAGCAGCTGTGTGGCACTCATAAATTATCCACCAGACAGTGGCAGGGGAAACCAGGCTTGTAAATCTTAAAATATGAGAAAATTGTCTTGAGAATGGGAGGGGAGCATATTGCAAAACATTTTGATTGTCTCGCCTCCCACAGGAGAATGCTACAGTTGAGTTCAGCATTTAAAGACTTCATTGAATTGTTTATACTTTCACATACATTGTTGACATTCAATTTGCCTGACTGAAGAAAAAAAAAGAGGCACTATCACGGCAGCCCTGAAAGCAGTACCTGTCTTCACAGTCTCATGTAATACGAAAACAAAACAACAAACATGATTTGATTTGAATCAACACAATAAAAATATTCCATTAAACAAATATCTGTTGGGTAATCAATCTGTCAAAAGCAGAAGACGGTATCAAGAGGGTAACCTAGAGGGAACAAAACGTTTTGACAAGCGGGGATGTTAGAAATGATTTCTACAGAGGTCAGAAATAGGATTTCTGATTTTCTTTCTGCCCTGATTGGCTACCAGCCTGTTGCAGGTTGTGAAAATATCCATTTCTGTGTCCTTGAATTTCTTATTTCTGTCCCTTAAATTATACTGAGATCCAGTAAATGGCAATCAAAACAGTGATATAAAATGACTGCCAAAAGGAAATTAACAAAATGATAGAAATCTTCCCAGGAGCATAGAGTAGAGCAGAGGACAGAGTTTTAGGGCTGGGTTACACTAGTACCTTCCCAGCAACTTTGGCATGTTTTCCTGATACTGTTTTCAACAGCAGAAAACCAGTGTATTTTCTTCGGACATTTTGGAAAGTTAAACATTCCTTCAGGAATGCACCCGAAGAGACTTTATCCTTCTTCTCTTTAAATGTTTGCTGATTTTGACAGCCAGTGTCTAGCATGAAAAGTTCATGAAAAGTCTCTTGTCCATCTTTACCATTACAGTCGTGACACGAAAGGAAAACGCCTGGACACACAGTAGATATTCAGTAAATATTTGTGAAAGAATAACTTCCACTATTTGGCTAGAATGGATCACTAAAGACACAGACACTTACTTCCTTGTTTTTAGCAGATATTTCTGTTCCCTAGCCGACCAAGCAGAAGGTCAGATCCAAACACATTTGGTCATATTGCCTAACTTTTTACTGTATTTGTCACTTCTTATAGGAAATTTCATTTTAAAAAACTGCACTCATAATACCTCGGAATAGTTGAGACAAAATTTAATAAAATAATGGCAAATGTTCTTACAAGCTTTGTAATCAGAAATCGTTAAACTGTAATGTAAATCTGTAATAATAGTATCTCCAAAGATTAGGGGACTCACCCACCCCGATCATCTGTCAGATGGCAAGGAAGAGATACCTCATCAAGTTAAAAGCTGGGGTAAGGTCTTTTCCCACTCAAAATATAATTATCAAGTCAATCATTTTAAATTCCTCAGAGTTCCTTTGACCTCTTGTTTCTAATTCTATCCATAATTTGCCTACATGAGGCATTCCATATAGCCTTTGAATATGGATCTAAAGAGGATACAACCCCGCAAAGAGGCGTTGTCCTTGATCTCTAATCCAGAGGAAGATCTCAAACTATCTGAGACATGAGAAGTGAGATACAAAAATATCAAAGAAGGGTTGGAAAGCAGCAGCAAAATATATTACCCATAAATTCTAACATACTTCCATGTTTTAATAAAAGGGGATTCTATTAAATTATAATTTTAAGGTGTGATTTGCCCTGTCCTTATGAATAGATGAGTATTCTTATTTTATAATTAATTGCCTGACTTTTCCCCCCCAGACTTAACAATAGGCCTATTACTAATAATTCACTTACGGAGCTCAGGGCGTCTATCATTATACTTTATTATGATTTATTCTTTATCATTTTTAGATACTAACATACAGAAAAAGAAAAAAAATCATCCAATAAGGTATACCACAATAAAGTCTAATTGTTGGGGACAGATTAGGTCTCCCAGCACTGGGTGAGGGGTTCTCTCTGGTGACCCTGACCTTAAATATAACCAAACACTCAGTATTTTGAAGCCTTTGTTTATCATTCTTCATTGGATAATTTTGTCAGCACTTAAAAAAAAATCGATCTTTCTGAGATCATGTAGGCCCTTCAGATGTTTTATTCCAGTTTTATATTCTAGCATGACTTAGGCATAATTTTTTTTCTAAATAAAAAACAAGATGTCGATATACAGTAAAAGACGAACTGCTTACAATGTCCACATATCTACCATTATGTAAACTGTCCCGCCACAAAAGGAACAGTCCCGCAGAGACATATTTTCTGCCTTAAAATCTTGCTGTTTTGTCACCTCTGAAGAGTAACAGCCCAAAGAGTTATGAGCCGAGATGTTTTCTACCTGTGAGATTCTCACTTTCAGAAATTTGAAGTGGGAAGGTGCCCTTATGTCAGTGAGCACAGAAGTTAAAATGTCTTGAGGTAGAGAAAACTCACGCGGGTCCATGAGTGAGCTGAAGTCATGAATAAGCCAAACTCATTAGTGAGCAGAAGTTACGAAGAAGAAATAAACACACACACACACACACACAAGTATATACACACAGATCCCTACATATACACAGAAAAGATGCTATGAAAGTAGCAGGAGGAAAGGGAGAAGATACATGGAACGGCAGACTGAGAAACAGCAGGGCCACGTTCATTAAAGATCATTAGACTAATGTAAAAATCCATGAATTCTTACTGTGAAGTCTCTGGAACTCTCCACCTTCAATACAGCACAACCTTACAGTTACAATATCTGCAAAGTCCACCCAGCAGTTCCTGCTTATTCTGAGAAACTCAGTTGTTCAGGCTTCCCTGGGTTCCTGTAAGACTTAAATGTACAGCTGAGGATTCCGTTTTCTTATTTCCACATATAATTTTGCAACAAATGTCCTATTGTTTATGGATCCGAGTGACTCAGACCTGTCAGGCTCAGCTGCCTTTTGGGAGTCATGCTGCTTTGGAGCGGTGAGCACTGCCCCTTACTCACCATGTGACTCAGGCAAATTGTTTAACGTCTCTGTGTTTGGGGGCATCTGGGTGGCTCGGTCAGTTAAGCATCTAACTCCTGATTTCGGCTCAGGTCATGACCTCAGGGTCATGAGATTAAGCCCCGCATCAGGCTCTGCACTGGGCATGGAGCCTGCTTAATTTTCTCTTCCCCCCTCTTAAAAAAAAAAAAAAAAAAACCAACAAAAAACCGTGTCTCAGTTTCCTCCTCTCAAAAAAAAAAAAAAAAGTAATAATAGGCTGATATAAAGATTAAATTAGATAATACTAGTAAGTGGTTAAAACATTATTAGGTCTGGCATGTCATAAACAAGCAATAAATACTAACTACTTTTATAATCATATCTGTGGTATCTAAAGAGTAACTCAAAAGAATGCCCTCTTTGCTTCCTCGTTAGTTCGAGAACGAACCGTGAAGCTGTCCAAAGGAACTGGTGATTATCCGTGGGGATTCCGAATTCAATTCTCGAAACCAATCGTGGTAACTGAAGTGGATGCTAGTAAGTTGTCTCACTA
Source organism: Ursus maritimus (assembly GCF_017311325.1). Taxonomy (NCBI): domain Eukaryota; kingdom Metazoa; phylum Chordata; class Mammalia; order Carnivora; family Ursidae; genus Ursus; species Ursus maritimus. The sequence continues at coordinate 8,477,990 of NW_024426663.1, forward strand.
TAGCAGCTTTCGTTCAGACCAGAACAACTATCTCAATCAAGCCTCACACAACATAATAAATAAGGCTGATATCATAGTCCCATAAACCAAACACATGAATAGAAGCAATTTCTAAATCTCAGTTTATCAAAAACTCATGGTGATTTAAAGTGCCCACATCATGATCAAATACTTTTTAAAGGACCATGCTTTCCTGATGGAACATGGTCCCCTGGTAGCTGGAGGGCACTGGTCTCCCTAAAAAGAGCCCTACCCGTAGCTGTGAAACAGGGCTGAAGCTCCGGAGAGAACAGTCTTACAAGGAGGCAGCTGCCAATCTATCTGGGGGGAGTTCCATACCCCCTAAATTATTTCCCTTACAGCTTTTCAGATTTCCTTATTTCCTAACAAGCAAATTAGAAATTCACAGATAGGGGCACCTGGGTGGCACAGCGGTTAAGCGTCTGCCTTCGGCTCAGGGAGTGATCCCGGCGTTCTGGGATCGAGCCCCACGTCAGGCTCCTCCGCTATGAGCCTGCTTCTTCCTCTCCCACTCCCCCTGCTTGTGTTCCCTCTCTCGCTGGCTGTCTCTCTCTCTGTCGAATAAATAAATAAAATCTTAAAAAAAAAAAAAAAGAAATTCACAAATAGCTAATCAAAGTTAGATCCTTTGCTCCCTGATCTATATAACAGGAGAATAATCTGAGATCGATGCTTTGAAAATTGGAGCTAGAAGACTAAGATTGGCAGGACTATAAGACAAAAATATCTACGTGCATGTCGCATTAGGGGAGGCCTAAAGAGGTTATCACAGAGGGAGGCCCAGGGCCACTAGGGGTCTCTGACCTACATTATAGTCCCCATAGATCAGAAACTATTTTACATCATTTTATTTACATGATTTTATCTTCAGTACTTTGTGCAGTGTCTTAGGGCAACAGAGTAGGTGCTCCAAAATACTTGTTGAATGACTGTGAGAACCTTAGGGCTAAAGGCTGGGGCAGCATGGGGCAGAGAGGAAGGGAGGAGGATTACAACCCCTCCTGCTTTGTCCTGGTGCCATGATTCCTTCTCTGGTGCCCTTATCGCCCAGGGTCACGTTTCATGTTCCTTTGCTTGTCAGCATTCAGGTGTTCCTCCACTGTATGCTCTGTGATTCCACTGGGAATGTGTTCTCCTATCTGTAAAACAGTGGAGGACTACTCAGCTCTGGTAGAGGCCGGAGGGGTGGCAGCTGAGCACATGAAATTGCTGCCTCCTAGTCCAGTATTCCACAGTCCTGGGTGACGCCAGTAGGAAACAGGGGGCTCGGACAATCATGTATTTTTTATATGAACAGAATTTTCCAATCAGTTCTCAGTTCATGGGCATAGAGGAAAGAAATATTGAGTATCTAAGTCAAATGTGACATATTCCTAATGCAACATGGAAGTTTTACAGTTTCGGAACCCCTCCTAAGGAAAGTTCTTTGTACAAGTTACCACTTACACCAGATGATCAATGGCATAGATTTTGTGTAATGTAGAGGATTAGTCTCCTTTAAGCAAGAGGGGACTAAGTACTAAGTAACTTGGATATCTATTACACATTCATTGATGCTTTTTAAAAAGGAAATTTACTTACATATAATATCAAAATGGAAATTAAATTTACTTTAAACATGAAAGCCATCATATTCATTGGATACCAATATGAGCAGGGCATTTGATATATGTTCGCCCGTGTAATCTATGCAACAGAACTTGAAACGTGACATTATCACTTCCATTTAATGGATGAATATATGAAGGCTCAAACTGGTTAAGCAACTGGCCTAAAGTTATACAACTATATCATGACAACTCCAGGATTCAGATCTCAGAATTTCTACGCCTGGAAACAGAGTTCGTTCCCTATGACTTAAACCAGTTAGGACCCTCTGTTGCAACTCGAAAGAAATCTGACTGAAAATGGTTTAAGCAATGAAGGGGGTTGATTGACTCACAAAAGTTGAAGGTTCTGAGACAGCGCAGGTGTTTGATTTGTTTCCGTAGCTCAATTTCATCAAAGGTATGAATTCTTTGACCCCAATTTCCTTGGTGTTACAAGCTTCCCATTTAGATTCAAAACGATTTCAGCAGTTCTAGCCTTCTCATGGCACATCAGAGTCATAAAGAGAGAGGGGATGGGCTTCAACCCTCAAATGTCCTCAGGTTTTTGGGCCCCTACGGAACAATGTGAACTATTTCATTTAAGCCAAATGCAAGGGGAGAGCATTGCCTGCCAGAGTTGCTAGGAAACCAGGGCACACCCCAGACTCGAGGGTGGAATAATGCTGCTTTACCTACTCCAAGCCACCGCATAATGGAGAAGAGATGAAGATGTGAGAGGACTTCAACGAACTCTACAACCACTCCGCCTCAAGTCATACTGCCGTCATGACACTCTGCACCCACCGAGTGACAAACAAGTCACAAAAACCAATCAAGTATTACCTAGGGCACACGAAGGTGGTGTTTTCTCTTCTTGGTTTATTACTTCCACCTAATCACATTCTTTAAAAATCCCATTATTCTTATTAAGGAACTGCCTTTGAATGTTTCATGACTTGATTTGACTTAGTCCATTCTCAACTGTTCAGAAAAATGTTTAATACCTTAAAAATCAAAGCAACTCCTCTTAGTCACACAGTTGAACTGACATTATCTCAAAAACCTGTTTACGGTTGAGCAGGATTCAGTGTGGTACATGAAATAACTTTTTTTCAATACTCTCCATTAAGCTTCCTACCTTACAGACCCATTCTTTGCTGCTCTGGGTGAGTTCTGGGATGGATCTTAATTTTCTGTAATCTCTCTTAGACAATAAAAGCACTGCTGTTTTGTCATTAAAGTCCATTCAATAATCATAGAACTACAGGTTAGTCTACTGTTAGAATAAAAATTTTGGCATTTTTATCCAATTTAGAATTTCTCTCTTCTGCCTGAGGCTGCCTCACAGGCTTGCAAGCATGGTTTATCCTCTTCACTATTTCTCATCTCTATTTTCCATTCATCAGAAATCTCACCCTGACACTTTCAAATGTACTCAATTTTTTTACCCGTCCCTCCTTTCCTTCTTTTCCAGTCAAAGGTCAATTTTCCCACCTTCTCATGGCTTACAGAAACGTGAGTAAATAGGGAAATGATGCAAATTTCATTAAGGTAATAAAAGGAGTTCCTTTTTCTCAGTTCCTGTAGTCTGAGAAGTAGTCACGAACATCAGAATAGTTGTGCAAAAGACTGGAGGAAATCACTATGACAGACAAAAGAAAGAGAGCTTACAGAGGCAGAAAAAGGTTTCTGAAGGCCTCACAATGGAGGTCTGGCACCTGTGAGGGGAGACAGGGAGGGAATCAGGATTGCATAGTTAGAACCTCAAACTGCAGTGTAGCTCTGAAAAATCCTGAGACAGGCTGATAGGAAGCCCCAGAGCAAAGAGTGTACTTTTGAGAAGTCCTGCCTTGGCCAGAAAGAGCCTGGCTCCAGTACCCCCTCCAAATTCAGTCACTGGCTGGAACTGGTGACTTCTGGTGAGAATGTAACCTCAGTGCGAGGTGAGGCTATCAGAAAGTGTAGCAGGTGGAGGCATGTCTGGACAGTGTAGATCTAAGACCCCCATATAGGTTATGGAACAGAAGGCCCTTAGAACGAAAGAAAAAAAAAAAGCATATTGATAAGGATAGTTCTAATAAAGGTATAATGAATATTACTTTGAAAATAATAAGATAAAGAAATTGAAGAACACCTAAATTAATAGCAGGAAAAACTTGTGTATCATTTTTTAAGTCTTAATATTGAAAGATGTCAATTCTTCCTTAAATTGATCTATACATGGAGTCCTGATTAAAATTCCAGTAGAGCAGCTGCTTTTGTTTTTGCTTTTGTTTTATTGGTAAAAGAATCTTTCAATGAGAATCTGACATGTTTATAGGAAAGCAAAGGGCCAAGTTATTAAGCTGAAAATTCTTTCATCTGGGGAAAGAGCCTTTTTCTTCTATAATTAGACATTAAAATGCAAATGCATGGATATATTTTTACTTTTTTGATGTGAATGAATTTCAATTGAAGGTTTTTTTCATTTTTTTCAATTAAAGTTTAATCAGTTAATCAAATATATTACTGATTATTTAGTGAATAAATCCCTAAATGATTGAGGAAGAGAGGGGTTTTACCCAAAGGTTGGTGGAATTTGGAGGTAGAAGAGTAGACACCAAAAAAGTGGGGGGGGGG